>NC_139219.1:208890965-209490965 GCF_055691185.1 Crinia signifera
TCCACCGGGACTCGGTTCAGCCGCTTCCACAGCCTGCAGCCCTAACAGTCTGGTGAAGCCCCGGCGTTGAGTTGCCTCTGCCACCCGGAAGACAGAAAGCAGCCACCCGGGCCATCAGAGGAGCAGCTGCACCCAGGTAAATCCATCCCCCCACTGTCCCTGTGTGTACCCTGTCCCCAATCCCCACTATCCCTGTGTGCACCATGTCCCCTCAACTGTCCCCCACACCACTATCCCTGTGCATACCCTTTCCCCCGTCACTGTCCCTGTATGTACCCTGCCTCCCCAGTGCCCGCCATGTGTACGCTGTCCCCCCCAGTGCCCGCCGTTTGTATGCTGCCCCCCGTGTGTACTGTCCGCCCTGTGCTGCAGCTGCACCCAGGTAAATCCGTCCCCCTCTGTCCCTGTGTGTACCCTGTCCCCCACCCCACTATCCCTGTGTGTACCCTGTCCCCCACCCCACTATCCCTGTGTGTACCCTGTCCCCCCCAGTGCCCCTGTGTGTGCGCTGCCCCCCCGCATGTACGCTGTCCCCCTACAGTGCCGCACCCCACATGTACGCTGTCCCCTTCCCAGTGCCCCCACTTGTACGCTGCCCCCCCCCAGTGCCCCCTGCGTGTACTCTGCCCCCCCCCCAGTGCCCCCTGCGTGTACGCTATCCCCTTCCCAGTGCCCCCTGCGTGTACGCTGTCCCCTTCCCAGTGCCCCACTGCGTGTACGCTGTCCCCTTCCCAGTGCCCCACTGCGTGTACGCTGTCCCCTTCCCAGTGCCCCACTGCGTGTACGCTGTCCCCTTCCCAGTGCCCCCTGCGTGTACGCTGTCCCCTTCCCAGTGCCCCCTGCGTGTACGCTGTCCCCTTCCCAGTGCCCCCTGCGTGTAAGCTGTCCCCTTCCCAGTGCCCCCTGCGTGTAAGCTGTCCCCTTCCCAGTGCCCCCTGCGTGTACGCTGTCACCTTCCCAGTGCCCCCTGCGTGTAAGCTGTCCCCTTCCCAGTGCCCCCTGCGTGTACGCTGTCCCCTTCCCAGTGCCCCCTGCGTGTACGCTGTCCCCTTCCCAGTGCCCCCTGCGTGTACGCTGTCCCCTTCCCAGTGCCCCCTGCGTGTACGCTGTCCCCTTCCCAGTGCCCCCTGCGTGTACGCTGTTCCCCTTCCCAGTGCCCCTGCGTGTACGCTGTCCCCTTCCCAGTGCCCCCTGCGTGTACGCTGTCCCCTTCCCAGTGCCCCACTGCGTGTACGCTGTCCCCTTCCCAGTGCCCCACTGCGTGTACGCTGTCCCCTTCCCAGTGCCCCACTGCGTGTACGCTGTCCCCTTCCCAGTGCCCCCTGCGTGTAAGCTGTCCCCTTCCCAGTGCCCCCTGCGTGTAAGCTGTCCCCTTCCCAGTGCCCCCTGCGTGTACGCTGTCCCCTTCCCAGTGCCCCCTGCGTGTACGCTGTCCCCTTCCCAGTGCCCCCTGCGTGTACGCTGTCCCCTTCCCAGTGCCCCCTGCGTGTACGCTGTCCCCTTCCCAGTGCCCCCTGCGTGTACGCTGTCCCCTTCCCAGTGCCCCCTGCGTGTACGCTGTCCCCTTCCCAGTGCCCCCTGCGTGTACGCTGTCCCCTTCCCAGTGCCCCACTGCGTGTACGCTGTCCCCTTCCCAGTGCCCCACTGCGTGTACGCTGTCCCCTTCCCAGTGCCCCACTGCGTGTACGCTGTCCCCTTCCCAGTGCCCCACTGCGTGTACGCTGTCCCCTTCCCAGTGCCCCACTGCGTGTACGCTGTCCCCTTCCCAGTGCCCCACTGCGTGTACGCTGTCCCCTTCCCAGTGCCCCCTGCGTGTACGCTGTCCCCTTCCCAGTGCCCCCTGCGTGTACGCTGTCCCCTTCCCAGTGCCCCCTGCGTGTACGCTGTCCCCTTCCCAGTGCCCCCTGCGTGTACGCTGTCCCCTTCCCAGTGCCCCCTGCGTGTACGCTGTCCCCTTCCCAGTGCCCCCTGCGTGTACGCTGTCCCCTTCCCAGTGCCCCCTGCGTGTACGCTGTCCCCTTCCCAGTGCCCCCTGCGTGTACGCTGTCCCCTTCCCAGTGCCCCCTGCGTGTACGCTGTCCCCTTCCCAGTGCCCCCTGCGTGTACGCTGTCCCCTTCCCAGTGCCCCCCGCGTGTACGCTGTCCCCTTCCCAGTGTCCCCCGCGTGTACGCTGTCCCCTTCCCAGTGTCCCCCGCGTGTACGCTGTCCCCTTCCCAGTGTCCCCCGCTTGTACGCTGTCTCATTGCCAGGGGTGTGTTATCATTAAACATTTTAAAAAATCAAATTTTATTCTTACACTGAAATTTAAAATTTAAAATAAAAAATAAATAAATTGAAAAAAGCTATGAAATTACATTGACAAAAAACCTTACGGTTTCACATGTCCCATTAAGGCTTCTTACACATGATCTGGCATTTCTGAAACCTGTTGTAACTCTTCCACTCAAACGCCAAAAAGCAATGAAATTACGATCATTAAGGCTGACGCCTTAATGGACGTGTTCCTTGCGCAATACAGATATGGTACGCCATCACAGCCTGTGGGTAAGTGCAGATTCAGCACTCTCACAGAGTGAGATTGCTGTCACTCACACAATGGTGGAGCTGCTAATTCACAGATTTGTGTGCTCATTGGAATACACACATGCAGTCTATGCAACTGAAGGTCTGAGCAGTAAACAGAGCCAAGAGGATGAGGTAAAAGTGGTGTTGATTGGGGTAGGAGGCAGTGTAGTGCAGATGGGGAGGAATAGAAATGCGTAGATGGTAGGAAGGCTAAGCAGCATTGATGGGAGACTAACAAAGCAGATGGGTGGAAAAGCGTGGCACAGATTGGGGAAGGTAAGAC
The DNA here is from genome assembly GCF_055691185.1 of Crinia signifera. Lineage (NCBI taxonomy): Eukaryota > Metazoa > Chordata > Amphibia > Anura > Myobatrachidae > Crinia > Crinia signifera. The sequence continues at coordinate 208,893,815 of NC_139219.1, forward strand.
AGAGTGATGCGTTTGGGTGGGAAACAGAGGAGCAGTTGGAGGAAAGACAGCACTGATGGGGGAGGGGGTTCGGAGCAAAGGGGATAAAGGGAAAACAGAGCAGCACAGATGGAGGGAAACTGTGTCATGGATGAGGCGGGCAGAGCAGCATGGATGGAGGGGGAGACAGAGTATCACTAATAGAGGGGAAGCCAGTGGCACAGATAGAAGAAACCAGTGGCATCTGTGTGGAAAGACAGGGCAGCGCAGATGGGGAAAGACACATTGGTTTGGATGAGGGAAGACACACAGCAGTTGGTATCGGGGAAGACAGAGCAGGATGAAGGCGTATAGGAGAAGAAAGTGTAGATGCATAGTAGTTGGGAGTATTATAGTTTTTGCAATTATGAAAGATGTTTCTGGTAACTGTATGTGAATACTAAATGAAATGGATATAGGTAGTGAGTGTGAAAGATGTTGGACTCTCAGTGGGATAGTTTTAGTAATAGTGTTTATTCTAGCACCCGCTATCTTTTAAAACCTATGCAGTTCCTCTACCCTGTGTGGGGTGTTGCTGTCTGCTGTAGTGTTTCTAGCAAAGGTCTGGTTTGCAGTGCTGATATACAGATCACACTGTGCTAGAAGCACTACAGTAGACAGCTACAACCCAGGCAGGGAAGAGGAACTGCATGGGTTTTCAAAGATGGCAGGTGCTAGAATGAACACTATAGTAATTCAGTGGGCTAGACAGTTTTAGATGATTGCAAGTACTTATTAGGATGAGTGCACCACATAACTGCTCAGACCTTCAGTTGCATAGACTGCATGTGTGTATTCCAATGAGCACACAAATCTGTGAATTAGCAGCTCCACCATTGTGTGAGTGACAGCAATCTCACTCTGTGAGAGTGCTGAATCTGCACTTACCCACAGGCTGTGATGGCGTACCATATCTGTATTGCGCAAGGAACACGTCCATTAAGGCGTCAGCCTTAATGATCGTAATTTCATTGCTTTTTGGCGTTTGAGTGGAAGAGTTACAACAGGTTTCAGAAATGCCAGATCATGTGTAAGAAGCCTTAATGGGACATGTGAAACCGTAAGGTTTTTTGTCAATGTAATATATATATATATATATATATATATATATATATATATACACACACACACACACACACTTAACATCGGCACTCACCTTTCCTAGTTTTGGGGTGCCCTATGGCTTGTGACCACATTCATGAACCAAATCTCCACTATTTATTATAAGTTAATTTAGTGTGTGCCGAGCCCCTACATTGTCTATATATATATATAGTGGGTGCACTTTCAAAATTTGATACAACTCCTCCAGAAGAAAGGCACTCCACACAGGTATATTCACAAACAAGCTGTATTGAGGTTACGTCATCAAGCCAAGTACTTTCGGAGCCTCCGCTCCGTCCTCAGGGCATAAACCACAGCTACACAGCGTAATACAAACAGTGTCACCCCCAGTGTCACCCCACACAAAACAGTCATTTATACATTACCAGCCATGGTCTCCCGGAAGCTGACCGACCCGAACTTCCGGTATCCGGCGGACGGACTGGTGCGCACATAATGGTGCGTTCCAATTCCCTTCTTCCGCGTTCCACCCGTACTTCCGGGTCTGCTGACACCAGCGTGGAACGCGGGAGACCAGTCTGTGATAAATCCTGCTACTTTGTTTTTTTTATCTCTGGCATATCCAAGTTGATTGACAGAGAGCCGGCGTTTGTGGGTGGTAACCGGTCCTTTTCTGGGTGTGTCAGGGAAAATGCAGGCGTTTGAAGGAAAATCATCTGCTATCTGCCTGTTTCTATTGCACCGGCCAGTCCTGGGCTACACACAGACTGCATACACTGTAAAAATAAATTGATGGTGAGCAGCTAGGGATTGAATTTGCTGCTTATCGCAGGGCTGCGATGTTGGCGCATTATTTTTTTTACAAGCCTTGCACAGTAATTCGCAGGATTGCACAGACTGGACTTTCACTCTGGCTGGGTGGTGATTACCTCATCACATGGCTCTGAAAATCAGCAGCCCAGCTATCAGGTCTCAAAAGCCCTGTAAACTATGGCCAGCATTAGTAAAACCGTCTCCATTTTAAGCAGATTTAGTAGAACCCCCGGTACTTGTGAGTTATCCGGGCTGCCGATTTTTTCATCGCGCCCGAAATCGTGGGCATCGCGTCGGTCGTGGCCGTTATAAGGAGCCGCGACGCGATGCCCGCGATTTCCCATAGACAGTAATGTTAAAAGACACGATGGACCCGATTTCCCATAGACAGTAATGTTAAAAGACGCGATGGACCCGATTTCCCATAGACAACAATGTTAAAATAAAATGACAATGTGAAATTGGCCAATATGGGCATTTCACATTGGATATGTTTTAAAAAAAAATGTTTCATGGCCCCCCACCACCGTTAACGCCACCCCAAAGCGTGGCGAGCGCAGCGAGCCCGCGAGGGGCGGCGGTACGCGTCCTCCGACCTTTTCATACCCCTACTATCCACTAGGGCGTGGAGTGAGAATAGAATAGTGTGGCGAGCGCAGCGAGCCACCGAGCCCGAAGCGTGGCGAGCGCAGCGAGCCCCGCGAGGGGACGCGGACACCTGTGAAGCCCGCAAGGGCACGCGGATACCTGTGAAGGTATCCGCGTCCGCTCGCCACGCTTCGGGCTCGGTGGCTCGCTGCGCTCGCCACACTATTCTATTCTCACTCCACGGCCTAGTGGATAGTAGGGGTATGAAAAGGTCGGAGGACGCGTACCGCCGTCGCTCGCCACGCTTCGGGTTGGCGTCAATAGCGGGTTGGCGTTAACGGTGGTGGGGGGCCATGAAACATTTTTTTTTTTAAAACATCCAATGTGAAATGCCCATATTGGCCAATTTCACATTGTCATTTTATTTTAACATTGCTGTCTATGGGAAATCGGGTCCATCGCGTCTTTTAACATTACTGTCTATGGGAAATCGGGTCCATCGTGTCTTTTAACATTACTGTCTATGGGAAATCGCGGGCATCGCGTCGCGGCCCCTTATAACGGCCACGACCGACGCGATGCCCCCGATTTGGGGCTAAATCGCGGGCATCGCGTCGGTCGGGTGTCCTTAAATTAACTAAACTTAAGGACAAAATCGGCAGCCCGGATAACTCACAAGTACCGAACCCCCCATCATCAGCTGCCAGAATGAGGCGACAGGCAACAAATGAAATAAGTGAAAGCTGCTGCAGTGAATTTCCAAATATGCTAGGCAACTGGGGATGCAGTAACAGCCCAGGGTCTTGATTGCCTAGTGACAGGAGGCGACCATCGGCCCCTGCGTGAGAATGCAATGCTGATAAGCGACACTGTGTACTCGCATCAGCAGCAGGCCGCAAAGCAGCTTGTTATACAGTAGTCTTATAAACTATTCACTGGTGTGCCTGGAAGTTGAGGCTGTTCCATACTTTGGAATAACATGCCTTTAATGACATCTACTAAATGGCAAGTGAATACATTCACAAATCACCTATGAGAACATTGTCCCCTTAAAGCAGGCATTCCCAACCACAGTTCTCAAGGCACACCAACAGTGCAGGTTTTGTAGATATCCAGGCTTGAGCACAGGTGACCTAATTAGTATCTGAGGGATTCTGATTAGACCATCTGTGCTGAAGCCTGGATATCACTAAAACCTGCACTGTTGGTGTGCCTTGAGGACCGTGGTTGGAAATGCCTGCCTTAAAGGAAAGGATTATGGGAAATGTGGATGTATTGGTGGCCTGTAGGGAGTAGGCTGTATTAGGACCAGTAGTACCGTTCAAAATAAGATAAAAAGAATGCATCAAACTGCATGTTTTTTCATTCCAATTAATCAAATTAAATTTAATTACATTGTTTTTGGCAGTTTTTATTTAAAACGAACAGACGGGTGCTGATGTGTATTATAATTGAGAAATTAGAGATTAGTAATCATTCTGTCAATATGACTTTCTGCTATATCATGCCAAAACTGTAAAGTGTGGAGCAATCACTTATTTTCTTACCATTTGATTAAAATACTGATACCGATGGTTAAAACAATTTCTGTAGCTGTGGTCAGTGTCTATCTGCAGGTCTTTAAATAAACCACAATCAGTTGTTGTTACATAAGCATATTTACCACTTGTTTTTCTATTATTTTACACATCTTTGAAGATTCTGGCTTTTTTTTTTTAAGCAGACAGAATGCTATTTTGCAAGTGTGACAGGAAGATGTCTGCATAACCGCTATAACCGGGGATCCAGAAGTAAAGAGGGAATGGTGCACAGGAGAACAAAAGGGCCGCCAAACGTTTTTTTTTTTTAAATGCAATTATTTTCATAACATACATATTACAATTAATAACAATGAAAACAATAAAAGGAAAAGGACAAACATTAAATAAAACAAGCAAATTAGATTAAAGTCAGTAGGGCTTGACTCGTTATTTCTGTTTATAATCGTCAATGCAGTCGTGGCAAATTACATGTACATAGAAATAAAGACAGATAACACCATGTGGAGCAGGGCTGGGCAACACCGGCCCTCCAGATGTTAATGAACTACACATCACAGGATGCTTTGCATTAGTTTTGCTATGTGGCCATGCTGAAACTGATGCAAGGCATGCTGGGATGTGTAGTTCATCAACATCTGGAGGGCCGGTGTTGCCCAGCCCTGATGTGGAGTATATATGGGCATGTAACTGTGGCGGGTGGTGGCCGGCCGTGGGCTATAAGTCCAGGGCCGGCGCCACCACTAGGCAGCTCTAGGCATTTGCCTAGGGCGCCGGCACCTGGAGGGCGGCAGTTCGCCCCTTACCCCCAGCGAACTGTGTAAAAAAATTGCTGCCCCGGCGTCCCTGCAGTGCTGGGGCGGTCAGGGGTGTCCGTGCCGTAGGGGTACCTGCGGCGCCGTCATGTGTATAAAGCTGGCTGCGGCCGGCGGGGTCCCTGTAGTGAATAGCAAATAACTAGCGCTATGCGCGCGGCGGCGCCGGAAGCGCTAGTTATTTGCTATTCACTACAGGGACCCCGTCGGCCGCAGCCAGCTTTATACACATGACGGCGCCGCAGGTACCCCTACGGCACGGACACCCCTGACCGCCCCAGCACTGCAGGGACGCCGGGGCAATTTTTTTACACAAGTACCACCCCCCCCCCCGGCACCGGGGCGCCCCCACCCCGACTCGCCTGGGGCGCTCTGGTGCCTTGCACCGGCCCTGTATAAGTCTCTTATTAAGCATAGACAGCTAGATACCGGTTAGCGTGTAAGGGAAGTCTTGCCGCTTTGACCACACCAGTGGCGTAGCCACCATGTGGCAGCCCCCGCCGCTGCTTGGAGGAGCAGCGCCAGTGGGGTCTGTGGTGGGCGCCAGCACCTGTCAGGGACAGGCAGTGTCATTGCGCTGCGCTGAGCACTCTGCTCGGGATCCCTGCAGAGATTGACAGCCGCCAGAGCCATATAGAAGTAGAGGACAGCAGAGCGATGGCTCGCTCTCCAATCGTATTTCATATAGCAGCCTGCGGCTCAGTGAGTGGCTGAGCACGCAGGCTGCAGGGAATAGCAGAAACAAGCTCTGTAGGTGAGTGCACTGTGCGGCGTGTGCTGCTCGCACGCTGATTCAGACGAACTACAGCACGCAGAAAACACAGAACACTCCAGGCTGTGCACACATCCCCAGCTCTGCTCTCTCTATTCTCCTCCTCTGCGAACTGCTTGCTTCCTCCAACCCTCCTCATAGCAATGTGGCAGGCCAGTTGTCAGTCTGTACAGGTCGGTGGCAGGGATCTTCAGATAGCTATGGTGGTCCTGTTCCTCAGTAATTGATTTACAACCCTGGTCATCGACCTCAGGCCACACGCATGAGCGGACAGGAGGTAAGACGACTGTAAAGTGGTTTCTGCTGTAGCTGGATCACACTCTCAAATTACACTTGCTAGTGACCATTAAAAATCAGACACAATTACATTCCAATTGGTGTACAGTGTTCTGCCCAGTGCTGCTTTTTTGTGTGCGTTCCACCCAGTATAGCCCTGGAGCAAAGTGGTGCGCTTGGCCCGGCAGAGCGGTGGGCAACCCAGCTGGCAGGTCCACAGCTATTTCAAAACACGTGCTGGTGCAGTCAAGAGCCAATCAAGAGCTGCAGTAGTGGCTCCGGATTGGCTGTCATATCGTGAGCTCTCATTGGCTCGGGAGCCTGCACAAGTTTTGAAATCGCTACTGACCTGCCAGGTGGGTTGTGCACTGCACTGCCTGGCTCTTTCACAGTCGCAGTGAGGGGGAGGGGTAATCCATAGAGAGAAGAGGGTTTGGGTTGTCAGTCGCACAAGACAGAAAATGAAGAACAATAGGACCCCTAAGGTGTGTAGTCAATAGTTCATTTATGAGACAGGGGTGTGCTACCTATGGACATAGATTTTAGAACAGTAACTGGAAAGAAAAGAAATGTCCTTGATAAGGTGCACCTTAAGAAAATGCAATAAAATTTAACTTTTATTCATATATCATTTAAAAGGCTGCGAAAATTTAAAAAACATTTGACATACAACATAAATGGGGTTAACACAGTTTAAAACTAAGGTGGCAGGCAGACACTGCTGTTCAAATGATAAGTTTTATTTATATTTAATGCATGTATGTCCTTTGCAATATGGTGTGGACCTCCTTATATTGGTAAGTCCGCACTCAGATTGTACAGTGTGTAGACACCCAAATGCGGTGCAACGAACGCAGGTCCACTGGACTTTCTGCGGAATTGCCACACGCTCAAATCGGGTGTACCGTAATAGGAGTGGGTAAATACCTCTAGTGACTCCTACTAGAAATCTATAGCCCTGTGGCTAGTGTCGACACTTGGCCCGTCGACTAAATCCTTATATAAATGTCAATAAAGGTAAGTGTTGGAGACTCGCGCTAAATGGAAGTATAATGCATCTCTCTATAAGTCATTCCAAATAATCCTCATGAGTTATATCTGGATACCCTCTTGATACACATAAATTGTGAGGGAATGAGTTACCAGAGGGGATTATTACTCAGCACAGGTACCACACCCATACACTGCGCTTATTGCGCTAATATGGTCCCTAGTAGTTTAACCTGGATACCCCTTCATGTGCTGTAGCTGTGGGGAAATAAATAACCAGGGGGCATCAGATGCGCTTTGTAAATAAATTGCGCTGATCTGGCCCTTACTAGTATAGCCTGGATACCCCTAAATACATACAGCTGTGGGGGAACAAATTACCAGAAGATGTCAGATGCGCTTTTATAAATGAGTTGCGCTCTGGTCCTCACTATAATAAACTGGATATCCCTAGATGTAGACAGATTATGGGGTAATGAATAACCAGGGGGGACCAGTGCTGAGGTGTATAATATAAACACTCTCAGACTGTTGTGGTAACGCTGGAACCTATGGCTCAGGGTGCACAGAGAGAGATATTGGGAGAAGATAGACACTCTCCCAATGTGGTTGTCGCGCAAGGCACACGGGCACAAGTCTCAATCACAGCTCAGGACCGGAAACATATAGTAGGACATACACATAAATCAAAATGCATTAGTATGAAAAATAATAAACAGCTGTCTGCCTGCGCACCGCTAAGCTAGCGGTGCGCAGGCAGACAGCTGTTTATTATTTTTCATACTAATGCATTTTGATTTATGTGTATGTCCTACTATATGTTTCCGGTCCTGAGCTGTGATTGAGACTTGTGCCCGTGTGCCTTGCGCGACAACCACATTGGGAGAGTGTCTATCTTCTCCCAATATCTCTCTCTGTGCACCCTGAGCCATAGGTTCCAGCGTTACCACAACAGTCTGAGAGTGTTTATATTATACACCTCAGCACTGGTCCCCCCTGGTTATTCATTACCCCATAATCTGTCTACATCTAGGGATATCCAGTTTATTATAGTGAGGACAAGAGCGCAACTCATTTATAAAAGCGCATCTGACATCTTCTGGTAATTTGTTCCCCCACAGCTGTATGTATTTAGGGGTATCCAGGCTATACTAGTAAGGGCCAGATCAGCGCAATTTATTTACAAAGCGCATCTGATGCCCCCTGGTTATTTATTTCCCCACAGCTACAGCACATGAAGGGGTATCCAGGTTAAACTACTAGGGACCATATTAGCGCAATAAGCGCAGTGTATGGGTGTGGTACCTGTGCTGAGTAATAATCCCCTCTGGTAACTCATTCCCTCACAATTTATGTGTATCAAGAGGGTATCCAGATATAACTCATGAGGATTATTTGGAATGACTTATAGAGAGATGCATTATACTTCCATTTAGCGCGAGTCTCCAACACTTACCTTTATTGACATTTATATAAGGATTTAGTCGACGGGCCAAGTGTCGACACTAGCCACAGGGCTATAGATTTCTAGTAGGAGTCACTAGAGGTATTTACCCACTCCTATTACGGTACACCCGATTTGAGCGTGTGGCAATTCCGCAGAAAGTCCAGTGGACCTGCGTTCGTTGCACCGCATTTGGGTGTCTACACACTGTACAATCTGAGTGCGGACTTACCAATATAAGGAGGTCCACACCATATTGCAAAGGACATACATGCATTAAATATAAATAAAACTTATCATTTGAACAGCAGTGTCTGCCTGCCACCTTAGATTTAAACTGTGTTAACCCCATTTATGTTGTATGTCAAATGTTTTTAAAATTTTCGCAGCCTTTTAAATGATATATGAATAAAAGTTAAATTTTATTGCATTTTCTTAAGGTGCACCTTATCAAGGACATTTCTTTTCTTTCCAGTTACGGAGGGGTAATCCACCCTGACATCAAGCGTACAACCCCTGGCATGAAGTATGCAACCCTTAGAAATGAGCATGTAGATAAGCATCCCTTATGTGGTATATTGCATAATGGGCATTGTGGTGTCTGGCATATTGTGTAATGGGCATTGTGGTGTGTGGCATAATGTTTAATGGGCATTACGGTGTGTCACATATTGTGTAATGGTCATTGCGATGTATGGCATAATGTTTAAGGGACATTACGATGGGTGACCTATTGTTAATAGGCATTAACCCTTTAAGCGAGGCCGCACATACTTTTTTGAAATGCGCAGGAAAATTTTTTGGCTTGGGGGAACAAATTTTATAGTTACGCCACTGGACCACACTGCCTAGTATTTAGATTTTGATTTCCTGGCCATATACGTAAATATCTCATGGGGGATTGTTACAGTCGTGACACGATATCCAGTCGTGAAATTTTTAGTTAGCCAAGTCCTGGCAATACACACCTTGGCCAAGGTGCAGAGATCAACTAAATATTGTCTAGTCGGTGCATGCAAAATGTCCTCATTTATGGTAGCTAAATGACAAACCATGGGTGACAAAACATCTTTTTTAATGCCGGTATTAGCTATAATGTCTATAATACCTGACCAAAAGGATGCTATATGGCACAGGTCTTCAACCTGTGGCCCTCCAGATGTTGTGGAACTACATGTCCCAGCATGCCCTGAGGTTTTGTGGCATGCACTTATAGGAAAAAATGTGGCAATGCATGTTGGAACATGTAGTTTTACAACATCTGGAGGGCCACAGGTTGAAGACCCATGCTATATGGGGACATGCCCATATTAGGTACCAGAAAGAGCCCTCCTGGGTTCCACATTTGGGTCACATTGAGACAGAAATGCCTCCCATTCAATGCAATTTATCCGGCATGTAATATATTCTGTGGATTATAAAGTATTTGATCTGTTGAAATCTAACAGTCAAAGGGCTAGATGCACTAAGCTTCAAACGTGATAAAATGGAGTGACAAACAACCAACCAATCAGATCCTACCTGCCATGTCACAGACTGTGTTTGAAAAATGTCAGGCAGGAGCTTATTGGATGGTTGTTTATCACTCTCCATTTTATCACTTTTAAAGCATAGTGCAGGGAGAGCCAACTCCAGCCCTCGAGAGCTACCAACACTTAGCGTTTCCCATGTCTCCTCACAGAATCACAAGTGAAATAATTAGCTCCAGCTGTGGATCTTTTAAAATGTGTCAGTCAGTAATGAGTGCACCTGTGTACCTGCGAGGTGAGCTGGAAAACGTGAACTGTTGGACTGGAGTTGGCTACCCCTGGCTTAGTGCATTTGGCCCAAAGAACTAATGCGGGGAATGGCAAGGGCTAATTCCCATGTATCATCCATAATGGGACCCAGGTCCAATTCCCACTGAGTCTTAAGTAATTGGTAGTATGGGCTTATAACTGAATATTGGAGCAAAGGGTAGACACCAAATGATGGCATGTTGTACCCACCAGCAGGCCCCTTCACTTGGGAGTCAGCGAGCATCAGAGAGTCTTCTCTGAACTGTGTAGTGAGGGAATGTCTCAATTGGAGACCTATAGAGGGAGGCGTTAGGTATAGAGAAATCAGAACTCAATTCTTGGAACGATTTGAGGATATTCCCTCTATACTGGTCTCCCAATTTGGAGACCCCCCATTTTCTCCAAGTGGATTTGAATCACAGCACCCTAGAGTATTAGAATTTTTATTTGATGACATCCCTAGGCCAAAAGTTCTTATTGAGAATGTTTTAATTAAATTAAGCCAATTGTGTTTACATGTCATCCTCAGGTTCAGTTACTTGGTGATGGAAAGGCTTTGCTTCTATTTGTCCACATATGTTATGACTGGAAGCCACAAGCACTGGTTTGGTCTGTTACACTTACCAAAAATAATTTTCAGTGGTCCTGGACAACATGCCCAGGGTGCTACAGCACACAGTTTGGGAACCACTGGGTTAAGCAGTAGTGATATATGGCATAGTGTGTTACCTGGCTGAATGGTAAAAATTTAATAAAGGGTACTCTTTACCTAGCACGGCGCCCATCGCGGCCATCGCATGCACTAAAAAACGGGTGCGACGCGATGGCCGCGATTTCCCATAGGGAACAATGTTAAAAGTGTCAATGGACGCGATTTTAGTGTTCAATGCCTCAATGCCCGCGATTTTTCCATAGGAAACAATGTTAAATGGGCCACAGAGCCCAAATAGTCCCCCTGAACTCTGAAATGGCCCCCACAATTGTTAACGCCACCCCACGATCAACGTGAACCCGAAGCGTGGCGAGCGCAGCGAGCCCGCGAGGGGCGGCGGTACGCATCCTCCGACCTTTTCATACCCCCACTATCCACGTCGGTGTGGAGTTGAGAATAGAATAGTGTGGCGAGCGCAGCGAGCCACCGAGCCCGAAGCGTGGCGAGCCCCGCGAGGGGACGCGGATACCTTCACAGGTAAACGCGGGCTTCACAGGTGTCCGCGGGGCTCGCTGCGCTCGCCACACTATTCTTTTCTCAACTCCACACCGACGTGGATAGTGGGGGTATGAAAATGTCGGAGGACGCGTACCACTGCGCTCGCCACGCTTCGGGTTCACGTTGATCGTGGGGTGGCGTTAACAATTGTGGGGGCCATTTCAGAGTTCAGGGGGACTATTAGGGCTCTGTGGCCCATTTAACATTGTTTCCTATGGACAAATCGCGGGCATTGAGGCATTGAACACAAAAATCGCGTCCATTGACACTTTTAACATTGATCCCTATGGGAAATCGCGGGCATCGCGTCGCACCCGTTTTTTTTAGTGCATGCGATGGCCGCGATTTTTTACCCCCGATGACCGCGATGCTAATCACTGGCGCCGTGCTAGGTAAAGAGTACCTAATAAAGTTCTTAATGTATCCCGATGGTTGACCGACAATTTCAAGGTCAATATTGCAAAAGGTTCACACAAGCAAAACGTTGACAAAAGAAGAAGAGTTTTTAAGAATTTTTTACCATTCTTTACCATCCACGTTGACTTTGATTAGGAAGGATCAAGTGTGCCAAGCTCAACGGTAGATGAGAGAGACACCTGGCCTGAAGCATACAAGTTTAGCAATTGGATGGTTTACCAATTTGAGGTCCAGGTGTAGACATGGAAAAAAACATGAAAAACTCACGTCAACCTTTATCATGTCAACCTGTTGCTGATGTTGACCTTCAGCTGCCAACGTATATATGGTCTCTGAGCTATACCACACCCTGTTCTTAAAATGAGAGAGACTCTAGTAATGTTTTGCATATAAAATAAATTGGAGACATGTTTTGAAGGACGTTTATTGTAGAACTGACAGATTTAGCACAATTTTAACAGACAGATGACCTGATCCTGGTTACAACACACGCCTGATGCACATGCCAGCTGAGAAGTTCTCATTATATTCAGAACAATTTACCAGGACAATCCTACAGGCTTCATGGTCATATCACCGGACCCCTCCAATCGCCATGAATTACAGGTCCATTTCCTTATTAAAAAAATCACTTAAAACGATTGACAATTACAGGTGTGCACAAATACAATCATTTTTTTTCTTGCTGAGGAGATGTACCGTAGCGGTCTATACATCGCAAAATAATTCATCAACGTTACACATCTGACATGAGCTCTTAATACATTAAGACACACACACTAGATGTATCAAATCACTATTTATAAAATCGCACTGTATTTTATATGTGCAATTCAATTTGATACTCTTATTTCATTGCAGTTTTTAATGTATTTTGGTATTTAGTTCGGGCATTGCAATGTTCTCACCAGAAAATGTTGCAAGCCTTAAGTCGTTGACACCCTCTCTCAAAGATGGGGAGGGATCCGTTTTGCTGGGCCAGTCACAGAAGTAAAGTAATTCTGGCCATCCTCTGGAGCAGGATGATGTGCCAGTAAAATGTATCCTGGGTAGAACATTGCTATTTACAGAAGTCATATGGGCCCCACAGTTTATAACAGTAATGAAAAGCTGCAAGTGCTCAATGCCAAAAGGATTCATACTATCCAAGCACATGCACATCAACAAAGTCAGCGGCTTCATTCAAGGAGACCTACTGCATACTCTAAACTGGGCCTGTTCAGTAGTACTCAAGAGGCTGGATATGTCATCAGGACCCTGCGCCAAGGAAATAAGAATATTCATTTCTAAAACATGCGCCAAAAAATAAAATAAAAACAACAACAGGCAAGTTGCATAAAGCACAAGCCTTAGAAATTAGCGCTTTCCTCCTTCATTATATAATTAGAAGGAATCTATTTCAAGTCTAGATAACAAACACAGCAGTACACAGTAAGCCATTAAACAAAATGTATAGGTTTGTGCCATCTGCTTTTTTTAAAATCATTATACAAGATGATCTTTGCCAAAAACATGTCAAAAAAGTTGTCAAATCTATCTTACAAAGAAGAGCATAACAAAGACTTTTACTTCCTTGTGTGGTCAAATATTTCCCTGTCACATTATACAATATGGTTTGTTGTGCTGAATAGAAAGGCAACGTATCCTGGTGACTTATGTGTTGTAAAAAACATGACACTGAGCAATGTTAGTTTACAGGGGAACCAGCACTGTACCCTTTGCATAGTAACAACTGGAAGGTGTGTGATCATTACACATTAATGACAACAATATATACATCAGACTAGATACGCCAAAGCAGGTGGTTCTCAAACCTGTTCTGAACAAGGCATGATTTGCGGATTACCTCATAGCCAAATCAATTCGCAGTCCAAAATTCTGATGATGTGTCACAAGAGCGCCAGATCACTTCACTCAAAAATGGGTACAAGAAGTGTTCAATAAATCACAATAAAAGTGTAAAAACCCCAACAAGCGTGTGATCTGACACCTTTAGCAAATATATAGAGGTGTGGGAAATTCATGGATAAACATCTGAGCTTTTTAAAGACAAAAATGTCCCCTGGAAGTCTACTATACTGTAACCCTGAGTGAGATGCCCAGTGATGGTTATGCTTTTGAAATATGCAAAATATTTTTTCCAAAAGGGAGATTTTATTTTATTACGATTACAAATCTACATCAGAAAATGCACTTGTCTCCATCTTGTACATTTCAAATTAATACATGCTCCTGTGTAAAGAGCCGCAATAAATGAGCAAGTTCTGAAACCAGTTGAAGTAGTCGGACACCCAAAAACACAGAAAGCAACACTAAAAGTGACAAATAATTAAAAAGAAAATCCAGAAAATCAGGTGTGTTTCCAAACCAGCCCTTGAGGACTTAAAGAAGTTAAGGTGCTCAGATCTTACTTTCCCTTTAAAAAAATAAGATTTACTTTCATCAGGAAAATAAAAAACAGAGGTTAGGAGAGGGGAGAGAAATAACAAGGGCTTTGTAGAAATTATTCCATTGCAAAATGGCTGCCTAGTTCCTGCTAGGTTACAAACCAATGTTCCTTTTGCCCGATGGTTTACAAACCTTGGAAATATTGCACACAATTTAAACAGCATAATATATATGTATATATTGCAATAGCAATAGTTAATTACCATCACCATGTTTTAAATCCCTTAAACATCTATTTAAGCTTATAAAAAATCTCTTTCTATTATATATTTTTACCTAAAGAAATTAATTTGCAGTATATGCAGAATGATATATAATGCTGACTGATTTTTGTAAATAAACATTTCTAGGTAGCAATCCAGTTCTTCCTTTGCAGTACTGTTAGTAAAACCTCACTTTTTCAGTAAGCAACTGCCCCAAAAGTATTCCAATATAACTGAGGGGTAGATGTATGAAGAAGTGAGCCAGTGAAGAAGTATGCATTAGCAACTAATCAGCTGCTACATATAAAATTATACATTTCTTTTGACAAATTGATTGGTTGTCATGGCACAATTCTCCACTCTTATCACTGCTTCATACATCTACCCCTGAATGCTTTGGTGACCTATAAGTGTATTATTTTTTTTTACTCTGGCCTTGCAAAAGGGTGAAGAGGCTTCATTTGTGACCGCATCCTACCAACGCAATGCCCAACCAACGTATTATTTTCCAGTCAAGTGCAATACTGCGTTGGGAGGATGATTACAACCAAATGAGTGTGTGCATTGTTTACCAACTGGATGCTTTCCTATAAAAAGGCCCAGGATTTTGAAAGATGGCTTAGAAATAATACTTGGTTTGTTAACCTTTGTGTTAAGTCAGTGGTTCCCAAACGGTGCAGCTAGGCTCCCTGGGGTGCCTCAGGTTGGTGGTCCAGAACCAATTCAAATTATTTATAGTCAATGAAATAGGCAAAATCAGTGTGTGTGGCTTCCAATAATTAAATATTTGGGTAAACAGAAGTGAATCCTGTTCCTCACCATATAACTGGACCTAGGGATACAATTAAATCGCAACTTATTTACCTTAATATTTTTTTCTGAAATTCTCAGTAAAAAACTTTTGGCCTAGGGGTGCCGTGAAAAAAATTCTGATACTGTAGGGTGCCATGATTCAGAAAGTTTGGGAACCACTGTTTTAAGTGATTGTGCGGAATAAAATAACATACAAAATAAATCAGCAGGGCAAACAGTATGTATTCTCAAAACATCTTGCAAAACACACGTATTTAGAGGCAAAATTTCAAGTTTAGAAAATGAAGTTTGTCCCTATATGACCCAAAAGAAAAATAGAAAGCACCCACTGTTTTCAGCAGGGGGTACACAGAAGTATATGCAGCATGCTGCAATGCTGTGTTTCAATCGGAATAAACCATGCAAGAATGAAGAGAAGACCTTCCAACTTAAAGAGGTTTCTCCGATACAGCAGTGAAACTCTTCACACGAGCAAAGAACAGCGGTGTGTACATTTTATCAATGTCAAACGCTGTGACCGCCGTCTCTCCAGTTGATCTGCAAGAAATTAATGTAGTGTGAAATCCTTCCAAATAATGTCCACTATAGACAAGAAATGCAATTGAATAGTAGTTTAAATAACTAATCAAGGTCTGTGGTGTGCCACTGAGCTGACAGTAAGGTGTACGTTTAGTAAAGCTTCTAAAAATGAAAAGAGGTGATGTTGCCCATAGCAACCAATCAGACTGTCTATCATTTCTCTAGGATGCAATAGAGAAATAACAGAGAGGATCTGATTGGTTGCTATAGGCAAAATTAACTCTTCATTTTTAGAAGGTTTAGTGTATTTACCATTGCATGGTAAAATCTGAAGATGGTTTTACTTCAAACACTATGCACTGTACTTAATTTGTTTCAATATCATACGATATCACAGTAACCATGGATTTTATGCGGATTTGGTCATTATGTTGACATTACAGATTGCGGGTATGGCCTATTATAAGCAAACCAATTTTAAACCAACATATCCCTTCATTAATTTCCCTCAAACTTACTTGTAAGTAATATGACAAGAATGATGAATCCAAACCAGTTTATTGAATTTGTGGCGCCCACTTGAGCAGAGCTGAAGCCCCACATGAAAGCTGTGGTCAGTTTCCTGCACCGGGGAGCGACGGATATAACGATACCTTTGGTACTCGGTTGACTTCTGCAAATAACATAGAACATAAAAGACTATAGAATTTGTATGTTATGAGAAAAATAGGTTACAGTCCTTCGGTAGATCTTTGTATTTCTCATTCAGATTCTATGCGGGGTATGCAATCCCCTGCCGCTATTCCCAACTGGAGAAATAACGGCGGGGCCCTATTCAATGCTGTCTTTAGCGACAGCATTGAAGAGGGATCACAGCAGAACAAGCCTGACTTTAGAAGCTGTCAGGCCGTTCTGTTGATAACGACCGTAGATTGTCATGATCCTGGCCACAGATCGACAATCCACAGCCGTTTTCGTGGCCACGCCCCCCTTCTAGCCGATCGGCAGAAGGGACATTGAATCCTGCCAGTCGATTTGCTGTCAGGCACACTGCAAATGGGGCAGGATCACTGCTGTCAGGAGGGATCGACAGCCATAATCCTCAAGCGCTTGTAAAAGTAAAAACATGATTACAGAAATCAGCAGTGGTTGGCACTCAGGAGAATGACATAAAGGAAACTGGTTAGAAAATATTTAGTAGAGGAACTTTGACCAAGTATATAGTTATGTGGTGACAAGGGAACATTGTGAGGCTTATTTTGTTATTTAGCCTCTTTCTATGTTTTCTTGCTAACCAATGGACCCTATACAGATGTACCCTTATACATCATTGCTGCCAGGTCCTGAGAGACTCTGCTAATGTTGGCAGTTTTATTGCCAAAAGTGTATCTTAGTCGTAATGCGATGCAGCAATGATGCACTGAGAAACTGTGCTGATTGATTTGCTATATAACACTTAGCAGATTTGTGTGTGTCTGTATTAGAAGTGCTAGATTGAAGCGGCTGGAGCTTTTTATTATGCCAATTTCTATTGCTCAGTATGCGGATATAAAGAGAATTAGCAGTCTCCTGGTACAGCCTAATCACAAAACATTGTGATAAAAGAAGCATCTTCAGCAAAATAAATAAGGGGGGTCAGATGCTAGCAGAGTTGCATGGTGTATTGAGCCTAGACGTATGAGGACTGATCTATATCTCAGTGCTACTTCCTTGCAAATAGACAATACATGGGAAACATGTGAGTGACATACCTCATCCTTCTTGTTGGTTATAACTGCAAAAACTTTGGTGTGGTTATCTGTATCTTGAGACAGACGAAAATGGCCAAGCAACATTGAATCAGTTCTATAGGATATAAAATACAAGCACTGGTTATGCAGATGTGTGCTACAGAGACAAGGGCTTACTTTGTGTGACAGATAGGCAGAGCTATAAAATGTAAGCTAACGTTGACAGACACAGACAACAGACAAGCTCACATCGAAAGGGAATACTTCTAAACTAAAAAGGAAAACAAAATCACATTTTGCTATAACGGTATTTAAAAAAAAAAAGCCTACCCATCAGCCATGTCATTGTTTCCCAATACTAAAATAGGTTTTTACATTTTTACTGCAGATTGCTTTAATTATAATTTTTTTTAAAGGGTTATTCAATAACTCTCAATCGCTTTTTTTCTCCATTACTGCACTTATACACATTTGACTGTTTATAATCTGGTAGGAGTAATTGATACCTTTGCATCAGCTAACTGCATAGGGTACGCTCATCAAAAGGAGCAGGACCAGCATCTTTTTGTTTTAGGTCACAACAGGAGCAGAGCTGGTCACATAAATGGGAAAGTGATACACTTCATACATTTACTGGAGCATAACAATGTGCAGGTTCATAGAACGATGATGCCTCTAGTTTTGGGGTTTTTAGATCCCCTAAATGATGCAAATGGTAAAACTTCACTTCAAAATTGTACCTACGAACAATTAGCATTATGACCTATAATAATTTAAACTCACTACAGCACCTTCTAATCTCTGGGAGGAAAAATATTCACTAGGAATAATCAGGCGCTCAACAGTGAGCTGTTTCTGCAATTTAAGCAGCCGCTTTAGTGTGAGGGTAGTCACTCCTCACTTGAAGAAACGAGAAAAGGGACTCGCACAAGGCGAGTTAAGCAGCGCTTATGACAATGAATGAGACTCAATGATATAAAAAAGTAACAAATTTTACTAAAAATGGTGTACACAGTAAAGCATTACATGTATAATATAACAATAAAGAAACACAATAATGGGAAAGGTGGGTAATAAAAGTAAATTGGAATTAACGAGATAAAAAGATGAATGTCCCCGCCTCAATGGACAAAACTTAATATAGATTAATTTTTTCCTTGTTTAGAGGGGTGGGTAAGTGCACATTACCAATGGAAGACTCTGGATCCTTTTAGAAGAAATGTGGAGCTGGAACATCCTCACAATGTATGCGGTGGGTTGATGTTTACCGCTGGAGGTGTAGAGGGTCGCTCAATGTATTCCAGTCCTCTTTTTGGGGTGTGAGAGCTGATGTGGGTAGTCTCGAACACCGGAGGTAATTCTGAGATGATGCGCCCAGATGGGAGTACCAGCAAGGATCAATTATGGCTTCCGTGCCCAGAGAGGAGCCACACTGGTGTAGATGTTGTTTACCAGCGGTATCTGGAGCACGGTGTCCGCCAGCGAGTCGTGTCCAGACAAGGAAAAGTGAAAATGTCCACAATCGGTATATTGTAGCAGCAAGGTCCAGAGGTGGGGAGAGGATGCACCAGGGTTCACCTAACGCGTTTCACTGCGTCCTGCAGCTTTATCAAAGGTGTCCACCTTTGATTATACATGTAATGCTTTACTGTGTACACCATTTTTAGTAAAATTTGTTACTTTTTTATATCATTGAGTCTCATTCATTGTCATAAGCGCTGCTTAACTCGCCTTGTGCGAGTACCTTCTAATCTCTGCAGAAAGTCAAAATGGTGAAAGGACCACACCACAAACACACAGTTTATACACAAACTGTTGAGGCAAAAAAGATAATTCATGTCGCCCACTTTCCATCTCATTGGACGGTTTACACTTGAAGGCGTTTCGCTTGAAGGAAACTATGAATAGATGGAAGTCTCGACAGGTGGAAGCAAATCCACCAGTCGAGCGGAGAGAAACCGGAATTTTTTTTAAAAATGTTAATGTTTCAGAAGAACACGGAATACCCCCTTAGCCTCATTAACCAAATCAATCATCTTATTAACTAAATCAATCATGATTCAAAGGGACAATGGGATGACCATTGTTGGAAAGTTTTCATGACACTAATCGAAGTGGACTTTTCCATAAAATTAGAACTGAAGAAATAAAATGCATTCTATGTGAATAAACAATGCAGTCCAATCATTGCCACCCATAAATCAAGAACAATCAAATCTAGTGCTCCTACAACCTTGTATCCAATTTAAATAATCTCATCTCAAGTGAAATCATAAGTGCCTTCATGCACTCAATTTATGCTCAACCCCAGGGCCAGTGCTGGAGTGTTTGGCCCTCCTGTAAACTTTAATTCAATCTCCTGTAGCCATCTCCTGATGGGGGAATTGGCTGCGGGACCCTATTCAATGCGGTCTTCCTCGACAGCATTGAACAGGGGATCTCGGCAGAACGAGCACGACTTCACAAGCAGTCAGCTTGTTCTGCCGAGAACGGGCGAGTATAAATGAGCTCCTGGCCGCAGCTCGCCGATTCCCAGCCACGCCCCCTTCTCGGCCCGTGGCAGGCAGGACATTGAAACCCCCCTGCAAATTCTCAGTTGAGCAGACAGAGAACCGGACAGGGCCAACATTGAATATCCTCCTAAAGCTGCACCCTTTCTCCCATATTTTACAAAGGGGTAGTGCACATCACACAAAAGGGGTGTGGTCACACAATAGTATCACATTTTAAATGAAGTCACACAGTACCACAATCATATTCAATTTATACCATCTGCAGTGCTTGATTCATATTATGACACAAGAATGAAAATGTATTCATTAATGCAGATGCTGTCACTTTTGTGTATAAATTCTTGCTGTAGAAGTATATTTGCACACTAGTGAATGACACTTTGCTGTTCATAAATTAGTTTATTTCTGCATAGCCATTAGCGTTTTAAGGAGGGGGGAAGTAAAGGTCTATTGTTACATTAGTGACTTGTTGACTGTGTTGCATGTTATCTTTACTGTGCCAGGCTAAGTGGATGTGATCTATATGAAAAGTTAACCAAACATTTCCAAGGACCTAACAATTTCAGTATGCATAGGTGTAAAGTAGTGACGTAAATGCACACATAAAGGATTCATGCAAAGATTGTTTTAGAAAATTAATTTCAGAGCTGTAAATAAAAGGTATTTGATATAACATCTCAGCTACAATTGGGGTTGCCCATTTCATTTAAGATGCGGTTCCAGTTTTAAATCCCTAAATAAATTCACATTTGAGATAACCAGGGTCTATTACATTTATCAAGAAAACGAGATGTGTATCTGCACAGACTCAAAACATTGTTTTTTTAATCAGTTGTATTTACTAACATAAGCACTATACCCCCCCCCCCTGTCCTCGTAGGTTTGTGGTGCTCCCAAAATTCAGTTAAAGCCAATATCTCACCATGGGGGAGGTATACAATCTCCGACAGGGGAAATAGCAGCGGGACACTATTTAATGTGGTCTTTACTGACAGCATTGAAGAGGGATCACGGCAGAACAAGGCCAACTTTAGAAGCTGCCGAGCTTGTTCTGCCGACAACGGCCGTGGATTGTCGCGATCACGGCCACAGATCATTTACGGGGACACCTGATCGGCAGGAGGGCCATTGAATCCCACCTGCCGATTTGCTGATCCGGGATTGCATACCCCCCCCCCCCCCCCACATGTGTACGGGGTTTTACTGCAGCGATTGGCATTTCATTAACATATAATTGATACATCTACAGATCAGTGCCCACATTTTGGTAAAGTTTTTTTTCTCAGTCTTTGAGAGCATAAGGGTGCCATGAACAGTTTGGAATCCACTACCATGTATTTTTTTAGAATAGATGCAAACTGTTATAAGGTTTTTCATTTCAAGGTAAAAATTATTTTAGGGAATGTTTCAGACCCAAAACTAATACAAAAATCGGTACTTATGTATTATCTGGGCTCCCATGTTAAATACACCCCATTTTTTCATACCCCTACTATCCAAATACGCATGGAGTTGATTTTATATAGTGTGGCGAGCGCAGCGAGCCACCGTGCCCGAAGCGTGGCGAGCGCAGCGAGCCCCGCGAGGGGACGCGGTCTCATAAGAAAAACGGGAGCCCAGATATTACACAAGTACCAAAAAATCTTTAAAAAATATATGCTTTATATATTCTTTAAGGTATACTTTATAATTTTGTTACAAACTCAAAATATTCAAGCAGCATAAAAGGGATATAGAATATAAAGACATACCTTGCATGTTTTGTCCTTAGACGAGGAACAATTGTATGGGGCTCTTCTGGTGTGGTGAGCATCATAAGTTGGCCATCAGGAAAAAATCTCATATACCTATGGTAAATATTTTACAAAAGATTGGTTTGGAAGAAAGGTTAAACATTTAAAAAAATAAACAAATACACATTTAGTGCCATTAAATATGCTAATAAATTTAGTCATTTTAAAATCACCATCATAACGTACTGAGATTATTGTTGAAGGTATAAAAATAAACAGAAAGTATACCTAAAATATTCCACTTGGTGCCAGGCCCGATAAAAACCATCCAGAGACTGCTCTCCCTGGCGTATATATGTGGTCTTACTAATGTACACCCCTGGAAGAAAATCACAGCATTCATGTATTTACATATACCTGGGAAAGCGAGAGAGCTGATAGAATTTTATTGAATAAATACATATAAAGGGGATATTCCATTAGGTGTGCAGTCCCATTAACACCACTATTTGTTCATTCTTTTTGTTGCTTTTACATAAAGTACACTTTTTACAGTGCTGGCTTTCTCAACAGAGCTACAGAAAACATATCTACCAGTATGTGTTGCACAATGTACCACTTGTTTTAAAAATGTATATTTGCATGTAGAAGCTACTGAAGGACTGCTAAGCTTGGCTGTTGTAATTGAGCTAACAGGAAAGTGGTTGGAATGTGTTAGCGGAGTACTGCGACACAGTTGTGTGCAACATTAACTGCCACAAATGTTTCCTGTTGTCCAACTGTAACAGCAACAAAAGTACACACTAGAGAACTAAAATGCCAACAGTCTTGTAACAGGAAAACAAATAGATTTTCATGGGGCATACACATCGGGCGATTACAGCCCCATTTCTAAGCAATCTGATTACATTGCTTAGAAATGAAGCAAGGATTGCTCCATGTGTATGACCCCAGCGACGGCGATGAAAGGTCCCGTCTGACTAGATTTATGCTGCATGCAGTATAAATCTAGTCATCATCCGTGTTCTCTCTATTGAGAACACGGGCAGTGACAGATCACTCAGCACACATCCCTGGTGCAGCACTGTGTGCTGAGCAATCTGAACTATGCTAGATCGCTCAGAACAAAGCTTCCGTCGCCCTGTGTGCACGGGGAATTAGAAATACTATGCAATGAAACTTGAACAGTTTAAACTAATATCAAGAAGCAAAATAAACCCTGGTTTAATCCCATGTCTTGGGGATATCCACTGAAAACACAGATTTTCAGTGGGTACCCACAAATATTTATTTGTGTGTACAGTATGAGTAATGATAAAATATATGATAAGGCCAATTGAGCAATAATACAGAAAATTAAATATCAAAGGTAAATCTACCCTAAATCAGAGAATGTTTTTATTGAGAGTGTAGACGTGCATTATACTAGCGTTACCAAGCCCAAACCTAAAACAAGATATACCATCAAATCGGACACGTGGCCTCTCCAGAAACATCTGCCTCCATGTGACGTAAGGTACGAGTTTCACACAGTTCCTGCCCCACACTTTCAGGCATGCCAAGCGCCAAATCTCTGGATCCCTGAAACATTAAGGAGAAAAAATGGATTTGTCTGCTGACAAATGTCTTGTTATGACTTATGGTATAAAAAAGGAGGCTACGGTTTACAGGTGGACACAATGCTGAGGTTTATGGATCAGAGCAATGTTGTTTAGACTGGGCCAGATGCACTAAGCTTAAAAAATTATAAAATGGAGAGTGATAAACAGCCAGTCAATCAGCTCCTACATGCCATGTCACAGAAAAATGTAAGGAAGGAGCTGATTGGTTGATTGTTTATCACTCTCCAGTTTATCACTTTTTAAGCTTAGTGCATCTGGCCCTGTCACATGTGCACTGCACAAGCGTAGTGATGGATTAGTGACAGCAGATGCAGCAAGGATTTATTCACAAGGTGAGTGACCATGAGAAAGAGTTTCCGGATGGTAGTGGGGGTGGCTTGTCAAATGTGCATGTGCCTCAGCCAGCGACTAACTTCATTGGCAGTTGTACTGGCCCCAACTTATTAAAAGATGCTGATGGTGTGTGTCTAAATCCCTGCAGCTTCGGCATTAGCATCTTTTCAGACGTGCTGCATAGTTAACTGAGGTAACGACCTTCACAATGAATGCCATCAATGCCAGTTTCTAAAAGCTACATAAAAATGTACCTTTTACATCTCATGGTTTTATTAAGTATATAGTTATATCCTTTAAACCATTCCCACGCAGATAATATTAAACAAGATGAGGTCTCAGCAGGCCTTCATACTGTATGTGGATTGCACCAATCTTTGCCTTATGGAGCCCATAGACGCTCCGTTTTTGCCGGCTCTGTTCTGTACTATGCGATACGCACTCCCGCGCATCACATAGTACTGTAGAAAAAAGTATGTGCTGCACATACTTTTTGTACTAGGTACACATCTTATCGGATCGCAGTGCGTGTGCAAGGCATGCAATCCGATACGATGTGTACTTTAAAAGTACAAAACGGACCGTGGATGGGGGGGCTTTACAGATAATTCTGCAGTGCTTTCTGGACTGTACGTACATTGAGACCAATCTCTGGACATTCCCTGTATTATCCAAGGCCATAGCTTCTACCTGGTTATGTTTATGAAAATGGTCTACATCCCAAAAATGTATTGGATATATACTGGTGTGTGTGTGCGCGAGTGATCCCGAATCAGCCCCTTAGTGATCTTGACCCTCTCTCCTCTCCTTTTCTAGATGTCCCATAATCTCTCAAGCAATATTTTATTTGATTGGTGCCACTGCTACGGAGTCATCAATAACCCCTCCTAGTATTGTTCTATTTAACCTCTATTGTCATTCAACTCCTTCACCTAATTCCCCAATAAAATGTACTTTAGGCTCCTCTAACTCATTTTCTAAGCATTCAAAGGCTGCTCCCCTGCTCTGCAACTCTTCAAGCTAACTATCAACATGCAAGCCTACCATCCTTCCTCAATCATTGAACACTCCATCCTCTTGGTTCTCACCTAGCACATTTTTATTTCTAGTGTGATCCCACTCATTCAGTAACTCCGACACATTTACTTAATTATAATGGGGCGGCTGCAGAGTTGCATGCAATTTCGTTTTTCCCAGATCTAGCTTTATTTTGTACTGGGCATGCTCCATATCTCAGCGTAAATAACTACAGTACATACTCTAGAGTCCCATTTCCACTAGCAGCTAAACAGACTGTACTGGGTAGTAATGGAGGGATTACACAGTGATAGACTGGTGTATCATCTAGATGGAATTGTGGGCTAAGTACAAGAGCCGTTGCAATTCAGGCAGACGTCTTGCTCCAAGGATATGGAGAGGGGTCATGCAGTCACATAGATGTGTACAACTCAGCATATAGTTGAATATCTGCACTTAGTGACCGATTCAGCTTGGTAAGTAAAGCAAAAAAAGGACAATACTGGGAAAAACCATGCTGCACTGCAGGTGTGGCAGATGTAACATGCGCAGAGAGTTAGATTGGGGTGGGTTATATGTTTCAGTGCAGGGTACATTCTGGCTGCTTTACAGATGAGCGATCAGGTCTGAATCAGGCCCTAAGGTCTTGTCATGGCAAATACAGACATTGCAATTCATCTGACCACTCTTCATGATGTTCTGCTGTATATGCAAATTCCCATGATAAATACTGAGGTAGCAGACTTTGTGAAAATTAATTGAGTGTCATTCTCAACACTTTTGGCCATGGCTGTAGCTGTAACTACCAATCAATTCCTACGATTTCCAGTTTTAGGTCATCTGTTGTTATTGTTTAGCTCTAATATATTAATGTTTGATAGTCACTTTGTTCACCCTTTATTTACATAGATAAATGCCCCAATGCTCTTATTCTTGTGTGGGGTACCTGGCACAGATATAAAAGCCCTTGCAGACCAACGACAGTTGCTCTAATGCTCGCAGGTCCAGCTCACTGGAAACCACCCAGCGGAAAATATACATCAGCACCTCCATAGGCAGCACTAAGGCACACAGAAACAAAGACAAGAAACAGGTCATAATGCAGTAATTCATTAGAGCGTGATCAGTGTTCTCTTCTAGACCAGGCATGTCCAATGTTGGCCCTCCAGATGTTGTGAAACTACACATCCCAGCATTCTTTGCAATAGTTTTAGCATTCTCTAATAGCAAAACTGTGGCAAAGCATGCTGGGATGTGTAGTTTCACAACATCTGGAGGGTTAACGTTGGACATGCCTGTTCTAGACGAACACAGATGCAAAAGCTGAATCTTAATAAACAATTTTAGAAAGATAAATAAATCAGCAGCCCCAGGCCTCTGAGACCAGGTTGCTCTTATAAAATAGTAGGGGTATCTATGAGGGGCCCCCCATTTTCAAATAACCAGCACTAAGCAGATCGATCCATTGATAAAGGGCTACCCTCCCGAAACGTTGACTCACACCATTTGTGTCAGTTGAATTATTTGTACCCACTGCCGCCGTACAGTTTAAAAATCTTGTGAGTGCCCTCTGCTGTATTGTTTGTATACCTCCCTTTGGGATTGAGGGGCACCCAAGTCGTTGCAGACACTGACTGAGTGCCAGGACCATTTCGTACACACACACACACACACACACACACATATATATAATTATTTTGTTAACACACACAAAAATAAATATTACGCTACTGCTTCACCTGGAACTCCATGGCAACTGAGAGTTGCTGTCCATAAGAATACATTTGGATGCACTAATGGTCAGAGTGTGGGACCCAGGGGATGAGGAAGCTTCCTAGGAATATTTTTCCCAATTCACTAGGGATTGGATCCCTAGGCTGACCAGTTTGGGACTAGCTGATGCTATAGCAGGGAGACCTCAAATTGTTTGTCCCTGCTATAGTGTCATTTTTTTTTAAATCGTGAATTTTTATTGAGTTTTTCAGTAAATAAAGTACACTACATTACAATAAAACAAAAAAAGAAAGAAAAGAAGAAAAAACAAATCAGTTTCAAGTGTGCGTATACATCATTACTATCATGTCAGTACAGCATATCATACATAGTGATAATTGGTAGCATCATCAAATACAGATAATATGATCCGTGGGAACATTATCATATCAATCTTTGGTGAGACAAGCAGTGGAATAAGCCCATGTTACATTGAGTAAACCCTGTTATAGGGATTATGACAGGCTATGTGTTAGATTCTTGGATATATAACGGTGAAGACGTCCAGGGGTGCCAGACCTTTTCAAATTTATTTGGGCATTTACGCTTCTTATACATAAATTTTTCATGTGAAATAGTAGTGTTAGCAAGCGCTATCCACATGTGTATAGAGGGTGCATTAGGACTCATCCATGCCCTCGCAATACACACCCGGGCAAGCATGAAGAGATTGTTCAGGTAAATCCTCTGAAATTTGGGGAAAGTCTCCTCCATTCCTAACTCAAAGATGCACAGGCGGGGGTCTAGGGCAGGTATTTGTACCTCTGTACTTCTGATCTTATCAAGTACCTGACTCCAGTAAATCTGCAATTGTGGACAGCTCCAGAGAAGGTGCCAAAAATCCGCCCCCTCCTCCCCACATTTGGGACACTCACAACCTGCAGTACCCCCAATTTGGAACAGCCTATGTGGAGTCCAGTAGACCCGGTGCAAAATATACATTTGGATCTGCTGGAATCTGGCATATGCCGTGGCTCGTCTAGGTGACCCGCACATATGGGACCAATCTTCATCATCCAAGGGTCCCAGATCCGCCTCCCATCTACCCCGCAGTGCATCTAGCTGGCCAACCCCGGCAAACGTGAGGAGGGTGGAGTATAGAGCAGAGACCCGTCTCTTGTCCGGGAGCTCACGGACCAGTGCATGAATCGGACTGTCAGTCAGATTAGGGGCAGTACCCCTCCACTGCGTGTTCAACGCATGCCGTAATTGTAGGTACTTATAGAAAAAATTTCTCGGGATACCATACGCGTCCTGTATCTGTTCAAAGGAGTATATTACACCCTCCCGATAGAGGTGCCCAATCTCAGTGACCCCATATGATACCCACTCCCTGCCTGCTCCCAATTTGCAGAGTTCAGGAAAATCTTGGTTACGCCATATGGGCGATCTAGAGTCTATGGCTTGGTCACCCCTCACCACCCCCGCCGCCAACCAGACCCTACGTGCCTGCTGCAGGAGAGGGGGGAGGGCCGCCAAAGGTGTTCGAGCCAGTAAAAACTGCAAGGGTGAGAAAGTCTTCCCCGCCGTAGCCAATAGTGCAATAGGTAAGTAGCCATAGTCAGCCGGCACCATCCACTCCACCAACTGAGCAAGCTGAGCGGCTAGGTAGTACAGTCTCAGATCAGGCAGCGCCAGCCCCCCATCCCACCGTGACCTGCACAGAGTTTTAACTGCAATACGGGCTCGTCTCCCACCCCAGACAAAGGTAGCGATACAGCTCATAATAAGCTTAAATTTAGAGGCAGGGATATATACCGGGGAGTTCTGCAGAATATACAGGAATTTGGGCTGAACGATCATTTTGATCAGGTTCACCCTGCCGGTGACCGACAGGGGGAGCGACTGCCAGGTCCGAGTTCGCTGTCTCAGTGCATCTATCTGAGGCAACAAGTTTAGGGTCATAAATTCCGCTGGGGAGTGGGAGACCTGGATGCCCAAGTACTTAAATTGAGTGCACCAACGAAGCGGGTAGTCATAGGTGGAGGGCCTCGCAACATTGGGGAGCAACGGGAACACCACGGATTTATCCCAGTTAATGCCCACCCCAGAGAAGCGGGCAAATTCTGACATTAAAGTAAGGAGAAAGGGGAGTGTGGATGTCATGTTGGCTAAGTAAAGTATCATGTCGTCGGCATATAACCCAATCTTCTCCTCCCTACCCTCAATCAGGAGGCCACCCACCCGAGGGGAAGCTCTAATGTGGCATGCCAGTGGTTCCACCGCGAGGGCGAAAAGCAAAGGGGACAGGGGGCACCCTTGTCTAGTACCCCTACCCAGGGCAAATGAATCTGTGGTATAACCATTGATCCTAAGTCGGGCTGCCGGTTTAGAGTATAACAATTTAATCCAGGCTAGAAAATTTGGCCCTATCCCAAACTTTGTCAACACCGCCCACAGATAGCCCCACTCCACCGAGTCAAAGGCACGGGCTGCATCTAGGGAGACAATCACCGCATCCTCCAATCCCTCCCCGGCCCACTGCAAATAAGTGAACAGGCGACGCAGGCTAAGAGCCGTCGACCTCCCTGGCATGAAGCCGGTTTGGTCAGCATGTACAAGCTCCAGCACGACCGCATTCAGGCGTGTGGCCAAAAGCTTAGCCAGCACCTTGATATCTGTGGACAACAGAGAGATAGGCCGGTAGGAATCCGGAAACAGCGGGTCCTTCCCAGGTTTAGGAATTAAAACTATCAGAGCCTCCGACATGGACGGGGGAAGGGAACCCTGCTGCAGAAGACAGTTAAAAAGCAGGAGTAATTTCGGGGCAAAGTAACCTAAGTGAGTTTTGTACAGTTCAATCGGAAGTCCATCCACCCCAGGGGCCTTGGAGTTAGGGAATGATTTGATGGCTATTTCCACCTCCTCCAGGGTAATGGGGGCCTCCAACAGACTCCTTGAGTCCTCACCCAGCCTAGGGACAATTATCTGACCCAGAAAGTCACCCAGCTCCTCTACCGTGTAGTCGGCCCCAGTCTGATACACAGAACGGTAATGATCATGAAAGACCGCAGCAACTGGAAGAGTGCCCTCGTGCAGAGTACCGTCACTATGTTTAATACTATGTATAACCGTGGGGGGGAGGTCCTCTCTAGCCAAATAGGCCAGGAATTTACCCGCGCGGTCCCCCTGGGTATAAAAGTCATGTGATCGAAACAGTAGCCGTCTCTTAGTTTTGTCAAGCAAAGCTTCAGTCCACTTTTTGTGTACAATCTGCCACTCCACCCGGTCCGTCTCCCCACCCGAGCTCAGGTACCTCCGTTCAAGCTCAACACACCGCCTCTCCAGCTCAGCCTCTGTTTTACGCGTAAAGATTTTTAGCTGCGCCACTCGGGAGATCAAGGAGCCCCGCAACACTGCCTTAAACGTATCCCAGACTAGGGGGCTATTGTCCTCTATAGGGTTGTTTGCAAAGAACTCCTCCCAAAGCGTTAACAGCTCACAGGCGGCCCCCATCTGCGACAGCCAGAATGGATTAAATCTCCAGAATCTAGCTCCCTGGGGGGAGTCAAGCTCCACCCCTAGGTACACCGGGGAGTGGTCAGAGACCCCTCGCGGTAGGTAGTCAACAGCCGTCACAGATGGTACCAGACGCCTGGACGTCAAGGCCATATCAATGCGCGAAAAGACTCCATGGGAGCCGGAAAAGCAGGAAAAGGACCGGGCAGATGGAAACCGGAGCCTCCAGACATCCACCAGGCCCAGCTCAGACATCAAGCGGGCAAACGCAGTGGGCCCGCTCCTTCCCACATCTCCAGCCGGACGCCATCTGTCCAGGGATTCATCCATCACTGCATTGAAATCACCCACACAAATAATTGGGGAGAGAGGAAAGTCCTGGGCAAAAATACAGGCCTTGTGCAATATAGAGGGCTGATAAGGGGGGGGTATATAGATGCCCAATAGAACGAAGGGCTGGTCGTGTAGGGTACCTGCCAAAAAAACATAACATCCCGCTGGATCTACCTGCACCTTTTGACATTTAAAACCCGCATTTTTATGAATAAGGATTGAAACCCCTCTCGAGTTCGGGTGGAAGCACGAGTGAAATACCCATCCCACCCAAGGCTTCTTAAGGGCAAGCACCCGGCTACCCGTCAGGTGGGTCTCAAATAAGCAGGCAATATCGGGGGAATACGATTTAACCTGGTTCAGCACCAATGTACGCTTTATCCTGTCATTGAGCCCCCTTACATTCCAGCCAACAATCTTCACCATAAAACATTAGAGAGGTCACTGGAAGCAGACATTTCACTGTAAAACACTTGCCCACATACTGTCCCCGGATCACAAATAGCAAAGTTACACACACTTGAAGAATCATAAAACAAAAAACAAAAAAAAAAAAAAAAAAAAAAAACACAGTACCATAAAACAAACAAGAGCAATAACCCCCCCCCCCCCCCCCCCACCCGGCATACCAACCCCAACATAGGTACACTTAATCCCTAACCGTTAACCAGCTATACCTCCTCTATGGAGTCAGCACTCCTAACTTATAAGCCCTTAAGGGGCAACCCTTATTATAACCTAAAGAACATGTAGCTCCTGACCCATACATTAGTATCTTTAGAGAGGGGCCAAATAAAATTAGCAAATTATGTTTAAATTCAATACCACTTAGCGCAAAGTATCATGTACCCTGCAAGGAAAGGGGAGGAAAATTGTTAGAGTCCTGTGCAGTCTCAGGGAGGAAGGTCCCTCGGAGCCGGCTGTAGGTCTGCCCATGTCGAAGCAGCTTGCGGATTATCAAAGAAATGGGTTCGGTTACCATCAACCACCCGGAGCCGTGCCGGATACATCATGGAATATTTAATCTGAAGAGATCTCAGTCTCTGCTTCACATTGGTATATTGGGATCTGGCTTTCTGAACCTCCAGTGAGAAGTCCTGAAAGGCGGCCACTCTACCCCCCTCACACTCCAACGGGCCCTTGAGCCTGGCCAGTCTCAGGACCGCATCACGATCCTTATAGTGAAGGAATTTTGCAATAAAAGTGCGGGGAGGCGCCCCTGGGGGGAGAGGGCGGGTGGGGATTCTATGCGCCCTTTCAACTGCAAACTGTGGGGTGAATTCCTCTCTTCCGAATAGGGAGATCAGCCATCTCTCTAGAAACCCCTCTGGATCAGTGCCCTCTGCCTTCTCCGGGAGGCCCACAAAACGGACGTTATTTCTCCTGAGCCTCCCCTCCATATCCGTCAACTTCTGCTGACATGTTGTCATACGTGATTCCAGGGCAGAAACACGGTCAGGTATGGGGGCGCACGCATCCTCTAATGTTGAGACCCGGTGTTCGACCTCTCCAACCCGATCCCGCAGTTTCTGCATGTCCTGCCGGATAAAGGATATGTCAATCTTCACCTCCCCCACCCTGTCAGCCAGGCGTTTTTCAGAATCCGTAATGGCCTGCAGGAGTTGTGCAAGTGTAACCTCAGGAGATTCCTCCATCTCAGAGATCGGGGAGGGGGGCTGCTGCTGATCAGGAGCCGGAGGGGGGATAGGGGCAGGGGGTGGTGGCACAGGATCACGCTCAGTTCTAGCAAATTTAGCCAACCTCGCCGCAGCAGCAGGCCCGGACTTACGGCCCATAAAGCAAGATATCAAGACCCGCGTAGGGAGCAGACACAGTCCTTGTAGTATATCACAGGCACACAAATAGGGGGGGAGAGTACTCACAGATCAGTAGTCCACAGGGCTTATCGTCTAAATCTTTTTAGATGAGGGCACTCCGATTAGAGAACAGTCCTTCCAGGATTTGTTCAGCAAAGGCCCGAGAGATCAAAAGGGGGGGGATGGCAGGAGGAGCTGGGTAATGAGGAGGGGGGCACAGGGAGCAGCCATCCAGTTTTCAGCTGTGTTATCAAGGCCTTTCACATAGGCGAGCTCCGTGTCCCTCAAGCGCTGCAGCCCCAAGGGCCCTCCGTCCCCACTCTCTGTCTGTGCAGATCTGGGCAGGCACAGGCAGGGTCAGCGGCTGTTCCCTAAAGTGGCGTCGCTAGTCCTGCGCAGCACTGTCAGCAACAGCTCCAAGGGTGGCCCCACGCGCTGTCGCAGGGTCCCCCAGCCTCCGCGCCCGGCACCAAGTCAGAACGAAGGCTCCCCGGCTGCTCTGCCGTCCAGTTCCCTCCCTCACTCACCAGCGCCGGAGACGCGATGTTGCTGCCACCTCCAATATGGCGCCGGCGGGTCCGCGGCCTCGGTGCCTCGGGATCCGTCCCCTGGGGTCGCCCGCAGTCCGGAGACAGCCGCCGCTTCTTCTGCAGGCCGTCGCAATCACAGCCCCACCTCGGGCGGCGGAGTCCCCCGCCTCTCAGCTCCAGCAGCGCCCGCAGTCCGGAACAGGTCGCGTCTCCAAGATGGCGCCGGCCAACACAGGGCGCACGAGGGGAGCAGGGATGATGCTGCTGCTCACCCTCTTCACAGCACAGAATTTTCCCGGCAGCTGGCGCAGGTACAGGGTACTTTCTCCTATCCACAGGAGTAGTTATTAGGGTCCCCTCTCTTATTCAGGATGCTGGTCGGATGCTGTAGGGTCAGGAGCTCAGTAAGAGCACGTCTTACACCATGTCCCGCTAGGCCACGCCCCCGCTATAGTGTAATTTGCCTCAGCCAAGTGCTACTTATTGCAAAATAGTGGGGATCTAATACTATTTTGCAATACCACCCTAGATTTAGAGTCCCAAGGCTGGTTAATGATTTGGACCCTTTTTGACAATATTCATAAAACAAAGCCTGTACAGATCATAACAATCTGTGCAGTGCTTACACTCCACCACAGAATGACAGCAGGTTGCTGTTAAATCTGCTGCAAAATAGTTAAAGGACACCCCACCCAAATCTAACTCTCACTCTATAATGGACAAAACCATATGCACTGCAGGTGGGGCTGATGTAACATGTGCAGAGAGAGTTAAATGTGGGTGGGGGTGTACTTCAAACTAATATCTATATTGCAGTGTAAGAATAAATAAAGCAGACAGTATTTACCCTGCACAGAGACAGAAATAACACCAAAATCTAACACTGTCTGCACATGTTACATCAGCCCCACCTGCACTGCATATGGTTTTGTCCATTATAGAGTGATTGTGCCTTTCCGAGTGGATCAGAATAACCCCCTATAGCCTGTAACTTAAGATAAGACAATGGAACAGGGAATATGAGAGCAAAAACACACCAGAAATATGAGTCTGGCTGGCATCATACTCTGACTGGCACAATTTAAGTGAGGACTCTTGAAACGTCAGCTGCTGCTGGAAGTAGGAGAATAAATCTGCCATCTTGCCGTCGTCATTGGCATCTTCCATACTGCAGGAAAGAAATAAAATAAAGGTTACAGGTTTTATGAGCAAAACACATTCTACCCCAGTCTTCAGTTATACAATGTTACCCTGGTGACAGGATAATATGCATAAGACCCGAGGGGTGAACACTTATTAAAGCCGTTTCACAGATAAAGCTATACAAGACGTAGTGTTGCATGCAGCAAAAATGCATTGGTTTTCATTTATTTTAAAGCTTTAGAAAAATGAGGGAATGTGATTGGGGAGGGGATCTCCACACTACCAGAGACACATGCAGGAGCAGCACCATTTGAAAGAAAAGGTTGCTCTTAATCAGTTATTGCATGTGACCACCAGCCAATTTCACCACACAATATAAAAACTATTATATTGGCAAGAATGAATTGTGTGTTGATGGGTGGAAGATTTATATATAGATAGATAAAAACTAGTTTCATGGAGATTATAGTTGGTAAAAGAATTTTGTGCAGCACCCTATTGAGGGGGTGTGTCCACCCAACGGGCGTATCTAGTTCCATATATGGATAGATTGTGAAAAGAGATTGTGAACGTGGCACCTAGAAGCGTGGCTGTGTACTGCTGCGTCTGAGAGGAATCTTTTAAAATGACTTATATCCAAATGTAGATGAGCCCCAAAGCAGTTAGTAAGAGCTACTATATTTGCTAAAGTGCTGGGAAATGGTGCTGATGATTCAATGTAAATGTATCTATCTATAATTCCTTTTTTCCCAAAAAATGTAACAGTTTAATGTGGATTAGCTGAAATGAGGGAGATTGCTAGCCTAATGACATGAGGGGTTGAGGCCTCTGGTATATGTGTGTCGACATTTAGGGGCAACACCGCCCCGTCATCAGGATACAAAGTCATCCTGATGACGGGGTGTTTCCCCTAAACGTCAATATAACTATGTCTCCGAGTGCCACTTCCTTGCCACACACACATTATATTTATGTATATCTACTGTATATTATATTTTAGTGTTCATTCTAGAGCCCACCACCTTTGAAAACCCATGCAGTTCCTCTTCCCTGCCTGGTGTGCCACTGTCTGCTGTAGTGCTTCTGGTACTTGTGGAGTATCACGGCTCCCACGATGTGCATCGCATAGTAAAAAAATCGCATTGCATGCGTTTTTTAACAGAAAAGCATCCAAATGCATTGAAATTAGTATCAAACATGTTCAATGGCCCCCAAATGTCATTTTTGAGCTGTACCACCACCACTATCAACGCGAACCCGAAGCGTGGCGAGCGCTGCAAGCCCGCCAGGGGCGGCGGTACGCGTCCTACGACCTTTTCATACCCCCACTATGAATAGAAAGCGTGGCGAGCGCAGCGAGCCACAGAGCCCGAATCGTGGCGAGCCCCGCGAGGGGACACGGATACCTTCACAGGTATACGCGTCCCCTCGCAGGCTTCACAGGTGTCCGCGTCCGCTCGCCACACTTTCTATTCTCAACTCCACGCCGACGTGGATAGTAAGGGTATGAAAAGGTCGTAGGACGCGAACCGCCGCCCCTGGCGGGCTCGCAGCGCTCGCCACGCTTCGGGTTCGCGTTGATAGTGGGGGTGGTACAGCTCAAAAATGACATTTGGGGGCCATTGAACATGTTTGATACTAATTGCAATGCATTTGGATGCTTTTCTGTTAAAAAACGCATGCGATCGCATGCGATTTTGTAAAAAATGATTAAAAACTGCAAAAATCGCATGCCACTATATATGGCATGCGATGAGAGCCGTGATACTCCACAAGTACCGTGCTTCTAGCACAGTGTGGTCTGTATATCAACACTGATATGCAAACCAGACCTGTGCTGGAAACACCACAGCAGACAGCGACACCCCAGGAAGGGAAGAGGAACTGCATGGGTTTTCAAAGTTGGAGGGTGCTAGAATGAACACTATCAATCGATCGATATCTCTATCTAGATGTGTGAAGAAACAAAAGAGAAGCGCACACATGAGAAAATAAAATCAGTCTATCCGGCTCTGCTCCCGGTCCACATGCGGCTGTGCTGCGTGACTTGATTCCTTCTCCGTGGTTGCCTGGCTGATCGTATGCATGTATTGGTGACATCACACTGTTATCCCCTAACCTCTGTGTATGTGAGGTTTTTACTATTAGTTAGGTGCTGTGATTTTATTTGCTCATGTGTGCGCTTCTCCTATTTTGTGTCTTCACATTGAGAACTGTGCGCAATTTGGTCAATATGTATATATATATATATATATATATATATATATATATATATATATATATATATATATATATATATATATATATATATATATATATATATATATATATATATATAGCGCAGAATGCCAAGCACTTCCTCCGTTAAAATTGCTGTATGGGTGCCCGCACCGGGGGGTATTAGATAGTTGATCGAGATGTGCAGCACTCCAGTCAGAATCATTCGAAAATCAGCTTTATTTAGAGACAACGTTTCAATATCCAGTCGATATTGTCATCAGGTTAAAATACATCGTATGACAAACACTTTAAATACACAGTGAAATCAGTGTCAGCTGGAGTGTGCAGGAGACTCGCGCCAAACGTGTCCAAAGACAACGTCAGCGTCTGCCTCCGACACACCCCCACCGGCAAAATACGCATTACATCACCAGAAGCCATAGAAACAACAATAACAAAATAGAAAAGCCGTTCGGAATAAAACAAATACCCGTTCAGCCATAAGGAAATAAATATAGACATAGAAGTGTAAAAAATCATGTAGAACAAGAAGGCAATCGGTAAAAGCGCTTGTGGTAAACAACATGCACCGATTGACAATAGTCGACACTATGTCGACAAAACTCTAATTACATGCAATAAAAATAAAAAATACATATATATATATATACAAAAACAAGATCAAAAAAGCAATATAACAAAGCACCAGGAGAAAACATCTAGGGGGAATAAGTCAAGCAATAAGAAGTATGACACCATATCGCAGCATATCCTGTAAGTCCCATATGGTGGGTCAACCAATTAACACAGAGATAGACAAAATTACATCAAAAGCGAGGAAATGCCGGACTGCTCGTTGAGCCCATTCGGAGTCAGGGTCCCCAATCGTACAATCCAGCGTGCCTCGCACTGAAGCAACATTAGTTTTCTGTTACCACCTCTAATATGCACAGGGATATGGTCTATCATGCGATATCTGATGGTGGTCACACCATGTCTCGCCATCACAAAGTGCCGCGCAACCGGCTGATCGCTCACACCGGTTGCTATGGCTCCCTTGATGGCCGATCTATGGGCGGCCATCCTGTCTTTAAAAGGTCTCTCAGTCTTACCAATGTAAGACAGCCCACACGGGCAGATAATCTGATAGACAGTGTAACACGAGTTGCACGAAAGAGTGTGTCTAATGGATAGACTCTTCCCTGTGCGTGGGTGGTTAAACATAGCACCTGGTAACATAAATTTGCAGGATGTACAAGTACATCTCACGCAGCCCAATTTCCTACCCACCGGCTGGTTGGTAAGCGGTGCAGCATTGGATTTCACTAGGAAATTACCCAAATTTCTAGATCGTTTGAAACTAGGCAATAATTTAGTATTGCCAAGTCCTAGGTCCACATCAGATTGAATGATAGGCCAATGGTTGCGGGCAATTCTAACAATCTCAGGGCTAAGTTGTGTGTATGTGGTAACCCACGGTAAAACTTCAGGTTTTAAATCAGAAGAGTTATTGGATGAAAGCAGACTAGTGCGATCTAAACCAATAACTTTAGCTTTGATGGTCAGTAATTCGGATAATGGATATCCACGGTCAATGAACCGTTCGATCATGAGGTCCATTTGATGATTAGCCATCAACGGATCAGAAACAATCCGTTTGATGCGTAGCAGTTGTGAATAAGGTAAACTTCTTACCATCGCTCTCGGATGGCAGCTGGAAAATTCTAATAAATTATTGCGGTCAGTTTCCTTTTTATAGAGGTCAGTGTAAATATTACCATCCTTGAGAGTAATGCTCACATCCAAAAAACTGATGCAAGACTGGTTATAGGTAAACGTAAATTTAATAGAATCCGCACCGGCATTGTGCTGGGTCAGAAAATTACAAAAAATATCAGGTGGCCCCTTCCAAAACACCAGCAAATCGTCTATATAGCGATTATAATAGACGATGTTGCTGGCGATGGCGGGATTGTCAAAAAATAAAGTTTGCTCATACTCAAACATAAAAATATTGGCGTACGAGGGAGCGACCGCCGCCCCCATCGCAACACCAATCTTTTGTAAAAAGAATTTATTATTGTAAAGAAAAAATTTTTTTTCTAAAACCAGTTGCATCAGTTCTAGGATGAGGGAGATGTCTGGACCTTTATAAAGTACATTATTGGTAAGAAAATGTCTAAGCGCCGCCAACCCCAAAGCATGGGGGATGGAGGTGTACAGCGCAGAAACATCGATGGCAAACATCGTGACCTCACCATCGATATGTCCTAAGTCAATGAGTTTTTTCAGTAGTGTATTGGTATCCAACAGATACCTCGGGTGCCCCCGTATACACGGCTGAAAAAGACAATCCAAATATACAGAGACATGCTGCAAAAGGGAACCCCGTGCAGCCACAATGGGTCTGCCGGGGGGATCAATAAGCTGCTTATGTACCTTAGGGAGGCAATAAAACAAGGGCACAATGGGGAAACTAGGAATCAAAGCATTCATTAAGTCAATGGAAATAGCATCTTGAGAAACAGCTTCAGAGAGTAACTCACGTAATTCTTTGGCAAAAATAACAGTGGGATCACCAGGCAACGAAACATAAGTCCCTGAATCGTCCAAGTGGGTCATCACTTGTAGGTGGTATTTGTCCATATCCTGGACCACCAGGGCGCCCCCTTTGTCGGCCCCCCGGAAAACCAAGGAGTTGTTGGAGGCTAGATTTTTCACAATGTCCCGTTCAGTTTTATTCAGATTGTTAAACTGCGTCCTGGGGGATTTAGACACTGTTTGAACCTCAGAGTTCAGCATGCGGTTGAATGTCCGTATGGACGCATTAAAGGATTGTGGATCATAGGTAGATCTTGGTTGTAACCTCTGCAGTGGTGTAGGTAAGGGTTCTTTAGTGGGTAACACAGATTTAGCCAAAGATGGTTTGGAGAAGTGTTCTTTGAGACGCAATTGTCTCGCCAATCTGTGACTTTCAATGTCCCATTCAATATTATTGAAATCTGCAGAGGGGATAAACGACAAGCCTTTGGACAACACTTTGGTTTCTGCTGATGATAGTTCGTATGTAGATAGATTTATAACTAGCTCTGAGTTTTTGGTGTTTTTTTGCCCCGACCTCTGCCGCCGCCACTGGCCACCACGCCTGGTGAATCGACGGGAGCGGCGATTTGTCGCCTGGTCCTCACTCCTAAAGGGATTTTTTTGGAGTTGGACGGTCTATCAGTCGCATCACTGCTGGATGAATGAAAATCTGTCGAAGATTGGTAGTCTCGCTGAAATCTGCCTCTGTTACGTCTGAAAAAGGGTTTTTTTGAATCACCCTCTCTCTGGGGTATTGTCCATTGGTATACAGTATTCAGTTCGTAATCAAGGTCGACTTTGTTCTTTTTTTCTTTTTTAAATTTAATCAACTCTCTTTTATGAATCTGTAGTTGTGTGTTAAGTTTCTCATACCAATCCACTGATGTGTCATTTGCCAAGTTGGGTTTATGTGCAGACTCGAATTGTGCAATCTTCTCCTTACAAAGTTTGACTTCTTTGGTCGAATGTTCAATAATAAGTAGCATCCAATCGAGAGCACATTTATTGGCTATGGCTACCCATTTCCTGCAAAAGGATGGGTCATGTTTGCCAATCGTGGGTGAATTCTTAATTCTCAAACCGCGGGGAATCTTCCCAGCGCGGTGATAGTCACTTAATGAAAGACCATGAAAGTAATAGTCAATCTCCCGTTTCTTAATTTTCAACAAGTCCCGATAAAGTTCCTCGAGTGGTGTAGCCTCAGCTAGACCCTCAAAGGCATCAGAGTAGCGTATAGTGTCAGCTTCGTTAGCAGAATAGCTGAACACATCACCTGCCACATAGGTAGTCTGTTGGTAGCCACTTGCACTACTCCCCGAGGGATTAGGCTCCTCCATATTCGGTTTCTCCTCACCACACGTGTATAGTAAACAAGGACGGTGAAATAAAAAGGACAGAGCTTACAGTCCTATTCACTGGATGAACAATCCAAGATGTCGGGGGTGCCTTCGGCAGGGGAACAAGGTCAAGCCTCCTGGTTCTCCAATATATAGCGCAGAATGCCAAGCACTTCCTCCGTTAAAATTGCTGTATGGGTGCCCGCACCGGGGGGTATTAGATAGTTGATCGAGATGTGCAGCACTCCAGTCAGAATCATTCGAAAATCAGCTTTATTTAGAGACAACGTTTCAATATCCAGTCGATATTGTCATCAGGTTAAAATACATCGTATGACAAACACTTTAAATACACAGTGAAATCAGTGTCAGCTGGAGTGTGCAGGAGACTCGCGCCAAACGTGTCCAAAGACAACGTCAGCGTCTGCCTCCGACACACCCCCACCGGCAAAATACGCATTACATCACCAGAAGCCATAGAAACAACAATAACAAAATAGAAAAGCCGTTCGGAATAAAACAAATACCCGTTCAGCCATAAGGAAATAAATATAGACATAGAAGTGTAAAAAATCATGTAGAACAAGAAGGCAATCGGTAAAAGCGCTTGTGGTAAACAACATGCACCGATTGACAATAGTCGACACTATGTCGACAAAACTCTAATTACATGCAATAAAAATAAAAAATACATATATATATATACAAAAACAAGATCAAAAAAGCAATATAACAAAGCACCAGGAGAAAACATCTAGGGGGAATAAGTCAAGCAATAAGAAGTATGACACCATATCGCAGCATATCCTGTAAGTCCCATATGGTGATCTTGTTTTTGTATATATATATATGTATTTTTTATTTTTATTGCATGTAATTAGAGTTTTGTCGACATAGTGTCGACTATTGTCAATCGGTGCATGTTGTTTACCACAAGCGCTTTTACCGATTGCCTTCTTGTTCTACATGATTTTTTACACTTCTATGTCTATATTTATTTCCTTATGGCTGAACGGGTATTTGTTTTATTCCGAACGGCTTTTCTTTTTTGTTATTGTTGTTTCTATGGCTTCTGGTGATGTAATGCGTATTTTGCCGGTGGGGGTGTGTCGGAGGCAGACGCTGACGTTGTCTTTGGACACGTTTGGCGCGAGTCTCCTGCACACTCCAGCTGACACTGATTTCACTGTGTATTTAAAGTGTTTGTCATACGATGTATTTTAACCTGATGACAATATCGACTGGATATTGAAACGTTGTCTCTAAATAAAGCTGATTTTCGAATGATTCTGACTGGAGTGCTGCACATCTCGATCAACTATCTAATACCCCCCGGTGCGGGCACCCATACAGCAATTTTAACGGAGGAAGTGCTTGGCATTCTGCGCTATATATTGGAGAACCAGGAGGCTTGACCTTGTTCCCCTGCCGAAGGCACCCCCGACATCTTGGATTGTTCATCCAGTGAATAGGACTGTAAGCTCTGTCCTTTTTATTTCACCGTCCTTGTTTACTATACACGTGTGGTGAGGAGAAACCGAATATGGAGGAGCCTAATCCCTCGGGGAGTAGTGCAAGTGGCTACCAACAGACTACCTATGTGGCAGGTGATGTGTTCAGCTATTCTGCTAACGAAGCTGACACTATACGCTACTCTGATGCCTTTGAGGGTCTAGCTGAGGCTACACCACTCGAGGAACTTTATCGGGACTTGTTGAAAATTAAGAAACGGGAGATTGACTATTACTTTCATGGTCTTTCATT
This sequence comes from Crinia signifera, assembly GCF_055691185.1. NCBI lineage: Eukaryota > Metazoa > Chordata > Amphibia > Anura > Myobatrachidae > Crinia > Crinia signifera. Next base: position 208,935,429 of record NC_139219.1, read on the forward strand.
AAGTGACTATCACCGCGCTGGGAAGATTCCCCGCGGTTTGAGAATTAAGAATTCACCCACGATTGGCAAACATGACCCATCCTTTTGCAGGAAATGGGTAGCCATAGCCAATAAATGTGCTCTCGATTGGATGCTACTTATTATTGAACATTCGACCAAAGAAGTCAAACTTTGTAAGGAGAAGATTGCACAATTCGAGTCTGCACATAAACCCAACTTGGCAAATGACACATCAGTGGATTGGTATGAGAAACTTAACACACAACTACAGATTCATAAAAGAGAGTTGATTAAATTTAAAAAAGAAAAAAAGAACAAAGTCGACCTTGATTACGAACTGAATACTGTATACCAATGGACAATACCCCAGAGAGAGGGTGATTCAAAAAAACCCTTTTTCAGACGTAACAGAGGCAGATTTCAGCGAGACTACCAATCTTCGACAGATTTTCATTCATCCAGCAGTGATGCGACTGATAGACCGTCCAACTCCAAAAAAATCCCTTTAGGAGTGAGGACCAGGCGACAAATCGCCGCTCCCGTCGATTCACCAGGCGTGGTGGCCAGTGGCGGCGGCAGAGGTCGGGGCAAAAAAACACCAAAAACTCAGAGCTAGTTATAAATCTATCTACATACGAACTATCATCAGCAGAAACCAAAGTGTTGTCCAAAGGCTTGTCGTTTATCCCCTCTGCAGATTTCAATAATATTGAATGGGACATTGAAAGTCACAGATTGGCGAGACAATTGCGTCTCAAAGAACACTTCTCCAAACCATCTTTGGCTAAATCTGTGTTACCCACTAAAGAACCCTTACCTACACCACTGCAGAGGTTACAACCAAGATCTACCTATGATCCACAATCCTTTAATGCGTCCATACGGACATTCAACCGCATGCTGAACTCTGAGGTTCAAACAGTGTCTAAATCCCCCAGGACGCAGTTTAACAATCTGAATAAAACTGAACGGGACATTGTGAAAAATCTAGCCTCCAACAACTCCTTGGTTTTCCGGGGGGCCGACAAAGGGGGCGCCCTGGTGGTCCAGGATATGGACAAATACCACCTACAAGTGATGACCCACTTGGACGATTCAGGGACTTATGTTTCGTTGCCTGGTGATCCCACTGTTATTTTTGCCAAAGAATTACGTGAGTTACTCTCTGAAGCTGTTTCTCAAGATGCTATTTCCATTGACTTAATGAATGCTTTGATTCCTAGTTTCCCCATTGTGCCCTTGTTTTATTGCCTCCCTAAGGTACATAAGCAGCTTATTGATCCCCCCGGCAGACCCATTGTGGCTGCACGGGGTTCCCTTTTGCAGCATGTCTCTGTATATTTGGATTGTCTTTTTCAGCCGTGTATACGGGGGCACCCGAGGTATCTGTTGGATACCAATACACTACTGAAAAAACTCATTGACTTAGGACATATCGATGGTGAGGTCACGATGTTTGCCATCGATGTTTCTGCGCTGTACACCTCCATCCCCCATGCTTTGGGGTTGGCGGCGCTTAGACATTTTCTTACCAATAATGTACTTTATAAAGGTCCAGACATCTCCCTCATCCTAGAACTGATGCAACTGGTTTTAGAAAAAAAAAAATTTCTTTACAATAATAAATTCTTTTTACAAAAGATTGGTGTTGCGATGGGGGCGGCGGTCGCTCCCTCGTACGCCAATATTTTTATGTTTGAGTATGAGCAAACTTTATTTTTTGACAATCCCGCCATCGCCAGCAACATCGTCTATTATAATCGCTATATAGACGATTTGCTGGTGTTTTGGAAGGGGCCACCTGATATTTTTTGTAATTTTCTGACCCAGCACAATGCCGGTGCGGATTCTATTAAATTTACGTTTACCTATAACCAGTCTTGCATCAGTTTTTTGGATGTGAGCATTACTCTCAAGGATGGTAATATTTACACTGACCTCTATAAAAAGGAAACTGACCGCAATAATTTATTAGAATTTTCCAGCTGCCATCCGAGAGCGATGGTAAGAAGTTTACCTTATTCACAACTGCTACGCATCAAACGGATTGTTTCTGATCCGTTGATGGCTAATCATCAAATGGACCTCATGATCGAACGGTTCATTGACCGTGGATATCCATTATCCGAATTACTGACCATCAAAGCTAAAGTTATTGGTTTAGATCGCACTAGTCTGCTTTCATCCAATAACTCTTCTGATTTAAAACCTGAAGTTTTACCGTGGGTTACCACATACACACAACTTAGCCCTGAGATTGTTAGAATTGCCCGCAACCATTGGCCTATCATTCAATCTGATGTGGACCTAGGACTTGGCAATACTAAATTATTGCCTAGTTTCAAACGATCTAGAAATTTGGGTAATTTCCTAGTGAAATCCAATGCTGCACCGCTTACCAACCAGCCGGTGGGTAGGAAATTGGGCTGCGTGAGATGTACTTGTACATCCTGCAAATTTATGTTACCAGGTGCTATGTTTAACCACCCACGCACAGGGAAGAGTCTATCCATTAGACACACTCTTTCGTGCAACTCGTGTTACACTGTCTATCAGATTATCTGCCCGTGTGGGCTGTCTTACATTGGTAAGACTGAGAGACCTTTTAAAGACAGGATGGCCGCCCATAGATCGGCCATCAAGGGAGCCATAGCAACCGGTGTGAGCGATCAGCCGGTTGCGCGGCACTTTGTGATGGCGAGACATGGTGTGACCACCATCAGATATCGCATGATAGACCATATCCCTGTGCATATTAGAGGTGGTAACAGAAAACTAATGTTGCTTCAGTGCGAGGCACGCTGGATTGTACGATTGGGGACCCTGACTCCGAATGGGCTCAACGAGCAGTCCGGCATTTCCTCGCTTTTGATGTAATTTTGTCTATCTCTGTGTTAATTGGTTGACCCACCATATGGGACTTACAGGATATGCTGCGATATGGTGTCATACTTCTTATTGCTTGACTTATTCCCCCTAGATGTTTTCTCCTGGTGCTTTGTTATATTGCTTTTTTGATCTTGTTTTTGTATATATATATATATGTATTTTTTATTTTTATTGCATGTAATTAGAGTTTTGTCGACATAGTGTCGACTATTGTCAATCGGTGCATGTTGTTTACCACAAGCGCTTTTACCGATTGCCTTCTTGTTCTACATGATTTTTTACACTTCTATGTCTATATTTATTTCCTTATGGCTGAACGGGTATTTGTTTTATTCCGAACGGCTTTTCTATTTTGTTATTGTTGTTTCTATGGCTTCTGGTGATGTAATGCGTATTTTGCCGGTGGGGGTGTGTCGGAGGCAGACGCTGACGTTGTCTTTGGACACGTTTGGCGCGAGTCTCCTGCACACTCCAGCTGACACTGATTTCACTGTGTATTTAAAGTGTTTGTCATACGATGTATTTTAACCTGATGACAATATCGACTGGATATTGAAACGTTGTCTCTAAATAAAGCTGATTTTCGAATGATTCTGACTGGAGTGCTGCACATCTCGATCAACTATATATATATATATATATATATATATATATATATATATATATATATATATATATATATATATATATATATATATATATATATATATAGATATATATATATATATATATATAGATATATATATATATATAGATAGATAGATAGAGAGAGAGAGAGAGAAAAGAAAAACAGAGTGCGCCCCTAATGTAAATTCCACCACCAGAATATGACCAATAACCAAAAATCAATGGTAATTCCAGCACAATATTCACAATTTTTGATTTAATACAACATTTATTAAAAACATGTAGTTTTCATCTGTGCAGTATAATTCATACAGAACACGGAAATACACCCAACGCGTTTCGTCGATACGACTTCCTCAGGGGTAAAATTTCCGTATGTAGGTGGGTAGTGAAAATATTCACTCCCGGTATGTAAACCTTCTAAAAAGACGGATCCTATGAGGATATTTAACATATAGTGCACAGCTGCATCAAGTTCCAACTGTATTCCAAAAATGGATCAAGGAAAATGTAGATGTCCTTCTAAAAGATCGGATCCTGTAGAGGATCTTAATTTTTAAAGCTCAACTGCATCAAATTCCGTCTGACAACGTGTAAGGGTCCTAGGGAATGTAGAATGAGGACTCCTCTGGATAAGGAACACAGCAAGCCAAGATCATCCTGTCTGAAAGATTATCCCTAGTACGAGGATGTAGAGTATTAGTTCTAGGAGTATTAAGAACCTTCTGTTTGGCTTCCTGTAAGTTATATATATATACTTATATATATATATATGTAGAAAAGAGAAGAATGAAGCGCACCAATCAGCAATAAATTTGACAAATTTTACTTATATAACTGCTGACATACATAGGGTTAAAAGTAGAAAGCTTGCCGTGTGGACAGAGCTATGCAGCCGGACCAAGCGTCGATGGAGAACCGCAGGCAGTGATCAGTTGCAGACAGAGCGCATCAGGACCAGAGCAATCAGCCAGGAGCTTCCACAGGTACAGCACGGACCAGACCAGGACGTCACCACGTCGGGAACAGGTAACCACGCCCGGGGCTGTACCTGTGGAAGCTCCTGGCTGATTGCTCTGGTCCTGATGCGCTCCGTCTGCAACTGATCACTGGCTGCGGTTCTCCATCGACGCTTGGTCCGGCTGCATAGCTCTGTCCACACGGCAAGCTTTCTACTTTTAACCCTATGTATGTCAGCAGTTATATAAGTAAAATTTGTCAAATTTATTGCTGATTGGTGCGCTTCATTCTTCTCTTTTCTACAAGCATACCCCATTTTGGATTCGTGGTTGGATCCTTGTATTGGAGCTGCACACATTATGGGACATTCGGACCTTTCCTGATACTAAGACTGTTGGACTTTTTGCGCTGGGTATTTTTTCTCATATATATATATATATATATACACATACATACACACACACATATACATAGTAGGAATCTGCGCAAAGTCAAGATTGCAAATGGATATCCGTCTCATAATGTCGTGCAGATATATATATATATATATATATATATATATATATATATATATATATATATATATATATATTAGTGGTGGGCAACGATTACAATTTTTAATCGCGATTAATCTCATGAAATTTTTGCGATTAATCGCGCTAATAGGCACATAAGTGCCACTTACCTAAAATCTCCTTGCCAGGGGTTTCATGCTCGTTGCCAAGGGGGATTGCCACAGTGCCAAATACACATATGCCCCCACAGTGCCAGAAACACATATGCCCCCCACAGTGCCAGAGACACATATGCCCCCACAGTGCCAGAGACACATATGCAGGTAATTCCATGGTCTTACATGACAACACTTGTATACAGTACAAAGTCTGGGGACATATATTGTTGCAGGACTGATGCATTTATATAGAGTGTACTACTGCAGGGCTGATGCATTTCTATAGGGTATACTGTATACATAATATGCTGTCTTTTATTCCAACCCCCCTTTAAAGTGATTATTCTAAAGCATGGCATTTGTGTACTCTGCAGTGTACACAAACAAAATCAGTTCTGTAATGCATTCACAAAAGGGGCGTTTGTCCTCCTTGCAGCAGGTCCTAGCAGCAAGAGCAGCAGTCTAGTCCATCTGTATTTTCAACTCTCCTGCCGCTGGACGGCCACAAACCAATAGGAGCTTGTGATCTGGCAGCCGCTCCTGATTGGCTGTCAGACCGCGAGCTCCTATTGGCTCGCGGCCGTCCAGACAAGGGGAATTGATAATATTACTGACGGAGGGGAGCAGGGCAGGGACCGGGTCACCACCAGGCTGCTGCTACTGTTTTCACTTAAAGGTAGAGACTAGATCCAGCCGGGCAGCGCGCGCAGACAGCGCTCTCTGCCCGGCTATCAATTATTTAAGAAAACCGGTACATTCGGTACAGGTTGAATTTGGCGGTACAGACCGTTAAAAAACGGCACTGTACCGGCAAATTCGGTACTGTTGGAGGGTATGCGTTTCCCGGTACCCCAGCCCCGTTCCCCACTCCCTGCCGCTGCAGTGATCCCTCCCCCCGCGCGTTAACTGCGTTAATTTTTTTTAATCGCAGTTAATGTGCTGGCGCGTTAACGCGATATTAACGCGTTAACGTGCCCAACACTAATATATATATATATATATCTTTCATAACTTTGACTGCCCGTAAATACCCAGCTTGTTTTATCACTGTCTCCTATTGCAAAGCACAACGGAATATGCTGCGCTATATAAGAATTTGTTAATAAATATCTATCTATCTAGATATAGTTTCTATTATATACACACACATACACAGTATATATTAAAATACAATGGTTTACGGCAGTGGTTCCCAAACTGTGTGCCGCGGCTCCCTGGGGTGCCTCGAGACACATGCAGGGGTGCCCTGGGTTGGTGGTCCAGGACCAACTCAAATTATTAATGGTTAATTATTTATGAGCAAAAGCAATGCTGGTGGCTGCCATTAATAAAATGTGTACAAACAGAAGCAAATCCTGTCCTTTACCACATACCTGACCCAAAGAATCACATATAAACCCAATCTAATAAATTTATTTTTGGCCTAGGGGTGCAGTGAAAAAATGTTGATACTCTAGGGTGCCGTGATTCAAAAAAGATTGGGAACCCCTGGTTTACGGCACTCTGGACTCTTCTACCAGTCCGGGGTGCATATAAAAACAAAGCGCTTTTATCTCCTTAGGTAGATTTTTTGGTACTCTTTACCTAGAAGGGCGCCCACGATTTTGATTGTGGGCATCGTTAGTAAAAAAAAATCGCGTTGGTCGCATCGCATGCGACCAAAAAAATCGCATGCGATGCGACCGACGCGATGCCCGTGATTTCCCATAGGGAACAATGTTAAATGTCCCAATTGACCCGATTTTCCTGTTCAATGTCTCAATTGACCCGATTTTTCCATAGGAAACAATGTTAAATGGCCCATAGAGGCCAAATAGGCACCCTGAAGTGTGAAATGGCCCCCACAATTGTTAACGCCACCCCACGATCAACGTGAACCCGAAGCGTGGCGAGCGCAGCGAGCCCGCGAGGGGCGGCGGTACGCGTCCTACGACCTTTTCATACCCCCACTATCCACGTCGGCGTGGAGTTGAGAATAGAAAGTGTGGCGAGCGCAGCGAGCCACTGAGCCCGAAGCGTGGCGAGCGCAGCGAGCCCCGCGTGGGGACGCGGACAGCTGTGAAGCCCGCGAGGGGGCGCGTATACCTGTGAAGGTATCCACTGCACTCGCCACACTTTCTATTCTCAACTCCACGCCGACGTGGATAGTGGGGGTATGAAAAGGTCGTAGGACGCGTACCGCTGCGCTCGCCACGCTTCGGGTTGACGTTGATTGTGGGGGCCATTTCACACTTCAGGGTGCCTATTTGGCCTCTGTGGCCCATTTAACATTGTTTCCTATGGAAAAATCGGGTCAATTGAGACATTGAACAGGAAAATTGGGTCAATTGGGACATTTAACATTGTTCCCTATGGGAAATCGTGGGCATCGCGTCGGTCGCATCGCACCCGATTTTTTAGTGCATGCAATGCCCGCAATGGCCGCCCTTCTAGGTAAAGAGTACCGATTTTTTTTTTTACCATGATATATAAGAATTTAACATGATAATGACATTTTGTGAACTTTCAGAGCCTTCTGAGAAAAAGAAGGTATACTCTTTGTGGTAACTACATACGCTTTTCTTTACAGATTCTGGTTAAATAGGTGGCCATTGCAAAAATTTCACATAGGCTCAGCACAGAGGTGAAAAACAGTGAATGGGTTAAGCCCCACATTTCACCTCACTAGCATGGATTCAGCACAAGGAATGCAAAACAAGCACAACAAAAAACAATACACAGATTTAAAAAAAAAAAACTTAATTAGTTCTTGGTACATACAATTTTTTTCCTACTCCGTCACCATCTGGAGACCAGTTGTAATTAATTTTAAACTCTATGTCGGGCACAAGCTGCATTGCTCTACGGTAAAACTTGATGGCTGTAAAAATAAAAAAGAAGAAAATAGAGTAGATTCACTCAATACATAGAACGTGACAGCTCTTACCTATCCTTGTACAGAATTCATTTTAAAACATGAAACACTTCCTGAAACGAGTAAAGTGTGTACACAAATGTGAAGAGCTAGAACTTTGACCTTATTACACACTCAATAAAATGACCCTCCCTCAGTGTCACATGGGCCTATCATTATTCAAGAATGAAAACATCCTTGCAATACTTTTCATAGCAAAACTGTGGCTTGACTTTTCTTAAAACACAAAACGCTCAATGCATTCTTTACAATGAATAGTATTTATTTGCATAAATTATTTCCCCCCCTATCCAAACTGAGGAAGACTAATACAATACATGTTAAGAGTACAGAAGCTGGGTACTTTAATATCAGTGTACAAGGAATTTAACTGTTTTTATGGGGCACAAAAGGTGTACAATGGGTGTACATAGATACATACAAATTGCTGGCAGGTGAGTACTGCTTGGCTCATCTAGTCTGCCCTTACATTAATAAGAAATAGATAGATATCAGAAATAGATGAGCTTAGTAAAGACAGGTAATAACGGATAGGCATAAAATGTATTATGAAAAGAAGTCAGGTGTGGTATCAAATGGTGTGTACACACGTTAGATGTGCCTTAAGATCCTATCCACGATCTGATCAGATAGGATCGTGGATAGGATCTTAAGGCACATCCGATTTGCATCCTATAATGACTATATAGACAAGGCAGCCATGACTTTCTGGCTTCTGATACGTGAATGCGCATCGGGATCGGATCGGGATCGCAAGGGTTAAAACCCTTGCGGAAAACAATATACTTTGAGCGCTGTGGGCTAGTGTTTTGATGCTGTGTGCAAGTGGCTGCCCTCTGGAAGGGGGTTGCCGCCCCCAAAAACCCTTGCGATCTGCATCCGATGTTGATCCGATGTTGACTATATCGTCAACATCGGAAAGGAAATCGGACCGTGTGTACACAGCATAAGCATAATTTGCATGTATCCAAACATTCAATATTGACTCAGTACACCTTCAGCTTCTGTTACATTACTTCCTTAATGCCAGTGGAAAGAGCCAATTACTCGCTAACTCAGAAAAATATTTTTCTTGAATCACGGAAAGGAGGAGGAGGAGGAGCGGTATGGATTTCTTGCTTAGGGAAAAGATTTATTTAGTTTTCGCATATATTTTAATTTCAGCTAATTATATCTCAGATTATTTAAAGATCTTCACTGTTGTTTTCAATTGTAAGGCGCAACGGAATATGCTGTGCTATATAAGAAATTGTAAGTAAATATATAAATAAATTCAATATTTTTCTATCATTTATTTAAAACATATTCTCTTCCTTAGGGAAGGTTATCGATCGCCCAATAGCATAAATAACATATCTATGAAGGTGCAGGAAAAGAACAAGGTGGTGTACCAGCACAAGCTGACAAATTCTCACTTTTTTTACTGTTTACAAGGGCAGAAAAAACCTACTGTCCTCAGTTGCTGCCTAGGAAAGAACTAAGCAGCATCATAAGCATGCTAAAAAGACCGTGAGTGAGATTGCTGCAGTGATAATAACCACAGCTAACTTAAAATAAAGCTTAATCTGTTGCGCTCCACGGCTAGGAGGGCTGTTTGAATGTAGAATTGTTTCCCAGGCGGATGAAGGCTAATCAGGTGGGGCCCAGTGCACTGCTGTCCAAAAAAGCAAAACTGAAAGATCTGTCAAGAGACATTCACTCATCCGATGCTTTACACGGTACGATTTGCGGGTGCGATGCGCACTCCCGCGCACATCCCATTCCACAGATCAAAAAGTATGTGCTGCACATACTTTTTGAACTAGGTCCCGATCGCATCACATAAAATCAAATGCAAATGCGATTTGCGTGCAATGCGATGAGATCGAGACCAAGCACATGAAATTACTGTACAATGTATGGGCACCTTTAGGACTAAAAGGGGGAAAGGCAAAATGGGTGAGAACAACATTGCCCACCTCAAGTGAGAGCATGAAACATTTGCTATCATGTGTTGATCTAACAACTTTCACCTAGGCCTTACACCAGGTATTCCCAACCTCAGTCCTCAAGGCACATTAACAGTACAGGTTTTAGTGTTATACAGGCTTAAATCAAAATATATGAAGTACTAATTAAGTCACCTGCACTGAAGCATAGATATCACTAAAACTTGGATCGTTAGTGTGCCTTCAGGACGTGGTTGAGAATTCCTGCCTTACATGCTCTTGCCAAGGACTCTGCTAAAGACCACCAAGTATACTCAACAGCAAAATGCAAGATGGTGCATGCATCCAACAGCAAGCTGCTGAGCTGTCTTGTGGAGTTTGCAGGTGTAAGCACAATGTGTCACCCACAGATATTACTATGTAGCTAACCACTGTAGATGAGAGACTCACTTGAGTCTGACAGCTTTATCACTTTGGCCAATGTAGTGTTTCTTTACAATCTCTGTCAAGAGGACATTTCATCCGAGCTGGTCAACACGTGGGCGCTAATTGCATCTCTGTACATATCCATTGCATACATTAGCAACTAGACCTCCTACAGACTGAGGCCTTTCCTAGTAGAAGGCTTGATGTTAGCCTTTTGGAGCCCTTACCGCTCTATTATCAAACTAATGAGAGCAAAGATTCCCTGATTCCAAGCTGACCCCCAGTATTCACCCAGATGTTTGAGGATCTTAAAGCAGAGCGTGGACAGCAGGACATAAAATCAGCTTAGGATAATACTGGACAGGCCCTGTTTCCTGACCTGGTGGTGCAGTCTCAAAAGTGGACCAGTGAAATAGCCTCCCATCACGGATAGTAAAGGCTAACTTATTTACAAGAAAATAAAAGTTTGTCTAGGTGTAGTGCACCTCAAAAAAATATGACACCTCTAAAATGTCACTTTTATTATCCAAACCTACTTAAATCTGCGAAATATGTAACACATAACATATAACACAAACAAGTGAATAAAGTGTGTGTTTAAAAAGCACGTGTGGGGATTCCGTGTGCCTTTTAATGTTCTCCTTTTTGTATATTTGGAGTTAGTCAGCCTCTATGTTTCACTCCAGGTGATGACTCTGTTATTTACAGATGTCATATAGCAACATAGTAACTATACAATTTGTATCATTTCTGCAAATAAACAGTATGTTGTACCCTTGTGCCACTTTTAATGATTTTGGACTTTCAGATATATGGTAAATATCAATTATTCCTCTGTGTGTGATGTTATATGTTTTATCATTTATCACAGTTGCTGCATCATATTTTAAACAGTCGGTCCGATGGTTTGCCGTATGTTGAGCTGATCTGTGTTGTTACGATATGTGCAGTTATTTGACTTCACATTTACTATGGCACCCCAGTAGTTACGGTTAGTCTTTTGTTAGTAGATGTGACAATATACCGATTTCTCTTTACGTATCCTGTGAAGCCAATTTTATATACAGTTTAATACAATTTATTCACGATGACACAGAGGCCTGATTATGATGTGGTGAGACTCTACAGCAGACATTTTCAACCGGTGTGCCGCGGCACACTAGTGTGCCGCGGCCAGCTGACAGGTGTGCCGCCATGCCTCGGGTCACGGCGACACACCACTTTGTTCACTTTGACAGGGGGGACGGGCAGGCGGCTCGGCATCATTTGTCATGGGTTGTGTGTGGTCGTGCGGCGCTAAGTGGCTGTCCGGGAATGCTTCCCCGCCCCCCTGTCAGTGTGCGTCCATGTGCGCACTGCCCGCCCGCTCGCGGCTCCCCCGCTGTGCACTGTCCGGCACTTGTCAAGAGACGTGCTGTGCTGCTATGCAATTATCATATATCCCGCTGGACCACTAGCCAATGGGCGCTTGCGGTCCAGCAGCCAATCAACTGGTGGCTGCTGGACCGCGAGCGCCCATTGGCTAGTGGTCCAGCAGCGGGAGATATGAATATTACATATCAGCACAGCACGTCTCTCTCCCGTACACGTACATAGCGGGGGAGCCGTGAGCGGCACACTGGACGCACACTGACAGGGGGGAGGGGTCGTCGGCGTGTAAGCACAGGCAGGAGGGGGGTTTGCACACGGACGCACACTGGGAGGAGGAGGTGGGGGGGAGTGAGGTGAGCGGGCCGGCTAACTTAGTATGGTGTACTCCCACCCACTCTCCCACCCAGCCACCCTCCCACTCCACTGCAGATACCCTCCCAGCCACCCTTCCACCCCACTGCAGATACCCTCCCAGCCACCCTTCCACCCCACTGCAGATACCCTCCCAGCCACCCTTCCACCCCACTGCAGATACCCTCCCAGCCACCCTCCCACCCCACTGCAGATACCCTCCCAGCCACCCTCCCACCCCACTGCAGATACCCTCCCAGCCACCCTCCCACCCCACTGCAGATACCCTCCCAGCCACCCTCCCACCCCACTGCAGATACCCTCCCAGCCACCCTCCCACCCCACTGCAGATACCCTCCCAGCCACCCTCCCACCCCACTGCAGATACCCTCCCAGCCACCCTCCCACCCCACTGCAGATACCCTCCCAGCCACCCTCCCACCCCACTGCAGATACCCTCCCACCCTACTGCTCCCACCCTCCCTCCCTGCTGCACACTACTGGCGGTGCATTGAATTGCAAATAGCGGATGGGAGCCAGGAGTGGGCCACTGCACAGTTCTGTCCCTCTTGGCAACGAGCAAATTCAGTCCACCTTGGCATCGAGCATGAAGCCCCTGGCATTGAGCATGTAGGTAAGTGGCACTTATGTGTCAAATGTGTATGGTGTGTTATATAGTATGTCATGGGCATTGCGGTGTGTTATATAGTATGTCATGGTCATTGCGGTGTGTTATATAGTATGTCATGGGCATTGCGGTGTGTTATATAGTATGTCATGGGCATTACAGTGTGTTATATAGTATGTCATGGGCATTGCGGAGTGTTATATAGTATGTCATGGGCATTGCGGAGTGTTACATAGTATGTCATGGGCATTGCGGAGTGTTACATAGTATGTCATGGGCATCATGTGTGGGCTTATGTGTAATCGGAATTACAAAGTTCACTAAAATGTGCAATGGGCATTACGGTGTGTGGCATAACATGTAATGTGTAATGTGGTATACTATATAATGGGTGTGCGGTGTGTTGGCATTATGTTGAAAAATTTGGCACTGTCCATATTGTCCCTCGTTTGCAAGAAATTTGTTGAGTCCTGGCATAATATGTAATGGCCATTGCGGTATATGGCATAGCTTGTAATTGGCATCACGATGTGTGGCATAATTTGTAATGGCCATTAATGTGTGTGATATAACATGTAACTGGCATTATGGTATGCAAAATATCTGGAATATCTGATTAAAAAATGTTGGTATGCCTTGGCAATTTTGAAGTCTTGTCTGGTGTGCCGCGACCTGAAAAAGGTTGAAAATCACTGCTCTACAGTGTTGTTATTCCATAGAAGGTGGTAGCTGTATAATTAAATTGCATGACAACCATCCACCTTTTATTACCATATAATTGGTATATCTCCGCAGAGTTGAGGTTGTTCACACTGGAGCAGTTATTGATCTGATATGTATTAATAAGACAGTATTAGTTATGAGCCAATAAATGTGACAACTCAGTGGTAGAGAATCCTGTCTGCTATGCAGTGTCAGAAGTATGGTCTTAATGTACAACTGTTAGCGGCAGACACGACACCCTGCTGCGGGATCTGTGCTACCGATTGCCGTGTGCGCGGACAATACGGTGTCTGCTGCAGTTGAGGGTACAACAAAGCAAGAACATTAGAATCCGTAGAAGGACTAGTATGGTGAGGCTGACAATAATTCACATTAGGCGGAGCGGCACACAGAGACGACCACACGGCTGGTAAGGCCAACGAGCGTTTCGCAGGATGGCTCTCTCAGGGCAACCCGTCCGGGAGTCCTCGTTGGATTTAAATAGCAGTTACTTCATGTTTCAGCCAATCAGGGCTGATATCGTTTCATACGTTCCTCCCCATTTTTTGATAGACGTGGGCGGACTAGTGACTACGATCATATAGTTAATTCATTATTATGCTTATTTGTAAGAAAGAGAACTGGTGCAATATTAATTTACCTCAGAAGGAGAAGCAGAAGTATTTTAATTTATTTATGCGGAATTGGTTGAGAGTTATTTGTTTGTAACAGCAATTTGAGACATACTATTTTCTTGTTAGAGATGTCTGTATATAGCATGTGTGGTCTGTTCATTTTTAATATTATAATATTGTGTATGGGTGTATAAGAAATGTAAGTCTAGTGTATTGAACTTGAATCTATTATTAGTGCATTCAGTGATTTTGTTTGGCGTTAATAACGAATACTAGTGAATTGAGTTTGACGGGGAACGATAGTTGTGTTGGTGTGTGACATTGAGCCAGGGTATCAAATATGGGATCTCTGGAGAGAGAGAGAGAGAGACAAAGTGAGTGAATATACAAATCAAAACGTTCTATAATATTTATTTTATTCATTGGGTGAAATAAAATTTGACATCTTAGTGACAATTGATAATGTTATCAATTTTGTGGTACTTGTGTATTATCAGGGCGCCCATTATGTAGTTTACGTAGTGGTGTATTCAGAATATCAATACGGCACTATGCTGGCTACGTAAACTACGTAAGTGGTTCTGGAGCCCTAAAAATACACAATGCTTAATATCCCCACTATCCACGTCATACCCGCAGTATCCACATCGGCGTGGAGTTGATTTTATAAAGTGTGGGCTCGGTGGCTCGCCACACTTTACAAAATCAACTCCACACTGACGTGAATAGTGGGGGTATGACGTGGATAGTGGGGGTATAATGGCTGGTTGAAAACGTAGCGTAGCCAGGCGCCCTGATAATACACAAGTACCAAATTTGTTTATTCTATGTGAAATAATAAAATATAATAGAGATGAGATAGTTTTATTAAGTATTATTGATAAAATATATTTATAAAAATGTTGACGACTACTGGTGTCGAGTGTATATCAGGGGAGTGATATTGAATTAAACGAAAAACGTGTACATCAAAATGAAAAAAATGAAGCCATTAAAACGTGACGTGAGATAGCTACTGACGTAATCGTGCAAACTATTATACTTGTCCATATTAGTAAGTGGTTTGCGAACAGATCCACTTGGGATCATTGGTATTGATATATTGATTTAGTTGATTTTTAATGGATTTTTGTTAAGTATAACAGAGCCTGTTAGTATGCATACATTCATTTGTATTAGAACATTGCAGCTTGATATATATATATATATTGTGCAAAGTGTGTGTGAGTTATAAAGTAGATCTCAGGTACTTATAGTCTGAGTTCATTTTTTTTTTAGGAATTCTGATATAGCTATGACTCACAGGAAAGCCGCATAGCTGTTTTCTTCGTTTAAGCCATTGGGGACCATAGTGTTCATTAAAAAGATTAACTTGGTCTCTTGCTGGAGTGATCCCCACATTATCCCTAGTGAAGGCTAATAAAAGTAACAAAAAAATGTGGTGAGCATTGATGAAAATGTTATTGTTGACACAAATGAAAGCAACGTTTTTGGCTTGGGATCCTGAGGCAAAGAAACCCTTGTTCAGGCTTGGAAACCTGTGGCAAAGAGGCCCGACACCTGTGGCTGTTATTACATGACCATTGTGCATGGCCCCATGGCGACAAAGTTACCAGTTCTTCAAGAACTGGTAGTGGCATAGCCACCATGGACAAATGCAGACTTGCTGTGACAAGACTATTTTGTCAACTTTAAGCTTAATTTGTAAAAACATACATTAGTATGTTCCAATCAAGGTAAAAACTTCTGAAATCACCACCGAAGGTTGGGCAAAGATCATGGCCGTTTCTAGACAATTTGGATCCGCTCACCCTCAGAGATTGGCCTCCACAGCATAAACACACTGACATAGATATATACACACACATATATACATCCTGCCCGGGTGCCAGCTTAATGGGTGTGAAGTCCCCACATCAATATACCAAAAAAGAGCTTGTAAAATTCAAAAGGTTGCTTTTAATGCTGTATTTTTTTTTTTTTGCACAAATCTCTGCATGACGCTTTAGTTTTGATAAACTACCAACCGTTAGTGAAGGTTGGCCTCATGCAAAAAACTTCATCACAAATCTAAGAACTTCTAACCAGGACATTTGGAAATTAGATGCTAGGAGGATTACATTTTCACACTAGTTATAAATCTAGCAAATTCCCTTTAATTACAAATTTGGTGCAAAGCTTTGTGGTCACTTTCAAATCATTAATCCATAATTTATCTAATTATCACTAAAGACAAATTGAAGATACGGTATTGCTAAGGATATAAAGGATGCAGACGACAAAGTCAAAAGTCATCTTATCTATGCCAGTAAACCCCAGAAAATAAATAAACGATCAATAACCAGGTTACAGAGCAAAGCCTGCAGAGAGCCCTTCTTGCCACCAAACCATAGCAAAATGACAGCCTAAGACAGAAATCCATGACTTTCACACTCTCTTCAGCTGTGGGGTGGGTGCGAGCAGTGAGGTCAGGAAATAACGGCTGTAGACCCCACTTTCACTATAACCATCAAATATCGGCATAGGAGCTGACAACGGATAATCCATATTCAGAACTATTTCCATGGAATCCAGGCTGTCAAGATTAGACATAGTGGGGCAAATGTATTAAGCCTGGAGGAGAGTTAAACTTGAGATAAAGTGGAGATAAAGTGAAAGGAGATAAAGCACCAGCCAATCAACTCCCAACTGTCATATTCAAACACAGTTCATTGGCTGGTGCTTTATCTCCTTTCACTTTATCTCCACTTTATCTCTAGTTTATCTCTTCTCCAGGCTTAATACATCTACCCCAATGTCACCAAATACAGCTCTCTTAAGCAGCACTGTTCTGCAGGTGTCAAAGAGAACATCTAGGTTTTGCAGTGAACAGGGACCCACACAAACTATCCCTAACTCTCCAGAAACGCTACAAAAATCAGCAGGAAGATGGAACAGGTATATGTCACAGTTTCACACTCTGTGGTGGAGCACAAGAAAAGGCGTATATAATCAAACATTCATTCAGCATGAGAGCGGGTAGCAGAAGATGATGAGTTCCACCGCCTCTCCAGGACCACTTTAAGTCTCGTAAGAACCATTACCTGAGCAACATCATGGGAATCAAAAGCATACATACACAAATGTGGAAAGCTCAATGACTCCTCCTCTCTTAAAATGCTCCTAATGAGGATATAGACAGACAGACATGTAAATTTCCAGGTTGAAGGTGGAGTTCGTGTTTCAAAATCGTATGATAACAGACGTTTAGGACAAAACATAAAAGCTGAACTTTGCAGACACTTCTTAACCACACCTGCTTTACTGCTGAGATTTTTACACTTTATCATCATTGCAAATGAGGACTATATAAAGTGTCAGTTGACCCAGCTCCCTCCAACAAGCCTGGGGAAAAGGTACACCTCTTTTCCTTCCTCGCATAAATGGAGTTCTGAATAAGACCCAGTATTTAA
This sequence comes from Crinia signifera, assembly GCF_055691185.1. Taxonomy (NCBI): domain Eukaryota; kingdom Metazoa; phylum Chordata; class Amphibia; order Anura; family Myobatrachidae; genus Crinia; species Crinia signifera. The sequence goes on from NC_139219.1 coordinate 208,952,985, forward strand.
TGGGGCTATTGGACAACACGATTTGTCTGGCAGTCCATATTTCCAATACCATAATGTCAGAAACAGCGGCTACAGGATACACATGAATATAAACAAATACCTTCATAGAGTGCCCCATTTTGTTCTTGCTCTGCAGCTTGAAGAAAGAGTTCTCTCGCCTGGATGAGAAAGAGGTGGGTCAAAACATTAGTCTTTATACTTTATATTAGTCTTTATACTTATCCTGAAGGAGATAACTGCACTGCTGGGTTGGAACATTACAACAATGTACCATGGAAATGCTGTATTAAGACAAGTATAGGTTCTTGTGTAGTTTCACAGCGGCACCTTACGCTACGCAGTCAGTGTAGTGTCCCAGCGTAGTCAGCATAGTGTCCCCGGAAAGCCTAGTGAGCGCCGGTAACCACCAGATCCCCTGCGCTGGTGGAGAGGCGCCCCCATCTGCCTGAGACGCACAAGCGTCTCATACGCTTGTGCATCTCAGTAATTCTTGCGGCAGGGTACGGCAACCCTGCCATGTCTGCTTTAGCGAAACGGACAGTGTTAGGGGTTCAGTAGCGCGTGCGTCTTGTGCATAAAGGGGAAGGGGGCGCTAGTGCATCTCATACACAATAAAGGACGCATTTGCCAGTGCTCCATGTTACATACTGGCAAATGCCTCCAATTCAAACCCCTACTATCCATGCCAGCTGAAAGCATGGCGAGGGGACACGGTATGTGTCCTCCCAGCCTGTTCATACCCCCACTATTCACGTCGGCATGGAATTAATTTACTAAAGTGTGGCGAGCGCAGCGAGCCCGAAACATGACGAACCCAGCGAGCCCCACGTGGGGACGCGGAATACACGTCAAGTAATACTCGACCGCTCACCACGCGTCGGGTTCGTTTTACGTGGCCGCTCGCCAAACTTCGGGTTCGTTTTACGTGGCCGCTCGCCAAGCTTCGGGCTCGGTGCACTCGCCACACGTGGATAGTGGGGGTATGAACAGGTCGAGAGGACGCATATGTCCGCTCACCACGCTTAGGGCTGGCATGGATAGTGGGGGTGTTTCAGGAACACATTCACACCTGTCATGTCATCCATCTGAAACAGTAAGTGGTGACACAATGCTGACTGGCTACGCTAACTACATAACGCTGACGACTACGCCAACTACGTAAGCTCTGGCTAACCGCAAACGTACTGACTAGGCTTACTATGCTGGCTGCGGATATACGATGCTGATACTGACAGGGGTGCTGAATATGCTAACTACGCTGGCTGCGGGAACACAATGCTGATACTGACAGGGATGCTGACCGCGGAAACACTATGCCGATTCTGACGGGGACACTACGCTGACTATGTAATTGCCGTTGTGAAACTACACAAGTACCCAAGCATAATTTATTGTCTTAATAAACTCCAAACCTTTTTTTTAATAAAATAAAAAACAAAAATAATAAATCACTCTATCATAACAAAGCATGCCCAGTGAAGTGAAGAAAATAATTACCGTACCACTAGCATGTAATAAAAAGGAATGTAGCAATGAATTATAAATTACCTTCTCCTCCTTAGCCAATTCTTGCTTTGCTTTGGTATCTCTCACTGCCCCTCTGCGGAGCTGAGTCTCTAACCCTGAAGAACTTACTCCCGGAGCAAGTTCAGACATCCATCGAGCTCTAAACTTCTGTAGTTCTTCCTGATAGGCCAAGCATGTAGAAGAACAAAAATAAAATTGGCATTTCTATTCCACTGTGTTGAATCTAAGGAGTACATTTACTAAAGCTTCTAAAAATAAAGAGTTGATTTTGTCCATAGCAACCATTTGAATTATGCCTATCATTTTTCTATTGCATCCTAGAAAATTAGAAACAGAATTTGATTGGTTGCTATGAACAACATCACCTCTTTGTATTGAAGCCTTAGTAAATTTACCTCTAAGGGGGATATTCAATCGCCGTCGAGCATCTCCCGTGGGGGAGATGCTCGACGGGCCCTATTCAATGCTGTCTTCCCCGACAGCATTGAACAGGGTTTCCTGGCAGAACGAGCCCGACATCTCTAGCTGTCAGGCTCGTTCTGCCGAGAACAGCCGGGAAGTGACGAGCTGCCGGCTGCATCTCGTCACTTCCCGGCCGCAACTCGCGGCCACGCCCCCTTCTCGTCCCGCTGCAGGCGGGACATTGAATCCCGCCTGCATGTTCTCGGTCGAGCTGACCGAGAACGGGACTGGGTCACGGCAGGCGAGCAAGCTCGTCTGCCGTGACCCGAAGATTGAATACCCCCCTAAGTCAGACCAAAACTAAGGCAGGTGCATCTAGAAATATTTAGCAACCTGTGCTACCCCACACCTTGTACTTGCACCTTGATGGAGGACAGCTCTCTCTGTGAAATGTTTTTCCTGGGTGTCACCTGGATACCTTGCGAATGCACACAAGTTATCTACTTCATTGGAGTGTCGCAGACATAGATTGACACTAGGTTGACCACTATTGGTTGACAGTGAAAAGGTCGACATGGAATACCGTCGACAGGCGGCATTTCACACCCACATCCCAGCATGCCTTGCCATTGTTTTAGCATTCCCTAATAGCAATACTGTGGCAAGGCATGATGGAACTTGTAGTTTCACAATAGCTGTGAAACTACAAGTTTGGGCATGCTTGAGATAGATAGATAAGATTGATATTACATTATTCTATTCCTAAAAAGACCACGATTTTGCTGCATTTAAAATTCCACCTAAATATTATTGGAACTATACAATTAGGAGCAAGTTGGCCTCAGCGAGCCATTCTAACAACACGTGTCACATGAATTGCTTTGCAATTCAAACCTGCATTGCATTTTTTTATGGAAATTCATATGTTTGTGCACATTCCCCTGAGCAGGGAGGAATTATTTATGTTAAAGTAAACCTTCAAGAACACAGCGCAGAACCTCTGGGACACTCTTCATGCACATGAAGTGGTTTAAATAAAAAAATTTAGCCAATAAAATTAGGTGTATTGTCTAAAAACATCAGTGATTGGGTTAAATTATGTTCAAAATGTAAGTAAATATGTTGTATTAATGGGAAAGGGTTTTTTCTTGTTATCTTGTAGATGGGAGTTTAAAAGCGTTTCCAACATTGCATAATCTTGTATTAGAATGCAAGTAAAATCACTCTAGACATTTTTCTGAACCCTAAAATACTGTAAGGACTTTAATTAGCTGAAATTTTTTTTTGCCTATGATTGAATATGATGAATAAGCCCGGGGGCCCTCATGTTAAGACGGCCCTGAGGGAGGGGGGGGGGGGGGGGGGGTGGGGGTGGTAAGCTGCCCAGAATTTACCGTTTTCACCATCGCTTTCACACCGCAAACCTGCTTTAGACCAGGTATTTAGATGTGAAAGGGGGTAAACTTGCTCTGACCCGTTTTAAAAACAGTTTTAAATACCTGGTCTAATAAAGGTTTTGCGGTGTGAAAGCAGCATAACAGTCATCTCCATTGCCACTGGAGTAAAGGATGTTTCCTCACTTTTTTGTGAACTTCTCCCAGGTTGCTTTTTGTACAGAAATTGTGCAGCCTCACTGCTAATTCCTCGAGTTGCCATTTGTAATTGTATCTTGCATTTCTGAGCTGTGCTCCCACGCAATGTATGCACGTTCTATGAAAGTTTGCTTTTACAGACTCACTCCCAATTGCATGGACCTTAATATATATTTAGAAGAATTAAGAGTAAAGCCTACTCCCAAACTTGTGTGTGTGCATTTATCCAAACTTCATGTGTGCTCAAGCATGATATGGGGCTAAATGTAATTGCCTCTGAGTTGACAGAGGTTCAGGATTTTGTGCACACTTTTAAGGCAAAACCTGATGGTAAGAAGAAGAAAGGAACCCTTCAAGAGTTTTAGGGGGGTATTCAATGTTGGTCAATATTTCTCACAGGCAGAAATATCGACCATTTTCAATATTCATAGGTCAAATTTCGCCTCTCTGATAGACCGAAAACACAGGGATCGGTGAATTACTCGCCAATCCCTGTGCTTTTTCCTGGAATCAGCCGCTAATTTGTCACCTCAGCGCCCTTTTCCGACAATTCTGCTTCAACTATAAAAAATTTATCAGGGTGTCTGTCAGCAGGGATCGCTGTATCAGTGCTGATACTGAAGCTGTGGCTGCTGCTGTAGAGTACTGCCACAACTACAGTATCAGCGCTGATACAGCGGCCGCTGCTGACTGGAGAAATGCCTGCCGCCCCCAAGATCCGTCAATTTTTAATGTTGTAGAATCTGAAAGTCTTCAATGCTTTCGGAAGAGACACCACTGAATATCCAAAGGTGGAAATATCAGCACATATTGAATACCCCCCTTAATATAACTATTGCACCAAAACTGCATTTTTTGTTTTGGGCGAAATTTTCCTAAAAATGTCCCCCTCAGTTTATTGAAAGTATTCCATGCACCTCAGCATTTGCATATGCTGTACAAATTCCCAAAACCACAAAAGTGTTAGTGCGTGTGGAGAGATTAAAAGACAATTAACCTGGAGATTTGACTCGCCGGATCTTCTATTTTCCTCATCCTTCAGGATGTCAGGATAACAATCTTCATCACCTTCCGCCTGGTAATTAAGATAAATTAAAAAATATAACTATTATTATTATCTCCATAATTTGATTTGATAAAGATTATGCTTATTAAATATGGTAATGTATCCTATTTATAGAACAGTTAATTACATTAATCTCATGTGCATTTTAGGAGAATGTCTAACACCTTCCACTCAACCCCTGAAATATTATAGACAACTGCTATGCGGCATTTTGCCCTATAACACAAACCTACTTAAACAGGCAGAATAGCAGATAAGTGTGTTTCAATTCATGTTTACATGAAAGGGAAAGGCTTTCATTTAAGTCGTATGGTATATTGTGACTATACTGTATATATCAGGCATGTCCAAACTACTGCCCTCCAGGTGTTGTGAAACTACAAGTCCCATTATGCCCTGCCAGAGTTTTGCTATTAGGGAATGCTAAAACTATATCAAGGCATGCTGGGATGTGTAGTTTCATAACAGCTGGAGGGACACAGTTTCGACATGCCTAATATATATTATATACTTAGGTTACGGAAAGGGGACATTGCCTCTGATGGGAGGGGCTGATTGTGCTGCAATCATGAGCTACGTCCCCTGTCCCTCTCTCCTGTGAATAGACACTGTGCGCAAGCACCTGCGGCTATTGCTCTGCTAAGTGACAGGGGGACTCCCAACTACCCCCACCACCACAGGACACTGATGACCGCAGGTGGGACAGCATGGCAACCTAAAATAAACTGGACTGTCCTGCAAAAATCAGGACAGTTGGGAGGCATGCTATTATATATAGCTTTTCACAAGCCTGCATTTTACCACAATCTATGATTAAAAGAAGGCAAAATAAAACAAAGCTGAGGCATGGTATCCTTACTACATGGTTTCCTAGAGCTTGGTTAAGGTGGACTACATTGTCACAAATCTGATTCCATAGGGCCAAGAATGCACTGACCATAGGGGTGAGACAGGACACTAATAACACTTTCACATTGAATATGCTGGGTCAGACCCGGGAACTGGATCCTGGGTCCAACCCATCTACAACCAGGGGCTGGCACTTTCACATTAAACGCGTGGGTATAAGCTGTGGTGCTTTCACACTGCACCTTGACCTAGGTAGACACGGCAGTAACCCGGGTGTGGAAGGGGTACAAAAGAGGTATGCTCCCCTGAACAGCATATGCCTTGGAAATTATTTGGAAAACCCATCAATACACCTTTAATATCATATTATTTTAGAAGATACCCTTATATAAACTGGACGCTGGCTCAGAATTAAAACAAGAGACTGTTTACAATCTACCAAGACTGAAAAGTATAGATTATGTTCTCTTTTAGAATTAAAAAAAAGTGAGAAAACAGCTTGGGGAGGAATAAACCAACCAATCACAATATCACCTTGGCTTGGTGACCAGCATACTCACACCTTCCAAAGAAAGAGCTGGTAGCTTCAGTACCCTGCTTAAAAGAGAAACTCACTAGGAGGATCACCTTGCACATACTCATCCCAAATTATGTGTCAGATATGGGCTTGTATGGATAATAATGTATTACTCCTAAGAAAAACAAACTAGTACCAGGGTTGTGTAGAAGGGATGTAGCATAGGAGATCGATATGAGGCCATCCACTTGTGGAAACAGCCGAAATCACTAAGGGCATGTAAAGACACCAGCCCCAAACAGGGTCAAAGACATCAGTCTGTTCCAAGCATGCTAACTACATGCCCTATATGCACTTGGAACTCTTAGCACATACAAAGTTGACACTAAATTACACCCTTTCAGCGGAGAGTAGGCTAAAGTGAGATAAGACTCTGAATCCACTGAGTACAGTTTGTTAGGCCAGGGATCTCAGCTATCGTAAGCGCCATCTTAAGTAATAGCTATTTTGTACACAACTGCATACACCATCGCACTCACGGTTCGTGTGTGCACACCAAGGGTTTCCTAGTCTTTTAACACAGAAGCAAAAAAAATATTGCACAAACTTCGGTACTGCATACACCTCTGAACTATGCCCAATGCCACAAGAAGGGTGGTACTAGGATGGAAGGTTTACAATATTTTACCTGATTGGTTGTGGGCCACAAACGTGCTGGAATGGGTTTATAAGTGACAGCTATATGGACTGTTTTTAACACTTGACTAACTTTGAAATGGGACCTTATGTCAAATAATATCTAGAAATTGTGTGCATAATGAGTATCCATTTTGCTTGGCATCAACCGTAGATTTACTTTCTATGACACACCCTGTTTTGTACACAAGGAAATGACTGCAGAAGAGTAGCACCTGACTCTAGATGTGTCTTTATGCACAGAAATGCTACACACTGCACCAAGATGCTGGCACCATTTCATTAAAGAGAATTTACTTTCAAAGTGTAATCCCGGATGTTATTTTATATTACATTATATATACACCCACCCAAATATGTAATGTATTAGACCATTTCCAAAACAGTGGGTTGTTATTCATGCCAATGTGCACATCATCACCACATCATAGACTTTTATGCCAAAAATGAAACGTTCACATACATGCTGGCATGAAAGCATTCATTATATATTTATTATGTTTCTTATATAGCGCAGCAAACACTGTTGTACTTTACAATTCAAAACAGTGATACAACAAACTAGGTATTTACAGACAGTCAAAAAGGTAGGAGGGCCCTGCTCGCAAGCTTACAACCTATAATGAAATAGGAATTTATACATAAGGAGAGGTGTTCCTTACTGCACAAAATACAATGGATTGCAGTGACCCAGCAGTTTTGGCTAGGGGTCAGGAGGATGTCAAGGGTGAAAGAGAAAGTGAGAGAGGATACAGTGGGGAGCAAAAGTTTGGGCACCCCACCCAAAAATTAATTTTAATGTGCAAAAAGAAGCCAAGGAAAGATGGAAACATCTCCAAAAAGCATCAAATTACAGATTAGACATTCTTATAACATGTCAAAAAAAGTTTGATTTTATTTCATGCCCTACCATCCAGTACAGCGTGGAGGGAGAATATAATAGTGTGCTGAGTGCAGCGTGGCACCGAGTCTGAAGCATGACACGGTACACTTAAGTGTCCATGTCAACAGACACCAAAAACATGAAAAACACGTGTCAACCTTTTTCATGTCGACCCTTTGACCATGTTGACCCTGTCGACCTTGTACCCTGTCTAACATTAGTGGTTGACCATATGACTATAGACCTAGACATTGAAGGTCTAATATACAGTACCATAACCGTCCCAGAGCTAAACAGTTTGAAAACTATTGATATATTTTAACATGTTGCAAAGACTCTGCCTTGTAAATGATTTCTGCTTTAAAAAAAAAAAAAAATGATAATAATCATAATTTGTCTGGCATCACATACCTCCTGATAAATTTGGACCCATTACATTTTGCCGCTTCTATTTAATAAATACTGTATTTCACCACTGAGTATCCTCTTTGTTTTTTTTCCTTACATTTAAGGAATTACTACTAAACTTTGGGAATGTGCTGAAACTGTAGACACTATTTTGGATTTCCATAATGTTATTACATATTTTATCCTAAAAATTGCACTGAATTATAGTATGAGTTTATATGGTATCTGGATGATATAGCTTATGATAGTTTTTGTGGTGCCGCAGCCTGCACCTAGATATAGCGCTAGGGACCCCCAATATACAGAGAAGCCTTGACGTGGCTTGGGGGCATATCACACACCTGCGCAGGTATATGTAACCAATATCTCTGAATTCTATTATCATGTAGTGTTCAAGATTGGTTACTAATACCATTCAGTGAGCTGGGGGGACCAATGTCTTGCTTTACTTACACGGTATCTGGATGATAGGCTGACGTGCAAAAGGTCAACATTGACAAAAAAAAAAAAAAAAAGGTCAACTTGGCAAAGAACGACACATGAATATTTATTTTTCAGGATTTTCCTTTTTTTTCTTTTTTTAACTGTTTGATACTTTAGCATAGAGATGGACATTGAAAGCCCACCATCACATCTTTCGATCCACTGGTCATTCACCACCGCAACAAAAGATTCAGATAGAGAAAGAATTCATATGATTGGCGCATGCGAAAAAAAAAAAATTACGCTTGCCCTAACATATAGCACGGTGGCTGGCTGGGGGATGGGACCATCAGAACACCATTAAATGTTTACCTTCGATGGAGACAAACATTGGAATGCCGCCATCGAATAGCAAGATTACTACCATCGGAACAAAAGCATTGATGGTAGTAAAACATTGCGATGCAATGTCTATCCCTACTTTACCATCCAGTTGGGTTCCAATTGGGAACTGTAGAGTGTTCTGAGCGCAGCGTAGCAAGGCACTTGGCCCGAAGGATGGCGAGAGAAGCAAGTCCTGTAACGGTACACATACTCAGGTGTGATTATTGCCACAAAAAACCCATGTCAACCTTTTAATGTATCGACATTTTGTCAATGTCAACCTTTTGGTGTTGGGTCATTCACTGTAGACCATATGATCCATAACCATTTATACAGGGTGTTTAAAAAACATGGGACTAATCAAAATCACTAAATCTCTGCAACCGCATACCACCCATGACTGAAACTTACCACAAGAAAGGGCATGGGCATAGGAATATCAATGGACTACAGCCCCATACAAACTAAACGAGCCCCCGCCCCCCAATGCAGATATTGGCAGCTGTGGCATGCCAGCATCAGCAAGTGCACACACACTTACCGATGCCGGGCATCCATGCGTCATTATGGAAGGGGCATCAATGATGCAGAGAAGCGTGCGTTCTTAACGACATTCAGCGCACATACTAGGCGTGTTTTCATGCTGCCATTAGGGACCGGTCTGAATGATCACAGCAGTGATGACTTAAGTGGAAGTCACTGGTTTGGGACATTCTCAGTGTTTTCCGTACAGCGGGAGAGGGGTGTTTAGAACCATTTTTTTTTTTACTTTTTGTGTAATTGTAACATTGTAACATTTCCATTGTGGAATGTATTGCTTTGAAATTGGGCCCACCTTTTTGAAATACCCTGTACTATTTAAGGGTAAGGGGCAGTAGTATCCTAGCAGTCCTTCACCACCATTGATAAGTAGGTCGTTCTCTTTTTTCTTATAGTTTGATTAACCTTATTCTAGACACCTAGGAACACAACCGCAGCAAGCAAGTGCATGACATGCTGGGGGATTGGTTGAGGGGTTGGTGCGGCGCTCCTATATGCACCCTCCGGGATTGGGGCAGCAGCAAGGCCTGACGAGCTCCCATTGGGCAGCCCACCACATCACGTGAGCAGCGGGCACCAGTTGGCCCCGCACGAACATACACAGCGGCGCCCACCACAGTCACAAACACCACACAGCTGGCTGCCCGGGGATTACCATGCTGGGCGGCCGCGGGCTCCTCGTAGCTCAGCACAGTTCTCGGTCGGAGAAACGCAGGACGCAGCGGGAGTCTGAACGAGACCTGCGGGCAGCAGCCATGACTGAACGGAGACACCCGGTAGCCGAGTGCGAGGACAGCGCCGGGAGCAGCAGGCACACAGCACCGAACGCAGTAGAGAAAACACCGGAACCAGAGAGGAGAAACTGACGCTGGCAAGATAAGATCGCCGGAACCAGAGAGAAGAGTGACAACAAGCTTGTAAGACCAGAGAGGAGGCTGGGACAGGCGGACGCTTGGTTCCGGCCTGTGTGCGGGGAGGCGGGGCTAGGCTGCGGTCGTGACGTGAGCGCGAGGTAATGATCAGTGCAGAGACCTGTATGGATTGGAGAGTGTAGCGGCGCTGCGGGCGGGGGTATGTAGCCATTAAGTTGGCGAGAGTGTGTAACGGAACCAGTAAGAGGAGGGGGAGCGGGCGGCAGGGCATGAGGGCACCGGAACCAGAGAGCCGATAGAGGGACACAGTTCATACTCAGCTGTGCCAAAACTACATGAGGTAGGTTGGTGCCGGTGCTAGACCGCAATGCACATACCACACACAGTCACATCTGTGTGCAAGAGTCTCATGTAAGTTTAGCAATGTGTTTATACACACAGCAGCAGTATAATGAAAAATGTAGATTTGACTTGCATTTTTCTCTATACATATATTTATTATAAAGACGTGGCACTTATTCTGAACTTAAGGTGTCCATACATCTACAGATCGATTGTCAGATTGGTCTGGTTGGAACAAAATCCTGGTAATGGATGAGAGCAAATGACAGCTGACCATTTCCTTTGAAATGCTGGAAAACTGCCAAAAGATGTAATTCAGATATTACCAGGATTGTGTTCCAATCAGCCCAATCTGACAATCAATCTGTAGATGTATGGGCCCCAATAGGTTTGGAACCAGACTTATATTAGTGACTAGGTCAGGGGTTCCCAATCTTTTTTGAATCACGACATCCTACAGTATCAGGATTTTTTCACGGCACCCCTAGGCCATAAAAAAACAAAACAATACATATAGATTGAGTTTATATGCGATTCTTATGTTCAGTTATGTGGTAAAGGGCAGTATTTGCTTCTGTTTGTACACATTTTAAGATGGGAAGCCACCAGAACTGGTTTTGCCTATAAATAATTAACCATAAATAATTTGAATTGGTCCTGCACCACCAACCCGGGGCACCCCTGCAAATGTCCTGAGGCACCCCAGGGAGCCACGGCACACAGTTTGGGAACCATTGGACTAGGTGATTCATTGCACCCTACGGGCACTCTTCACACCGTCGTAGGGGGCTGTGCCCCATTAAATTTACAAATAATGTTGTTTTTTAATTATGTTTGTATTTTGGTGAATTGTGTGTGGGGGTGGAGGGGTGTGTGTTGTGGGTTAGGGGTATGTTGGGTTATGGATTTTGTTGGAGTTCTGTAAGTTTAGGTGTAAAGTGCATGCGTTGGTGGTATAGTGTAAGTAGTAAGTAAGTTTTATTTATATAGCGCACTTTCTCCAACAGGACTCAAGGCGCTTTACAGACATTAAAAATAATGCACATACTGTAATACAAAGGGTTGTCAAAACGGGCAACAATGGCAGTACAGATATACATCACACATACAGATATGCACTAGATGCATTCTAATGAGGGACATGGACAACATATTTACTGAGCTCTACAGCACCCAGGCAGCCATTCGTCGGCGCCACATGGTGATTGCACCAGCCAGAAGGGTAGACAGGTAAGACAGTACAGATATAGTGGTGGAAAGAGAGTGTGTGTGTGTGTGTGTGTGGTATTAGTTTTGGGTGGGGGTGGATTGTGGTAGCATTAAGGGGTGTTATTTGTTGTGCTGCAGGCTAGGTGCAGTAGCATATGTACAGAGTGTAGGCGTTGTTACAATAGTGTCCAAAATTTACCTGTGATCAGTTGGTGGTATAGTGGGCAGTGTTGTGTCTTGTTGGGTGCCGGTCTGGTGTCCGTGGAGAGGCAAGTGTGAGGTGAGTGGGAGCTTAGTGTGCACGGCGGGTGGTAGTGACAGGCATCGGGCACAGTAGTATCGTGGCTGGAGGGCGTGTCAGTCATTGGGCGCAGGGTCAAGGTGCCTGTGGCGGTGTGAGCGGTTCAGGATGGCGGCGGGAGGATTTATCAGGCAGCGGGCGCACAGGGCTGCACTGTATGTGCGGAGCGTGCTGGGGTGGCACTGGGAGTTGCCGCGCGAGTGGGATAGTGCTGCCTTAAACGTGTGGGTGGTGCGTGAGATCCCGCAAGACAGGGGTGAGCGCAGGTGCCGGGTCAGAGTGATAGTTATATATGTGGCTACATGTGTCTGTGGGTATTATAGGTGTGTGGTATTGCGGGGGTGTAGTGCAGGCAGGGGCCAATATGTGTGTATTATCTCTTATATATTTGGCTACGTGTGTGTATTATGTGTGGTGTGCGTGTATAAGGCTGGGTGGGGGGTGGAGTTTCATGTGTGACCCCGCCCAGCATTAGACACACTCTCAGGATGATTGACACATGTAGCCAAATATATAAGAGATAAACAGGGTACTGTAGCTATATGAACAACTGTTTTATTTTCCCTATTCATACACGATTTGTGAAATAGGATCAGATACTGATTAATAAGCTATAACTACTAAAAGCTGCCTATCTCCTATAGTGAAGACTGCAGAAAAAATGAAAATTATACAGTACTTGAATCAAATGACCAATGTGGCTCTATGATCCAGCAACAAGGTTATACATCCATAATAACAGCATATGAATGCTGCAATTGCGCTGGCAAGTATACAGATTACATTACATAATTCAGTAGGGGAAACCAGGTCCCAAGAGCAAAATGAGTAAACAGGAGGTTGCTAGCCTCAGCCCGACTTTGTTAACGTGCTGGTAGGTGTAAGCAGGCATGTCCAGACTGCGGCCCTCCAGCTGTTGTGAAACTACACGTCCCAGCATGCCTTGCCATAGTGTTAGCATTCCCTAATAGTAAAACTGTGGCAAGGCATGATGGGACTTGTAGTTTCACAACAGCTGGAGGTCCGTAGTTTGGACATGCCTGTAAGTTTCCAGGTTTATACATGTAGGTTTTCAAAGGCTCCTGAATTGTGTACATTATTCTGTCCACATTCACATATGTGAATTTTGTAATGTCTTCTAATGTTAGTTCATGTATAAGATGTGGTCCTTCTTTTAGATACCTGTCATTAATCATGTGGTTCTTATGCAGCGTAAACACAAGGTGGCAGAAACTAAATGCACATTATTGTCCATATGCAGTGTTGCCAGCGGACAACTCCTATCCATACACTGATTTTAATTACCATCATCACTGCCCAATGGTACCAGTCCTGTTGAAGAAATACATCTCAACACATGTATTGTCACTCTCGGCCAAACCTGCATATCCTTCTGTTCTATCAACCTGTTACGTGCATCCAACTCTCCATTGTGTCCTACAGACACTGGGGTGTATTCAATGCTGATTAGGCGAGGTATGACTGCGAGCAGTGCCTATTGCTTGCTGCCATAGCCTGCCCTCGGTATTCAACTGACCCCCTGCACTCGCCATTTACACCCCGCTATTCCTAGAAAGCGAGGAGGAAATGGCGAGTGTGGCCATCAAAGTGGTGAGATTCGTGGCTATATGCAGCGGGCTCCTCTGATGGCTCGGATTCCCCAGAACAAAGAATAAGGCGAGCGAGTTAAGCGGCGAGGATGTCTTGTGTTCGGCGATCCTCTCCATAAAAAAACCCTCGTGGACCTTTTTGAATATACCTGTCATACGTTCTGCTCTGCATCAGGCTTGCTCCTGAGGAAGCCGGATGCACAAACCTTCCGGGGAAACGCGTTGAGCTATTATAAACCAGGCATACTGACACCATCCTTGCTGAACCGGTGACCTGTCCGACCTACCCACAGATGTCCCTCGATATTCAACTGGATCAATCGCATTTGGGATAACCGCCTGATCCCTAATTATTCCAGCAAAAAGAAGAGGAATGCTGCACAAGTGGGAACCGTGAGTCCTTGAACACATAGGACAAACTCAGGACACTTTCAGTCACCAGTCTGGACACATCCATACACCAGACCACCCAGGATGGTAACATTGATTGTCAGTTTTTAAGTGCCACCAAGCCCAAATATCCCAGTGATATACTTTTAAAGATTATTAATTGGACATTCAGCCAATTGATTCACACCTTTTTATCTAATACATTGATTTCCAATTATATTGTATTTTTTATGTTTATTAAATTTGTTATATATTTTGAGAACCATCTGATTCAATCATTGGCATAGCCAGCGCTGACACTCCTTTTTTCTTAATTTTTAACCCATTGGGGTCTGACAACCCCGTGTCAGCTGCTGTTTGGTTGCGCACCACGCACACACATTCTTTCTTCATCAGGCATGGTATGTTTATAATCACTTTCATTAGATCAAACGGAGAAGGGCTACCAGTGGCCTTTGCTTGTAACCCCATCTCCTTTCTGCTTTATGTTATAGACTGGCTGTGCTTACTTAAATGTCTGCTGATTTGCTATTACAGATAAACATTCCTATGCTCGCTTGAACACTAGGGAGGGTCTCGACATGAAATCACAGGGGTATGGGTCATTGGGTCAGCCAACCCAAGGTCGACATGCATTGGATCGACCACTGAAGGTCCACATAGCGCAGGTGGACACTTGAAATAGGTTGACATGGTTGGAAGGCCAACACAAGTATAAATGGCTAGGTTGTCAGTCAAAAGATCGACAATGGTTTGAACACTTCTTATTTGTCCCAAATTTTAACTTGGTCACCATGGATACTGCTTTGCTGCACCAAGTCCCTTTGCTGCACTCGCCATGCTTCGGGTACACTATTCTCCCTCCATGCCCTAGTGGATGGTAGGGCATGAAATACCGACTGTCGGCTAAAAGAAAAGAGTGGAACACCATTGTCCATTATTTGACCGTTGACCAAATGCTTATGTCGACCTATTTCAGGTGTCGACTTAAGCTATGTTGACCTTCAATGGGCGACCCAATGCATTTTTTTTTTCTTTTGTGTAAAGGGAAAAAAAGGATCCAAACGTATCTATGGTTTAATATTTCTTAAGTGATTCATTTAGTAATAGTTTTATCTGCATCCAGTTCTCTCCTTTTTGATATGTATTAAGCGTTAATATATGTTATAGTGAGGAACACTCAGATTTATAAACAGCAATAAAGGTTATTTAAAAGAGAAGTGCAGCAGTTATATATAAGAGATTTTCTGACTCGAATATTGAAACTCCCAACATGAGTATAGTACATCAGTTCTGCAACAACTTGGGGCTCCATTCAGACCTGATAGCATGGCTGCGAAATCGCACAGTGGGCGATTTTATCTATGTACTGCGTATGGGCCGCAATCTGCGTGCATAATGGCCGGCTGCGATCAAGTCCTGCAAATGTTTCTTTTAGCTGGCCGTACGCCTGGTGATTGACAGGGAGTGGGCGTGTGCTGGTGAGAAGTGACCGTTACATGGGAGTGACAAAAAATATCATGGGTGTGCAGCGGTACACATCCATTCACACAGAGAGCACATTAATTCGCAAGGCAGAATTTCTCTAGAGCGGGACGAAGGCTAAACTGCTTGCTGGCTGTGCAAATTTGCGGCCGTGATTCAGGCCCTTGGGGTAGGCTGCAAAATGCATCCTTCGCTCTCCTGCTGTACTCATCTAGTTTATTTTATGTTTGGTAATTCAGTAGTTTGTCATTTATGAAAGTCTAATGGGCCCTACACACGGGCCGACATTCAGGCATTTTTTTGAACGGTTTTTCTAAATCACTTTGAAAACGCATGTAAATCGCTTTGTGTGTGTATAGACTACACAGTGATTTAAATGTGCGACGCCACCGGTCTGAATCCTGCACGCAAGCTATTAATCGTTTGGGGCCAATGTTCTCAATGGACAACACTGACTCTGACACCTCGCTCAGCACACAGTTCTCTGCAGCGCTGTGTTCTGAGCGATGTAGCTTTGCTGAGAGCTCGTCAGCCCGTGTGTAGGGCACTTTAAACTTTTGGCACATCAAGTGATGTTAAACATGGTCTAGCTGGGAACAGTACTTAATTGGTTTTAGTGGCTTTCTACTTTGATATAACAATCTTTTTTCAATGACCTGTCACCTGCTTCTTTGGTTTACAAAGTTTTTACAATTGTAAGAATGCGTTGAATGTTTTATACATTGTTTAAGTAAGCTAGCAATATTTAAATGTATTGTTCACATTTACAGTAACTTACGCTCATTGCTTTTAATATTTATTGATTTTGGCTGAAGTTCATCCCCCAGGTACATTCCATTTATACCCATGACATGTTACTAAGGGAGGCAGCACATACTATTTGTTTTCCATGGAGATTTTTACAGGAAGTCAGGCTAATTACTAGTGTACAGTGCTTTTCCTCCATGTCCCTTGTGTGTTACCACACATAAGGTAATACTACTGCATGAATGGTTTGAACTGTTCTTATTTGCACTGCCTGCATTTTTATTTAGCAAACTAAAAGCTTTTGATGTGAAGATATTTGCTCTCCTTTTAATCTTTAAGCATTTTTTTTTTTGCAAACCGGAAATCTAAAGCCACAACCACCTGTTTGTTTTTTTTTGTGGTGCCCTCTGCCATGGCAACCACTGGCACATTATTCATTATGAGAGACTTTGGAATGGCCATCTGAGCCCTTTGTGCATCTGGATTGCTTCACGTTAACTAGCCTTGCTATATTTTGTGATTTGATGAATATATTCTGGAACTTTCACATGCAATACAGATTTATAAAGGTTTAATTTAATATATTGTAAGGCAGTGGTGGAATGTTTAAATGTTGACCGCCATGTGATATTTTTTTTACTAATCAGAAGTGACTTAAATCGTATCTTACATTCTTGTCATTTACAGCATGACTACCTACAGTGCACCGTTCTCCTTTCACTGTGATTCCATTAAGATTTTCAGTTACTGCTGGACTACACTGTTCCCATTGAAATGTCCATTCCATCCTTGATCTGTCACCATGAACCGTTACACAACATTCAAACAGCTTGGAGATGGCACCTATGGCTCCGTCCTTCTTGCAAGAAGCACGGAATCTGGAGAGCTGGTTGCTATTAAAAAGTAAAAACTTTTGTTTTTTTAATTCTATTTTAGTTTCACTATTTCAGAGTATATTTGGAAATATGATTTGGAAATATGATTTTTCTGTTAACTTGTTAAGAAGATAAAACACAAACATTTGCTTGCGATTCATTTAAATTGTGATAGCGTAACCCACATGTTGATGCCATTATTAATATTTGTTGTCATGTTGTTATTACATGGGAAACAACAGTTGAATCCGGTAATTCAACAGTTGATCTTCCTGGCTGTCACTAGATGGCGCAATTTAATTGTTGCTCCATTACAGAGTGCATGCAGCCAGAGAGACACATTTCAGTTTGCAGCATCCTGAGGTGTGGCATGAAATGTGAGAAAATACCAGAAGTTTAGTGGCTTTTCCTGGCTAAACTGTGTTTCAGTGGCCACACATGCAGGGGCATACCTGTCCAAAGGAGGGTCAGTTAAAAGCTGTGCTTGGTGCCTGTTATGTCTCTTTTTTTTCTTCCTTCAATTCTCTTTATTCTTATTTCCATACAAAATACAATCAATTACATCACTTTACAGGGACAGGACAAATATACTTCACAATGAAAACATAACTAATAATAATAAAACAAAAACCCATAAACTAGGTCATCAATGCTCTTGCCTATTGTCCACGTAGTGTTTTTTTTTCCTCCTTCTCTCAGACTGTCGCTCCAGTATTTTCCCATAGCTTTCCGTTCCTTGGTGCCTCTTATGTTTGGGAGACCACAAAACAAATGAATCAGCCCCAATGTGTCTGGTGGTGCAGATTTATCTTGATTTTTTTTTTTTTTAGGGTGGAGTGAAAAATCCACTACAACATATTCCCCTTGACTTTTTTTGCCAATTTTTCCATGTTTGTTTAGGGTTTTGCCACCTTTTAAATGTCTGGAACCATTTGTTAACCTATGTTAGCTGTTAGCATGCAGTCTTCAAATATGTTCTTCAGAAGCTTTTTTAATGTAATTTATAACATATAAGGAGAACATTTGAACTAGTACATAAGTTTTATTTATATAGCGCACTTTCTCCAACAGTACTCAAGGTGCTTTACAGACATCAAAACAATGCACATAATACAACTGATTTGAGTAATACAGCAATAGATAAGTCACACAGACCTAAAAGAAAGCATTGATAATACAGTAGGCACAATGTAGTGTTTGTGCAGACATTTTATATAATAACTTCCACAAGTTGTATTCCACCCAAACAAGGCACCAGGTGAGGAAGACATTTTGGGCACACTGTGTTGCATTACTCTGGGTGGAATAGCTTACCCCTAGAAGAAATGATACAAATAATACAGTCAGGTCCATGTATTTTTCATCTCATCCACAAGTGTACCAGATGAGGCATCCATGTTGGGCGCAATACGAGGGTTACACTGTGTGGTAGGAGAGCAATATAATGACCCAATGCAGATATGGGAAGTGGATGCTTGTGTAGTAGTATGATATACAGTGTATGGAAACATCCACATGAGGCACATCCTGCCTGCAGGGGAACCATCTAAGGCAGGGCTGGGCAACACCGGCCCTCCAGATGTTAATGAACTACACATCCCAGGATGCTTTGCATTAGTTTTGCTATGTGGCCATGCTGAAACTGATGCAAGGCATGCTGGGATGTGTAGTTCATCAACATCTGGAGGGCCGGTGTTGCCCAGCCCTGATCTAAGGTAACCAGCTGGTGCGCTGTGTAGGTCACTGCTGGCAGGGTGTGCAATCTGCGGAGGTATACATTACAGGAATAGCACTGGAAATACACTGTGGGAGGAAAAAATAAAACAAATACATGATAAAAACACAGAAAGGAGGAAAATTTGGGAATCTTTATTTTGATAGTCAGAAATGTCCTGATCTCATGGGAGCAGAACGGGTGGGTGTGAGAAAGTGGGGAGCACATTCAAGTACACTGGAAGTGGTGCTACATAGGCTTTGCCCCACAGCTCCCTGCTCATCATTAGGGGTAGGCCTGGGAACAGTCCTGGAGTTATCATACGTAGGGATGGAGGGCCTGGTCCAGATGTTCTCATGGCAAAGGTGAGGAGAGGTTGTAATGCAGTGTTTATGTAGTCATTTTAGTTTGTTATTTGTACTTACTAACTAGACCCTTCAAATGCTAGACACCCTAGAGTCCTAAAGGACTAGTGTCCAAATCTATACTGAATAAATAAGGTTACAGAAACATGTGTATCATCCTGATTACTACCTCCCCCTCCAGCAAGAGGTGTTAATTAAAATCTAACCGATGTAAGGTCAGTAACGCGGTATCCGGACGCCGGGTCAACTAGTTTTAGATTGACCATGGTATGGTTGACCACCCTTAGTCAACCCGTCTTACCTTACCTTGCGATCTAAACCCTGTCGACCTGCTATACCACAACCCAGTAACACTGTCCCTATAGTTCAAAGTTCTTAACATAGCACAGATATAAAACCACAATAACCTTTTGTTTGACCCATGAAATGTAATCACTACAATTATATAAAAGCACAGTTTAGCAAAATGACCTAATATAATATCAGTACAAACAGCGGCAATAGTATGCAGTAGTGTTCTACATAGGATTCCCTGTTAACTAAACGGAGAGAGAGGAGGAGCCCATTAACATTTGCTACCCAATGAAGTTATAAGTAATGAAACGCCAGTATAATGCTGCTATTGATTTTAAGCTGGCCGTTTCTAACTAGAGCCTTCATATGGGAACTCTCCTAATTCATTTCTGTATGTGTTTTTTATGGCATTTCTTAAGGACTCTTTTGGGGGAGCAATTGAATTGTGTGCATACACATCCAATAGTGGTGTCAATCCTTAGCTTACCCCAATATTTCAGAAATGTTTGTCAATAATGTTTTGCCTTGTTGTTAATGCTGAAAAAAAAAATTTCATTTATTGTGCATAACAGAAATTAATTGGTACCTTTTTTTTCTTTTTCTTTTTTTTATGCAACAGAATGAAAAGAAAGTTTTATTCCTGGGAGGAATGCATGAATCTTCGAGAGCTAAAGGTAAATGTTTTGTTTTCATAAGCGAGTGCTAGGGTGCAGAGTGGGCATGTTCTGCTATTACTGCCCAATGCTTTTGTGTATATTTGGTCAAACGACACTCACCTGCTACAGGCATCAACTTTGCACATGGTTTAGGAGAGTAGTAGCTGCCACCACAAATCACACTGAGTGCATGGAGGAGGTATATAGCTATTGTTCAGCTATAGAGTAGAAATACTACTGTTTATCAATGGTAGCTTTTAAAATGCATCACTGAGATGTAGTGATTATATTCATACAGTATGTATCCTCTTGTATGTGTTTTACATATGACTGCTGATCTTTTTAAGTTATTTGCATGGTACCTAGTCCGCATACTGGAGGTCAGAATGATAATTGAAGCTTTAATACATATGCAGGCTCCGTTGCCACGGGGTGCGCAAGCGTCTTGGTGCGCCAGCCCCTGCAAAGATGTAGCCGGCTACATCTGTACATGCTGGGCATAGTCCAACCCGATCATCGCTGGGCATAGTCCAACCCGATCATCGCTGTCCATACATGCTGGGCATAGTCCAACCCGATCATCGCTGTCCATACATGCGGGGTATAGTCCAACCCAATCATCGACCCAGTGTGTATGGACCTTTAGTCCCAGACAACCTCTGATGGATCAAATAACATTAGTAATTTACTGTAGCTTATTAAATTCCTGTCATAATGTGACACCAGGAGGGTAGAACCAAACCTCTGTCCCAGTATAGCCTAATACTCTTTTCTGGGTTTTCCACTTTGACTCTTTCATTCGCTTTGGATACTCACTTACATTCAGTCTTTTTACAAGGCAGTGGTTAATGTAATAGCCTGCACAAAGCAGGATGTGCAAGACTTTGGTCCTTATTCTGGTTGACTCGCAAGGCTGCAAATTTCGCAGCCTTGCGAGTCCCCCAGATGCCTCCCACGCGTATGTTTTTTTTTTTTTCTTCTGGTTTTGGACACCACATGTAATATAAATCTAACACAGGAATACATCAGTGTCTCTCTCTGTCTCCCCTTTCCCTTGATGAAATTACCAGCACCAGAAAGCTCTGCATTAATTAAAATATCGATAAGGGTGCATAATTAAAACATTAAAATAAATATTTAGAATTCCCCAATGAGATCAATGTAAGGCTGTATTGCAATAAAACCCCATCTGCACACCAACCATGCAGCATGATGACTCTTCAGTATTTGTCTTACAGCAGGTGTGAGTATATTTATAATCTGCTGATATAACCGAGATCACATCGTAACAGGCTTGTATGCAGACACACCTGTACCTGGGGTGCTGAGAAGATAAATATAGAAAAGTCATAAATGTAAATGACTTTTTTTTTATTCTGTGAAACCACAGCAGTGGTTGCTCATGGCAGCACTGGATGCATACCCTTGTATGGTGTTTGTATTTCACTCTTCTTGTAGCTCTCTACAGCTTGCTTCTATTCCGTAGTCCAAAAAATGTGTGTTTGTGAAATAAAGTACATAATGAATGCAAAAGGGCGGCAATTGCCATACCCTGAGACCATTATATAAATGTGCAGTTTTACTGAATTTGCATGCTGTCTATAATCATTCCACTTTGTCTCCTACATATGCATGCACAGTGGCAGTGTGGAAAGTGGTTGAAAGGTCTACAGTATCTAGGTAGACAGCCAATAGTTCAATATGGCACTGGTCGACAAACAAAAGTCGAAATGCGTTTTTAACAATTTAAAGAAAAAACAAAATGGAGGGTTGGGACTTTTTCATACTTTACCCTCAAGTGGGCTACATGGCCTGAAGCATGGCAAGTAGATCTTCCAATCCACATCCGTCAGCGGTGGAGGGGGGGCATGTCCGCCCAGTGGCTCACGCTGCTAGGGAGACCTGATTAACCTAGGCGAGGAGGAGAACTAGATGATAACAAGGCAAGTATGGAGTTTGCAGCAACGCATAGCAGCGATGGCTGGACAGGGCTGGAGCAGGGTTTGGAACAACATATATAGATGTGGTGGGGTGCGGCAGGATGAGGGCAGACTGAGGTGACCCAGTATATAAAACAATGCACTTTTTTAAAATGAAAAGAACTCTGTTGAATGGTACCAATTTAATTGTGAGTACTTGCTGGTTTACACATTTGTTTATATCCTAGTCACTGAGGAAGCTTCATCATGCCAATGTCATTAAACTGAAGGAAGTAATCAGAGAAAATGATCACCTCTACTTTGTATTTGAATACATGAAGGAAAATCTGTACCAGCTGATGAAAGATCGGTATGTATTTCTGGACAGAATTGGCCATCATTTTTCTAGTTACATTAGCTATAGTGATTGTACCATTTCCCAGTGTTGAGCTCAATATTAATTAGTAAAGTACTGGTGTGTAGCCGCAGGTTGCAGCCACATCATAAACAACAAGGTTGAATTATACTGTATGCTTCTTTTTGATCCTCTACAGGAACAAATTATTTCCTGAATCTACCATCCGGAACATCATGTACCAGATACTGCAAGGGCTAGCTTTTATACACAAATACGGTAAGGCCTTTACACAACTGAAATTTTTTAGTTTAGAATATTAACACTTTTGTACCAGGGTTGCTGGTTACACACCTATTAAAAGCATGTGACACTACATGTACATAATTCAAATGACATGCTGATACATAACTCACAGTACCAAAACACAGTTTGTAAATGCTATGCCATTTAAATTGAGTCAGTGTAACCTTATTTGTTATGCAGATACATTCTCATACAATGATCTATATATGCGACTTTTCTCTAATTGCGACTGGATGTACATAAATAATGCTACATTGTTTCTCAGCCAACAGTGTATATAGGCATGCTATAGATAATTTAATCAGCAAACGTTGCTTATGTGTCTAGTTAGCATCTCCACGTTAAGAACATGCATTTCATGGGGAAAAACAGAAAAATGACATGTACATTATATGAACTATTTTGTACTTGTAAGGTCATTTAAACATTTCTCTACATTACATTGGCCAAGTTCTTTTTAACATGGGCAAAACATCTGGATCTGAGTTTTTCTGACCGCTCTCATTTGGAGCTGACACGTTCTGAGTTTTGGTGAACTCGGACGTTATTACATTGGCCGATCGGACATTTTACAAAATGTGACAAAAATCGTCTCTCATTACTTCCCAGCCCTGATCGCTGCTGTGTAAATTTGCAGAGGACTGCAATCAGATTGCTGCTGCTGCCCAGACAGATTGAGATTGCAAAGAATTTGAGAAAGAGAAGGGGAGATGTCCTGTATCGGTGCACCAAGAGCAAATTGGTGCACAGATACAGGACATCTCCGCCTCTCTTTCTCAAATTCTTTCCAATTCCACATGTCCAATGGTAGCACACCCCGACCCTGTCAAAAATCGTTGAGCACATACAATGATGTAATTGAAGGGGGTTCACCTGCATTAATTTTAGTCTTGTGCGACTGACTAACTCCCCCCTGTTCTAGATTGAGATTGCACCCTGTGTAAGTCTGCAAGTGACATGCAAATGGATCACTGATCGCATGCCATCTGCAAATCCATTTGCAACTCAAGATCAAATGATTTTCCCAGTCTGTTGAATTGTGCATCACTCTCTGACCCGTCCATAAGTCTGCAGCAGATACAGGCTGATCGGGGCCAGAGCTAACGTTCCACGCCATCATTGAGACCGCCTGGGCACGGTCTTTTTTTTTTTTTATGACACTCCCAGAAAAAGACTGGTGTCAACTCCCAAACCCTGGCTTTCCTGTCACTCAAATTGCAAGGGGTTTGCAATTATATTCATCACCATTTGGCCTTGCACATGCCCGCTATGATCTGTGCGTAAGCGCGCTCTGATCCGTAAGCATGTGCGGTTGTTTGATGATCATTAGGATTGCGAGCAAAGCTGAATAACCCTCATATTTTGTTCTCCTTTGATTTTCAGGGTTCTTTCACAGAGACCTAAAACCTGAAAATCTGCTCTGCATGGGACCAGAACTTGTGAAAATAGCAGATTTTGGATTGGCTCGAGAAACCAGATCACGACCACCTTACACAGATTATGTGTCAACCAGATGGTAAATATCAACTCTTTGCTTACAGGCTCTTTTTCATGTAGGTTCCAAGCCAGGCAACTGTATGAGAACTGTAACAGAATAATTATCCTTTACAGTGATGTTTGCTCTGTCTTACAACAGTTCATTTACTAAGTAAGGATATATTTTAGATACTGTAATAATTCAAGTTTTATATTATCCTGGTATCTGTTTGCCCTAAATGAGACCATAGACACCTGATTATGGGCCTGATTCAGACCTGATCTGACAAGTTGCCTTGGACTGAAAGAAAAGATGCTCCTTGCTAAATTGCGAGAAATATGCAAATGGATCGCTATTTGCTATCATGTCGCAATTCATGAACCATTGAATGATTTTTCCAGTCTTTGCAAATGTTAGTACGTCTGATCCTTCCACCACTCTGCAGCTAAGATGGTGGAAGTGGTCATCGCTCATATCTTTTCTTCACCTTTGCATTGCTACTTTGCCCTCTCTTTTGCTTATAAGTGCATAGGATTAGTATATTTTGTCTAAAAATAATTAATATAAAGTCCTAAATGAAAGCATAATGATGCATGGACCGGGCCACTGGTATCAGAGCGGTCTTTCGCGATTAGAACACTAGATGGCATACTTAGTTTTGCTTCTTAGTTCACTTCTGTTTTGGTGCTGTTAAATTGCCACGTTTGTGGTGAACTAAATGGTGCTTTTTGCCAGAGTGTGCATGCTTGAGGAGTGGGCATGGCCTCACCGGCATCCTGGCTGCTGCCGTCACTGATGTGGGTGTGCCCGGCACATACGGAGGAGCTAGGCTAAAGCTCTTCACCTAATGCGACTAGATGCCATGCAGCACAGGCAGGCTGTGTTCACAGGGTGCCAGTAAAAGGGCTAAGTGAAGACTAGACACATCTATATGCATGTAAACTGTTTCAGCATATTTGTAAAACCTATCTGCATTTTCTTGTGCCAAATATTTTTTCTTTGGCAAAGTGGTACATAGCATCACACTGTGGGCCTGATTCAGATGTGGTCACTAATGTCTATGCAGCTGTGATTTTTAAAGCTTCAGAACTACAGAGCAACAAGCGTAACAGCCCCCAGAAAAGAGCAGCCCCATATAGATGTGTGGAATATTGACTCCCTGATTATACCTTTTGGTGTCGCAGAATTGCTCCGGCGCTGAGAAAGAATGTGACATTCCTTCATTTTTGTGGCCACTCCTTCCCAAAATGGCCCCTTCCTGTAAATCACTTTGAAATGAGTTCCTCACTACTAATGGCATCCTAAAAGTACATTGACGCGTTGAGACTGTAGTATTGAGGCATGCGCAGTAGGATGATTACTGCTTCACTGGGTACAAATCCTCATTGCAACCACATCTGTATCTGGACCCGTGTGCAAAGTATCAACCACAGGGTGCAAGACATCTGGAGATATATATTTGTTCAAATGCCTGGCACTCTCCTTAGTCGTACAAACGGTGCCGGTGCTCTCAATCCCTTTGCAGGGAGATATATAGGGTGAATGTCCTGAGGCACTCGCAACTCCTTTCATTCAATTCAAAGTGAAGAAATAAATGACAGCATAGACCAGAGGCTGTGATACCGACGTTTCGGGCTTGTATACCCTTTATCAAGACATGTCTTGATAAAGGGTATACAAGCCCGAAACGTCGGTATCACAGCCTCTGGTCTATGCTGTCATTTATTTCTTCACTTTGAATTGAATGAAAGGAGTTGCGAGTGCCTCAGGACATTAATATATATATATATTTTTCATTCATGCCAATGGTGGTCACTGGGACAGTGGGGTGTGGGTGGAGCTTCAGCTACAGGCACCAAGTAGAATAGAGTTCTTCGAATGCAGCCCAGGCTCCTCCTCCTCCACGCCCCTACAGGCTTCAGTTGTTTCTTGGTGCCTCAAGGCACAGGTACCATGGGACAGGGCTCCGTGCCCTGTCTGAAATCTTCAATTTTTTTTTTTTATTTTAATTTTTTTACACGGAGACAGCGTTACGCTGCTCCCCTGTGGCTGGCAGCGGCGCGCTGACTTTCATAGCCAGACCCGCCGCTCTCCTCATGACACGGAGGACGCCGCGCTCCACCACAGGTAAGCGGGACCTCCATGTGAGGGGACGCGCGCACCATTATATGTGCGGTCCAGTCACCGGGCGGGGTGCAGCCCGGGTGACCCTGGCAGTGGCACCCAGTCTTTTCTGCGCGGCCACTAGACCACCAGGGAGCCGTACTGTGGAGCGCCATTTTTGTTAATGGCGCAGGGCACTGATGGTTCCAGGGGAGGCGGGGCCTTGATCCACAGCTCCCCGCCTCCACGCTCAGAGCGACATAACGCTGTTTTCCCGCCTGAGCTTAGCTTCCCCACGCCCCAGCAGCATACTGAAGACGCCATTACGCGGGACTACACTGTGGGAGAGGTGCACCGGAATCCCTGCTCCTCTACACGCTACAGGAACAGGTTTTGTCTGCAGCCCTCTGTACCTCAGTATTTGGCTGAGTGTCAGAGAGTATAGTGTCTTTTCTACTGTCATCCATCTGTATACCTTTATAGTTTCAGAGGGTGTTACTGTCCACTGTATTATTGTAACCAGTGCACACAGGGCCTGTCTGTGTTAAAATGTCACAGAAAAACCCCAAAGCAAAGCCAGCTAGGGATTCACCTAAGCTGCATGCTTATACATGCACTAACTGTAAGGAGAATTATTCCTCCATACAGGAGCAAGCTGGTTTGTGTGAACGCTGTTCTGCACAGGACTCCCTGGGGGGCCCCTCAGTCCCAACAGAACCCAGTTGGGCTTCCACTCTCTCAGCAGCCATGAAGGAGTTAGCTACTCAGTTAGCTGCAAACAGAGAGTCGGCTGCGCAGCCATTGCCAGCTCAGCCTGCTGTTGCTGCATCAGAGCCGGCCTGGGTACAGGGTTTATCCACCTCTGTTCAGGATTTAGTCCAGGTGTCTGCTTCTCTGCAATCTGCATTGAGGGCTCCACCTAAACGCAAAGCACAAGCTCCTTTAGCTTCTAATCAATCAGATGCTGGGGATGACTTGGGTGACCAGGTGCTGGTCGACACAGACGAAGATGTTGACATAGATGATGTTGACATAGATGAACCTGATAAGGAGGAAAGAATGACCCAGTCCAGAGTAGACTCCTTAGTTAAAGCTGTTAGGATGTCTCTCAATATACAGGACACCCAGGCCACAGCACCTGACACACTTCTTTTTAAAAAGAAAAAGAAGGAGTTGGCTCTTTTTCCCTCAAATTCAGACTTAAATGAGGTCTTATCTGAAGCGTGGCAACACTCTAACAAAAAGTTTTTAGTGTCCAAACGCCTGATTTCCTTCTTCCCATTCGCTCCAGCGGACCGTAAGAAATGGGAGGAGCCTCCACAGGTCGACGCTCACGTAGCCCGCCTAGTTAAGGCCACTACCCTTCCCATTCCTACAGTGGCCTCTCTTAAGGACCCTACTGACAGGAAGATTGAACACTGCCTAAAATCAGTGTTCTCCAATGCTGGCGTGTCAGCAAGACCAGCTATGGCCTCAGCCTGGGTAGCAAAGGCAATTGCAACTTGGGCTGACTCCCTACAGGAGCAGATTTCCTCAGGCACACGTCGCTCTGAATTGTTATCAACGGTGGACCTCATTAGGGAAGGGGCCACATACCTGGAAGAGGCAGCGATAGATGCAGCTGCCCTCTCCTCAAAAATTTCAGCTTCTTCAATTGCTGCCCGGCGTGCACTGTGGCTGCGTACTTGGAACGCAGATTCTGATTCCAAAAAGGCATTGGAGGCCCTTCCATTCTCAGGGGAGGTTCTGTTCGGCTCCGAGCTGGACAAGATTGTAGCCACCATTGCAACGTCCAAAACAGCTTTTCTGCCTTCGGCACCGGCTAGGCCTAGATCTCAGTCCTTTCGGACCTTCCGTCCACAGGGGAGGCCCAGGGGTCAGCCTTCATCAAGGGCGCAGGCCCCCACAAGGCGTCCATCCGCTCCCAAGACCAAACAGTCCTGGGCGGGTCGCCGTCAGGCCCCAAAACAGGCCGACAAGCCCTCAGCATGAGGATCAGGCGGCCCACCAACCACATCAGGTGGGCGGTCGCCTGTTGTCATTTGCCGGGGTTTGGCAGGCCACTACCACCGACAGGTGGGTAAACACCATAGTGGCCCAGGGTTACTCCCTCTCCTTTCAGGGGCGTCCGCCATCTCGGTTTTTCACAACAAGCATGCCCCGGGAGAAGGACAGAGCGGCTGCTCTGACCAGCTCCATTCACACCCTGCTGGCAGCAGGGGTCATAGTACCTGTCCCACTTTCTCAGCGAGGAGCAGGTTTCTACTCAAGCCTGTTCCTGGTGACAAAGCCGGACGGGTCATACCGGCCCATCCTCAACCTGAAGGGCCTGAACAAACATCTCTGTATCCCCAAGTTCAGGATGGAGTCCCTCAGGTCTATCCTGCAATCTCTGGAACCGGGGGACTTCATGGCATCCCTGGACATCCAGGATGCCTACCTCCATGTGCCAATTCGATCGGACAGCCAGTGCTACCTCAGGTTCGCAGTCAAAAGCAACCACTACCAGTTCATAGCCCTCCCCTTCGGGCTGTCGACCGCGCCACGAATCTTTACAAAGATCATGGCCACCATGGCGGCGGCCCTAAGGGCCCAGGGCGTTCGTCTACTACCATATCTAGACGACCTCTTGATACTGGCTCAATCCGCACAGACACTCCAGAGGCATCTGGAGCTAACTGTTTCCCTCCTGCAGACCCACGTCTGGCTCATAAATTGGAAAAAATCCTCAACAACCCCATCACAGCGGATGGTGCATCTAGGAGCCTTGATAGACACAAAAACTCTCAGGGTTTACCTGCCGGAGGACAAGTGGATACTCCTCAGAGACCTCCTGAAACTGTTCCTGAAGCAACAAAGGGTCTCTGTGCACCTGTGCATGAAGGTCCTAGGCAAGATGGTCTCTTGTTACGACATGGCGGAATTTGCGCAGTTCCACTCCAGGCCCCTGCAGAGGGAAATGCTGCGTCACTGGAACCGTTCCCAACCAAGCCTGAAATCGCAGACCTTTGTTCTGTCCAGGCAGACACGTCTGTCGCTCACATGGTGGCTCAGTCCTCTAAACCTTCAAAAAGGGCGCCAGTTTGTCATCCCTCAATGGGTGATGTTAACAACGGACGCCAGCCTCCGAGGGTGGGGAGCTGTTCTGGCAGAACATTCCTTCCAAGGCCGTTGGTCGAGGGAGGAGGCGCTGCTCCCAATAAACATACTGGAGCTAAGAGCCATCCTGCTAGCCCTCAAGTCAGCAGGCCCTCTGATTCACTCCAAACCGGTGAAGATTCAATCAGACAATGCCACTGCGGTGGCATACGTCAACCACCAGGGGGGGACCAGGAGCCTAGCAGCCATGAGGGAGGTAACATCAATTCTGCAGTGGGCAGAACATCACCTGTTAGCTTTGTCAGCGGTACACATACCAGGGGTTCAGAACTGGGAGGCCGATTTTCTGAGCCGCCAGGAGGTACAGTCAGGCGAATGGGGGCTCCACGAGGATGTGTTCCAGGAACTAGTCAACAGATGGGGACTCCCGCAAATAGACCTAATGGCCTCAAGCGTCAACAAAAAGTTACCCCGTTACGGGGCTCGCTCCAGGGACCCACAGGCACATCTGGTGGATGCCCTGTCGGCTCCATGGCCATTCTCCCTGGTCTACATTTTTCCTCCAGTGGCACTGCTACCAAGAGTCCTCAGACGCCTCAAACAAGAAGGGACCACAGCAATCCTCCTGGCCCCAGACTGGCCCCGCAGGGCCTGGTACTCAGACCTTCGGGAGATGTCTCTGCAGCCACCTTGGAGACTGCCAGCTCGTCCGGACTTGCTAGTACAAGGACCATGCCTTCATCCGAATCTAGGCAGACTAGCTTTGACGGCGTGGCTCTTGAAACGGAAGTTTTAAGAGAGAAGGGATTTTCATTACCAGTCATAAAAACCATGATAGCAGCAAGGAAACCTGCTTCTTCCCGGATCTACTATCGAATCTGGAATGCCTTTTTCACCTGGTGTGCGAAGAGGAACCTCCCGCCTAGGGAGTTTCGACTTTCCAGGATCCTGGCCTTCTTGCAGGCGGGCCTGGATTTGGGCCTTAGGTTGTCCTCCTTAAAGGTCCAAGTTTCCGCGCTCTCTATTTTGTTTCAGCGGAAATTAGCAAAGAGGATGGCTATACAGACCTTTTTACAAGGCGTCCTTCACATACAACCTCCCTTTGTGCCCCCAATCCAGCCTTGGGACCTCACAGTGGTACTCTCAGCACTGCAAAAACCACCGTTTGAGCCCCTAGAATCTGCAGAGCTCAGGTGGCTAACATGGAAAACGGTGTTCCTACTGGCTATTTCTTCAGCCAGAAGAGTTTCCGACCTGTCAGCATTATCCAGTGCATCTCCGTATCTGGTGTTCCACCCGGACAGGGCAGTCTTAAGAACTAAAAAGGAGTTCCTGCCCAAAGTTATTTCCAGTTTTCACATAAACCAGGATATTGTTGTCCCTGCCTTCTCCCAGTTGGAGGACTCCCCAGAGTTACGCTCTTTGGATGTTACAAGAGCTTTAAAAGTTTACGTTAATAGGACTCAATCCTTACGCAAGACAGAGGCCCTGTTCGTGCTCTATGATGCAAACAAGAGAGGTTGGCCGGCAACGAAGCAGACATTGGCTCGATGGTTGCGGCTAACTATAAAACAGACTTATGTATCTTCTAATAAGCCAGTTCCATCCTCTGTCAGAGCCCACTCCACGCGTTCGGTAGCAGCCTCTTGGGCGGCTCATCAGGGAGCCTCAGCAGAACAGTTGTGTCGCGCGGCAACTTGGTCCTCTCCACACACCTTTTTAAAATTTTACCATTTTGACACGTTCGCCAGGGCAGATTCTGCTTTTGGGCAACGCGTCATCAGTGCAGCTCAGGTGCGTTCCCTCCCGTAAAAGGGACAGCCCACTGTCCCAGTGACCACCATTGGCATGAATGAAAAAAGGGGATTTTGGTCCTACCTGTAAAATCCTTTTTTCTGAATCCATGGTGGACACTGGGCGCCCGCCCTCGCACACTGATCTACAGTAATGGGGGTCGGCTTACACCTTCCTGAAACTTATTCTTCCTTTGGGTTGCTGGTTTCTTTCCTATTTCTCTTCCTTTTCCTGTACCTTGCGGGTAAGCTGTTGAACAAACTGAAGCCTGTAGGGGCGTGGAGGAGGAGGAGCCTGGGCTGCACTTGAAGAACTCTATTCTACTTGGTGCCTGTAGCTGAAGCTCCACCCACACCCCACTGTCCCAGTGTCCACCATGGATTCAGAAAAAAGGATTTTACAGGTAGGACCAAAATCCCCTTTTTTTTTTTTTTTTTTTTTTTTTAAATTAACCGATGTGGTCTGTGTTCTCTTTAGGTCATTCTTATGACCCGCAATATCAGTTTCAGTACTGAACATTGTTTGGGAGCACCCCCAACCAGACACCGCTGGTGATTTTATTTAAATGCGGTATTTACATTGGTTATAAATAAACAATTAAATCTTATTTTTTTAATTTGAGTTTTATTCAAGTAAAAAATTCATCATACATTTATATACCACATTGCTATTAATTTTTTTTTACAATTTTGTGACATATTCAAGGATAGACAATACAATATCAACCCCCCCGCCCCCACACCTAACATAAACACAGACTTACATACATTTGGCCCCTAATTACCCCCTAACAATTAAATCTTATACTTTCTTTATGGTACTTGTGTAGTTTCACGGCGCCACCGCGCGCACACTCTGTCTCTTGGCAGCCTGCCAGAAGCTCTGTTTAACTGCTCTAGCTGTAAGCTACGTATTGTCAGCTTACGTTATCAGTGTAGCGCCGGGCAGCAGCATTGCATTGCCCAGGCGCTGACAGGTCACTGTGGTACTTGTAGTTCCACGGTGAAATAGGCAGCCCTGCGCACCGCTGACAACGGGGGCATGTAAAAGTGGACACCCCGGCACATCGCTATCAAAGGGGGAGTCCCCCATGCAGACGCTAAATTTAGACGCAAAAGCGCCAGAAAACCGGACTACCTGCTTGCCGCTAACAAGCCAGGGTTTCTGGACGTAGGCGCTAAAGCGTCAGAAAACCGGACTAACTGCTAGCCGCTAACAAACCGGGGGTTTCTGGACTTAGACGCTAAAGCCTCTGAATTTAGTTGGGACTAGGGGTACATCTAAATTTAGACGCTAAAGCATCTAAATTTAGTTGGGTCTAGGGGTACACTATTGAAACCTGTCCACAGTGCCACTAGTCGACGCAACAGCTGTCGACCGTGTAAATCCCACTATCCACGCCAACCCGAAGAGTGGCAAGCGGCGGCGGTACGCGTCCTACGACCTTTTCATACCCCCACTATCCACGTCGGCATGGAGTTGAGAATAGAAAGTGTGGCGAGGGAGCGCGGATACCTTCACAGGTATCTGCGTCCCCTCGCAGGCTTCACAGGTGTCAGCGTCCCCTCGCTGCGTTTGCCACACTTCGGGCTCAGTGGCTCGTTGCGCTCGCCACACTTTCTATTCTCAACTCCACGCCGACGTGGATAGTGGGGGTATGAAAAGGTCGTAGGACGCGTACCGCTGCACTTGCCACTCTTCGGGTTGGCGTGGATAGTGGGATTTACACGGTCGACAGCTGTTGCGTCGACTAGTGGCACTGTGGACAGGTTTCAATCATGTATTCAAAAACAGAACTTTTTGCTTTAATTCTAAATAAGCCACCTCTGAATCTTAGCTATAGGGCAGTATTCAATGCTCCCAGTTTGCTGTTTTTCTCCTTCATACACTAGGTGGCACTGCAGTGCATTACAGTGGGGAATAGAAGGCGATCACAAGGAGCATGGGCACTTTAGATATTAAACAGTGTGGCTAGCTCCTCCCCTTCTAATTCTCCCCAAGGCAGTCTAAGGGGCCCATTTATTATTGATCGAATTTACAATGTGATCTGAGCGGAATATTGCCAACAAGGATCGCATTTTACAATGCGATCCTAACGTGTGATATATCATCCCTAACATGCAGGGACTGGGCTTCGAAAGTAGCCCATCCCTGCGATGTGCTAAGTCGGGGTATCTGAGCATGCATGGTTAGCGCTGCCCTGGCAGATGTGTGGTGTGTAGCCCATAGGCTGCAATGGGCTACCACCATCTCAGAATTGCGGTAGCCCGAGGGTGCAATGCACTTTTGCCCAATGTTGTTGATACATCGGGCAGCTTCGCTTCCCCATAGAAGCACTGGAAATGGCGGCTGGCGGCGGTACATGAGGGATCCCAGCAGGGATCGGAGGTTTTTTTACTCAGACAGGACAGGCAGGTAGCGCCGTCCACTACCTACTTGCGATGCGGGCGCTGCTGGGGCTCTCTATCACCACTGCATGTGGTGCTGTAACCTCCGTTGCAGTGAGGACCGGATACCGCAGCGCACATTGGGGTCCTTTGCTTTTATGTCCACAGCTGGGCAGTGGAGAGTACACCCTGACTCCCAGCTAGAAGGCAGCCCAGGCAAAAAAAAAAGTGTCATTTTAAGTGGCCATTTTCAATACAGACGCCATAGCAAAGGGGGCAGGGCCAGCCGCCGGTCTGCTACACTGCGCGCTCTGGCTCCCAGCTGCCCCAGCCTTTTCTCCTGCGGTGGCCATTTTATAACACGCATGCTGCTAGGGAGAAGTAAGCCAGGCTGTCCTGTGTCCCGCTGCCTCTACCCCAAGATCTGTGAGTCAGAAAGTGGGGTTTAGTGGCTTGTCAAGAGAGTGCAGGCTGTGTATAAATTTGCTGTCCTAGTTCTCTGCATATTCGTATACCATAGCGCTATTGTGACATAGCCTTTTTCCTTTGTGCTTCTCTCCTGTACAGTAATTCTTACTATCCTATACTAACAGTGTATAGAGTATTCTTGTGTGAGATGGCAGGAGGCACTTCTAAGATGCTGACCTGCAGGAAATGTAACTCTAAGTTCACTTCTCATTCTCAGGGTGCCCTGCTCTGTGAAACATGTGCAGCAGCCCCTCCTGCATTAACAACCCAACAGGATGTATGGACCTCACGGTTATCTTATGTAATGTCTGTTAAGGCCCATACACACTAGACGATTTTCAGCTGAAAATCGCTCATTTTGGCTGTTTTGGGCGATTTTCAGCTGAAAATCGCCCAGTGTGTATGGGCCACCGATGGTAGACTAATGATGATCCGCTCTCCCGCATCATCGCTAGCAAAATCTCCCGTCTGCTGGTTTTACCAGTATGCCAGCGATGATGGCTGGTTTATCAGCCATCATCGCTGTGTGTGTACGCCCCTCACGGCCGCCAGGCTAAAAGACAAGCCACTTTGAGCCCGGCGGACCGCCCCGCTGCCTCCCCTTGTCCCTGCCCCAGAAGTGCTGCTCAGTGCTCACTCCAACTGCTCCGTATAGCGTCGCCGACACCACTGCCCACCAACGTACATTGTTATGGGGTAACACCTGCATTGCTGGCCTGCGCCAGCAATATATGCGTTTCCGTTGCCACTGTCAAACACCTGTGATCGCTGGTCGTTTGCGGTCCTATTGACAGCAGTCAGACATTTTGGGGCCTGTCCTTACCATTATCTGGGAGTTCACCAGAAAATTCAGGTGTTCGCCAGCCATTCTGAGTCATCAGCGACCCACCCCCACAGTCATCGCAGTGCTGAGTAGTCCTGGATTACTGGCGTCATTTGATGGTGAATAGTTTCTCCCTACATACACAGCTGAAAATGAAGTTGCAGCTGTGCACATGGGAAGGATTTCGCCCTGGGTGCGGTGGCGTTAACCTGATTGCTGGGCTCCGAATATATGTAGCCCAGTGATCAGTTCTGATCAGATCATTGCTGAAAATCTTTCATATAAAAGTCTATTTACATAAAGTCTTTCACCTCCTGAAAATCTCCTAGCTCTTTGGGAAAATAGTTCAGTGTGTATGCACTACTTTGCCAAAATTTTTGAAAGATATATCTGTCACCAAAGTCTTTTGAAATGAAAATCTTCTAGTGTGTATGGGCCTTCAGCCTCTGAGCTAATGGTGTGTACACACGGTAGATTAGGTTTGCTATTCGATCCCGATGCAATCAGTTCCCCACTGGGATCGAATTGCATGGCAAGCCACTTGACATGAATGTGATTGTGACTATATAGTGCAGATGTGCACTATATGGCCATTGCAGCCCTGTCTCTCTGGGTTTCGATTTGTGCTGCCACAGGAGCACGCATAGGGATCGCAAGGTAAAAAACCTGTGCGATCTGCATGTGATTTGGACTATATAGTCAAAATCTCATGCTGATTGTACCAGTGTGTACACACCATAAAGTCGAATAGCAAGGGAATCTCACCATGTGTACACAGCATAAGGCCCTGGCACCTGGTGTGTCTTCACAGACCGCCCCCACCTCCATTATTGCATTAAAGGCTGGTAGTGCAGTCGGATGACTGTGGGGATGACATGTCTGCATTAGAGGAGGGTGACTTCCCTGATGTGGCCGAGGTTGAGGCTGTAGGAACCTGAGCAAGTTTCTCAGGGGCTGGAGGATTTAATTGACAAGGTTAAATTAACCCTTAATGTACAGGATTTGGATCAGGTCCCATCCCGACCGACTGAGGGCCTTATTTTGGTTCATTCTTTCTGACAAAATCCTTCTTAGATGGACAAAACCATGTGCACTGCAGGGGGGCAGATGTAACATGTGCAGAGAGAATTAGATTTGGGTGAGTAATTTTGTTTCTGTGCAGGGAAAATACTGCCTGCTTTATTTTTACACTGCAATATAGATCTCACTTTGAAGTAAAACCCCACCCAAATCTAATTCTCTCTGCACATGTTACATCTGCCCCACCTGCAGTGCACATGGTTTTGCCCATCTAAGAAGGATTTTGTCAGAAAGAATGAACCAAAATAAGGCCCTATGTTTGGTAAGAGACACAAAAAGCCAGCAGCCTTTCCTGTCTCTGTGGAACTAGACCTTTATTTATCGGATGCTTGGAAGCACCTGGATAAAAAATTTCAGTTGTCACAGAGATTTATATCCTCCTACCCTTTTCCTTCTGTTAGCAGAAAGTTAAGCTTCTCTAAAAAATCTCTGACCGGAAATTGGAAACAACGTTAAAAACTATATATACTGCTGCCGGTGTCTTACATTGCCCAGCTCAGGTGGGCTGTTGGGTATCCAAGGCTATGGAGGTCTGGGTTACCCAGAATTCCAGAGATTTCAAATATGACCCAGCTGCGGGGGACCTGGTGGTTTTAGCTGACCACGTTCGTGGGGCATGCTGTATGATACTCATTGGATTGCTTTATAATTACCTAGAACTGGCAGTGCTAAATTGCTATTGCTATTCACCCATTGATGGTACATTTTGTCTGTATTCACAGGTACAGGGCACCAGAGGTTTTACTTAGATCTACCAGCTATAACTCTCCCATTGATATCTGGGCTGTCGGCTGCATAATGGCTGAAATTTATACTCTGAGGCCTCTATTCCCAGGTTCCAGTGAAATTGACACCATTTTCAAGATTTGCCAAGTTCTAGGAACTCCAAAGAAGGTATGAGGGCCACCGGTTTCCCACTGCTCTGTCTTTACATGACTGTTCAAAAATGTTTATATATGAAGCCAATCTGTACTGTTTACAATAAAAAAACTTTTTTACTTGCAGTTTTGTTAACTAAGAGTATTAGAATATTTACAGACTCTGAAAGAGTAGGGACCCTCCTGCATCCTGCTCACATCCTAAGAATCCGAATCAAATCACCTTGACTAGTGATAAAAATCGTGCAGCCCCCCTCAGTGATTGGCTGCTTCGGGGATCTAGGTACTCTACCAGTGGGGAGAAATTAAGTCTGCAATTATTATGGAAACATACCTCCTGAGGCTCTTTGATAAAGATTGTGAGGACTTAAAATGTAAAGAATAGCTTGACACTTCGTGGTCCCTCTCCCTTTGAAGCCACCAATTTTATACAGCAATTGTTGTCTACATGAGAGACTACATTGTCCCTGAGAGATACCAAAAAATCATGTTGTATGCAGGCCTCTTGTACCATAGGATATAGAGCAGTGATTTTCAACCTTTTTCAACTCATGGCACACCAAACACGATTGGCCCCTTTTATGAAAAAAAAAATTACACAGGGCACCCACTGCTACTGCGCTGCATCTAACACTCTGCCAGCTCAATGGGCAAGGTCTCACACGTCTTCTGCGGTGTATTGGCAGGGACACCTGCAGCTGTCGATATGGATAGCTTCAGCTGTCGGAACAATCATTGCTACTGACTGTTCCCCCTTCTATCGGCGTGCACACTTCTCCTTCATACATGGAGAAGCGGTATCATACCCCTCTGTCTGATGGTCAAGCAAATTGGTTAAAGCCATTTGATTTAATCAGTTTATACGAACAACCATTTTTAACAATGTTCCGGCCTTTGGGAGCAAATGTTTGTCATTGCTCCCATACAATAGCAGATTTTCACTTCAACCAGAAAGATTGCACTGTCAAACATATATGGTATTGTATGTTGTTATGTTCTGCTAATTCAATTTATTTTATAGACTGACTGGCCTGAAGGTTACCAGCTGGCAAGTACAATGAATTTTCGCTGGCCTCAGTGTGTACCAAACAACCTTAAAACATTAATCCCCAATGCAAGCTCTGATGGCATTCAGATAATGCGAGATATGCTGCAGTGGGACCCTAAAAAGAGACCAACAGCAAGTAAGGTGAGCCCCGTTCCTCTTTAGCAGGGATAATAGACAAATGTGAGTGTATGCTAAATAAGAAGAAAGTGTTGTACTTCTCCACAAGGGAGGGGTACGGGGTGGGTGGCGCCGTGACTTGTGTTGAGTCACTAGCAGCTGCTGGTTTGTGTCGGGGTTGTCACGTCCGAACTATGCAAGAAGAAAGGGGGAAGTGTAGCAGCGCTGATTAGAGTAAATATAATTAAAATACCATAAAAACAGTGCAGATTGGACTGATTGTACAATTTAAAAGAAATATAATTTATTAAATGGTGAGACCAAAATATGCTGATAAAACACAAGGGGTAGGTCCTGGGGGAACAAGTGATGTGGGACTGTCCGTTCCTATTACGCCTGGAAATGTAGTCATAAAGTGCAAATGCAATAAGCGAAATTGGGTTACCGTCCACCTGTAGGCACGTTGTAGGGGTGTGATGTAGCTCTCCCTGGGACTCAAGGCCCTGAGTTGGAATGTGGGCCGAGTCACCGTCCAGAGTAGGGGAGACACCCAGGATGGAAACTCCCAAAGATGATGTTGGGGTCTTTCAAGATGTAGTTTGGTCTCACC
The DNA here is from genome assembly GCF_055691185.1 of Crinia signifera. Taxonomy (NCBI): domain Eukaryota; kingdom Metazoa; phylum Chordata; class Amphibia; order Anura; family Myobatrachidae; genus Crinia; species Crinia signifera. The sequence goes on from NC_139219.1 coordinate 208,991,596, forward strand.
ATTTAATAAATTATATTTCTTTTAAATTGTACAATCAGTCCAATCTGCACTGTTTTTATGGTATTTTAATTATATTTACTCTAATCAGCGCTGCTACACTTCCCCCTTTCTGTATGCTAAATAAGAAGCCAAAAGCAAGCTAAACATGTGTCTCATATTGGAGGTCATTCTGATTGACCCACAAAGCTGTGGCATTCGCAGCTTTGCGGGTCTTCTAAATGCCACCCGCATGCAGATTTCACCCACACCCATGCAAATGGGGGCAGAAATTATTTGATAGTCAACGACCAGTGAATGATTTCTAAGGTTCTCACAGATATAAAATACTCTCTCTCTGCCCTCGTCCCTGTACGGGAAGAGGGCAGACAGCTGACATCTGGTGACTTCTGCTGCCTGCCCCAATTACCATGGGAACACCCAGCGTTTTCATGGGTAAGCCCTTGAAACACTGGGCGTGACCACAGCCCGACCTATCACACCTAATAGCTATTTTTGACAATCAGCAAGCCATGCTGAATTTGCCAATTGTGTAATAATAATATTAATAATATTAAATTATATAGCGCTTTTCTCCAGCAGGACTGAAAGAGAGGAAAAAATGCTGAGTGTATAGACTATTCTATCATAGCCAATGTATTTTTGGCTGTTAAAAATAGCTAATGATCATTGGCCATTATCGCGGTATCCAATTAGTGGGGGCTTTTATTGGGCAAAAACACACAAGATCGAGGTCCCGACACGTGCAGCATAATACTTGATAACATGAGGTATCGGGGAAATGATGCCCAGGCCAGGCCTATTAGTGGTGGTGAAGCATCACTGCTGTTAAGATATAACATTTAATGTAGTATACGTATAGCACACATTCGTTTCGGTGCATGTTTTCATTTGACTTAATCTGATGTTAGTAGATGTATGGTAGTATTAGAATGTGCAGGCTTCCACCTTGAGAACCTTGGGCTAAATCTAAAAAACTATGACACCTGACTGGTTCCACATCGCATACAATAGACTCTTATAGTAAAAATTTTACATAAATTTCTGTTTATTTATTTTTAGGCTCTCAGGCACCCTTATTTTAATTTGGGTCAGGCACTTGGAACACCCCAAAGAATTCAAGATTTAACAAAACCACAGAAAGACCTTCAAGAAAAGCAAATTCCATTACATATGAAGCCTGTGCCACCGCTGCAGCCTCCACCAAAATCTCACATTCGCCTTTCATCTCGAGCTCTGCAGCAAAGCCAATCGAATGGACATCCTTTGAAGTTGAGCACATCTGTGGCAGATTCCGCTGATGTCTCCCAAGGGAAGATTTCAGTAAACCACCAAATACTGCCTGAATTAAGCAACCGAGCATATCCCTCTGTAAGTAGCATGGAGTATTTCTAGCCTATAGCGTATAAGGCAGCATAAGTTTAGCAGGCAGTTTATGGTTGTATTGTACCATAGAGTGGAATCGTTCAACATCTACTCCACACTGGGGTTTGTTTATTCTCCCTGTGCTTGCATGGGTTTCCTTAGTGGGTAATTGGTTTCCTCCCACAACCCAAAATTATGCTTGCAGATTGTTTAACTTGTCTGTATAGTCAGATGCTTTTATTTATTATTATTTTTATTTATTAACAGTTTCTTATATAGCGCACACATATTCCGCAGCGCTTTACAGAGTATACTTTAACATTCACATCAGTCCCTGCCCCAGTGGAGCTTACAATCTATATTCCCTACCACATGTACACGCACACACAGACATTCTAGGGTAAATTTTTTTTTTTGTTGGAAACCAATTAACCTATCTGTATATTTTTGGATTGTGGGAGGAAACCGGAGTACCCGGAGTAAACCCACGCAAGCACGGGGAGATTATACAAACTCCGCACAGTTAGAGCCATGGTGGGTATCGAACCCATGACCTCAGCGCTGTGAGGCAGTAATGCTAACCATTACACCGTCCGTACTGCCCATAACCATATTGTATGTGGCCTAGACACATAGTATTACATTGTCTGTTCCTGTTTATTTGGTATGTCCATATACCTCAAGTAGTCATGACCAGGCAGATCTGTAGCCAATCATTGTTATATCCAATGTAGAAGGTGATTAGTGTTCATGTTAGCACCCTGCCCCATTAAAAAACCTGTGCCGTTCCTCTTTCCTACCTGGGGTGTCGCGCTTCTAGTACAGTCTGGTCTGTATTGCTGCATTTCAATACAGACCAGACTGTACTAGAAGCGCGACACCTCAGACTGCTACATACACAAAGTCAAAAAGTGACTTTCCAGGTAAAGCTTGGACCACACTTGGCAAACCCACTGCACCAGGCTGTTAGGGTTACACACAGAAGTGGGCCGGATCCTGCAGAACAGGAACCGGCCACTACCGACCAGATTTCAGGGGAAATACAGTGCAGCACTGTGTGAACACGTATATTGAAGTGTCAGTGCAGACATAGCGGAGTCCACCCTGAAATCCTGCCGTCCGGTCCAACCACAGCGTGATGCAGCCATACCATGAATGTGTGGGCAGCCATATTGGAGACTGTGTGCAAGCTCCTTCTGGCCAAGCGAGTATCGCTGAACAGTACCCGTTACTCCGCTATGTCTGCCCTGACACTAAGAAAGAGGACCTGCACGGGTTTTGAAAGATGCAAAATGCTAGAATGAACACTAGGTGATAATTACATTAGCCCTGTTTGAGGCACAGGGCTGTGTGTGGGACTTTGGACATGGGGGGGGGTCAAGCAGAAAGTCACAGGCTACAAATAGTGATATGGGGTCTCCAAAAACAGGCACTAGTAGGGACTAATAAAAGTTTGTTCCCATTTCAGAAAGCTTTGTCGGATTTAGACAGTACTAATCTCAATGCAAAGAATAGGCGACGATGGGGACATGTCACTAGAACACTGAAGGGAGCCGATGAATGGGAAGACCTGAAAGATCTTGATATTCACTCTTCAGTTAATAGAACTGAAATGAAGAATGAAAAGCTCAGATCAAGTGAAGATGCTCTTTGTAGGTAAACATGACCTGTTTTTTTCCCCCTATGTGTAGATCTGTATGTCTTCTTTGTGTGCATACACCCACTATATAAGACAAGGAATGCTGTATGGATAGGATTTTCTCATGGTTATTACTACATTTCTAATTTATTGATTTTATTACATTACTTTGCTGATGCAGTTTTGAGAGCATTTTGGATTTGAAGAAAGAGGACCACAGTGGTCCAGCTGGACCTGCACAGTCATCTTTCTCTCGGCAAGACACAGCAGCATCCAGAACATCGGCTAAGCAACATTATCTGAAGCACTCCAGGTATTTGCCTGGTCAGTACAAGTAGTTCCTTCTGCAAATGTTACCCTGCAGCCAATGTACCTCTGACATCTTTTTTAATCTCTATTAAATTGCAGTCTATTGTGACATGGATAGAGCCATTCATCCCATAAGTAATGACCCATTATAATTAATCTACAGTATAATTGAATGGTGTGTGTGTATATAGATATATAGATGTTCCATGATAACTCTGGAACGCTTTAATTAATAATCTTCAAACTTTGCACACTACCGTATCATCTTAAGGGATGGATCCAAGTTCGAAAATGGATTTAATTGGGCAAACCATTAAGAGTGTTCTGTTGTTTTAATTCATTCTGATACTGTATGTCATTGGAAAGCTTATGACTTTCTGACTACAACACAATAAACGGACTCCCTTAAGTGAACACTTACAGCAGTGGTTCCGAACCCTGGTCCTCAAGTACCCCCAACAGTGCACGTTTTCCAGGTCACCCAGCAGGTGCACTCATTATTCAGACACATTTGAAAAGATCCACAGGTGGAGCTAATTATAGCACTTGTGATTCTGTGTGGAGACCTGCAAAACATGCACTGTTGGGGGTACTTGAGGACCAGGGTTAAGAACCACTGACTTACAGGATTATAATTAAATGAAAAAGATTTTCACTTTACAAAACTTTTGACAAACTGAAATTTTTAAGCGACTCATCAGCAGAGTGGTCTGTGTATTGAACACTGTAGATATCGCTGTGAAATCCATGAGAGATCGATCCCCTCAGGTTTTTTTTTCTCTTGACTGTTTGCTTATTCATTGAGGATTTTCAGGATCTTCTGTACCTGCAGCTTATGCTCTTCTGTTATTGGGAAGGGGAGGTGGATAGTTGGATACTTGCTCTGGCTGCTGCAGCAGCTTCTGCTTTGTTGGTAAGGGAAGGTGGAATAAGAATTGAATAAGCATAAACCTTTGCCCCCTCCGTTGGACGGGCCTTAAAACTAGTCATCAATAGTAAAGTTTACTTCTATAGCACCAGCATATACTGTTACGCTTTACAGTTGGAAACCAAACTGGTATTAGTTTATTTATTAATGGTTTCTTATAATTTATACCGGGACGAGTACTGAGAGCTTGTGCTGAACAGCTGACGGGGGTCTTTACAGACATTTTTAATATGTCCTTGTCTGCGTCGGCTGTTCCTGCTTGCTTTAAAAGTACTGCTATCATCCCGGTGCCTAAAAATCCCAGGCCGATGAGTTTGAATGATTACCGTCCAGTGGCTCTTACACCAATAATCATGAAGTGCTTTGAGCGGTTGGTGTTAGTACATCTGAAGGCTGGTCTCTCCCCGTCTTTAGATCCATTCCAGTTTGCGTACCGCAGCAATAGAAGTATTGATGACGCAGTTTCTCTGTTAATTCATACTGTGCTTTCACATCTGGAGAACAACAATACGTACGCCCGACTGTTGTTTGTCGACTTCAGTTCGGCGTTCAATACGGTGTTACCAACTAGACTAGTTTCAAAACTGGTAGATCTAGGGATTAACGGTCCATTATGTAACTGGATAGGGGATTTCTTAAGCGATAGGCCTCAAGTAGTCAGGATAGGTACAGTGAGCTCTGAATCGACTAGGCTGAATACTGGAGTGCCGCAAGGCTGTGTATTGAGCCCGTTTCTTTATTCTATCTTTACATCTGACTGCAAGTCGGTTTACAATTCTAACACCATCATTAAATTTGCAGACGATACAACATTAATTGGGTTAATTGACAATTGCAATGAAATAGCATATAGGAATGAGATTCAGCATCTGGTGGATTGGTGTGGAGTAAATAATCTCTTTCTTAATGCTAGCAAGACTAAGGAGATTGTGGTGGATTTTTGGAAGAAAAATCTACCCCAATCATGCCGATACAAATTAACGGTATGTGTGGAACGTGTTTCCAGCTTCAGATTCTTGGGGACTCAGATTTCTGAGGACCTAACCTGGTCAATCAATATTAAATGCTTGGTAAAAAAGGCTCATCAATGCCTTTTTTTCCTTAGGATGTTGAAAAAACATCAACTGTCACAGCGTATATTGCTAAATTTTTATCGATGTGCAGTGGAGAGCATTTTGACCAGCTGCATTTCTGTTTGGTATGGAAATTGTACCACTGCAGAAAGGAAACTTATACAGAGGGTGATTAAATCGGCCCAACGTATAATGGGTACTACACTCCCGTCTGCTGAGGAGAATCAGAGTAAACGCTGCTTACGAAGAGCACACAATATTCTAAAAGACATCACTCATCCGGCAAACGGATTATTTGTGCTATTACCGTCAGGTAGGCGGTTCAGGTGCCTACGGAATAGGACGTCTAGGATGAAGAATAGCTTCTTTCCAAGGGCTATTGTTAAATTAAATAGGGAATGTGGCTTAGGCGGGGGGTTAATGGGTTTTAAGTATTCATTGTAAATTTGTTATGGACTTCTGGTTTTTTATAATATGTATGTGTACGGATGGATGCTAAATTGAATTTTGTTGTCCTAAATTAGGATAATGACAATAAAGTTGTATCGATCTATCTTTATCTTGTTTTATTACTGAGGTAAGGGGGCCCACCTTTGCTATGTTTCTGCAGGTGTTGCACAAGCATACTAACATCTTTTATGTCTTGCTTATGAAGGAATCTCCATTAAGAACCGTGCTATAAATAACCCAAGTAAAGATGCAAGTAATGCCTATTCCCAGTGGCCAAATATTAGTCAGCCAATGAAAGCTTTTGGTGCAGCACCAGGTATGTATGTGTTTTATATTGACTGTTAAGTTGAGGCCTTAAATATCTATGTAAAGTACACCTGAATGTAGTGATCTATGTCTTTGCATTTTATATGGAGCAATTGTGTATTTTGCGGTATCAAATGCTATATTAATGCTGCAGAGTTTCCAAGAATGTTAAAGATTGATATAGTTGCACACATTGCAATCTAGTCTGCAGTTTGACAAACTAATGGTGCCCATACACTAGTGCGATTTGGCCAGATATTGTCTGATTCCAATGTATTGTGCCGGTAAGCAGGCCAAATCGCATGTGTTTCACAGCACATCTGATCTGATGCGTGCTCCCAATCGCATCAGATTGGACCTAACAGATTGAACGTGTTGTACAAAAAATTAATCTGGATCGCACTCGTCCGGTACAAATTGGGCCTATTTTAAGCACATTAGATATATGGCATGCAATTTATCTGATGTACTTGACTGACATATTCCCGGACCCACCCACTCATCCACAAACACACAGAGATAACTCTGATGGTACATGTGATGTGCATTAGATAAATTGCATGCAATGGAAAAATGGCACATCAAGTGCCAAATCGGATATAAGCCTCCAGGAGATCTGCAGGGAAATTTTGTCTGACTTTAAGGTCAGATAATACGCACCAGTGTATGGGCACCTAATGCCACATTCCTATATGAATTCTTTGTCTGTAATGGCATAAGAGATTTTCTTCTTCTTTCAGGTCTGTCTGGAGACGGCAGCGCAGTAACTGGTTACGTTCCTACTTACCTAAAACAAGAAATAAGTTCTATTGGACAAAAGACCCGTTTAGCACCACTTACAGAGCCATCTCCTAGTACGTTTATAAATAAGTATTTAGTGGAGTCTGAATTCATTATTTGTAGACAAACATGATTTTTATCTTGTACAGTCGCTCTCCACCCTCATGTTTTCCCAACAGGTTACATTTAAAAAGCACACGAGTAAGCAAAACCATGTTGCGTTGCAGAAGGGGCAGATGTAACATATGCAGAGAGATTTCGATTTGGGTGGGGTGTGTTCAAACACATGCAAAAGCAGCCATTATTTACTTATTACTTTTTGCTTTACTGAATCTGGCCCTATGTCTGGATACAGGTGGGTTAATTACTGATCCAGCAAATTAGATTAACACACCTATGTATGAATAAAGAGATCCACAGAACGTGGCTATTTGTGGTACTTGAGGATTGGGGTTGGGAACCTCTGTCTACTACATTGTTTTCTTAGTAGTTCCTTGCATTGTCTGCCCCTTTCAGGTTGTATAAAATTTTTACCTCAAGGTTCCCCATGGATAGAAGTCATAGGAGAGAAAAACACCTCATGGCACTAATTAAATATCCCTAATAAATGCTGTAATAAATAAGAGAAAAATTAAAATGAATCAAAGCTGCCCTATATATGGTGACTAACCTAATGGAATAGAAATAAGAAACCACACCACTGCAATCCAATGAGAACTATACACTATTACTGCATCAATTTAATAATGCACATGATGCTAAAAATCAACTTAAAAAAAAAAAAATGAATTGCAGTATTGCTATCCCAATGGCATTATTTCTGCTAGCAGACCCATGAGTAGTCTAGCCAGAAATCACCCAGAAGTCCTGGTTTTAGGCGCTCTATCCAGGACTTAACCCTTTGAGTGCCAAGCGAATTTGTCAAAGTAGGTGTAAAAATTGCCAAGCAAACATTTTATTCATCATTATTACCTATGTTTACCTTTTTATAAAGAAAATTATATATATATATATATATATATATATATATATATATATATATATATATATATATATATATATATATATATATATAATATTATTATTATATTTTTTTTTTTACACACGCAATATTTTGCTTGAATTTAGCGAGTGACGCTGACCTTTTTTAGCGGATATTTTGCACCTCTTGCAGATGTCACCACTCACAGGGTTAATATGGTTAGGCCATTTTACACAGATCAAACCGATTTATTGGTACTTGTTTCCTAGCACGGCGCCCACGATTTTCATCTTATGCCATCGTTTCGATCGCATGCGATGCGATCAGACCCGTTTTTTTTTTATTATTATTGTACAGGCACCTTGATGGGTGATTACTCTGTTAAATGCACGCCCATTGTTAACGCCACCCCCACTATGAACGGCAACCCGAAACGTCTTCGTGGAGTTGATTTTATATAGTGTGGCGAGCCCGAAGCGTGGCGAGCGGACGCGGATTACTTCACATGTATTCCGCGGGGCTCCCTGCGCTTGCCACTCTTCGGGTTTGGTGGCTCGATGCGCTCGCCACATTATATAAAATAAACTCCAAGCCAACGTGGATAGTGGGGGTATGAAAAGGTCGGAGGACACGTACCGTCGCCACACTTCGGGTTGGCGTTGATAGTGGGGGTGGCGTTAACAATGGGGGTGCATTTAACATGGTAATCACCCATCAGGGTGCCTGTACAATTAAAAAAAATCGATGCAACGCGATATTAAAATTGTACAGTGCGGTTCTTAGGACCCGAAAATCGAGTCCCATTGCATACCTTAATTAGTGGTATGCGATGGCATACGATGGGAGCTGTGCTAGGAAACAAGTACCGATTTTATTTAGGCTTGACTTGTGCGACGAAAAAAAAAAGCTGAATTTCGCCAATCATTTCAGATGGGGCATAAGATGTGATTGGTGCTCAAAAGCAATTGAATTTCCCCCATAGTGTAGACATAGATTATTAAAGACACAATATAATTGTGCAACATTTGCAAAAGTCTCTCGTCGCAGACTGTACTCTGTAGAGGAGCTGCTAGTTCTGGTTATATTTCTTTTCAGCAATCTACTAAAAACTGGTTGTGCGGACTAATTAACTGAATGAATAGTACCTCAGTCCTGTATGTAAGAAGCTAGTCCTTTGTGCCAATACATGAATCGTATGAAAAGACTTCAGAGCTGGCAGATGCTGGGATGTGTGATATATATATATATATATATATATATATATATATATATATATATCTTTTTTTTTTTTTTTTATGGAACATGAGTGACTCTTTGTAAGAATTCCGTCTATGATTTGCTGATGTGCTACACTTATGTGTAAAAATGTTTTGTCACTGATTTGTGTTCTGTTTTTTTTGTATTCTGGGCAGGATATTATTGGTCGTGTTTACATTTAATTAAATAATAGTTATAGTCCTACCTGGCTCTTTTTTTCTTATTTGGGATTTTAAGTGTCCACAAATAAGTCAAAATTTAAAGTCTCTGGGCTTGATACGTGTTGGGACTTATGTGGTTATAATGTTGGGAGTTAATTTTATAATCTGTACTGCGGCCGTATACTTTCTCACTGTGAATTGGGAGCTGGCCTGTAGGTTTATTTTCAACAGATTTAGGGAGGTATTCAATCTTCGGGTCACGGCAGACGAGCTTGCTCGCCTGCCGAAACCCAGTCCCGTTCTCGGTCAGCTCGACCGAGAACATGCAGGCGGGATTCAATGTCCCGCCTGCAGCGGGGCGAGAAGGGGGCGTGGCCGCGAGTTGCGGCCGGGAAGTGACGAGATGCAGCCGGCAGCTCGTCACTTCCCGGCTGTTCTCGGCAGAACGAGCCCGACAGCTAGAGATGTCGGGCTCGTTCTGCCAGGAAACCCTGTTCAATGCTGTCGGGGAAGACAGCATTGAATAGGGCCCGTCGAGCATCTCCCCCACGGGAGATGCTCGACGGCGATTGAATATCCCCCTTAGTGTCTTTTTCTAAATAGGGATCATATACTAACTGGGCTGTTGCATGAAATGGCACATTATCTGGTAAATTTCAGCTGTTTATATAAGGATTTCTTTAAAAAATAAATAAAAACAAGGTTTCAATAGAAAACGTTGAGATGAACTATCAATGATGTCACGTACTGTATGTTGACAAATATTGCTTTATGAAGCTAAGCTAAAGAGGTCATTTGTGAATACTTTTTTGCAGTTTAGGTTCAGTCAGTAACACATTTTATCAACAGAAATGAAGTATGTAACAATAATACAATACTGTTTTATTTTCTGTTTAGAGTTTGGGCCTTTGAAATCTGGATTGTGTCTGGGGCAGTCTACCTTGAACTCTTCATCCAAAAGCTCCCCTGCACTATCTCCCAGACCGCCACCCCCTCTTCAGCCAATCCATGGAAGAACAGACTGGATAGCCAAATATGGTGGGCGCAGATAGCAATGTAAAGCACTTCTGTTTTCCCAGTGCCAAACATACAGTGCCTACCTTTTTTCCAAGAATCTACCTTCTTATTTATTTTTTCTTTCTTTCAAAGCACATTTTTATAAACAGATTCCCCACCAATGGTCCTTCAGGAGTCTCTATGCAAGTATACAATATAAATAAGTAGTTCAATATAAGCAGAATATTATGCTCTGGTTCTGCGAGTGGCTACCCACGCCACTATTGTGAGGAAGTGGATGAAAGATGAGGCATACTTTTCTGCGATCTGGGTAATACCTCATGCAGTGCATGTTGGTAAAGTTGGTGCTTTTGGCACCTAAAGTTTTCTCTTATTTCAAAAGCATACAGTATATAGTAGTGTTTTTCATATGGCTACTTCTATTACCAGGCAGAGATTTTCATACATGCAGTAACCACCAGGAAATATGTCCTGTGATGTGCAGGCTGCTTTGCATGCATAACTGGTTTATTGTTTTGAGTTTTAAGTAATAATATCCAGATGCTGTTTTTGTCTTCTGGGAAGTTCATTCATTTCAAACTACTTGATGTTCTTCTCAGCATTGCTAAGCCATACAGTGCAGTTACTTCCTGTAGTAAAACAACTTAAGCCCCATAAACTTGCCGATGTCGGTGGTGGGGCGGACAGGGCATCGGCAAGTGTGTACATACTTGCCGATGCCGTATGCAACAGAGCCGGCAACCAGAGGGTTCATGCTGCAGCATTGTCGTTGTTGACCATGTCCTCCCTCGTCCAAACATGCTTGGACAAATGAGGGGGTTGTTAACGACGCATGGGAGCATGCATCGTACACAATGGATGATATTGTTCACAATATCGGTCAGAAAGTCCTTCGTATCAGTATTTCTGTTATTGATGCTGAAGGTCTTTGACGCAACCCAATACATGCTCACAGTCTGTTTTTGTTCTTTTTTTTAAGACTACACTGCACAGAACTCTCACAGAGTGGAACCTTCACTTATTTCTGCACTGCAGACTCTTGTATCATTTCCAAGCATGCTGCTGTTTGGCCTTAAATATAGCTCCAACAAATGCAGGGCAACCGAATGAATCCAGTGGTCTTAAGTGAAGAGCTGTCCCCAGATGCAGATGCCTAAAATAATAAACTGACAATCATATTCAACTTCTAATCTAAAATTTTCATTGACACAATGAATGCCATTGGAATCATTCGCTGCAAATGCCTTAATATTAAAGTATGAGAGTTTCCATTGTATCAATACAGAGTTTTGACATTTCTTTGTACCTTTCATAGATGTAATTGTAGCTGCTTTAGGAAAAGCTTGTTTGTTATTTTTCACAGTAAATTGTATATATTGGCTGTGTATTTTAACATTTGGGGTATGTATTTAGGCACAGCGAGAGATAAAATTGAGAGAAAATACTAGCCAATCAACTTCTGCCTTACATTTTACAGGCTGTGTTTTACTCTTGAGCTTATTGCTGTCAACCTAAAGTCCAGATATTATTTGAAAAATGGCAGAATCTGATTGGGTTTGTACTTTATCGGTCTCCAAGCTGCGATGAATATTCCCCTTGTAAGCTTAAGACAAAGCTGGTATCTTAACATGAGAACATGTAAAAGGACAAAAGAAACCGGTTGCCAAATTTGTACCTTGAAATTTTGATGTATATTTATTTTGTTATACTTAGAACTTTGCAAGTACATGATTTAGATGTAACAACGAATGCATTATGCATAATTGTTGAATATTTCTATATAGTTATAATAACATTTAGTGGACTGATGTTTATTTTTTTTCTAGATAAAGTGATTTCTGCCAAATATTCATTATTACCAATCTCTCAGGACATAATCTGAAATTTTACATTTTAAAAACAAAGTTTTTACTTTTGTTCATATTCGTGGTAATGTCCTCATTTATCATAATTCTAATGTGTATTAAATGAATGGTAGGGTATGCTTTTTTTACTTGTAATTTAGTGGTAAGGTGTGTTCTTCTAAGTCAGTGGTGTGTTCTTCTAAGTCAGTGATGGCTAACCTTGACACTCCAGCTGTTGTTGAACTACACATCCCAGCATGCCCTGCTAAAATTGTAGTATTTGGCAATGCTAAAACTGATGCAGGGCATGCTGGGATGTGTAGTTAAACAACAGCTGGAGTGTCAAGGTTAGCCATCACTGCTCGAAGTGCTTGTGCAGCCTACACACACAAGTGTTCATGGTCTCACCATGTAGGGTTTACTACAAGTGTATATTTAAACTGTCAGAAGTGAGGCATGTGGCCTGATTCTGAGGTGGGAATACATGTAAAGGGTAAGTAACTGCACCTGGACAAGCCAAGTTCCAATGTTCCATCCCTTTCTTTCTTTTCTTTTTTTCTTTGCATGCAGGGTAAATCCTGGCTGCTTTTGCATGTAGGCTGCAATCGTTGCACAGTTTTATATTTACACTGCAATTTAGATTGGAGTTTGATACACCACTTCCAAATCCAATTGTACATACAGTATAACCCCATCTGCAGTGTAAAATAGTTTTCCACAGTTCACAATTGTTTGCTTGGATTGGCTCGCTTCTGAATCAGGTTGGGTACTCTGCAAATGACAAAGTGTCATCAACTAATTGTGTTGAACTGATTTAGTGCATACACATTGGGCCTGATTCAGGTTGGTTGGGTAAGCTGTGAAAGCCTGATGCCTCTGCTAGCAGGAGAAATCATTCGATAGTCGGCGACCATCGAATGATTTCTCCTGCCTTCACAAATCAGGGAAAACTGATTTTTTTATTTGCGTGCACCTGGAGGAAGATAGGGAGGGCAGCTGACATCCTGTGACATCAGCCGCCCACCCCTGGCATGCATCTGCCTGCTGGCTTACCTATGGGAACGCCCATAAAACCCTGGGCTTTCCCATGGCTGAGACCAGTTCCCACCGTTGTCCGCCCTCCCTGCAACAAATGGCCCGGCGCGTGTGTAACTTGCCAAAGCCATTCGTTGCTGGGGTCTGCACATGCACAAATACGCGCATGCACAGACTCTCAAACATTGGAACAGGGCCAAATTCGCCCCATTCAGAGCCTACCTGAATTGGGCCCACTGTACGTTCTTCTAAACAACCTTTACAATATGTTGTGCCTCATTCTGGTGTGTGATATACCAGATGTAGATGTAGGTAGTCTGTGCGCTTCGCACTATGTGCTGAAAATTGCTGGTAATATAATCAAATTGAGCTGCATGCATAACCAACCTGAAGACACTGACCCACGGGAGTGCACGGTGGTGTGTACACACTGGATTATGTCACATTGGTCATATCGTTCAAAATGATCCCATCTTAATGTGTTCCCAGTTTCATGGCTATTGTCTGCTTTTAGCCCAAATAATATGTGTGTGTGTATATGTGTGTGTGTGTGTGTGTATATATATATGTATGTATGTATGTATGTATATATATATATATATATATATATATATATATATATATATATATATATATATATATATATATATATATATATATATATATATATATATATATATATATATATATATATACATATATATACACACACACACACACACACACACGTACTTACATTAGTACCAGGTCACCTCCGTCTGTCTCCGCCTTGTGCTCTGCCTGCTGCTGATCTCTCTCCAACAACCCAATCTGCTCCATTCCATCCACCCTTCTTTACCTATCCCTGTCCCTATTCAGCAGTGCTAGGCCTGTCCCATCTCTGGAAGTAGTAGCTTTTGTGTGGGTGGCGTTCTCACTGGCTTTCGCTGTATGTGCATTAAAGATGGGACAGACCTTAGGGAATTATATCATATATATACAATATCAGCTATCAAAATTATCAATTCGCCTATTTTGGAAAGGTTGTTCTTTATATATTTTAAGTGTCCACTGAGAATCATTTTAAAATATGTTGTACAGCCTGCAGGGGCTTTGCTTAGTATTGGCTCCATATATTGACTGGCTATAAATACATAATCACACACACATATATTGCATTTTTTCTATGATCTAAAAGGACCAAATAGGAATTTGATACAATGGTTTGGTGTAACTGACATGCTTGTTTCTATTATTTACATGTTAATGATGAATTTGCCAATAAGTGTGTATTATGTCAATACTTGTTCTCCATTGGTCCCTGACCGAATCCCTTACCTTTCCTGTGCAGTCTTTATACCAGAAGAACTGCTAATAATGTTCTGGCTTATTAGTATATGTTGTCACTACAAATGCCCTTGTATATATTGCATTCTAATTTCTAGGCAATTACTGTTTACGGTTTTTATTGCATGTGTCACTTTCTACAGATCTTACAATAAAAGTCTGTTTTCTTACATCTTTTGCTTGATTTGATTTTTTTGTTCTGTTACCAAAACCCTAGAAGAAGAATGAACTACTTTTTAAAAAGCATCTAGGGGTCAGTGGTTGGGGCGATTTTTTTTTTTTTTTTTTTTTTTTTTGAGTCCAAAACCAACTATATTGCACATAAGTACTGTACAATCTAGCAAACGACCAAACTATCGGGGTTTTTTTTGAATGTACACTATTTATTGTTACTTCTGTACACACTTTGGCCCTTATTCATATCCGTTTGGTCCTCTGTGCACTCGCAGGCGCATTTCTGCACATGTGCAGATGCAGGATACGTGCACCCATGGCAAACATTTGGTTTGCCGGGTGCACACACCCTACACAGCGAGCGGGGGGTGGAGAAGGGCGGGGGGGCAGCCCCTTTGCCATATGGGAACGCCCAGCATTTCATGGATGTTCTCATGGTAACAAGGCTGTGACGCGGGTGTGGGGGGCAGGCAGCTGACATCACTGACATCCCAGCGTGCACACACACATGTAAGTGACTTGAAAGTCACTTTTATATGCGTGAAACTTCCACATCTTTCGATGGTCTGCGACCATCAAAAGATGTGGGTGCGGTGTTCCCTGCAGCATGCTAGACATCCATTCACAGCCTGTGCAGGCAAACCCATGCTGTGAGGGGGGGGCGGGCTGCCGGGCATTTGCAAGGTGGGGTTTGGTGGACTCGCAAGGCTGCTAATTCGCAGCCTTGTGAATAAACCAGAATAACCGCCTATGTGCATTGTTTTTAATGTCTGTAAAATGCCTTTGAGTCCTGTTGGAGAACATGCGCTATATAAACTAAACTTACTTGCACAATAAAACGAGCACTAGTTAATTGAAGAATTTGTACAGATGCCAAATCAGACTAAGTGATAAAATCATTGGCCGTACACAATACATGATCACAAAATTGCATACGATATTGTCTGATTGACCATGCAGTAGGCAGTGCAGAGGATGTCGTATGTATCCCCTGGTAGCGCACAATTGTGCCTATACACGAGCTAGACTAAATGTTCCAGTACGGCAAATCGTCTGATTTTGCTCTAGTGTGTACCAACCCTAAGGCTTAGGAAGCCATAGAAACATTTACGCTAATGTCTGACAATACTGCACTTTTCTTAGAGGATTACTTTTAACACTGAGCAGCCTGGTGTGATTGATCTATATTTATTTACAGTTTCTTATATAGCGCAGCAGATTCCGTTGCGCTTTACAATAGTAGATTGTAAATAGATCTATATGGGAACTTATGCCCAAAAGTCTTTGATACACAATTTTCTCACCATGCTGGATAACTTGACATACCTTGCACGGAAACATCCAAGTTAAGCACATCCTGCCCACAGGGGAACCATCCTAGGCAACCATTGGGTGCACTGCGTAGGTCAAGGCTGGCAGGATGTGCAATCTGTGTAGTGTTCTTACAGGAATAGCACACTGTGAGGTGGAAGTACACTGTTTGGGGGGAGGGGGGACAGCCTAAACAAAAAAAACACCTTTGCATGGGGACCACAAAAAGGGGGAAACTTGGCAATCATTATTTTGGCCATAAATAATAAATATCCTGGTCTGGGAGCGGAATGGGTGGGTGTGCGAAAGTGGGGAGCACATTCACATATGCTGGAAGTGTTACTATGTAGGCTTGCCCCCGACAGGGAACAAAGAAATAAACACTTTGCGCTGCTGGGTATAATTTCTTAGTTGTTGTGTGAAGCCCACCAGGTAAAATGATCACTGGACACACTGTAGGTAAAAATATATTTTGTATATAAAAAGGAAGGCATAAAGTATAAATGACACAAATTACATATAAGACATTGACAAAGAAAAACATGCATATAAAACTATCAAGTTAGAAAGATCAAAGACTATATAATTGAAATATGCCCAATGGCAATAATAAAGCACTTTGAAATAGTGGTTGGTGTGAGAGTCTCCGTATCTGTCACTATAAAGGTTAATGAGGGGTAAATTCCAATAAGATTAATAGGAGGTGAATGTCAGGCAAGCCAATGGTTAGTATAGCGCAAAACAGTCAGTTAGGGCACAGTAAGCTTGGTTAGCGATCAAGCAATAAACGCCAGATAGTCTGTTATTAGCAAGCATGTGCAGTCCAGCGTAAAATGGATGTAATATCTCACCCTCCGCTCGAGTATGTAGATAGCAGGATACGGGGAGCCGGATTTTTCCAACGGCTCGACCCGACAAGGCAGATTATTGGTAGCCCCAGGTGAGAGTCTGCCATATGTAGCGGATCCTGTAAGGACGGCGGTGATTAGAGCAATATGTGCGCTTTCTGCTGGCTTGAGACAATTCGTTTGGGCTGGCTGGTAGCGGCTCCAGTTGAAGAGAGAAGGAGCGCAGCTATTCGGCTTTGCACGGCCACGGAGGTTCCCCACAAGCGGAAATGACAGGCGGAAGTGAAGTCGACGCGTTTCGTTTCCACAGTAACCGGAAACTTTTTCATGAGGTGTAGTCCTGGGAACAGTCCTGGTCTTCTCAGCTGTAGGGGGTGGTTGGCCTGGTCCAGGTGTTCTCATGGCAAAGGCAAGGAGAGGCCACATAATGAGCCTGAGTTTTCTGATTGTAATGCAGACTTTTTGTAGAAATGTTCTTTTGTCGTTTGCCTTCTGTTTAACTTCTATTTTACGTCAGTATAACGCTGCTATTGATTTAAAGCTGACCCTTTCTAACTAGACCCTTCATATACAAGACCCCTAAGAGTCCAAGCCTATACTGAATAAATAAGCAGTGGCGGGTTGGGCTTGGGGGGCAGTGCCATGTGACAACCCCCCCCGGGCTACACAGTCAGCTAGTGTTTTGGGATACCTGCTCCACGGAGCCCTGGTGGTGCAATGGGTGATGAGGCCGTGACCCGACATTCACTGTCAGCATTTGCATCCCGTGCCAGCGGCATTTCAATGAGTCATACTGAATCATTTGTGTGAGCTGTGTGACCTTCAAAAGTTTTAGGGTAGTGGCATCGCCGGACATCGCATTGCGGTGTTGAGTTACACCGCTTGGATGTATGATTAGAAGGGTGCAGAGACAGGGCTCCGAAAGGAGCCTGTCCCTGTGAAGCCCAGAAGCCGGGGGGTCTGTGCATGCGCTGTAATGCGCCGATCCATCTGACCGCACTGCCCCGCTCGGCAGTGCGATCCCACAGCCATAGGCTACAATGGGCTATCGCCATCACAGAATGGCGATAGCCCAGGGATGCGAAGCTGGGCTGCCTGATGTTAATACATCGGGCAGCTTCGCATCCCCCATAGAAACCTATGGGGGATGCGGCGGTGCAGGGGGGATCGCAGCAGGGATCGGAGATCCCCCTTTGATACATTTAGGAGATACTTAATATTTGCGGCTCAACCCTGAAAACGGGTGTTTTCGGGGATTTAGCCGCAAATATGGTTTGATAAATGAGCCCCTTAATGCTGCTGTGTTATTGCTGACCGTGTCAGCAGTGCAGCAGTCCAGGACCAGCTGTAGGTAGAGTCGCACTAAACTACTATCCGCATTCAACCAATCAGTTTCTAACTTAATTATCTATCACA
The DNA here is from genome assembly GCF_055691185.1 of Crinia signifera. Classification (NCBI taxonomy): domain Eukaryota; kingdom Metazoa; phylum Chordata; class Amphibia; order Anura; family Myobatrachidae; genus Crinia; species Crinia signifera. The sequence goes on from NC_139219.1 coordinate 209,009,814, forward strand.
GTCAATGAAATGACAGAAGCTGATCTGCCTCTCCAAAGGCTTTTATATATCATCCCCTGAGAGTCCTGACCAAACAGGTGATATGTTCATTACACAACTTTCAACGAAAAAAAAAAAAAAATGGCCACCTTAACCTGGACTTGGGGTTCTCACTGCAAAATTCTGCAATCCAATATGTTTACTGGAATTTTAACACTCTACCCATCAGTGGTGTAACCAGAGCTGTGGAGTCTGAGTCGAGGAGTCTAAGTCGGAGGAAATTTCGAGTACCTGCAGTTGGAGTCGGCAAACAATGCACCGACTCCGAAAATTATAATTAATGACTTCTCTACTGTAAGAATAAAGACCAATGCATGCAGTGCCTCACATAACCGCAAAACGAACACGTTAAGTGACCGTGAAAAAGCATGCTTTTCATGTGCTTCACTATATGGAACGCAACGCACAATTCGGAGCACCAATACTTATAAATGTATTCTCCCTTGTAGTTTACAACTTATTTCCAACGTTCAATAAGGTTTTCAATACCTTGTTGGTAGAAATCACCTGGTGTAGACTCGAAAAATTCATTCAACCAAGCTCTCCCACCATACGCACAACATCTTTTTACGCGGATGAAGATCTTGTTTCATGCGCAGGGTCATTTGTTTACCTTGGTTAAGCCATTCCTTACGCTGGTTCATATTGATGTACGGGATGCAGTTTAAATCCCGGCGGTCGGGATCCCGGCGTTCAGAATCCCGACCAACGAAATCCCGATACTTTCTCCCTCCGTGGGTGTCCACGACACCCCTGGAGGGAGAATAAATTAGCGTAGCGAGGCACCGGGCCCGCTGCGTGGCGAGCGCAGCGAGTCCGCAAGGGGGGGCGATCCACGTCCCCCCCTTGTCGGGATTTCGGCGTCGGGATTTTGAACGCCGGGATCCCGACCGCCGGGATTATATACTGAATCCTGATGTACAGGCACCATTTTTCGTCGCCAGTAACGATTCGGTAAAGAAATCGTTCCTTGTGTCCATGAATTGAACGGTGACGAGCAAGCAAACCAGTGGAGATTGTGGCTCGTTGATTTTTGTTGTCGTCACAAAGCATGCGGAACTCATGCTCCACACTTCTGAACCTTTCCTATTGAGTGAAGATTCTTCTCTATAGCTATAAGAGCTTAGAAGGACTTGATGGAACAGCTTCTTGGATTCAACTGTTCGTGTTTATATTTATTTTAAAACCTGCATGCCTGCTTGTCTGTATGAGGGTAGACATGTGTACGTGTTTCTGGAAGAAACTGTCTATCTATACATTTGCTAAGCCTATAACTACATTTCAAGTTTAATATAAACCATTTCTAGGTTTTACAGAGTTTGATTTTGGTTCATATAGATAAGCTTTGTTTTTGTTCCCAAAACAACCAAATAATGTGGTTTTTATCTTTGAACTGGTAAAGTTCCTGTTCCTGATGTTTATGCCTACTGCTACTATCCAGCCATTTAATTAATTAATAAAAAAAATAATAAAACTTCATTGTGTTTGTCATTTGCTTAAACTGTTCAATACAGTAGACTTTTGGCTTCCCAGCCTCTAGTTTCTGTAGTAATAATATGTATGTTGCCTTTCTTTCCTTCAAGGAATGTATCAAATACATTCGCATATTAATACAGAGGAGTCGGAGTCGAGGAGTCGGAACATTTATCTAACGACTCCATAGCCCTGGGTGTAACTATAGAAGGTGAGGGAATGCAGCTGCTATGGGGCACGGCAGCTTGGGGAGCCCCAAGGCAATCCCACTGCACCCTCTAAAAATGTTGTTTTTTCCCCCCGTTTTTTTTAATCACTGCTGCCATGGGGTCGGGCAGGTTGGAGGAGGGAAGGGAGGGTGCATGTGCAGACTGGTGGTACTTCTGCTGCTCACTGGCCACCAGGCTAGCAGAGTAGCAGCTGTAGCATTCTCCCGACTCCTCCTACCCGGGTGCCTCCTCAGCCTCCTCCCCTATTCATGTACCTGCAGCTGGTGACTTGAGAGGTTACTGCCCTCGGCTTCCATGAATTTGCCTGACCCAGCCACTGTATACCCCCATACAGTGCTCTGCCTGCTCGTCTGTCAATCTATGCCATCTCTGGTCTATACCCACAGTGGCGCAAGTAGAAACTATTTCTTAGTGGTACTATAAGTGCGCACCATAGGTGCATGCGTGGCCATGTGTCATATGAAACTAGAGGAGTGGTTACGTAACAATATTTTATTTACAGTTTCTTATATAGCGAGGCATATTCCGTTGCGCTTTACAATTGGAAACAATGGTGATTAAACAAACTGGGTAGAACCAAACCGACATAGAGGTAGGAGGGCCCTGCTCGCAAGTTTACATGGCCATATTATGCCACACCGTAATGAATCTTACACATTATACCACACAACGTAATGCCCATTACACATTATGTTCCACACCATAATGCCCACTTCACATTATGCCCCACACTGTAATGCCCATTACATATAATGCCACATAAGTGCCACTTACTCACATGCTCATTGCTAGGAGTTTCTTTCTCAATGCCAGGGTCTTCATGCTCGATGCCAAGGGGTTTCATGCTCATTGCATGGGGGATTACATGCTCATTGCCAAGTGGGTTTCATGCTGATTACCACAGGGGATTACATGCTCTGCCAAGGGCGTTTAATGCTTGTTGTCATGGGGGAGTGAGGCTCAGGTGAGAGCCGTGAACCCGGCAGAATGGAAGCAACCTTTCTTATCAATTACCCTGTTTGGCACAGGTGACGGCAATCATACATTCAGAGGAAAGTCCAGAAACAGAGCATTATGTCCCTCCTGGAGAGGGTCATGTTGGGAGGTATGGGCCAGGCATTTTCTGGGTGCCCTGCAGACCCCAAGCCACATGGGGTCTGTCATACTTCCCCACATGACCCATGCCAGGAAGGACACAATGCTCTGCTCCTGGACTTTCCTCTGAATGTATGATTGATTACCATCATCTGTGTTGAACAGGTTCATTGATAAGAAAGGTGTTCCACCACAGGTGATGGTAATCATACATTATGAGGGAAGTCCAGGAGCAGAGCAATGTATCCCTCCTGGAAAGGGTCATGTCGGAAGGTATAGTCTGTGGCACCATTGTTACACCACGGGAGCCATGGATTGGTGTGGTATATGGTCCCGACAGTCATAAGCCTGATGTCGGGATCCTGGCTGGCCGAACTCAGACAGTGGGGCAGCGCAACAAAGCCCCTTGTGGGCTTGCTGCGGGCACGGTGGCTCGCTACGCTCGCCGCCTATTCTATTCTCCCTCTATAGGGGTCGTGGACCCCCACTAGGGAGAATAGCCGGTGGCCGTCGGGACCCCGAGTGTCGGGGTTTTGACTGTCGGGATCCCGACGTCAGGGTAATGACTGTTGGGAAACTGTCCGGCACCCCCACGGATATAGTTAAAACCTGGACTGTTGTTGTGCCTTGATTACAGTGTTTGAGACCCTCTGACCCAGCCCATATGGCAGGGTTGCCTACCTGACCCTCTCCTTCAGGGAGAAAATACTCTGCTCCTGGGCTTCCCTGGTAATGTATGATTGCTACCACCTGTGGGGAGCTAGGTAATTGATAAGAAAGGCGTTTCACCACAGGTGATGGCAATCATACATTACCAGGGAAGTCCAGGAACAGAGCATTGTCTCCCTGAAGGACAGGTTAGGTAGGCAACCATGCCATATTGCTATTATGCATACCTCCCTCTCCAGGAGGGACACAGTGCTTTGCTCTTAGTTTATTATTCCATCATCTGTGGTAATATACCTTTCTTATCAATTAACCTGTTAAACACAGGTGAGGGAAATGATTGGGTTTTTACTGCATTTTCACATGCTCTGAAACCCAAATGCCGGGTCAGCGCTGTGGAGGGAATCGCCCGTAGAAGTCTATGGGCTTCTCTTCGCATCGCTGTTTGACAGATCGGTACTTGTTTCCTAGCATGGCCACAATCGCGGGCATCGTGTACCTTTAAGTTAAGGTACACGATGCCCGCGATGGACCCGATTTCCTTTGAAATCAGGTCCATTTTGCCGGCAAAGGAAAAATCGGGGGCATCGCGTCGGTCGCGAGCATTAACATGGCCCCCGACGCGACCGACGCGATGCCCCCGATTTTGCCATAGGCTTCAATGTTAAAATATTTTTAACATTGAAATCGGGAGCATCGGGTCGGTCTTGTGCCATTATAATGGCACAAGATGAGATGGACTTGATTAAGTCCATTTTACATAGGGAACAATGTGAAATGGGCCAATATGACCCATTTAACATTGTATATGGCCCAGTCATGGGTTATGCAAGGCCATTGTGAGCATCACCACACGATTGACGCCAACCCGAAGCGTGGCGAGCGGCGTCGGTGCGCGTCCTCCGACCTTTTCATACCCCTACTATCCACGTCGGCGTGGAGTTGAGAATATAAAGTGTGGCGAGCGCAGCGAGGCGAGCGGACGCGCATACCTGTGAAGATATACGCGTCCCCTCACGGGGCTCGCCACACTTTATATTCTCAACTCCACGCCGACGTGGATAGTAGGGGTATGAAAAGGTCGGAGGACGCGCACCGCCGCCCCTCGCAGGCTTGCTGCACTCGCCACGCTTTGGGTTGGCGTCAATTGTGGGGTGGCGTTCAGGGGTTAAAATTGGGGGTCTGGGGAATAGTTTACATTAAATCCAATGTGAAATAGGGTCCCAGGGACCCTATTCACATTTCATTCTATGTAAAAATCGGGTCGATCGCGTCGGTCGCATCGCATGCGATGCGACCGACGCGATTTTTCCGACACGATCACCCCTTTGCTAATCGGTGTGGCCGTGCTAGGAAACAAGTACCGACAGATCCATCACGGATCCCTCCCAGCATGCCAGACATCGTCACTCTGCACATGGGACAGCGCCGCATCACAAAGGACAGCTCTTAATGCAAGAGCTGTCCTTTGCTTTACTAGTAGCATATACAATTAGTAACAATACGGGGGGTGGTAAGGCCCGGGGCTCCAGATGTTAGAGCATCCCCCCATTAAGAGGGAAGTCCAGGAGCAGAGCATTGTGTCTCTCATGGAATGGGTCATGTTGGGATGTATGTAGGGTGACCAACCCAGGTTCTGTGGCAGTTTAAAACCAGGTGAAATGGAGTCTTGAGGTGTGGCAGTTTAAAACCAGGTGAAAGCCAGCCACAGAACCTGTGTAATTAATATGTGTCCCAGATTAAAGGGATGAGTTGGTCACCCTATATGTATGCATTTGATACACAAACCATTTTTGTCAATTTGATTAAGTAGTTTAGATTTTGTTTAAGTTCAACAAATGTTCTCATATTACAGCATGCTTTTACTGTTATTTAAGAATTAACTGGAATTAGGACATAAATGTGAAGCAAACTGCAGCCAAGCCAGGTTGTTTTCTGTGCAGCTGCAAATATCAGATTTCTTATTTGCTGCAATATTATGAGTAAACTGGCCTGCCCTTTAAAAAGAGTGTGAGAGATGTGGTTGCAGGATACACCCCTCACCAGACAAGCAACAGTTGTGTAGCTCCAGTCTCACTACAGACTTCTCTGTGTATCCCAAGGAGAAAGGAGAGCTGCTGCTGCTGACCTGCTCCTACTCTGTGAGTAATTTATCATTGGCTACATTTTGGTATCTAACAAGTTACTAGGTGGTTTGTGCTAATTAGTATTTCTATTGTATTAAAGTGCAGAAAGTAATCAGCTACAGGTATAAATGAACTGATGAAATGAGTACTCACTGCCTACTATCAGTCCAGTTATATACGTGTCACTAGCCAGGCAGAAGCTGCGGTCCTCCCTACACCATGCAGCAATCAGGTTATTCACTTCCCAGGGCTAGTCTGAACAGAATGCACTACCCACGTTATTCCAGTTCATATAGAACCACAAGTTCTGTTTTTATCACAAATACTGATGTTGAGTATTCTACTTCTGAATGCTAAATAACCAGCCGTGAAAGTGACCCTGTACTCCATACAAAGGTGATCCTGACTACTGCTGGCACCTGATGCACCCTATAGGTGTGTACATGCTGCAAGATAATTTTTGACTATATTGCATAGTTACCTACCCTCCTGCATTCTGCAGGAGACTCCCTGAAATAGTAGCAATCTCCCTCATTAGTCTAGCAATCTCCCTCATTTCACATAGCCCACATTACACTGTTACTTTTTTTTTTCAGGCAAAAGTAATGAGCAATAGATATCATCAGCACCATTTCCCAGCACTTTAGCAAGTATAGTAGCTCTTACTAACTGCTTTGGGGCTCATCTACATTTGTATATAAGCCATTTTAAAAGATTCCTCTCAGATGTAGCAGTACTAGGGTTACCACCTAGTCCCTTTAATTCCGGACACATATTAATTACACAGGTTCTGTGGCTGGCTGACTTCAAGACTCCACTTCACCTGATTTTAAACTGCCACAGAACCTGTGTAATTAACATGTGTCCGGAATTAAAGGGACTAGGTGGTAACCCTAAGCAGTACACACCCACGCTTCTAGGTGCCACATTCACAATCTCTCCATATATATAACTAGACATGCCCTTTAAGTGGAGCATGACACGCCCCCTCAGTGGGGCTCTGTGCAAAGTTCTACTGCCAACTATAATCTCCCTGAAACTAGTTTTAAAAAGTAGGCAAGTATGCTATATTATATATAACAACTGCTTGAATTTTTATTGTCTGTGAAACCCCTAGGACTATATTTTCATATATAGTACAAGGTTGCCTACCTGACCCTCTCCTTCAAGGAGAAAATTGTCTGTTCCTGGCCTTCCCTGGAAATGTATGATTAACATCACCTGTGGGGAAACACCTTTCTTATCAATTATCCTAGCTCCCATCATACATTATCAGTGACGTCCAGGAACAGCATTTTCTGCCTGAAGGAGAGGGTCAGGTAGGCAACCCTGATTTAGTACTTTACAAAAAAAAATGACATTAAATAAACTGTTTATCTGTCATCCTTAGGATAATTGAGGTGGTGAGAGAGTGGATTCCACATATTTTACGATTGGAAGCCATGTGCACCTGGTTTTGCCTATTACATAAATAATTTGATTTGGTCCTGCACCACCAACCCAGGGCACCCCTGCAAGTGCTCTGTGGCACCCAGTTTCGGAGCCGCTGGTTTCTGCACTAGATTGTTTATCCCTGAGCGGTGCTGATATCGTTATCGGAAGTGTCGCAAATCTACCCATCTTTTGTATGCTGACTAGTCCCTAAAAGTCATAGTCCTTTAAGAGTCTATTTGACAACATACAATATTTTGTATTTATACCATGTTTATAACTTCTGTAGCTATTTGTATGTAGCATGCATGCACTGCATTGTGTAATGCCAGGTCTTAAAGCGGTCATGCAGAGGTGGGGGAACTCATTTCTCTGTGCCACCTATTTACCCCCTACCCCCATTAGGCAGAGACCAGGCCAGTGGTAGGGTTTTTGGCATCCCCCTGCAAACTAGAATGCTTTTCTGTGAGAATAACTGTGCAGGGCCAATGTGGAGGTTAAAATGTTCCACCTCACCATTGGAGGTCCCCCTCACTTTAACCCCTGTGTAATGCCAATTGCACAATATGCCCCACACTGTAATGCCGATTACACATTGCACCCTACATTGTGATGCCCATTACACCCCACACTGTGATGTCCATAATACATTATGGCAGTGGTTCCCAAACTGTGCGCCTAGGCTCCCTGGGGTGTCTCGGGTTGGTCGTCCAGGACCAATTCAAATTATTTATGATCAATTATTTCTGGACAAAACCAGTGCTGGTGGCTGCCAATAATAAAATGTCTAAAATCAGAATCAAATCCTGCCCTTTACCACATAACTGAACCTAATAAGCACATATAAACACAATCTACTAATTTGATATATATTTTTTGGGGGGCCTAGGGGCGCCTGGAAAAATTCTGATACTCTAGGGTGACGTGTTTAGAAAGAGATTGGGAACCCCTGCATTATGGGGTTTATTCTGGTTGTTTCGCAAGGCTGTGAATTCGAAGCCTTGCAAGTCCACCAAACCCCGCCTTGCAAGGCTGGCGCCACCCATTCACAAGGGCGATGCGCTCACAGGGACTTGCGAATGGATGTTACCCAGTAATTTCCATTCGCAGCCTAGAGGGATCCACCCACATCATTCGATGGTCAGGGACCATTGAATGATGGTTAAAGTGCCCGCATATAAAAATGACTCTGAAGTCACTTACATATGCGTGCATGCTGGGAAGGAAATGGCCGGGCATCTGACATCCAGTGGTGTCAGCTGCCCATCCCTGCACCCACGTCATGGCCTCATTAGCATGAGAACGCCCATGAAATGCTGGGTTTTCACATATGCTAATGGAGATGCCCGCCGCCCCTCTCCACCCGCTGTCCTGGGTGCATGCACCCGGCGAGTCTGTTCGCTATGGGTGCAACGATCCTTCGTATGCATATGCGCAGAAATGCTCATGGGCAGTACAAAAGTATTGGTCTCCGTGCGAACACGGCCCTGCTATGAATCAACCAGAATAACCCCCTATGTCACATAAGTGTATCTTACCTACATGGTAGTTGCCAGGAGTTACCTATACATCGCCATGCAGGATTTTCTGCTCGTTGCCATGGGGTGATAACATGCTCATTGCCATGGGGGATTTCCTGCTCGTTGCCATGGCATTTAACATGCTCATTGCCCAGGGGGTTAATGGCGCGCTCACTGATTAAATGGAAAAAATAAAAACTAGCTGAGAATCGCGGCTGCCAGGAGCTCCCCTCCGCTGGGGGCCAGCAGAGGGGAGCTCCTGGCAGTAGAGAATAGCCGGCGAAGGTGAGTGGTGCAACTCGCTACCCCAGGCTGTTCCAGCTCCTACAATGGGTCATGGGGCAGCTTGCACCCTGAGGACTATAGCAGTGGCGGACAAGCCGTGCAGTCACGTGGTGGCAGGTGCGGCGCACCGAACGGCTGCACAGCTTGTCCACCTCCAGAAATGACCCTATAGGCAAGTATGGGTAACCTATTTTAAACTGTAACCTATGAAGAATCTGCATATCTGATTTGAAAAAGGACAATGTGACTTGCAGTTTGTATCCATCCTTATTTTTTTCAAATACACTGCATCGTATACTTAGAAAATCATCTGTTCAAGCGTAAGGGTCTTATGTATAATAAAAGGCAGCAGTGCTGACATGAACAATACATTTTGTGCCTGATTTTTGCAGTATTTTCAAAAATGTCACAGCTATGTATTGCCTATAAAAAAAAAAAAAAAAGTATTTATAACTGCTGTCACTGGCGCCGCTATAATACTTCCTGCTTCACCTCATTAGCGAGGCGAAGCAGGAGGGGAGACCGACAAGATGTATTAACATCTTGTCCGCTGAAGCGGGGGAGGGCTAACTCCCCCCTCCGGCGATGTCCCCTCCTGGAGATAGCGCATCAGTTTACACTGATGCGCTGTCTCCTGTCCCCCGGCCGGCTCGAGTGGGCACGCGCAGGATCTCTCTGCTCACGTGAGATCCCCAGTGCAGCCCAGAGCTAACAGCAGGGACAGTGCTGTCCCTGCTGTTTAGATAGGGCTTCGCCTGCCTGTTGCTGGCGAAGCCAAAAGCAGCAGCGGGTGGAACGGTCAGCGATGCTGACTGTTCATACATTCAGCCTGCTATCATTTAGGGGTAGAATTATGAAGTGGTGATCAAGGGCATATACGCTAAAGAAGGGGATAGCGCTTCCCCTGATCTATGACACCCGCCGAGCAGGTGTCTGTCGCGCGGCCGTGTGGGGCAGGGGGCATAACGCAGCTACGGTATTCCGTACTGCGCACCAGCATAATTTATCCTATCGACTTCGACAGCTGCAGGCGGCGGAGCCCTATGCCCACAGCAGGGACAGCGCTGTCCCTGCTGCTGGCTCTGAGCTGCGCTGGGGATCTTGTGAGAGTAGCGAGATCCCGCACATGCGCAGTGAGCCGGCCGGGGGGGGGAGACGGCGCATCAGTATTAACTGAATGCGCTGTCTCCAGGAGTGGGGTGTTAGCACTCCCCTGCTTCGGCCGGCAAGATGTTAGTACATCTTGTTGGTATCCCCTAACTGCTTCACGTGGCTAATGAGGGGAAGCAGGAATCTAGCCCTTAGATAGCAGCGCCGATATAGCATAGCACCCCTGTCCATTACCGCACGCTGGTGCCGTCATACATGGGGGGGGGAGCGGTATCAGTGCACATAACGTGCGCTGATACCCTTCTCCCCCATATTGTCTGATCATACATCTGCCCAACTGTGAGTTATAGGGCCTTATTTTAGTTCACTCTTTCTGACAAAATCCTTCATAGATGGACAAAACCATGTGCACTGCAGGGGGGCAGATGTAACATGTGCAGAGAGAATTAGATTTGGGTGGGGTTTTACTTCAAAGTGAGGTCTATATTGCAGTGTAAAAGTAAAGCAGCCTGCACAGAAACAAAATGACTCACCCAAATCTAATTCTCTCTGCACATGTTACATCTGCCCCCCTGCAGTGCACATGGTTTTGTCCATCTAAGAAGGATTTTGTCAGAAAGAGTGAACTAGAATAGGGCCCATAGTCACGGATTATTGGAGGAGGAGGGTTTTACATTTGTTAGAGACTCCTCCTACACTGGGTGAGGGATCCTAAATCTTTCTACCGCAAGAATGCCTCCATAGGTACAAAGTGGTTTGCGCCATCTCAAAATGGGCCCTCTGTCTAAATTTCCATGGAATTTGTTTCCTAGCACGGCGCCTGCGATTTTGATTGTATCCATCGGGTCCTAAAAAATCGCGTCCATCGCATGCAACTAAATTGCATGCGATACGATTTTTACATCGGAACCAATGTAAAATGGTCCCTGAGACCCGATTTTACATTGGGCCCAATGTTAAATGCCCCCCAGACCCCAATTTTCATTGTATTCCCACCCTAATGGGTCAAATGCCCCACCATTGTTAACGCCACCCCACGATGAACGCCAACCCGAAGTGTGGCGAGCGGCGGCAATACACGTCCTCCGTCCTTTTCATGCCCCCACTATCCACGTCGGTGTGGAGTTGATCTTATATAGTGTGGCGAGCCCGAAGCGTGGCGAGCATTACTTCACAGGCATTATGCGTTCCCACGCGGGGCTCGCTGCGCTCGCCACGCTTCGGGCTCGCTGGGCTCGCCACACTATATAAAATCGACTCCACGCTGACATGGATAGTGGGGGTATGAAAAGGTCAGAGGACACGTACCACCACCCCTCGCGGGCTCGCAGCGCTCGCCACGCTTCGGGTTCACGTTCATTGTGGGGTGGCGTTAACAATGGGGGGGGGGGGGGCATTTCACATGTAAAATACCCATAACAGTGGGTATACAATGAAAAATCGGGTCCATTGTCCCATTTAACATTGTTCCCTATGTAAAATCGCGTCCATCGCATCGGTCGCATCGTATGCCTTAACTTAAGGCATGCGATGGACGCGATTTCTTAATTGTCGGGGAAAAGGCTAAAAATAGCCCTGAAATCGCGTCGGTTGCGTCCATCACATACCTTAAGTTAAGGTATGCGATCACCTGCAACGGGCGCCGTGCTAGGAAACAAGTACCATTTCCATTACTATAGCTTAATGTATGCAGCTCTGAAACATTCAGAAAACCGGGTATGTGTAAAACCAGACCCAGAAAAGCCCCAAAATCTGCAGTCTGGGGGGTGTCCTGTCTGGGACTTTATGTGACACCTGTCACCAGGGAGAGGAGTAGGGGGGAGAATAAAGCCTCCCTGTATGGTCCGGTCATGTAACAAAAAACCGTAACGGTCCGGACCATATGGGGAGGCTGTAATCTCTACATAGTCCCCAGAAAACACCCTACAGTGCTGCCTGTGTGCTTCACCAATTGATCTCTTGTCTATTCATTTAATGAAGCCCATCAAGTCATGCCTTACATCAGGAAGACCTGTGTTTGTTTATGTCTGAATAGGGCCCTTTACATCGAAAGGACTGTTCTAGTAATGACTAGTTCTCCTTGCTGTGTGTGCACAGGGACAAGAATGCTTTGTGGTACAGTTTTAACAAAATAGATAAATGCTTGCTGGCTGCTCCCCACCCCCACTTCTGGCTATCCTCCATTCAGTCACAAATGAAGGTGTTCAAAAGTTAGTTTGATAATCCCTAAGGGAGCACAGGTGACGGTATGGCGCCGACGCGGCATAAGGGGGAGGGGCAGGCCGCGCTACTGGTGACCTGGCACAACAAAGGGGGGGGGGTCGGGATGGTATCCCCGCCCCCTTTCACACTTGGGGGACAAGGGCAGCCAATGAAGCACCAGGGGGAGGGAACTGCCAGGAAGGGGTTTAAAAGACTGGGGCAGGGGGAGGCTGAGCACACATCATCAGAACACGATCAGAGCAGGGTTGTAGACTTCACCCAGCAGCTTGAAACTGAAGCACAGGCCGCAGAGGGGACATAGGGCAAGGCCTCCTTACCTTGTATCGAGCACCGAGTGGGAGATCTATCAGCCAGGGACCAGAGCAGGGCGTTAGCAGTCGGCATCAGCCTGCCTCACAGCTGCTGGAAAACTGCCCAAAGGGTCTGAGGGGCGTCAGCAACAGAGGCAGCATACAGCCGGCATCCATACGGCTCGAGAGGAGAGGCGGCAAGCGGAGCAGCAGCAGCATACAGCCGGCATCCATACAGCACAAGAGGAGAAGCCACAACCAGCGGGACAGAAGCACAGGGGCACGGCACAGGCATAGCTAGGAGGCAGAGGGAGTAGTGGAAATCCCCAGCGCCATCAGCAGCTACCCAGGGAGTGGAGCTGAGCGTTAGCAGTCTGTGTCATCATGCCCCACAGCTGCCGGGAGATCTGCACCAGCAACGTCGTCGCCGGGAGACACAGGGAAGCCTATCCGCATCGTCTGAGGGATTACAGCAGCAGCATCCAGCCATCCTCCTTACAGCTTCCAGGGCCTAATCCCACAGCCAGCATGAGCACGAGGAGGAAGTGGGGGAGGAGTCCAGCAGGACAAAGGGAGCAGCAGCAAATTCTTTGAGGAAGTGGGGGAGGAGAGCAGCAGCACAGAGTAGCTCGGCTGGGAGGGGCTCCCCCTAGTGGCCGCAGCACATCAAAGTGCCCAGCAGCAAGGAGGAATATCAAAAATCAAGCAGGTAGTATTGGCAGCGCCAGCATGGAGCAGCTAGCACCACGGTGCAGCAGTAAGGCTCTGCTGCAGCCGCGCTAGTCGCTCAGAAGAGGAGCAAGCTTTTCATCAAGGCGAGCATGTTTATCAGCACGGATGGAGGAGATACAAAGGAAAGCATCAGAGTCCGCCTGGGTGTGGCGGCAGGAGCCGGGCAAGGGGATACCATGAGGCTGTGGCCAGGGTGATGCCCGCGGATCACCACAGAGGGCCTAATGGCCACAGGGAGGGAGCACAGGCATCAGGCCAAGAAGGTGTCGGCAGGCCATCGGGCTGCAGGGAGCAGGCAAGGAAAGCGATTGACGGGCACCGCTATGGTCGGCGTGGCTTCAGCATTTCACGTCGTCTCAGCCAGAACCCATTTGCTCATCGATGTCACCTCCTTGCGCATTGTGCGGCGCAGATAGCGGGGGGCATGAGAAGAAGGTCACCATGGTCGACGCGGGAGAAAAGCAGACGACGCACAGGATTGGTAAAACAAATGTTGATAACCTGAATAGCATGTAGTATGCCAAGGTAGACAGTATACAGAATGTTAGCAATACTATGTACTATGCCATGATATGTATAGACATTATCCAGAGGTTAGCAATGCTATCTAGTAGTTACTGTTTCCCTGTTTGATTATGCGTACTCCGTAACCGGGTGCTGTGGAACCCTGTGTGTGTGTATCTATCTATCTATCTATCTATCTGATGATAATAGTAATAATAGGACGACAATATGCGCTGTCCAGGATGTAATATGCCAAGAAGGGGAGCATGACTGTTAGCAATGCTAGGTAACATGCAAGGGACTTAGAATGTTGAGCTATGCTAGAGAGTTATGCATTATAAGAACCAGGATGTTAGCAATGATGTGGGTGTGTTGTAAGGGTGCCTAGGGCGGTTTGCAGAAGGCACACGTCCCGGTACAGGGGAGGAAAGGGGGGGTGGCGTTCTTCTCAGGCCCCCCCTACACGGAGGGACAACAAACCAACATACAGGCAATCTATATTAAAAGACAGGGCCTTATGGCACGCAAGAGGGGCATAAGTTAGCCACTGTAAAAATGATTTTACGGGCATTGGCTATGGATTGGCGTGTGCAATGAGGCAGAATGGACATTTTCCATAGGAATTCCTTTGTTATACGGCCGGAGGGCAGGTTAGTAGCCTCCACCATGCCAGTTAGGTGTTATTGCAGGAAGTAGCTCTGATGGGCCAGGGGAGAGGGGGGAGGCGGTGTCCCACCACCCCCCAGGGTGATAACAGCCACACAAAGGCTATGCTGGATCTGGGATGGGAGCAGGGGGGGGGGGTTAGGATACCTATAACCAGGAATGTGACACCCTCCGGCAGCTCAAGAAACCCTGAAATCTATTGGGGAGCAGCCGGGGCGGTAAGGGACAACAGCATCAAAGAACAGGCTTTAGGCAGGATGAAAGGGCCATTCGGAACTCCCTCATTGGCAGGAATAGTTAGCTAATGGTTAGGACTGGTTCCCAAAAGGGCACCTGGTAAATTCAGGCTCATTCAGCACCTGTCTTATCCGGAAGGGGCATCGGTAAACGATGCCCTTGGACAGGGACGAGTGCTCAGTGCAATACCAGTCGTTCGACTCACCCGTCAGGATAGTCCGAGCGCAAGGCAGGGGGGGCGCTTATGACAAGGTTTGACATGGAGTCAGCCATTAGGCTGCTGCCCCTGCGCCCCGAGAGTTTTTTGTCACAGGGGCTAAGTTTTGATGGGTACATCTTATAGACAAATGTCTTCTGAGGGGATGCGCTATATCTTGCGCATATTTGAAGCAGTTAGTTCATGCCGGCAGTGGTGCTGGAAAGAGAGAACCGGGTCAGCGGCAATTGCGCACTACCTGGACGATTGCGTGGTGGCAGGGCCACCCATCTCGCCATAGTGCAACCTCTTGCGGAGGGAATGCTGAAGGAATTCAGCGTGCCCATTGCTCCTTGAAAACGCAAGGGCCCAAAGCAGTTCTGTCTTACGTGGAGATAGAGATTGATTTGGCCAAGCAGGAGTGCAGATTGCCAGAAGTGGGAAAGCTGGTTAGAGGGGTCAGGTATTGTGCCGGAGCAAGAACGGTTGCACCGGGGCAGCTCCAATCATTGTTGGGAAGCATCAATTTTGCTTGCAGGTTGATCCCGATGGGCAGGATATTTAAGCAACGGCGGGAGCAAGCCCGCTGTGAGCATAGCAAGGAAAAATCACTTTCTGCACATCAACAAGGAAGTGCAGAGATTTGCTAGTATGGGAGGAATTCCTCCAATGCCTAAACAGGGTGCATATGTGGCCAGAGCCTATGCGGCCCAATCGCGCAATGCATTTATTTACGGATGCCGCATGAGCCACAGGCTTTGGGGCATACTGGCAGGGAGAATGGTGTGCCCAGTGGCGGCCACCAACGCGGGGGGAAGCAGGTCTCACCAGGAACCTTGCAGCTCTGGGGCTATTCCCAGTACTGGTAGCAGTGACAATCTGGGGAGAGAGGCTGGCCAACAGGCAAATTCAATTATGGTGCGGCTACCTGGGGGTAGTGCAGGCAGTAAACAGCCAGCGGGCGTCATCATCACCAGTAGTCAGGCGGGTTAGGAGATTGGTTGTGAAATGCCTGCGCCACAACATTACATTCAGGGCAAAGCATGTGCCAGGGGAAAAGAACGTGATAGCGGACACGCTGTCACCACAATATTACATTCAGGGAAAAGCATGTGCCAGGGGAAAGAGCGTGATAGCGGACACGCTGTCGCGGCAGAACGGGGAAGCTGTCAGAGCAGGTCTAACATGCCCTTCATGCCTCTGGCAGATAGGCAAGCCGAGTTAGCTAGCCAGGCGGAGCGGTCACCGGCACCAAGGACTTGGGAAGCATACAAGGTGGCATGGAATTGCTGGAAGGATTGCCAGGTTACGGTAGGTGCCGAGAGACTCAGCGCGCAGCAGCAGCTGTTGGCTTTCTTGGCCAAGCTCAGGCAGGAGCAGGCCTTAAAATCCCGGCTAGGCGCCTTGCTGGCAGGCATCTTGTTTCGACAAGCTCAGTGGCAGGGTCGACAGGGCGAAGTCATTCGCAGTGCATATGACCAGGAGGGTCTGGGCCAGAATGGAGGCGAAGAGGCCGGATGCAAGGCAACCCATCACAATAGAAAGGTTGTGGATTTTGTGGGACCAGATTACAACTGTCTGCCAGGGCCAGAGGGAAGCAGCCCTGTTCAGGGCGGCATTCGCAATGGCTTTTAGTAGTGGCGGGAACGAGGTTGTCAACAGGAGAGGGCCCGCAGCATAGAAATGTGGCAGTAACTGAGCAGGCGGCGCTGTGCAAGATTCACAAGTCAAAGACGGATCAGGAGGGCAAGGGTAAATGGGTCCAGCTTAACCGTCACGCGGACCCGGCAACGTGCCTGGTGGCAGTGGTTAGGGCCTTTGTAGGTATGAGGACAGCGAGCAAGGGGAATTTCCTTGCGCACGCAGAACGGGTCACCGCTAACCAAATACCAGTTTTCAGCTATCCTGAAGAAGGGCGTAGCGGCAGGCGGTGGCCGACAGGTAGGTTTAGCTCCCATTCATTGAGGATTGGGGCGGCCACTTCCGTGGCTAGTGAAGGCTGCGCAGGTGCTGGGAGCAGAGCGCCGGGTAGGTGCAAATCGGATCGTTATAAGATTTATGCCAAGCTGGTCGCCAACAAGCTGACAGCTAATTAACTCTTCCCCCTCCGCAGGGAATGCAAACCTAAAACAAATATGGATTGTCGGCCACTCCTACGTTCACTGGGCCGAAGTCAGGGCTGCGGCCAGGCCTTACGGCAGGCAGCTAGGGCTGCCAAGGAGCGAAGGACGAATGTTTTGGTTCTGGCAGAGGGGGATGAGGTGGAACGGGCCCAGGGAGGCATTGCCACTGGGCAAGGGGATGGCCTGCACGCCGGACACGATAGTTGGTCATCGGGGAGGTAATGAGTTAGGGGATGCCAGATCCCTTGACCTGGTAAGAACGGTCAGCACCGACTTAGGGTTAGGGTACTGTCGTCCAGCAGCATCCACAGGATGGTATGGCGCGAGGCAAAGAAAGGAGGAGCCATTGGAAGGACCAGGAAGAAGGTAAAGGTGGCAGTAGCCAAGCGTGTGAAGGGGGGTTATCCAACATGCAGATATCAACCCGACGATCAAGGGCATGTATGAGGTGGATGGAGGGCATTTGTCGGGCATTGGCATCGACTGGTTAACAACGCACTCCGGGAAGCGCAGGGAGTGTGAGGGAAGGGCGTTTGTGCAGGGTGGGGGTTTTTCGGTGCCCGGGCAATACCCGGAAACCTCAGTGGCGGGAAGAGGCGGTGCGCAAGGCAGGCGGAGGAGGGGAACCAGCTGAGGTGGCAGATTCACCCTCGGCGTGGGGGCCGCACGCCAGGCTCCAGCTTTCAACGGCGGGCCATCGGCTGCGCGCCAGGCGAGAGTGATCTGCAGGGGCTGGCTCCCAGGAACGGGAGGGGGCGTTGCCGAGGGCCTACCGCGTAGGTATGTGGCACGCCCCAGCGCGAATCAATGATCGGCATTGATAGGCTCTTGCACCTTGCCCACCGCTCTCTGTCCTCACCCTGCAAAACGTTGGTTAAGGATTGTGAATAAAACTGTGGCCAATGATTTAATCCCAAAACTTGTCTCAGAGTATGATTTCAAGGGGAGGGATAATTGGGACGGTCTAGCAGGAGCACAGCAGGCCGCCCTCTCACCTTTATGACCAGTGCAGGCTTTAACCCCTTCTATCCAAATCAAGCTCTGGTCATAGGGATTATCACACTATATTGCGGGGTACACCACAGGACGACCCGCTTACGATGCACATGAGGTCAACATAAGGTTTTGTTTTTTTACCCGAATGACGACGTGGGCACCGTTAGAAGTGCATCGCGTCCCCCTCGCATGGCTTGTTGTGCTCACCATGCTTCGGGCACGGTGTCTTTCTGCGCTCGGCACACAATTTATTCTCCCTCCACGCCTTAGTGGATGCTAGGGCATGAAATACCGCCTGTCTGGTCAAAAAAACTGTGAAAAACCCCATGTCGACCTTTTGACTGTCAACCTAACCACCTGTTGACCATCTTTAAGTCGACCAACCGTATCCCTTGGAGAGAACAGCTGCAGTCTTAATTCACCATATGGAAACATTTGGAAAGCGCCACATAGGTTTGCTTTGCATTTCTTTCTAGTTGTCCTTGTGGTGGAGGGTTTTGGACACCGCTTTTTATGCGAGCTACCTGTAAGGCTGCTGTGCGCAGTGTATTCGCTTACATTGTTTTACCCAAGATATTTTGCTTGGTTCCAGTTGTTAGGTCATTTTTGTATACCACTATTTGTTGACAGGCAAAAGATCGACATGCACTAAGTTGACCTTGACACAAGTAATAAGTTGACCTTGCAATGGTCGACATGAGTTTTGTTCATACATTACAATCCACTTGGATTACAATTGTATTGTATAGATTGTACGGATGTCTGTGATTACTGTCCTATCACTGATTCCAATTGTGAAGCACAACGGAATATGTTGTGTTACACAAGAAGCTATAAGTAATACCCCTTTTACACGGCCGCAAAAAGCCAGGTTTTTTTTCCCTCTTGGACCCGGGTCAGCGGTGGTATAATAAAGGGTTAACCTGTGTCCCTTTACACAGGACTTCTACCCAGGTCCTGACCAGGGTAGCACACAGGCAGGACCTGGGTAGAGGGCAGTGTAAGCTGGTATGCCGGGTCATCCGACCCGGCTCCCGTTTACAGCAATGGGTGAAGCCCAACCTCCTGACCGCAGCATCCTGCGGTCAACATGGAGCCTCCGCTGCTGAACTCTGGAGGCAGGGAGGAGGTGAATGGATGCCTGTGTGCGGCATCCATTCACCTCGCAGATGGGGTTGGCTGGGGGCAGCCCAGCAGCTTACCTTTGTGCTGGCCATGCCCCCAGCACGACTCTCGGGGGACCCGACACTTGGAGATGTCCTCTTCAAGCGCCGCCCCCATTTACACTGCGGGTAGGTACGGGAGTGTAAACGGTACAAATCCCAGATCTGGCCTGGCTTGGATCCCTGTTCCAAATGCTGGGTCGGATTTGGGTGTAAAAGGAGCATCAATGTGCCAAGGGAGGCACCATGTAGGGGTTCCCACTACACTATTTTGTGGCCCATGTCAATATCGACACCAGAAACTTGTGACATTCGTGTCCCCCATTTCATTCATGGTTGACCTAATGATCCACACCTTTTGACAAGCACAGGTACATTTTAAAGTTTGATTTCACACATTTTAATACAGATCTTATTTGGCCAAATAGATGCTTTCCAGCTTATGCTGGGGACCGAATATGTGCTAGAACTGGGTTAGCCAACTCCAGTCATCAAGAGCTACCAACGGTGCATGTTTTCCAGATCTCCTCACAGAATCACAAGTGAAGTAATTAGCTCCACCTGTGGATCTTTTAAAATGTGTCACTAAGTATTGAGAACACCTTTTGCAGCAGCTAGGTTGTCTGGAAAATGTGAACTGTTGGTAGCTATCGAGGACTGGAGTTGGCTACCACTGTGCTAGAAGATATTCCAGTACGCTCCATAACGGTTCCGATCATCTTTGGGCATCTGGGGTACTTGTGTATTATCACGGCGCCCATTGCATCGCATACCACTAATTAAGGGATGCGATGGGACCTGATTTTCAGGTCCAAAGACCCGCACTGTACAATAAAATATCGCATGCCATTAAAATGGCATGCGATATTTAATAGTACAAGCACCCTGATGGGTGATTACTATGTTAAATGCACCCCCATTGTTAACACCACCCCCACTATCAACGCCAACCCGAAGCATGGCGAGCGCGGTGGTAAGCATCCTCCGACCTTTTCATAACCCCACTATCCACGTCGGCGTGGAGTTGATTTTAGATAGTGTGGCGAGCGGACGTGGAATACATGTGAAGTAATCCGTGTCCCCTCGTGGGGCTCGCCACGCTTTGGGCTCGGTGGCTTGCTGCGCTCGCCACACTATCTAAAATCAACTCCACGCTGACGTGGGTAGTGGGGGTATGAAAAGGTCGGACGACGCATACCACCGCCCTTCGTGGGCTCGCTGCGCTCGCCACGCTTTGGGTTGGCGTTAATAGTGGGGGTGGAGTTAACAATGGGGGTGCATTTAACATAGTAATCACCCATCAGGGTGTCTGTACTATTAAAAATCGGGTCGAATCGCATGCGATGCAACCAATACAATGCCCTACGATGAAAATCTTGGGCGCCGTGATAATACACAAGTACTGCATCTGGTTTTTTATTTTTAGGGCAACTCTCATAGCAAATGTATAACAGTATATGTGTCAAGAATTAGGTTTGTTATCCCTGTTATGCTCAGTCTGCCTTTATTTTGGACCTGATAAAAATGAGGTATTATAGACCCATACTGATTGCAGGAAAGATCATTGCTAATAACAAACAGCATTATGCAATGTGCCCCAATATCACACATGTGGCCTCAAAACAATAGTAAAATAACTTTTTTTAATTTCTGGTTGTGGCTCTAAAACCTAAATTGCTTTGGCAAATAATTAGTTTCAGCCTGTGTGGTTATCTGCTATCAGATCCTCAAGCTCTATTTTCTCAATGGAAATGTAATTTTATATGCAGTGTGTGGCATAATAAATGATCCATCTAACCACTTCTGAGTAATGGCCCTATATTTTCACCAATTTTGTTATTGCTATTTTTCATTACTTTCATAATGTTTTCTTGCCTTCATAATAGGAATGAATATCAGATTGCGTGATGCACTGTGCTTGCCAACATTCTTCTAGTCTCTCTCGCAGCTGAATAGGCAAAAGGGAAGTTGGCTTCCAGCCTAGAATTCACAAAGCTGGCTTTGTATCAAGTCAGGGAGAAAAATCTCCTAGGCATTCTGGGAGGGGATATACATGTTTATTTTACATTTGTGATTAGTGTGTTTGTGTTGCACTAGAGTAGACCTATAATGATAGACCAATTTGCTTATACCACCAAATCCAAATGTTGTACCCTGCAGGCACATCACAACTTCAGTTTCTTTATTATGTAATACTCAATGCATACAGATGGAGTATGTCCCATCCTTGCAGGGGATGGCGCTGGCGACGCCAGCCGCCATCCCCCATCAGCGCCATATCGATGGCGAGAAGGGGACACGCGCGCACGAGAGGCGCGCGCGTCCCCTGCCGACGGCGCTTCCATCCGCTCCCCCGGGTCCCCGCCGGCTTGTCGGCGGTAACCCGGGGTCCCCGCCACCTGCCCGCACCCCCCCCCCCAACCCTGTCTGTCTCCCTGAGGCGGAGACGGACAGGGTTTCCTTCGCCCCGGCGACGCGCGTGCGACGCACGCTCGTCTCAGTATAATGGATGGCGAGGCTGCTGGCAGGACGCCAGCGGGGACGTTCTGGCGACCCGCCAGCCAGGATGTACAGTGCTCCATCTGTATGTCTAACTCATAATTGTGCACACGCTGGGTGCAAGAGGGCACGGTTCAATTCGCACACACCAGTATTGGGCGGTGGCGAAGGGCTCCGCTCATGAAAACGCCCAGCGTTTCATGGTTGTTCCCATGGAAATTGGGCAGTGATGGGCAGCTGACCTCACCAGACGTCAGCTGCCCGCCCTGTTCCTGTGCAGGGGAACATGCAAAGCTAAGAAACCATAGAGTCTTCGCTTTGCATGTACCTTCCAAATCATTCAGACATCTTGGGGGGGGGGGAGGGAAAATATAAAAAAAAAAAAAAACACGTTGATGCCGCACACTTGGCCAGCGTGTCTGTGAGTGGATGGGAGAATCCATCTGAGAGTGGTGAGCAGACTCTTACCAGCAGCATCTGCAGACGGAACATCTCTCCTTCACCGCTTCTCTGCTCCGTGTCTCTGAACTGTTGTGTGTTTTAACTGTTCTTCATGTTTTTACCATTTGGATATTAAGTGCTTTTTTAATCTTGAGCATTGGGAGCGTATTTTAAAGCACCTGATAGAGGAACGCGAGATAGCATTGTTAAGTGTCATATTACGTTTTGACTGCTCATATCATGCAAACCGGACATGTAAAGGATAAAGAAATTGCTATGGGCATGCAAGGCAGAAACTTAAAGTAAGTGTCTGCAAGTGCAGAGTGACAGGAATCCCATTTGTTCTTTGACCAGTGATATCCATCCACATATAGATATTGTTAGGTGTGTGTGTGTGTGTGCGCGCGCGCGCAATTGAAAAGAGAAGTAAACTGGAGTACGGTCCACCTGAATCCATTTTGGGTCTGCTTCACTCCACATTCAAGCAAGCACATAAATAGCACTGGTTTTCCCCCCAAAAAACTCCTTTGTAGCAACCTGCGCAGTTCCTGGTCTTTGATTGGGCTGGTGCTCTCTAATATTGTGCTTCAAGCACAGTATGGTCTGTATTTTAGTACTGATATAGAGACCAGACCTGTGCTAGAAGCACCAAAGCATCCAGCGACACCCCAGGCAGGGAAGAATAACTGTTTTTGAAAGCTGCAGTCTGCTAGAATGCAAACTAACTATGACTGCAGTCACCCCAGTAAAATTTTACACCTCAACTCATCTCTGTGAGCCAGGTGCTCTTCATGAGACTGCACTGGTTTCACTGTGAATATCTCCTGGAAGTCCTACCCACCAGTAACCCACATGATGGCGTTTCCTTCCCCAAGACAAGGTTGCGATAGGCAGAGAGCTGACTTCCTGTATGAAGCCACTCCTTGTGTTATCATAAACCATAGCCGGTTTCTATGGGCTGCAGCTGATGCAGTTGGCTGGTACTTTATATCTCATAACTTTATCTCTCATAACTTATCTCCAGTGCTTAAAGTGGTGGAACTCACCCCTCTACACCCACCCTTGTGGGCCACACCCCTAGCACCTCCCACCTGACAGAAGCCATGCCCCTTAACTCAACCCTTACATGGCACCAAGGGTATTCAGTGTCAGGGTGTGGGGCAGGTATTCGGTAGGACGGTGTCTCAGTGAGATGTAGATGAAGGCCATCCCGTAATTTCTGTGTTAAAAGAACTCAGTGGGGCCCCTCAGGAGCGGGTCCCTTTATGCAGCTGACTAATGGTAGCGCTAGCTGTGTGAGTGGCTTTCACAGCATGGCAGTAATGGAAAAGTACAGGGGGATATTGGGGGCAACACAAGTATAGGAGCTGATCTCCCAGCAGGGCAATAATGGGAGGGCACAGAGGGCTGTATATGGGAAGCACAGGTATAGGAGCGGCTGTCACAGCAGGGTAGTAATGGCTATGGGAATATAGAGTGGGGCATGCAGGTAAGGACATATCAAGACAGACTGGGACTCGCAGGGAGGGACATAGGAATAGGAGGGACATAGGACTACAGAGTGGGGTACGCAGGTAAGGGCATAGAAGCACAGACTGGGGATGCAGACTGAAATGCACTGAGATACAATTTCGTTCAGAAAAATTGTACAGTGTGTATGCACATTAATGAAGGGCAATTTCCTCCGTGCAGAAGCCATTTTGTTGGGATAGTCATGCTGCATCTGTAGGATGGAAATATTAAAACTATTTTCATAGTAAATCTTGCTTTTCAGTATTTCCAGCCGTGTTGTGATTTATGTATTTATTCCCAAAATTCAGGTAAAATAGAAAGATGTCTGCAAAACCCAAACTGTACTACTTCAATGGCAGAGGTAAAATGGAGTCCATACGCTGGTTGTTAGCCGCAGCTGGTGTTGAGGTTTGTAGGTTTCCTTGCATTTAAGCTCATACTTCTATTACATTGACGACTTCAATAATAACTAACTTACTAAGATCTTAAATCTTTTTCTTGTGCAGTTTGAAGAAGAGTTTCTGGAAACAAGAGAACAATATGAAGCATTACTTAAAAGTATGTACAAATCTCTGTATTGCATGGTAGTTTATGGGGGAGGGGGTGACGGTGTTGGTATGCCGGGGGGGGGGGATGCTGGCAGCGGTGGTATGCCCGGAAGGAGTGGGGGTGGCAGGCGGATCACCTTCTACTGGGAATGGGAGGTGGGAGCCTGGGAGGTGCTGCATGCACAGTGGCCATTTTGGAGTTGGGCAAAGTGCTGCGGCCACTGCCCGTGGCCCAGCCAGTCCATGGGGGTGCACGTCCGGCCCCTTTTTAATGACTTTTGGGCCAGCCCACCGGGAAATGGCCAGGTTTCCCGGTGGGCCAATCCGTCCCTGTTACTGTATGAATAGTTTTGGTTCTAAAATATGTCATCAAGTTTTCTACATGACAGAGGGGGAGATTCTCTAAAGCAAAAATGCGGTAAAAACTGCAGTGTGTGATTCTCTAAAAAAAAAAAAAACACTGGTTTACCGCGACGGGAGGCATCGCCAGCATGCCCCACCAAAGCCTATGAGCTTCTACCGCAACCCACCGAACCCCCCCCCCCCCCCTCACCTATGATCTCCCTCCTCCCTGCATTGTAATTCTCTTCCGGGTGCAGAGGGAGGAGGAGGAGGAGGAGAGGCCGCCCGGCAGTATCCAGGCAGGGTAAGGGGAAGAAGGGGGACCCGGCAGGACCCGCTGGACATCACCAGTCGGATAGCAAAGGACAGCTCTTAACGCAAGAGCTGTCCTTTGCCATAATTATTATAATATTTGGTACTTGTGTATTATCACAGCGATGTAAGCCCCCTATACGATGTTAAATTGTATAAGCACCCTAATGGGTGCTTACAATGTTAAATGCACGTAGGGGATGTGATTTTGTTTGGATCCCGCACTAAGTTATACCCACTAGGGATGGGGGGGGTCAAGAGATATCCTTGCCTCACGTAGTGGGGTTCGGCTTGAGTAGCCTGGTACCAACTAAGGTGTGTGTCTATGTACCTAATTGGACAGACACTGAACAGTTGGTGGTGCTCCCATGAGTCCGAGTATACACTTGAACAAAATGGGGGAGAAAAGAGGACTCTTTTTTTGGGGGGGGGGCACTCCTATAATATTATGATTTTATCAATAAAACTTTTATTTGCTATATTTTTAAAACTGGGCTTACTCTTGGACGAGGTAGCCTATGTCACCAAATTTCGCACCAGTTTAGCAGTGAGCTTTTTACCTTATAGGCTATGTGCTGGGGATTTTGGTTCGGATGTGATTGGTCCAATAGTGAGACCAATCCAGGTAGTGATGTGTTGCTAGTGAGCCACGTGGCTCATTTTCATTGGGGCTCGTTAGAGGCAAATTTGTTAAGTTTATTGGGGTTGTTTCCCCATTTTGGTGGAGACTGCTGTATTTGTTGGCCCTTGGTGGGTCGCCACAGATGCCTTGCTCCTGATTGGGTTTACAGTAACACAGCAGTAATTTATAATATTCTACTAGCTCTCTAATGGTAGCTTTCAAAAGTAAGTACAGATAGATTTTCACAGTTCTAGACTTTGGCTGTAAGTGCTAATTGTGTGTGTCAAGTTTGCACAGCTTCTGTTCCTTGCACATTGGTGCTTGGAAACGAAGAGAAAAAAACATGACAGGGTATTGTCTAATCGCTGTGCCCAATTATCCCCCCACAAATGACATAACTCTCTTGTTGGATAAAATTGGCCACAGCAGCCATCTTTATTGAAACAATACAAAATTAACAATAATCAAAAACATTCCCCACGGAAGGTGGTCCCCGAGGCCCTCAATAAATCAATCCACACCTCTAAGCACTTCCAGGAGTTGTTACCCCCAGCCGATAGCGATTGGCTCGAGGGCACCAATTGTCAACACCCAGTGCTCATTAATTAGCCTCACCCAGGGGAGTCCAGCCCCCTCATGGGGCCCTCCCCGCCGCATAATTAAGCCTCAATGCCACTAACCTCGAGGACCCCCCTCCGCACAGGCCACTGTGACAAAAGACAACCTATCAATAATTCTTCCTAAAAATTATAAAATTAGGGAGGGTGGGTGGGAGCTGTTCAGAAAAATCTCCCAGTGACCCCTATTTCCTGCCTGCACTCTGCTTATATACCCTTACTACACCCCGTTAAGCCCCTCCCCCTATGACCCTCTCCTTAGACACCCCTTCTATGACTGTCCAGCTAGTCAGCTCCCTACAAACCCTGTCAGGGGAGCCTACCCCCAGGCTTTGCCTCCAGTCCGGCTCCTACATGACAGGGTATTGTCTAATCGCTGTGCCCAATTATCCCCCCACAAATGACATAACTCTCTTGTTGGATAAAATTGGCCACAGCAGCCATCTTTATTGAAACAATACAAAATTAACAATAATCAAAAACATTCCCCACGGAAGGTGGTCCCCGAGGCCCTCAATAAATCAATCCACACCTCTAAGCACTTCCAGGAGTTGTTACCCCCAGCCGATAGCGATTGGCTCGAGGGCACCAATTGTCAACACCCAGTGCTCATTAATTAGCCTCACCCAGGGGAGTCCAGCCCCCTCATGGGGCCCTCCCCGCCGCATAATTAAGCCTCAATGCCACTAACCTCGAGGACCCCCCTCCGCCACCAAGCACGGGGTTAAGCCCTTGACCCCGGGCGACCCCCCCACATCCGGAACGCTGTTTCTATCCCTTCCTGTAGTCCCAAGGACCAAACATCGATCCCTACAGCGTTCAAATGCACACCGTCTCCTCTCCCTAAATGGTCTGCTCCCAAGGTCATTCCCTCCCATGTGCAACACTAATATGTCGGGAGCCCTATCGAGCCGAACAAAACGGTGAAATTCCTGTAACATTCCACTCCATACCATACCGCGCTTCCCCAGCCATCGAACCACTGCCTCCTCTCTATCCAAACCTAGCTGGCGGCCGTTCGGTCTGACATCAGCCCGCAAAGCTCCCCAAAAGACATATGAATGTCCTAAAATCCAAATCAGGCACGGGGGATGCCCTAAAATTAGAAAGAACACAATCAGCCTCAACAATCCCCTAAACGAACATATGAACGAAAACGAGACGATTCCCATCGCCCAATGCGCTTAATCAGCTCATCTCCCAAACCCATCCTAGCAGCCTCAGTTGCGGCCCCGATGCGGAAAGAGTGACCCGCGTATTCCTCCCCCTTGAGGCCCAACGTCCGCAGGACTGCTCTAAACACGCTTGTGAACTGGAACCGTGATAAAAAGGACCCATTCGCATGCATCAGCAAAGGATCCCTTTCTCTGCCCACTCTGACTTCCTTAAATATCCTCAGCCGTGCCACCGGGCACATATCCGAGCCTAGTACAGAGAAAAGAACCACCTTCTTCCCCCTCCCTAATTGATCCGTCTTAGACCTCCTCACCACTAGCTCCACCCTATCCGAGTATAAATCCACATCCTCCCCTAACAAACCTCCCGGCCTGGAGACGCTTGGACTCACGAGTTCACCAATCCGAAGTGCCCCGAAGAAGGCAAGCGAAAAGGCTACCCCGAACAACCTTTCCTCGAAATTGGAACTACAGACCTCACCCAACTTCCTGCCCATATTCTGCAACAACTGGAAGGACACCGGCCTTCTCTGATCCTGTACTACATGTCCTTTTCTCCAGCCTTTTAAAGCCTGCGCAATCAGGAAATTCTTTGTGACATCAGGCCTCCCACCTGCACGAAACCCAAAAGCTAAGCCCGCCATACAGCGCGTGATCTTAGCCACTGACCAACCAATCTCCTTACAATGGCCTATGTATAGCAAGACAGCCAACTCGTCATCATCCTCTTTCAAACCTACTACCTCACGCCATTCTAACCAGCTCCGCCATTCCTGATTGTATGCCGACCATGTATTTGGGGCCAAGGATTCCCTGATGAGCTGATCGACTACCCGTCCAGCAGAGCCCAGAGCCGACTCGGGAACCCGGTCCCCTCCCTGTCCGCCTCTGGCGCCAACTCCCGGAATCGTTCCCACTGTGAACGAGATAAAGAATCCGCAATGCCGTTAGAGACACCGGGAACGTGCCTAGCCACAACCCACAAATTCAAAGCCAGACATTCCAATACCAACTGCTGCAAAATAGTAACCACCGGCGGTGAAGATGCCGACAATTGATTAATAGCCATGACCACCCCCAAATTATCGCAGTAAAAACAAATCTTCCTATCGCGGAACAGCTCACCCCAAACAACAACTGCAACCAAAATAGGAAACAATTCCAACAATGCTAAATTTTTAACCAAGCCTCTCTGCACCCAAGACTCCGGCCACCGGCCCACACACCAATGTCCCTGGCAATAAGCCCCAAAACCGCCACTCCCAGCGGCGTCTGTGAAAAGGTCTAGCTCTGTAGCCACGCACGTGTATGACATCCACAACGCCCTGCCATTAAAGGTTTCCAGAAAAGATGCCCACACCCGCAAGTCCCCTTTTAACTCACTACCTAATCTGACAAAATGATGAGGAAGAACCACCCCTGCTGTCGCTGCTGCCAGCCTCCTGCTGAAAATGCGGCCCATCGGCATAATGCGACACGCAAAATTCAACTTACCCAGCAAGGACTGTAATTCCCTCAATCTGATTTTCTTCAACAGCAACGCCCTCCCTACCTCGGCCTTCAAACCCAGTAACTTTTCTTCAGGCAAGCGACACTCCATATTCACAGTATCAATGACAATACCCAAAAAACTGATCACAGTCGCAGGGCCCTCCGTCTTTCCCGGAGCAAGCGGGACCCCAAAGTCTGCCGACACCCTTTCAACAGTCCTCAACAATAAATCACATACACCGGTCCCCCCGGGACCAATACATAAAAAAATCATCTAGGTAATGAATAACTGAACTGCACCCAGAGACATCCTTAACCACCCACTCCAAAAAGGAACTAAAGGCCTCAAAATAAGCACACGACAAGGAGCACCCCATCGGTAAACAACGATCAACAAAAAACTCCCCATCCCAACAACATCCCAACAAGCGCAAACTGGTTGGATGAACAGGCAGCAACCGGAATGCCGATTCAATATCAGTCTTTGCCAACATGGCCCCTTTCCCAAACCGCTTCACCCACTTAACGGCCGCATCAAAGGATGTATAAACCACCGAGCAGATGTCGGGGTCAATGCCATCATTGACAGACGCCCCTTTTGGGAAGGATAAATGGTGTATCAGACGAAACTTGTTCGCCTCCTTTTTTGGCACCACCCCCAACGGAGAGACTATCAAATCTGGCCACGGTGCCGCCCTAAACGGTCCAGCCATACGACCCAGCTGCACCTCCTTAAACAGTTTTTCCTGCACCACTGCAGGATGCTCCCTAGCAGACTTCAAATTCCTCCTAAAACTTCCTGACACCTGCACGTCAGAAGGTATCTTAAAACCTTCCCTAAACCCCTCCTCCAACAAGGCGGCTGTCCGCTGGTCAGGATACCTACGCAGATAACCCAGCATCCTTTCCAGCCGAACTGGTGTCGCCCCCTTTTGAACTACTGTCTCGGGACTTCCCTCTGAAGCATTTATTTGCCCCATGGTTCCCTCCACATGATGAACATTCATGCTTGAATTTGCATTTTGCTCCAAACCGGCATGACCCGTCGTTGAAGGCAAAGCAGAGTCCCTTCTGCATGGCCGTCCCGCTTGTGGCCTCTCTCGGCCCCCCCCCATCCCCACGAAAGGGCTGCCCACTTTTTATGGGGGCCGTTACCTTTAACCATAAAGCAATATCCTTATGATCCCAACGAATGTTGGGGCGAACCGCCTTCCTCTGCCTAAACTGCTCATCATACCTGAGCCAGGCCATGCCCCCGTACACACGGTATGCCTCTCCTATCGCATCCATGTAACAGAATAAGCCTGAACAATTGTCAGGTGCCTTCTCCCCAATCACACTAGCTAAAATAGCAAATGCCTGTAACCAATTTGTGAATGACCGCGGTATCAGCCGATACCGCCGCCGTTCCTCCTCCTCCTTTTTCTCCTCCTTGCGGGGCCTATCCAGGTTAAAACGCTCTAAGGGTAGTAATGAAAATATATCCACATATTCCCCTTTCCAAATCTTCTCCCTCACCTCCTGCTTCAGGTGGGCCCCCAATGGCCCCTCAAAACATACATACACCTCCCCTTTCGCAGTGTCACTAAGCCTCCCACTCTCATCCTGCGTCACCACACTGCCCCCTTCAGCCCCTGCCCTGCTGCTGCTTTGCTCCCCGCCGGATACCAGCACCACGCTGCTCCCCGGCACCCCACTGCTAACCGGCACCCCACTGCTAACCGGCACCCCACTGCTAACCGGCACCCCACTGCTAACAGGCACACTATTACTGACCGGCACACTAATGCTAGCTGGTGTGCCCGAATTCTGCGGTGCCCATGCTGCCGCCGGGGACGGCCCCTGCCGCAAACCCACCAGCCAATCTGCAAAACCACTCAATAATTCGGTAAAGCCCCTACTCATTTCCCCCTGGGGGGCTAACCCTCCCCCCCCCTGACTTTGTGCTAAAGCATTAATAGACATAGAGACAGACTCACCAGGCTGCCTGGGGGCTGTGAACCCAGCAGCCGCAGGTCCAGTGTCCTGACGGGTCCCAGATGAAGAAGGACCAGGTATCTCTCCATCGTCTGCTGACGCTGCCATCTCTCTTCTCCTGTCCTCCCGACCTTCAGGTATAGCACCAGCCGGCGTGACCGCGTTGGAGGCGGAGCCAGCTGTGCGTCTCTCGCTCCGTGTACCAGGCCTGCGGTCCGCAGCCTGTACTTCTGCCCCCCTGGCACGACTCACCCCGCGCTGGGCAGCAGCATGCCCCGCCGCTCCAGGTCCAGACCCACGTGACGCCGGATCTTCTTGCACGTGGGGGGGGTTCCCCCCGCGCGGAGGGTTCCGCCTGCATGTTGGATTCCTCCCAGACCTGGTCCTGCGGGCGGAAGGTGCCCGGCCCGCAGCCTGGCCTGGAGGGTCCCTGACGGGGCTCCTAGAACGGCGCTGAACCCTGGGGGACACGGATGGGCTGAAGCGCTCCGGAGGCCTGGACCTCCGAGGCCGTGCGCCCGCTGGAGCAGCCTCCTGCGTTGCTGCTCCCAGTCCCCCCAGCAGACCTGACATCTGCTGCTGCAGCCACTCTGTCCCTCTGGTGCCTGCTGCCTCCCTGAGGGCAGCCAGCGCTGCAGATACCTCAGCATCAGCGTTTGGGGAAGCCATGGGAGATGCAGTGCTGCTTAGCTGTTCAGAAAAATCTCCCAGTGACCCCTATTTCCTGCCTGCACTCTGCTTATATACCCTTACTACACCCCGTTAAGCCCCTCCCCCTATGACCCTCTCCTTAGACACCCCTTCTATGACTGTCCAGCTAGTCAGCTCCCTACAAACCCTGTCAGGGGAGCCTACCCCCAGGCTTTGCCTCCAGTCCGGCTCCTACAGTAGTTGTACAAAAATATAACTTAAGCAATTCTAATTCTTTGCTATAAACAGCAGTAACATAGCAAAGATACGTGGCATTTGCTGGCTCTCTGGTGATAGCATTAAAAGAGCAATTTACACATTTCTATGCCTTTGCTATAAGTATTTGTTGTGCGTGTCAGTCTTGCACAGCTGCTGGTCTTTTGCACTTTAGGCACAAAGAGGGAATTAATTTATACACCAACAGAGTTTTTTTTATATTTTTGCTGTAAATAGCAGTTTGGAGAGTTATATATCTCCTTAACCCCTTCCCGACATTTGACGTACATGTACGTCATGGTCGGGAAGTACTTCCCGACATTTGACGTACATGTACGTCATGGCTTCTAACTGTCACTGCGTCTATAGACGCGGTGACAGTTAGGAGATGTCTGCTGTCCCTGACAGCAGACATCCCCCCTCGCCGCCCAGGGGGGGCAGGGGTGCCCCCCCCCCCGGTCGGCGATCGCTGTAATTGGCTGTTCAAATCTGAACAGCCATTCACAGCGTTTCCTGTGTTACCGGCGGCTAAGCCGCTCGGTAACACAGGGATCGGTGGTGATCGGTGCTGTTAAGTACAGCACCGATCACCACCGATGAGCAGCACCCCCCTCCCACCCACCCGGCACTCACCCGGCCCGGCAGCAGGCTCACCCGGCGGCGGCAGCGTCAGGAGCGCACGCAGCGTCAGGAGCGCACGCACCCCCCTCCCCCCCCCCCCCTGCCAGCCTCAGCAGCAGCATGAGCTGCATAAAAAGTTTAAAAAAATAATGATAATGAACTGAAATATATATATATATATATATATATATATATATATATATATATATATATATATATATATATATATATATATATATATATATATATATATATATATATATATATATGATATTCCCGACATATGACCTATATATACGTCATGGTCGGGAGGTACTTCCCGACCGAAGACGTATACATACGTCATGGTTTTAAACTGTCACCGCGTCTATAGACGCGGTGACAGTTTGGAGATGTCTGCTGTCCCTGACAGCAGACATCCCCCCTCGCGGCGATCGCTGCGATTGGCTGTTCAAATGTGAACAGCCAATTGCAGCGTTTTCTGTGTTACCGGCGGCTAAGCCGCTCGGTAACACAGTGATCGGTGGTGATCGGTGCTGTTAAGTACAGCACCGATCACCACCGATCGCCAGCCCCCCCCCCTCCCACCCGGCAGCCCCCCTCCCTCCCACCCACCCGGCTGCCGCAGCGCCAGCACCCCTCCCACCCCCCCGCCAGCCGCAGCGCCAGCCCCCCTCCCAAAGCTGGTGACCAAAATGGGGTCACTTGTGGGGGGGTTCCACTGTATTGGTGCTTCGGGGGTCTTGCTAATGCGACATAGCACCCACCATTCATTCCACCACCAAATATCACTCCTTCCCTTCTGAGTCCTGCCATGCACCCAACTGGTATTTTTTGGTCACATGTGAGGCATTGCCGTACTCGGGAGAAATTGGGGCACAGATTTTGGGGTGCTTTGTCTCCTTCATTCCTTGTGAAAATGAAAAATTTTGAGCCAGAACTGCATTTTTCTGTAAAAAATTACATTTTTTTACACAAAAATGCAGATCTGGCTCAATTTTTCATTTTCAGTTGGGTGCATGGCAGGACTCAGAAGGGAAGGAGTGATATTTGGATTTTGCAGCACAGATTCTGGTTGAATGACCCCCGAAACACCCATACAGTGGAACCCCCCCACAAGTGACCCCATTTTGCAAACTACACCCTTCAGGGAATTCATCAAGGGGTATAGTGTACATTTCAAACCCCCAGGGGTTTCACCAATTTTGATACAACTGGGCTGTGAAAATGAAAAATTAATTTTTTTCATTTTCACTGCCCAGTTGTACCACAATTGGTGAAACCCCTGGGGGTTTGAAATGTACACTATACCCCTTGATGAATTCCCTGAAGGGTGTAGTTTGCAAAATGGGGTCACTTGTGGGGGGGTTCCTAACTTTTAGCATCTTATGGTGCCTAGAAACCTACATGGTGCCTAAAAAATAATCTCATAAAAAGGAGGCTCCAAAATCAAGTAGGTGCTCCTTCTATTATGAAGCCTGTGGTTTGGTCACCGTGCACACTAGGGCCACATATAGGATATTTATGAAAACCAAAGAATTGGGGGAATCAATTTTTAGTCACATTTCTCTAGAAAATTTGTTTTAATTCCTGTGAAACACCTAAAGGGTTAACAAACTTCCAAAATGCTGTTTTGAATACTGTGAGGGGTGCAGTTTTTGAAATGGCATCATTTATGGGGGTGTCTCACATACAAGTCCCTCAAAGTCACATCAGAACTGAACTGGTCCCTAAAAAAATCAGTGTTTGAAATTTTCTTGAAAATTTGAGAATTTGCTATTCATATTTTAAGCCTCCTAGTGTCCAAAAAAATGAAAATGAGGTTGAAATAATGATGGCAACATAAAGTATACATATGGTCTATGTTAGTTATTAACTATTTTGAGTGGTAAGATTATTTGTCTCACAAGCAGAAAATTTAACATTTTGCAAATCGCAAAATTTTCCATTTTTTTACGACATTTTGGTATTTTTCACAAAAAAACACAGACTGTATCGACCAAAATTTACCACTAACTTGAAGTACAATGTGTCACGAGAAAACAATCTCAAAATCACTGGGATAAGTAAAAGCAAAAAAAAGTTATACCCACTTAAGTGATACATGTCAGATTTGAAAAAAAGGGCTCTGTCAGGAACGCAAAAACTGGCTCTGTCAGGAAGGGGTTAATTGATAATTGTAACGCTTTTGTTGCATGTATCACACATAGAATAAACAGCAATATAACACATTTGTTGCGTGTATCAAATTCAAACAGATAGGAGTATGATGCACAGCTAATTGTTTGTGCAGATCTCTTGATCTGTGCTTTTCCCTGTTCCGTGTGCAAGATTCCAAACAAACATGAGTATATTGTACAACTGGTAGTCTGAGTAAATCTCCCACAGAGGACTCTGTAAATGAGAGTATCTATACCTACTACTCTGTAGGCAGAGTAGTAGGTATAGATATCGCTTCTACTTTCAGTGTTAAGTGCCTGGTTGCCCTGTTGTGCACGGACAGAGCAGGGACAGCCAAGGCAAGTCACTGATGAGAGGGCGAATAGAGTACCTTTCTGTAGTGTGTTTCTATGTGGTCCCAGTCTGTCAGTTTATCGGCTACCAGGTCCCTCCGTTATGGCTGCTGATTCCCTCTGGGAGCAGAGGCAGGTGGGTTGGTGGAGAGAGCTAGAGGGGAGAACGGCGCGTATGTGCCGGGTGGGTTCTCCTTCTCTGCAGCTGGAGCTGCGTGCGGCTTGCTGCTGTGCAGTCTCCTAACGCTGAACCACCGGCGCTGGTGGTCAGCGGATCTATGGATGACGCGCGTTTCGCCTCGACGGCTTGTTCACATCATGTTTTTTTCTCTTCTTTTCCAAGCACCAATGTGCAAGGAACAGAAGCTGTGCAAACTTGACACACCCAATTAGCACTTACAGCCAAAGTCTAGAACTGTGAAAATCTATCTGTACTTACTTTTGAAAGCTACCATTAGAGAGCTAGTAGAATATTATAAATTACTGCTGTGTTACTGTAAACCCAATCAGGAGCAAGGCATCTGCGGCGACCCACCAAGGGCCAACAAATACAGCAGTCTCCCCCAAAATGGGGAAACAACCCCAATAAACTTAACAAATTTGCCTCTTAACGAGCCCCAATGAAAATGAGCCACGTGGCTCACTAGCGAAACATCACTACCTGGATTGGTCTCACTATTGGACCAATCACATCCGAGCCAAAATTCCCAGCACATAGCCTATAAGGTAAAAAGCTCACTGCTAAACTGG
This sequence comes from Crinia signifera, assembly GCF_055691185.1. Classification (NCBI taxonomy): domain Eukaryota; kingdom Metazoa; phylum Chordata; class Amphibia; order Anura; family Myobatrachidae; genus Crinia; species Crinia signifera. Next base: position 209,045,245 of record NC_139219.1, read on the forward strand.
TGCGAAATTTGGTGACATAGGCTACCTCGTCCAAGAGTAAGCCCCGTTTTAAAAATATAGCAAATAAAGTTAAAGTTTTATTGATAAAATCATCCTATCATAAGAGTGCCCCAAAAAGAGTCCTCTTTTCTCCCCCATTTTGTTCAAATGTTCAATGCACCCCCACGCCACCCCCCAGTATGAATGTGTACCCGAAGCGTGGCGAGCGCAGCGGTACGCGTCCTCTGACCTTTTTATACCCCCACTATCCACGTCAGCGTGGAGTTGATTTTATATAGTGTCGAGCGCAGCGAGCCACCGAGCCCGAAGCATGGCGAGCGGACGCATATACCTGTGAAGTAATACGCGTCCCCTGCGCTCGCCACACTATATAAAATCAACTCCACGCCAGTGTGGATAGTGGGGGTATGAAAAGGTCGTAGGACGTGTACCGCCATGCTTCGGGTTCACGTTCATAGTGGGGGTCAATTTAACATTGTAAGCCCCCATTAGGGTGCTTATACAATTTATAATCGCATTGTATGCCATACAATTTTAACATTGTATGACATCGCGGAACATACCATCGCATGCCTTCTGGTCTGCGATGCGATGGGCACCGTGATAATACACAAGTACCTAATATTTATCTCTGCGGTAGCCGGCGATGTGCGGTGAGTTATTTTGTTTCTGTGCAGGGAATACTGACTGCTTTATTTTTTATAATAATAAAAACATAGCACTTCTCCCAATTGGACTCAAAGTTCTTTACCATTGTCTTTACAGCTCAAAATAACAAGCTTAACAGTAGATATCAGTAAAATGCTTGACTAAATAGGTACGTCTTTTAGTCTATTCTTAAAGGGTTCTACAGTGGGTATGCGGTCATTTGGTCTACAGCATTATGGGCGACAGTCATTAGGTCGTTAGTTCGACAATGTTTAGGTCGACATGGGGTTAACCCCATGTTAACCTTTTGACTGTCGACATGGACATTGTCGATCTAATGACCTTTACCAAATTATCCCAATCCCTACAGTGGGGGCTTCTCGCACTGTGTGAGGAGGAGAGTTCCATAGAGTTGGTGCAACAAAGTTGAAAGCTCGGGTAATTCTGGGTACTGTTAGTAGGACAGTAAGAAATCAGAAGCTGCTGCAGGTACCTTGGGCCTTGGTCATGTAGGGCCTTGAAAGTGAGTAAGCCAATCTTGAAATGGGAGTTGTGGCAGGACTGGGGCTGGTTAGTTTATAGCAGTGGTAGCCAACCCTCGAGAGCTACCAATAGTTCACATTTTCCAGACAACCTAGCTGCTGCATAGCTGCACTCATTAATCACTGACACATTTTAACAGATCCACAGATGGAGCTAATTAGCTCACTTGTGATTCTGTGAGGAGACCTGCAAAACATGCACTGTTGGTAGCTCTCGAGGACTAGGGTTGGCTACCCCAGGTTTATAGTGTAGCAGCTGCATTTTGTACCAGCTGCAAGTGGTGCAATTCTTTTGATGTGAGACCCAGGTAGCGAGCATTGCAGTAGTCTAGGCCTGATGATATAAATGCATGTATGACTTCAGGCAGGTCTTCAGAGGGAATTAAGTGCTTGATTCTGGCTATATTCCTTAGAAGATAGAAAAGGACTTGATTGTGGCTGACACCTGATGTTTAAGTGCCACTATCCAGGACAACACCAAGATTCCGCACATGATCAGAGGTTTTTTAGTGCTCCCCCCCCCCCCCCCTTTCAGTTGGCTATGCTGCCGTCTTTGTCCTGTGATTTATCATCAGGATTTCTGATGATTCAGTCTCAGCCATCTGGCACTCATCCACTCCTGGAGCTCAGATGGTCGCTGATGAACAGTAGACTCTGCCGGGTGAAGAGGCAGGTTGATTTTGCCATGTAATTGATTGCTGCTTTAAAAAACATGGGAAAACTCTCCCAAAATCTCTCACTTTCTAAAACTCTCACACTATTACATTTGGCCCACAGTTTTGTCTTTTTTTTTTTTCTGTTTTTTTTTAGTTCAGTTTTATACGAAACACTTTGTTTGATGTCCACTATTAGACTGTTAAATTGGGTCCGTAAGCACATAAAAAGGAAATAAAGTATTGCTGATCAATACTGCCTAGTAAATAACAGTGATTTGCATATACTGTATGTACTGCTGGACACCACTGATAGAATGAATAACTTTCAATAGCATATCCAGTAGAACAGGGGTTCTCAAACTGTGGGTCCCGACCTTCTCAGAATAAAGTCGCGACTCTATGTTGTTGACCATCAGACCGATAACTTTTCTAATCTCTCTCTAAGCTAAAAATGTGGTAAAAACCCTGTTATCTGTGTTTTTACAGCATTTTGGGATGCTGTAAGAAAAATCTGGCGATGCCCCATAGAAGCCAATGGGCTTCTACCGCAATGCGCCCTCACCTGTGTCCAGAGCTGTGCTGCCCGGACCTGTGACCTCCTCCCTGCACTGATCCTCTTCCGGGTGTAGGGAGGAGGAGAGCCCGGCGCTGCAGCGCCGGGTCTGGGAGGGAGGGGGGAGGCGCCGGGACCTGCTGGGTCTTTGCTATAATTATCGCATATGTTAGAACATATGCAATAATTATAATTGCGATTGGGGGGGGGGGGGGGCAGAGATTTTTAGAGAATCTCCCCCAGTGATTCAAGGAGTCTGAAAATTCTGTTGAATTGTCTGTTATTTTAGACTCCTCCCATCATTTTGTGCCTCCACAATGCTGCCATGTATGTGCTGTCTGTGATGTGATGACCTTCTGCAGCAACTTGCTGGGGTCCTGTCATTATTTTTTATCGTCTGATGGGGTCCCAGAGGAAAATAGTTTGAGGACTCCTGCAGTAGAATCTAGGGTCAATCCTATTATTGCTGAAGGGTGTGAGTTGCCGTTCGGGTGCCGTTTAAACGCTGGAAACGGCACCCAAATTAAGCCTCTCACAGGGCCAAATTCACTTAAAAGTGCGAGCACTCTTAAGCAAATTCAGCCCGCCATAAAGTGCACCGGGTCTGTGATGATTCACACTCGTGAATCATCCGCGCATAATAGGATCAACCCCCTTTGTTATTTTCAATAAACAATATATCTGATTTTAGAATTATGCCTGAGAGTTGCTGTCAAATATTTGCATAGCATATGGGTGTAGTATAATTTGTCGACAGTGACCATGTTAACATTCAGTATGTCTTTATGGATATGTCGACATGATGAACTGTCAACAAACCATCCCTGTTTGAATAGGGGTCTCTTTCCATTTCTCGTTGCTTCTCTGTAGACCTGGAATGCTCTTGCTGTCATGCCTGTTGTCTGAGTCAATGTGAAGAAGGCCTCAGGTGTAGGCTCGGACCAATGAATGAATCGGGGAGGTCTGATTAGACCCTTGTACATAAATTGTACCGTAGTGCACCCAGAGGCAGGATGAGCAGGAAGCAGGCAGGAGTAAAAGGAAACAGATGATAACAAAGAAGATTGTACTGTTGGAGAGAGTGCGCTATATAAATTAAACTTACTTGGCAACTGGCAGAGCGTAAGGTATGCACGGCAACAGGACTGTTACACAATGACTATGACAAAGAAGATGATAAAGATGCAGTGCAGCGTACTGATGAAGTTCATAAGCGCTATGAGCCGATAACCACACTGAGGGCAAAGTATTTTACTTGGGGTTGCCTGGGTATACTGATGACTTGGAATAATGATTAGAACATTGATGGCTGGAACATCGAATGCGAAATGATGGTTCATGAGATTCTTCATAGGTTTAATTATTTTCAGCTAAAAAAAAAAAGTGAAACTTTAGGTCTCTTGCCAGAACAGAAGATGTTGACTCAGACTCAGATCAAAATGCTTTGCACGTTTCTTATTCAGGTCAAGTTACAACTTTTCCACACTAGCTGATTTTGAATATCTCAATTTCAACTTGTACATCCACTTGGTCAAAGATGTCCTATGAAGGCAGATGTCTTACACTGCAATATTGATTTCACTTTGAAGTAAAACCCCACCCGAATCTAATTCTCTCTGCACATGTTACATCTGCCCCACCTGCAGTGCACATGTTTTTTTTTCCATTTGAGAAGGAATTTGCCTTTGCAAGTGAACCAGAATAAGGGCCAATGTTCATAAGGGGATTAGGTAAGAACAGGAATGACCAGGACCTGAACTAGATACCTGCAGACAGGGGGGCGTAGCTAGGAACTGGTGGGTCCCATAGCAAAATCTTCAGAGGGGCCCCCCTTCATTGTCACTACTATGCCCCTTGGGGGGGGGGGAGGGAGGGAGAGAGAGTGAGTAAAAGGAGGGTGTTAGGGGGCGATAGAGAGGAGCATGAAATTAACAGAGGTGGTGACATTCAAATCCCGGCACTGCCCAGAGCCAGCTGAGGCAAACTTCAGCTATGGCAGTCTGACACACACATATACAGGGGCACACTAACCCACACACATAAATATTTTACTCTTTTATAAGGGGAACACTGACACACACACACGCGCGCACACACACACACACACACACACACACACACACACACACACACACACACACACTGTAGAGGGGTACAAAGACACACACAACAGGGGCCAGGGGCTCACTGACACACAAAAACATTTAGTGCATACATTGTGCAGGGAACGAGGGTGGGGTGCACTTACACACACTTTGTATACGATAAATGGATCGCATGAGTCACTGCTGGTCCAGGAGCGCTGTATGGGATTTGGCTGGCAGCGGTATAAGAAATAGCACTGTGACAGTGTAGGCCACAGTGCTGCATGTTAGACCGGTGTTTTACGGCCAGCCCTGTGCAGGGCAGGGGGAGGATTGTTAGCTCTCTGCTAGGTGCTGCTCTCCGGTGGGTAGTGGGGAAGAGGGAGCTGGCAGTCTTTTAGGAAAGGCAGGACTGGGTGTAGGGGAGCTGCAGGCCCCAGACACAGCTTGGGCCCCATAGCAGCTGCACCCTTGATAGTTATGCCAGTGCCTGCAGAAATCTTAGCCACTGTGGAGCAGAGGAGTAACTAAATAACATGGTGCCCGGAGCAACTGTAATGCCCATTACAGAATTTGCCACACACCGTAGTGCCCATTACACATTATGACCCTCACCGTAATACCTAATAGACCACACACCGTAATGCTAAGTAACTTGATGCCACACACCATAATGCCCATTGCACATGCCACACTTCATAATGCGTAATTAACTTTTATGCCTATCATTATGCCACACACCATAATGCTTTAGAGTAACGCTATACATGCAATGGTGTAATTATAAATTTTTCACACCCTATGGCATTTTAGTTCCACTTACACATAATGCACCCTATAGTGTTGCTTACACATATATTGCCCCCCCAGCAGTGCCCCATTATACACACAATACTTCCAGTAGTGCCGCTTACACATATAATGCCCCCTGTAGTGCCACTGCTTTACACACCCACATAATGCCCATAGTAGTGCTGCTTACAAATATAATGCCCCCCTTGTAGTGCCGCTGCCGTACACACACACTTAATGCTCCTGCTAGTGCTGCTTAAATGCAATATGCTACAGAAAAAATTGTCACTCTAGCCACGAAATCTGCTGTGACTGTATGTTTGTGGCTAAATTTGTATAAGATCCAAAGTAGAAAGTAAGGCTACACTGATTGTTGCCACTACTATATTTATAACTATTTTTCCTTTGTACATATTCAACCCTGTCCATTGAACTTCTCAGCTGGACTTTTATAAATAATATACAGGTTGAGTATCCCTTATTGAAACAAAAAAATCTAAGTACTACTGGGTACATATGTTATGGGTGCCGGATGACTGCCTGACAATCGGGATCCCGACAGTCAGTATACCGACATCGGAATCCCATCTGCCGGTGCTCTGACAGGAGGATTCCGACTGACTGGGTCTATTATCCCTTGCGGAGGTCCACGACCCCCATAGACGGAGAATAGAACCTGTGGGGAGCGAAGCGAGCCAGCGTACCCGCAGTGTGGCCAGAGCAGCGAGTCCGCAAAGGGCTTCTTTGCTCTCGCCCTCCCCCCCCCCTGTCAGAGCACCGGCAGTCAGGATTTCCATGTCTGTATACTGACTGCCCAACAATCGGGATCCTGTCCTACCACACCCTTCTGTAACAGCGCTATTGAGGACATGATATGTAACTGGCACTTCAGTGCCTGAGAGAGTACACAAACTTTGTTACAATAAAGTCTGTTATCATAGGTGCCGATTCTGTGGGTTCTCAAGGGCTTGAGCAACCACAGAAATTCATGAGCACCCACTGGCCACCCCCCAAGTCCCTCTGGCCTCTGCTGGGCCGCCAAAGGTAGACTGCAGGCTGCAGCAGTGCTGAATCAAATCATACCCACGCTGCGGCCGGTCTACTGTACTTCTGTCCTGCCTGCAGTCCACGCCCCGGCCGCGCACTCTGTCTTACATGTCCTGCTGCATCACGCTCACCAGGGGCCGCCTGGCACCATTGCCCACCTTACCCTCCCTCTCCTCCGTGCACAATCACACAGTGCGCCCCCGGGCCCGGCCGCCTACAGTGCGAGGAGGAGGCAGGCAACAGCTTGCAGGCCCCCACCCCAGACCAGTAAATATCTGCTCACTGCAATGCTCAGTTAGGACTCAGGTCCAAAAATATCTTTATCAACAGTTACCTGTGAGCCTCAGGAAGAGAAATGATGCACAGATAACTGTTGATAAAGATATTTTTGTACTATGGAATCTGGCTGTATAATATATAAATTATTTTACATCATGTTGTGCCTCCACAATGCTGCCATCAATGCATGTGCTATCTGCTGACTACACATGTGACGTGTATTCAGCAGACAGCACATGCAACAATGGCAGCACTCTGGAGGCACAAAATGATGTCAAATTGATATACTATTAATTCCATAGAACAAAAATATATTGGTGTGTATCGTTACATTGTGCTGTAATGTGTAAAACTGTGCTGCGTAATATAAATTGGTGTTATTTTGTGGCCACACACCTTCCCCTTGAAGCCACATCCCTATAGTTTTGGCTTGAGCACCCACCAGCAATACGATAAATCGGCACCTATGTCTGTTATGACAGCCTACTTTAGGAAACCGTGTATTAGCACTTGCTGCTTTGGTGCAAATTTTGGAGTATACTCGAAAGTGCTTTAAATTCCTTAACTCTATATCAGGGGTCCTCAAACTATTTTGCTCTGGGACCCCATCAGACAATAAAAATAATTACAGGACCCCAGCAAGTGACTACAGAAGGACATGTGTAGTCAGCAGACAGCACATACATGGCAGCATTGTGATGTGAGGAGTCTAAAGTAAAGTGCATACACACCATATTTGCCTACCCTCCTGCATTCTGCAGGAGACTCCCTGATATAGCAGCAATCTCCCTCTCTCCCTCATTAGTCTCGCAATCTCCCTCATGTCACCTAGCCCACATATAACTGTTACATTTTTGGGGAAAAAAGGAATAAGAAACAGATAAATTTACATTGAATCATCTGCACCATTTCCCAGCACTTTACCAAGTATAGTTGCTCTTACTAACTGCTCTGAGGCTCATCTACATCTGGATATAAGTCATTTTATAAGATTCCTCTCTGATGTAGCAGTACACACCCACGCTTCTAGGTGTCACAATCGCTTCATATATAGAACTAGACACGCCCTTTGGGTGGCGCATGACACACCCCCTCAATGGGGCACTTTGCAAAAATCTATTACCAACTATAATCTCCCTGAAACTAGTTTTCAAAAGTAGGCAAGTATGATACACACTTGCCGATTTTTTTTTTTTTTTTTTTTTTTTTTTTTTAGCTGAAAATCGCTCAAAACGATTTTCAGCTTAAAGTCTGCAAGTGTGTATGATCCACCGATGCCTGACTCCCGCATCATTGCTAGCAAAGTGGTCCGTCTGCTGGTTTTACCAGCACGCCTGGCGATGATGGCTCATATTTGGGCCATCATCACCAGGTGTGTATGGCAGCCGGGCTGAAAGATCAGAAACTTTCAGCCCAGCTGACCGGCCGCTCCCACTCCCGCTGCCTGCACCCCTGTCGCCCCCACCAGTGCATATACTCACCCCGCCGCCGTGCCAACGCAGCTGATCTGCTCTGCCGCGTCTTCCCAGCCAGGCCACACAGACAAGCGGAGCGCCCCGCCCCCATCAGAATGCCTCGCCCCTGGCTGGCTGCTCTGCTCCATAGTGTGGAGCATATAAATACAACTGCCCATCAATGTGTTTTTTTAAGCCAGTAATATATAGATTGCTGGCACATGCCAGCAATCTGTATATCACTGGCACCAATGTATAATAAGCCAGTAATATATACATTGCTGGCACGTGCCAGCAATGTATATATTACTGGCACCAATGTCTAATTTTTATGGCGGCAAGGTATACATTGCTGTGCAGGCCAACAATGTACAGTATACGTTACCGCTGCCACTGGCCACCTATTATTATTATTATTATTATTATTATTATTATTATTATTATTTATTTGGATGTAAATCCGGCACTCCCGCCAAATGTAGGTAAATTGGCCAGTGCCCTCTACTGCAAATAAGTAGGTTTTGAAGAAATATGAAGCGGCACTCCTGATGACAGTCTGGTAACAGACCAAAACGTAGAATGATGCTTAAATAAGGAATCCCCTTTATTTCACTAAAGAACTGGAGTGCCGCTTCATATTTCTTAAAAAAAAAATATAAATATATATATATATATATATATATATATATATATATATATATATATATATATATATATATATATATATATAAAGCAAGAGAACTGGCACTCCTGGACTTGGGTGTAAGCCAAGGTAGCTTGCCCTGGTGCCTGCAATAAGGAACCTTGCAGTCCCAATGATAAGTAACCAAATAAAGGGCACACAGGGTCTTCAGGTAGGTGAAAACAAACGGACTGGTTTATTACACAGTCATAGGTGTGTCAACGTTTCGGGGTCGCCCCCGTCGTCAGGACAAGTGACGACGGGGGCGACCCCGAAACGTTGACACACCTATGACTGTGTAATAAACCAGTCCGTTTGTTTTCACCTACCTGAAGACCCTGTGTGCCCTTTATTTGGTTACTATATATATATATATATATATATATATATATATATATATATATATATATATATATATATATATATATATATATATATATATATATATATATATATATATATATAGAAAGTGCACAGGTGTATCAATCCAGCGCTAGTTTGCGATCCTCACAGCCAGCTAGCAATGGGTTAAGGCCAACCCTTTTCAAAGGTACACTAAGTCCCAATCCGGACTGCAGCTCACTCCGCAAGATTCCAGGACCCCAGGAATCAAACAACAATCTGCAGAAACATAACAACAGAGGAGCGCTCCATAGTGTAAAACTGATTTTTTAATAAGCATAAAATTGCTCCGGTGCAGTCTAGGTGGACTCGTACCAGAAATAAAACAGGTGTGGGATGGGTACCACAAGGCGTATAATAACAAAGACCAGGCTTATCTCCTACCACCTCCGGGGCGCTGCGGACATGATCGGTATCCCGTCGGGCTCACACAAAGTGGGACACGGCGTTCCGAGAGTCCTAGCAGGAACAGATGAGGCAGGGGAGACCCGGCGTACAAGCAGGCTGACGTCACCAAGCCCGAACGCGTTTCGTATAGGAACTTCGTCAGAGGGCGTCTCTGACGAAGTTCCTATACGAAACGCGTTAGGGCAGGGCTTGGTGAAGTCAGCCTGCTTGTACGCCGGGTCTCCCCTGCCTCATCTGTTCCTGCTAGGACTCTCGGAACGCCGTGTCCCACTTTGTGTGAGCCCGACGGGATACCGATCGTGTTCGCAGCGCCCCGGAGGTGGTAGGAGATAAGCCTGGTCTTTGTTATTATACGCCTTGTGGTACCCAGCCCACACCTGTTTTATTTCTGGTACGAGTCCACCTAGACTGCACCGGAGCAATTTTATGCTAATTAAAAAAAATCAGTTTTACACTATGGAGCGCTCCTCTGTTGTTATGTTTCTGCATATATATATAATTTTTTTTTTTTTTTTTTTTTTTTATGGTGGTAACGTATACATGTAACTCCCCCTTGGCAACTAGCACTTTACTAACCCATGGCATGAAGGCTCTAGCATTGAGCAAGAAACCCCTAGCAATTAACATGTAGGTAAGCAGTACTAATGTGGCATAATATGTAATCGCCATTGCGGTGTGTGATATAATATGAAATGAGCATCACGGTGTGTTGCATAATATTTAATGGGCATCACAGTGTGTGGCAATATGTGTAATAGGCAATGGTATGTGACTTATTGGGCATCACGGTGTATAGCATAATGTGTAATAGCCATCGCAGTGTGTGGCATAACATGTAATGTGCATTATGATGTGTGGCATAATGTGTAAGTGGCATTATGGTGTGCAAAATCAAGAATAAAATATTTAGCAAATATTAAAAACCATGATAAGGTGCGTAAAGGGCAAGCAGTGGGTGGACCACTGTAAGGGAATCTCTCAAAACAAAGGTGGTAACCCTAATTATATTATGGCAGTAGAGTATATACTGTTGGCGCAGGTGAACGGAATTCTCCCTACATGCACAGTTTTCAAATACAATTGCAGCCATGAACATGGGTGGGATTTCCCCAGATGGGGCAGCATGTACCTGATCTCTGGGCTCTCAATATATGCAGCCCAGTGATCAGTTTTCAATCAGGCATCAAGAACAGAAATGCACTGAATAAAATGGCCGCTGCTCCCACCTTTGGAATTCAAACGCAGACCATTATGTAAATAGACTTTTATTTGAAATATTGGTAATTGTGTACATCACGGCGCCCATCGCATCGCAGACCATATCGCATGATGTTCCACAATGTCATACAATGCGATGGGATGCGATTATAACTTGTATAAGCACCCTAATGGGTGCTTGCAATGTTTAAATGCACCCCCACGCCACCCCCAAAGTATAAACGTGAACCCGAAGCATGGCGAGCGCAGCGGTACACGTCCTACGACCTTTTCATACCCCCACTATCCACGTCGGCGTGGAGTTGATGTTATAAAGTGTGGCGAGCGCAGCGAGCCACCGAGCCCGAAGCAAGGCGAGCGGATGCGCAGAACTTCACAGGTACACGTGTCACCTCACGGGGCTCGCTGCGCTTGCCACGCTTCGGGCTCGGTGGCTCGATGCGCTCGCCACACATTATAAAATCAACTCCACGCCGACGTGGATAGTGAGGGTATTAAAAGTTCGTAGGACGCGTACCGCCACCCCTCGCGGACTCGCTGCGCTCGCCACACTTCGGGTTCACGTTTGTACTTGGGGGGTGGCGTGGGGGTGCATTTAACATTGTATATGGGGCAAAATCGCATCGCATGCCATCGGGTGTATGGCATGCGATGCGATCAAAAATCGGTCGACTAATTACCGTGGGCGCCGTGCTAGTACACAAGTAATGAAAGATTTTCAACAAAGTCTTTCACCTCGTGAAAATCTCTTGCTCTTTTGAAATTAAAATCTTCTAGTGTGTATGGCCCTTAACAGACAATTCAACAGATTTTTAGACTCTGAATCACTTAAGGTGCGTACACACGGGCATTTATCACTGGCAATATGGTCGCTGAGTAACCAGATTGCCAGCAATTGGAGTGTGCATCGGCAATAATTCGCTGGGTGTACGCTCCCGTTTTCAGCCCCACTGAGACCAGTTGATCCCCTCTGTGGCTCCCCCGGCAGAGGTTCCCTTTCATCAGCTCTGGTCACTGATGAAAAGGAAATGCTGAGCAATATATCGCCCCCGTGTGTACACAGCTTGACTGAGATTAGAAAAGTCATCAGTCTGATGGTCAGCAATATGAAGTCCAGACCCCATGCTGAGAAGGCTGGGACCCGCTTTAGGGTCAGGACACACAGTTTGTGAACTGCTGCTTTATATTAACCACTGGCTTTACAGTAACCCACTGACTTTCTGTCAGTCTTCATGCAGCTAAATGTTGGCAGCCTTTCCCTTGTCCACAAAATTGTGTGAGAAGAGTACAGTGCTTTGTAGTAGGGGGAAGTTGTCACTCACGGTGATCAGTGGTAGTTTATTTTTACCAATGGACTGCAGCACCCCCAGGTAAAAAACCTGCCACTCTGAAGCCAGATGCAGTCTGTGGCAATGACTTCCTATTGGAAGTTTGACCAGCCAGTCACCAAAGGCAGTCCCATTGGGAGGTGTTCCCTCCCTCCGGGGCTGCCTCTTTAGCTCCTATGGGCTGCAGACAAATCCATAGAACCAGGGGTATGTGCATGCACAGTACCTAGTTCGGTACTGGGCATATGCCAGTCTCCGTGCCGAAGCAGCCCATAGAAGATGGAGAATGCGCAGTACTGATGTGGGTACCGCCCATGTGCCAGTCCTGGGGCCTGTCATAATTGCACAGGCACTGGGAGGAGCAGCGGGGACCGGCCAGGAGTACTAGCAGCAGGCCTCCTCCTACTGATTTCCAGAGGGTGTGTGTGTATAGTATGTATATAATAATAATAATAATATATACTTTTGCCTTTTGCAGATGGATCATTGCTATTTCAACAAACCCCAATGGTGGAAATCGATGGGCAGAAGTTAGTACAGACTAAAGCCATACTGCGATACATTGCCGAGAAGCATGGCTTGCATGGGAAGGACCTGATGGAGAAAGCTTTGTAGGACCATTTCTTATATACAATATCATCAATGCACTGTAAAATGCAACTATATATATATATATATATATATATATATATATATATATATATATATATATATATATATATATATATATATATAGTGCCTTGCTAAAGTATTCACCCCATTGGCTTTTTTACCTATTTTGTTCATTACAACTGGCATGTCCAAACTGTGGCCCTCCAGTTGTTGTGAAACTACACATCCCAGCATACTTTGCCAAAGTTTTAGCATTTTCTAATAGCAAAACTGTGGCAAGGCATGATGGGACTCAACACAACAGCTGGAGGGCCACCGTTTGGACATGCCTGCATTACAACCTGTAATTTAATTATTATTTTATCTGAATTTTATGTGAAGGATCTGCACAAAATTGTCCAAATTGGTTAAGTGAAATATATATAAAAAAGATTTACTTGAAATCACAATTTGCATGTGCATATCTGTTCCACCCCCCACACACTTTGCTTTGAAGCCCCTTCAAAATTTCTGGTGCAACCAATTACCTTCAGAAGTCACATAATTGGTGAAATGAAGTCCACCAAGTGATCTGTCGGTATAAACACACATTTTCTGACAGGCCCCGGAGGCTACAACACCACTAATAAGCAAGAGGCATCACTCCATGAAGACCAATGAGCTCTCCAACAAGTCATGGACAAAGTTATTGAGAAGTACAAGTCAGGGTTGGGTAATAAAAATAAATCCAAATCTTTTGATCCCCGGAACGCCATTAAAGTCAAATGGAAAGCACAAGGTACCATGACAGACCTGCCAAGAGTGCCACCCACCAAAAGGCATAAACCAGGTAAAGAGGGCATTAATCAGAGGCAGCACAGAGACCAAAAGTAACCCTGAAGGAGCTGCAGATTTCTACAGCAGAGACTGGTTTATCTTCGCATAGACCACAATAAGCCGTACGCTCTAAAGACCTGTTTGCCTGTGATTCGTAACTGGGACCGAGGTTCTCCTTCCACCAAGACAATGACCTGAAGCATGCTGCTAAAGCAACACTCCAGTGGTTTAAGGGGAAACCTACAATCGGAATTGCCTAGTATGTAAAGCACAGATGTCCATCCAATAGAGCAGGCTTTCCCAACCACGGTCCTCAAGGCACGCCAACAGTGCAGGTTTTAGTGATATCCAGGCTTGAGCACAGGTGACTTTAATTAGTACCCGAGTGATTCTGATTAATCCATCTGTGCTGAAGCCTGGATATCACTAAAACCTGCACTGTTGGTGTGCCTTGAGGACCGTGGTTGGGAAAGCCTGCAATAGAGAATCTGTGGTCAGACTTGAAGATTGCTGTTCACAAGCAGAAATCATCCAACATGAAGGAGCTGGAGCAGTTTTGCCTTAAGGAATGGGCAAAAATCCCAGTGGCAACATATGGCAAGCTCATAGAGACTTATCCAAAGCGACTGGCAGCTGTAATTGGCACAAAAGGTGGCTCTGCAAGTACTGACTTTAGGGGGGTGAATAGATATGCACGCTGACGTTTTCTGATATTTTGCCCGATTTGTTTTTTGCTTCTTCAAAGTTGTAGGCATGGTCTGTGACTGAAATTCTGCAAAGCTTCAAACAATCCATTTTAATTCTAGATTTTGAAACAAGAAAACCTGAAAAATGCCAAGTGGGGTGAAGTGTGTGTGAGTGTGTGTGTGTGTGTGTGTGTGTGTGTGTGTGTGTAATAATATATATCTCTATATATATATATATATATATCTCTATATATATATATATATATATATATATATCTATATCTATATATATATATATATATATCTCCCTGTGCACTCACGGTTAAGTAGTCCTCTTAGGTGTGCTGCTGCAGATTGCCACAAAGTGGCTATTCCGATCCTATTGAAGTAGGCTGTGCGCTCACCACATTTTTCATTTGCAAAAAAAGTATTTAATCCCTAAAGTGACTGCATAAATCCAATGTTTCAGTCCTGCTGTGTACCTTTTAATCATGGTCCTGTGCACTATATGCCTCCTAGCCAGCAAATGACTGGCTAGGAGGCATATGGTGCACTTATGCCTCTTCGATCATGGCATGGTCCCATGTGCCGGATCTCAGAAGCACTGTTCAATGGAGCTAGGATTTGCTTGTCTCAACTATGCAAAAAATAAATAAATTAAAAAAAATAGAATATATATATCTATCTATATATATCATCATACACCCCTATTGCGGTTTAGCATAGTTCCACTTTAGATATTATCCACTTTTTAAGGTTATTATACACTTTTTGTATTCATCCTCTAGGACAGTGGTTCCCAAACTGTGTGCCGTGGCTCCCTGGGGTGACTTGGGACACTTGCATGGGTGCCTTGGGTTGGTGATACAAGACCAACTAAAATTATTTATGGACAAAGCCAGTTCTGGTGGCTGCCAATCATAAAATGTGTACAAACAGAACCCTTTATATGTGATCCTTAGGTTCAGTTATATTGTAAACACAATTCACTTTTATTTATTTATTTATTTATTTATTTATTTATTTAGTATATTTTTTTTTTGCCTAGGGGTGCTGTGAATAAACTATTGTACTCCTTGTAAAAAGTTTGGGAACCCCTGCACTAGGCTGAATACAAAAGCAATGTTTTCATTTCTGGGAGGCCGCTTTACTATCTAACCTCAGCAACTCTGTAGCCTAGAAAATTGCATTTGGGTACAAACCTGAATTAGGCCAGGGGTTCCCAAACTTTTTGGAATCACGGCACCCTAGAGCATCAAAATGTTTTCAAGGCACCCCTAGGCCAAATGTTTCTTATTGAGAAATTCAGGAAAAAATATAAAAGTAAGTACATTGTGTTTATATGTCACAGTTATGTGGTGAGGGACAGGATTTGCTTCTGTTTGTCCATATATATTATGATTGGCAGCCACTAGCACTGGTTTTGCCTGTTACATTGCACATAACTAATATGAATTGGTCATGGTCCACCAACCCAAGGCTCCCCTGCAAGTGTCCTGAGGCACCTCAGGGTGCCTAGGCACACAGTTTGGGAACCACTGAGTTAGGCCCATAATTACTTTAATTCTACTGCCAATATGTGATGTCTTCATTTATGTCTTTAGCATTGACATGTATGCGGAGGGTATCATGGATTTTGTGGAGTTAATTTTGTGGTTTCCGTTTGTGGTGCCGGAAAATAAAGAGAAACACATTGATACCATTGTGCAAAAAGCAAAGCATCGGTATTTCCCGGTGTATGAAAAGGTAATACATTTTATTGTACCCTTTCCAATCTGTACATGTTCTTATTTCTATCTAGTAGATGCAGAGTATAATGGCCTTTATTCTAAAGGTGGCCATACATCAGAACGAGATTGTATGCAATCATACAATCTCGACTGGTCGTTTGATTGACAGCATGCAGATTGTGTGCACACAACCTTCCTGGTTGGTGGATTGGTCTACTGATCAGACCAATCATTGGTGGATTGGTCTGCTGATAAGTTGGGATTGTAATTTATTTGGTCCGCGCGTTGGCACAGGGTTTTTTTTTTTTTTTTGTATCTGTGCAGGTGCATTTCTGTAGCATGTTTTGTAGCTATGCACTGTGGCAATGCCATGCGCTTACTCTGCTAACCTATTCCCATGATGCAATGCTTCAGTAGACAACATACATTTGCTGCATAATTCCTTGGAACTTTTCTCCATTGCAGTATGTGACAATGGGGCAGATGTATTAAACCTTAACGAGATAAATGCAAGGCTGATGAAGAGAGATAAACGTCCAGCCAATCACCTGCTAACTGCCATGTTACAGGCTGAGTTTGAAAAAAGTCAGAAAGGAGCTGATTGGCTGGACGTTTATCTCTTTATCACCCTTGCATTTATCTCTTGTTAAGGCTTACTACATCTGCCCCAATGCTCCTAAACACACATTTGTCTGAATGAGCACTTAACAACAATATTAATACGCTCTGATATATTTAGCAACATCGTCCTACATCACGGTCAGAACCTATTATAATTATGGACTTTTGCATTTTCCCTTATAGTAAGTGAAAAAATTATTCTTCACCTACTTTTGTAGGAATAAGGTGATGCATATAAAGGTAACACAGGAGATAACATGAATATCTCCTGTTTCCTTGCAATCCCATCATTGCCTGCTCTTCCCATGCACTAGTGTAGGAACCCAATACCGCAAAGCTGATAATTGAAAGTTGCTGGAGTTTGTGTGGGAACTGATGCCTTTACATGGCATTAGTTACTGGAGCCCACGTCTTCCTGAAGTAGATCTGGATTTTGATTAGGAATCCTTTGTCCCCTCCAGCAGAGTAATACCCCTTTCACATTGCAACTATTTACCAGGTACAAGCAGTTTTGACCCGGTAATTAGTGGGATGTGAAGGGGATTACAGTGTCCCTTAAATGGGTAACAACACAGCAATACGTAGCAGTAAAAAAGCAAAGTTCTTACTGGTTCTTTGCCGTGTTGTGAACGGGTTAAATGGGTTGAGCGACCCATTTCCTGTTCACACTATGAAGGAGGCAGTGCCTGGAGCAGCGCCAGCTCTAAGTGCTGCCTCTCCCCCGCCTCAGATGATGTGCCACTCCCCAACGTGCCCCCAGATGTCAGCGAGCTGGCAATATTGCCTGTTCGCTGTGGGGACTGACCCGTTTCAAAGTCCCAGTGCGAACCTTCATTTTGTGATGTGGAAGCAGCATAAATTACAATTGGCGGAAGTGTTCGTGATGGGGTTTCCAAAGACAGCATGTTTTCATAGCCGCACTCTACTGGACCAATTCAATATTACTCCAGTACATAGTTTAGTGTTTACCAAAGCAACTTAGAGTCAGATGCAAAGTCAATAGCGGGCTCTATAGGACAGTGATGAATATGCTCTTTAGTATTTGTTAATGGGAATTGACATGCATTTTCTGTATGTATAAGGTCTTAAGAGATCATGGTGAGAAGTATCTAGTTGGAAATCGACTTACTGTGGCTGATGTACTTCTGCTGGAGGCCATTCTGATGGGGGAAGAAAAGAATGCTGATATACTCTCTGAGTTTCCTCTCCTTCAGGTAATTTCCCATTTGGAAATGTAAAACTTCATTAGAATAATAATTGTACTTCTAAAACACTTTCTCCTAAATAAATCAAGGTGCTTTGATTATGTTCAGTAAGCAGGAAAACTGTTTACCAAGTTGGGAGTTCTATTGAAGACGAGATGTTTCCCACACCAACCAGTCAGATTCTATCAATTCTCTTCTAGAAAGTGCTAAATAAATAAGACGTAGAATCTGATTGTTTGGAATGGGAAACATGCCATCTTCCATAGGATCACATTGTTTAGCACGCCAATAGTAGCAACCACATGTCCAATATACAGTATTCTAATCCCAACATTACTCCACTCTCCCGCAGCCTAACTCTAACCTTTCCCCTAGTACCTAACACTAATACTGCTTTCAGACAAATGCAGGGTTGGGGACTTTTAAATGGTTCAGTCCCGGTGCGGTCTGTTCAGACTGCAGCAGCGAACCCACAATATTGCTGGTTTGCTGATATCATGAGGGGGCGCAGCGGAGCGTCATTGGGGGCAGAGGAGGAGCGCTTAGAGCTGGTGCTGCCTCCTCCATACTGTGAACGGGAAATTGGTTGCTTGACACGGTTAACCCATTCACATTGCACAGCAACATGGCAATGAACTGGTATGAACTCCTTCTTTTTACCCGGTTCGAATGCCGGTGTTGCTACCTGTTAGCTGTAACTGGTAACCCCTTTCACATTGCACTAATTACCGTGCCAAACCAGCAAAAAAGCTTGTACCTGGTAATTATCTGCGATGGGATGGGACAACAGTGGCGTAGATAGTGTAAAGGCCCCCATACACTATGCGATTTGGGCACGATTTCACCCGATTCGGATGAATCGGGCCGTGAAATCGGCCCAAATCGCACTTGAAGACACCCCGTCCGATCCGATGCGCGCATCGGGTCAGGAGGTCGGACGGGCTGCACATAAGATTTGCTAAATCTTATGTGCAGCCCAGCCCCGGAGCCGTGCCATTGATTGGCTGAGACCTCTCTCAGCCAATCAGCGATTGGCTGAGAGAGGTCTCAGCCAATCAATGGCTTGCTAGTCATTCTGTATGGGCTTTTTATTTATTTTTTTTCAAGTTATCTGTTTTCCTCCCGGCTCTCGCCACTGCCCGGCAGCCAGCGTCATCCGCACTGCCCGGCGCGCTGCTCCCGCTGTCACCCTCCTCCTGCCCGGCTCCCTATGCAGCCTCCCCCTGCTCGGCTCTCTATTAGCCGGCATCCCCCTCCCGCTGATGTCCCCCGCACGGCTCCCTCCTCCTGCAGCTCCCCGGGGACCGCATATGATAAATCCATGCGATTTATCATATGCAAACCTTGGCACATCAAGTGCTTAATCGTGTGTCCCCCTCCCGGGGAGCTGCAGGGTGAAATCAGGTCCGACTTGTCCTTAGGACAAGTCGGACTAATGTATGGGGGCCTTAAGGCAGCCCCTGCTGCTGCTTGGGGAAGCGGGGGCTGCGTGGGTGCCGGCACCTGGCCGGGCCCCGGAGCACTTGCTGTTGTCCTCTCCTCTGTGGCTGCTGCTGCGCCTGTCACGTTGTCAGCAAATGGTGTCAGCATATGTATAGGCAGCGCTACTAGTGTCGGCAACTGGTGTGGGCATATGTATAGGCAGTGCTACTACTGTCAGCAACTGGTGTGGGCATTATTTATAGGCAGCGCTACTAGTGTCGGCAACTGGTGTGGACATATGTATAGGCAGCGCTACGAGTGTCGGCAACTGGTGTGGGCATATGTATAGGAAGCACTACTGCTGTCAGCAACTGGTGTGGGCATATGTATAGGCAGCGCTTCTACTGTCGGCAACTGGTGTGGGCATATGTATAGGCAGCACTACTGTTGTGGGCGTATATGTATAGGCAATGCTACTACTGTCGGCAACTGGTGTGTGCATTATTTATAGGCAGCGCTATTAGTGTCGGAAACTGGTGTGGGCATATGTACAGGCAGCACTACTACTGTCGGCAACTGGTGTGGGCATATGTACAGGCAGCACTACTACTGTCGGCAACTGGTGTGGGCATATGTAAAAGGCAGCACTACTGCTGTCAGCAACTGGTGTGGGCATATGTATAGGCAATGCTACTACTCTCGGCAACTGGTTTGGGCATTATTTATAGGCAGCGCTACTAGTGTCGGCAACTGGTGTGGACATATGTATAGGCAGTGCAATTAGTGTCGGGAACTGGTGTGGGCATAAGTACAGGCAGCGCTACTACTGTCGGCAACTGGTGTGGGCATATGTATAGGCAGCGCTACTACTGTCGGCAACTGGTGTGGGCATATGTATAGGCAGCGCTACTACTGTCGGCAACTGGTGTGGGCGTTATGTACAGTATAAGTTACGCTGCTACTGTCGGTAACTGGGATATATATATATATATATATATATATATATATATATATATATATATATATATATATATATATATATATATATATATATATATATATATATATATATATATATATATATTAGTCCAGGGTTCCCACACACTTGTGTAGGATATAGGGCACTCGCCGAAATTAAGAGTGTTAAACTCAATAATTTATCACCTTAGGTGCTGACTCCCCATCCTGGAGGTTCCTTCCACCTTTAACCACGCTGGCTCTTTTCTTCATAACAAGCTCCTTGACAAAGGTCCAAGGCAAGGACCGAAACGTTGGAGCATATGAAGCACCTTTTCTGTGGAATAAATCAATGCCTTTGATGATAAATTATTGAGTTTAACACTCTTAATTTCGGCGAGTGCCCTATATCCTACACAAGTGTGTGGGAACCCTGGACTATATTTGGGTGTATACCTAAAAATATACACTCTTTATAAGGCACCCCAAGTTGCACTAGATGTGTGCGAGTGCGGTCTTCCTCTGTAATATATATATATATATATTATTGCAAAAGTGCAATATCGTTTTATTTAAAAAGACAAATATAAAAAAAACGCAAGTGGTCACTCTATGTACAAAACTCGTACCGAGTTATACGTCTGGAGTGGACTGGTTACCACTAGATTCAACAATATTTCCACTGGCAAGTTCAGCATACACAATGTCACCGCTACAGAGTGGTTGTAACTCACGGGACCTCTGCAAGGCAGAACGGGGATAATTGCCGGCGTCTCCGGCTGCTGCAGGCTGGAAGCGTGTGCTGGTTGCCAGGGTCTTGGATCACGTCACGTTGGCCACGCCCCTATGCGTTTCGTCAGAGACTTCGTCAGTGGGGTGCTTATATATATATATATTGTCAGGAAATAAAAACTCAATCACAATGTAGCACTTTTCAGGAGCTCCTACCAGCCAGTGAAGGAGCTCCTGAAAAGTGCTACATTGTGATTGAGTTTTTATTTCCTGACAATCGCTGTATTTTATCCATATAAGGCTGGTGGAGCCTTTACCCATCTTACCTATTGGAATGGAGTAATCCTACAATTAAGGACCATATTCACCCATACTCGACCAAAAGAACTCTGCACGTTAATGCACCTTATAATCGAATGATCTCCAAAACTACAAAGTTCAAAATCATCTACTAAATAGATCCTGTATATATATAACAGAGTCACTTACTACTGGAACACTTCTAGTGCCTCCAGCATCTACAGACCTGATATCTACTAACCTTACGGATTTTTCCCCCTGAACCATCATAATAGGGACCTAAACATCCTTTATTATCCGCGGATCTACACCCACATCTTGTCACTAAGCCTGCTTTTGCCTAACCCCCACATATGGATTTTACCTTGTACGAGTACTAAAAGTTGATCAAACCACATACTTGAAAATCATTTTGCTTTTACCCCTGAAGTCGTTCTGACGAAACGCGTTGGGTTTCAATAAAGAACTTTTTTATACCTTGAACAGATTGGCACGTCTCATTCGGGAAAGGGACAAATATCAACTGTCATTACACACATTGTATCAGTGTTGTATATTGCATTGAAGTAACTAGGTGGTACACCGTTCAGCGCTCTCCGATAGAACCCCCCATATATATATATATATATATATATATATATATATATATATATATATATATATATATATATATATATATATATATATATATATATATATAAACGTAGTATAGATGTAGACCCCTGGGGGTTAGAACATCACACGGCACTCCGGGATTTTCGTGAATATAGTGAAGTTTAATGCAACAGTTTCGAGGCTTAAAGCCCCTTCGTCAGGCTAACAGCAGGGATAAAGTACAAGTGACAAGGTGCTTACCTATATAGTGTATGAAAGGTCCCTTTGGCGCCATGGATCGTAGGCGGCATCAGACGTCGGAGCGGGAGTGGCCTGCGGCCGTGCTGACGCACGGAGACTCACCTCCTGTTTCCGGCTGTGTCTGGTTGGCTGCAGCGGCTTAGCGTCCCGTTGCCATGCACACAGGCGTGAGCTTGCGCCGTTGCCAGGGTTACTGGTGCCGCTGATCACTTGGCTGGGGACTAAACAGAAAAAATAGTGATATACAGTGCTGTGTGATTATATGTGGAAATATTCATACACCATAAAGTTAAAATGCAAGACAGCAGCAGGTAAATAATATATATTTAAGCGGGGATTAACTGCGGCAAAGCTGTAACCAGGATCAGTAATCGTATTGACACATACAAGTCGACCAACTGTGTCGACACTATATCAAAAAAATCAAAAAACTCAAAAAATGTCCCGAATGTTAGGTACGGATACTTTTAAAGAGGCCCTGATTTAGACACTCGATTTTAAGTGAGGGAGTTCCACATTATCCGTTCATTCAAGCCCTTGGGGGCTACAGTGTCCAATTTGTAGATCCATCGTGCTTCTAGCCTCAATAGTGCCTTGTGTCTGTCTCCTCCTCTCGGCATAGGGGGAACGTGATCAATAATGTAATACTTTAGGGAAGACAGAGGGTGTTGTAGACGCTTAAAATGAACAGCCACTGGTTGTTCCATGGGTCGATTTTCCAGCGCAGCCCTAATTGCAGATCGATGCTGCGCCATCCTTTCCTTAAATTCCCGTGTCGACATGCCGACATAGTAGAGCCCACATGGGCACACTATGACGTATACTATAAATCTTGTACTACATGTGAGTACATGTCTGATGCGGTATGTTTCATCAGTATGGGGATTTTTAAAGGAAGAACAGGGTATTAGATGTTGACATGTTGTGCATTTGATGCATCTGTAGCACCCATTGGTTTTAGTAGTGCGTGCTATATTTCTGCTGGTATCGAAACCCGTAATGTCGGTGTGGACCAGAAGGTCCCGTAAGTTCCTTCCTCGTCTGTAGCACGTCATTGGGCGAATTTTAGAGAAGCACAGGATCTCAGTACATATAAAGCAGAATTAAACAGACAACTATCTGACACTAAAGTGTACAAAAAACTGCATACAGACCCCACGGATAAATATCAGAAGGAGTTGACGACACTACTACAACAAGCAGTTACAGATAACAAAATCAGTAAAAAACTTATGGAGTCATTAACCACCAATCATCCCATTCTCCCCATACTCTACAGTGTACCTAAAATACACAAAAATGCCACATTACCACCCGGTCGCCCAATAATATCGGCCAAAGGAAGCCTGTTTCAACCAATTTCACAACTATTGGACAGTTTAATCCAACCTTTTGTAATCCAACAGGAAACACACCTCAGAGACACCACCGACTTTTTGAACCGTTTGCGCAGATTACCCAAATTGCCTCATGACACAATTATGTGTACTATGGACGTAACATCATTATACACCTCTATCCCCCATAATCAGGGACTTCTTGCTATGCAACAATTCCTGGATTCGTTGGGAGATTTATTCATTTTCGATAAAACCTTGTACCTCCAACTACTGGAACTTGTACTAACATGTAATTTTTTTCGTTTCGATGGTCAAATATACCTGCAACTAGAGGGCTGTGCCATGGGGTCGGCGGTGGCACCGTCATATGCCAACACCTTCATGGTCCAGCAAGAACGCCACTTCTTCAGCGAGAGCATCAGAAAGGATAATGTCATCCTACTATGTAGATTTATTGATGACCTCTTTATGCTATGGAGGGGACCCCCAGAGGAGTTCACCAGCCTGATGCAGGACATCAACTCCATGCCAGGGCCCATCAAGCTTTCATACAACTGGCATAGGGAGCACATTGAATTCCTGGATGTCTCTGTCACACTGAAGGATGGCTTTTTACATACCAATATCTTTTACAAAAACACAGATCGGAATACGCTGCTACTAGCTAGCAGCCATCACCCACCGCCCCTAAAGCGAGGGTTAGCGTATTCCCAGATGCTACGAGCAGCCCGCATTTGCAGTAACTCCATCCAATTACCGATTGAACTAGATGGCATCATTAACAAGTTCCACCAACGTGGTTATAACCTAAGGGAGTTGAAATTAGCAAAAAATAAAGTGTTACGTCTACAAAGAGATGATCTACTTAATGCTAGTGGATCCAGCAATAAGAACAAGGAGGTGTTCCCATGGATAACTACGTACGACACGAATAGTAGATTGATTCCGACAGCTAGCAAGGCTCTGTGGCCGATCTTAGCGACCGATAAAAATCTCCCGTGCTTCTCTAAAATTCGCCCAATGACGTGCTACAGACGAGGAAGGAACTTACGGGACCTTCTGGTCCACACCGACATTACGGGTTTCGATACCAGCAGAAATATAGCACGCACTACTAAAACCAATGGGTGCTACAGATGCATCAAATGCACAACATGTCAACATCTAATACCCTGTTCTTCCTTTAAAAATCCCCATACTGATGAAACATACCGCATCAGACATGTACTCACATGTAGTACAAGATTTATAGTATACGTCATAGTGTGCCCATGTGGGCTCTACTATGTCGGCATGTCGACACGGGAATTTAAGGAAAGGATGGCGCAGCATCGATCTGCAATTAGGGCTGCGCTGGAAAATCGACCCATGGAACAACCAGTGGCTGTTCATTTTAAGCGTCTACAACACCCTCTGTCTTCCCTAAAGTATTACATTATTGATCACGTTCCCCCTATGCCGAGAGGAGGAGACAGACACAAGGCACTATTGAGGCTAGAAGCACGATGGATCTACAAATTGGACACTGTAGCCCCCAAGGGCTTGAATGAACGGATAATGTGGAACTCCCTCACTTAAAATCGAGTGTCTAAATCAGGGCCTCTTTAAAAGTATCCGTACCTAACATTCGGGACATTTTTTGAGTTTTTTGATTTTTTTGATATAGTGTCGACACAGTTGGTCGACTTGTATGTGTCAATACGATTACTGATCCTGGTTACAGCTTTGCCGCAGTTAATCCCCGCTTAAATATATATTATTTACCTGCTGCTGTCTTGCATTTTAACTTTATGGTGTATGAATATTTCCACATATAATCACACAGCACTGTATATCACTATTTTTTCTGTTTAGTCCCCAGCCAAGTGATCAGCGGCACCAGTAACCCTGGCAACGGCGCAAGCTCACGCCTGTGTGCATGGCAACGGGACGCTAAGCCGCTGCAGCCAACCAGACACAGCCGGAAACAGGAGGTGAGTCTCCGTGCGTCAGCACGGCCGCAGGCCACTCCCGCTCCGACGTCTGATGCCGCCTACGATCCATGGCGCCAAAGGGACCTTTCATACACTATATAGGTAAGCACCTTGTCACTTGTACTTTATCCCTGCTGTTAGCCTGACGAAGGGGCTTTAAGCCTCGAAACTGTTGCATTAAACTTCACTATATTCACGAAAATCCCGGAGTGCCGTGTGATGTTCTAACCCCCAGGGGTCTACATCTATACTACGTTTATCTATACCTGCAAGGGCACCCAGGTTATTGCATTCAGTCTCTGGAAGTGCCGGGTCGTCCACATCTATATATATATATATATGAGACAGGGGTTTGGCACTCCTTGTAACAGCAAAAACAGCAGCGCCGGTGCCTACACAGAGGATTGGTAGGAGATTTGCGGTGAGGCACTCGTGGCAATTATAATCCAGAACAAAGCTAGCCAACAGGAGATAGCAGCTATCTCCTGTTGGCTAGCTTTGTTCTGGATTATAATTGCCACGAGTGCCTCACCGCAAATCTCATATATATATATATATATATATAATTACAGCGCTGCTACTGTTGGTAACTGGACATGATGTAGGCATATGCAGGAGTACTCTGGGCATAGGGTGGAGCATAATGTGTCGTAATGGGCATTATGGTGTGCTGCATATTGTGTAAGGAGCATCATGATGTATGACATAATTGAGCATTACTGTGAGTGGTGTTATGGGCATTACGGTGTTGTTAGTACTTTTATATGGCGACGCCCCTTTCTCGTGAAGCCACTCTCCTACATTTTGCTGCGCACTCTCCCTGTTTTGACTGTGGTGGTGGGGCAGTCACCTGGTGCAGGGTACCAAAATGGCTAGTTATGCCACTGGTTCTGTTGTGCTACTGTGTGGTGTAATTTGGAATGGGAGTACTATCGTACTGACCTCTGTTAATAACAGATATGCATTCTTTTTACACCAATATAAAGAAATATATTTAAAATAATGTATATGTCGCCTAGAAATGCTCCACAACGCTTCCATGCTACTCAGCCACTGGATGCAGGGTAGAGACCGATCTGCACCGGCTAGATATAAATAAATAAAGTGCAGTACATTTTGCGCAGCACTTTTTTTTTTGGGCAGGGGGGAGCAAAATTTAGAGTTACGCCGCTAATTGTTAGGATGGACATTCTGACCACCTAGTATGTGAAATAAAGGACATCCTATTAATTGTAATTATGCCCTTTAGCATCTGCATCATGAAAATCACAGTGTGGGTACTTTTTATATTGTTTATTCAAATGCTGAGCATTTAACTTAAAAATGGTTTCATTCCTGTTGACTAGGACTTCAAGGAGAGAACAAGCGAAATTCCTACAATCAAGGCATTCCTGCAGCCCGGTAGTCAGAGGAAACCTCCACCCGATGCTAAATATGTGGATGCAGTGAAGACCGTTCTGCTGATACAGCCAAAAGCGCCATTCTAATTAGCATGTACTGGGCCATGGAATGTAATGACATTTTAGTCCATGCCGTCTGGCTATTGCAACTGACACCTACATTTCCAACCTTTTTACAGAACTTTCATACTGTAGCTCAATTGTAACATTTGCCTTGATAAAAAAACATTAAAAGCGGTTTATACTCTCCAGTTGCCAAGTTTGGGTGTGTGTTTTAAAACACAAACAAAAAATAAATGTTTGCATCTCCAGAGGTGTTTGTCATATGCTCTGAACATGGTATTGATTGAATGTTGTAACACTCCAATGTACAGTCATTTTTACATGTTATACAGTAGTGTCACTATGGTTCATGCCAAACAGGCAGGGCATAAAGTGGTCCTGGAGAGGTAGTGGATCTCATTCTCTCCACCCCCCTTCACCCACACACATTAGGCAGAGCCAGGTCAATTGTTTTCAGCAGCCCCGGCAAACCATAAATTTGTGCCCAACTTCCTTAACTTTACAAAGGCACAGTGGTCTTGCAATGAGGGGGCTTGGTCACATATTAACCCCAGTTCCCGACACCCTAGCCAATCTTATTCACATTTCACCACATGTAGTGCTCCTAATTCCTATTTCTTCTTATAGTAGTGCCTCTTAATCACGTTACACCATTGGTGTAAGTTTATCCTAGTTGTCCAGAGGCAAGATAATTGTTGGTGCCCCCCTCCCCATGGCTGATGTTTAAAGCGGTCTTACTGTTATGAATACACATGCACACAGTGGTCAAAGTAGACATTTTGAAGTGGGGGTACAGAAAAGTTAAACCTATTTTTCTGTGTGAACCGAAGGCGTGCACGCTCCAGAAAAGGGGGTATGGCCACTCAAAAGGGGGCATGTCCTTAAGTGTAATGTACCACACCATATACCCCTTATATACCACACCATATACCCCTTATATACCACACCATATACCCCTTATATACCACAATAGTAGGATCCTTTATACTATCTAGTACTAGTGCCCTTTTTTATACATTATGCAACTTGATATTATTTAGAATTCCTATGGAATGAGCCAAAATTCACATTATGCCACACCGGATGAGCCAAAAATACCCACTGCCATGGTAGCACTGCCACTGCTGCTATTACATGGGAGAACATGTCACAACTTGTCAGGGAGGTTACCATGTCTGTGCCATCATCATTGTGCACATACATGGGGGGGGGTGTTCATGCTGCAGCATTGCCGTTGTTGACAATGTCCTCCCTCGTCCGAACATGCATGGACAAATGAGGGGGTTGTCAATGACTCACGGGAGCGTGCATCATACACACTGGAATATATTGGTCACAATATGGGTCAGAAAGTCCTTTCTGACCCATATTGTGACCAATATCGTCTAGTGTGTATGAGCCTTTACACCATTCACTTGGCAGTAAATTTGGGTGGCGAAGAGCCACCTAACGTATTAGCCTGAAAAAGTTTGGCACGCATTTAAAAAAAAAATTCCTTTAATACAAGTTACATTGTTTTCTTTGATTTGTTTTTTTTTCTAGCATTTTTTTTTCATAAAACATGAGGTGCTGTGTTTTGAGAAATAGGTTCTAGCAAATAATCTGCAGTAACCGTTTGCTCCAGTTTATATGGCCTTAACGATCACCATAGCTATTTGTCAGGTTGCCTCAAACAAATTGTACTTCGTTTCGGTATTTCCATTATTGATGCTGAAGGTCTTTGACGCAACCCAATACATGCTCACAGTCTGTTTTTGTTCTTTTTTTAAGACTACACTGCACAGAACTCTCAGAGTGGAACCTTCACTTATTTCTGCACTGCAGACTCTTTTTTTTTTATTTTTATTTTTTATTTCGTTTTTAAAACATTTACATTACATACGCTTGGATATATTTAACATGAACATTCATGTATTTATATCTCACATGTATACATTTACATTCACATACAAAACATTTAACATTTAACATTTACAGGTTCGTGTTCATTAATCTCAGTTGTTACAAGTGGTTATATAATAATTTATTTCCAAGGTTTTATAGGTTTCTCGATCTCTCTTAGTCTTGGGACTGTTCTTAAATCCCCCCAAGTGGTATTTTTTCCACATATTTTCTCCATATTTGCCATTTTTTTGTTACATTACTTTCTTGTACATCTAGTGTTTCCATCTTATATGCGTAATTTATTTTACTCATTACTAAATTTAGCTTTGGTGCTTGAGTTTGTTTCCAGTTCTGGCCTATTGCTGTTTTAGCTGCAATATATATCTGATTAACTACATATTTATTTTTTATTTTCTCTTCTTTGTTATATATGTGTAGCAATACCATTTGGGGGGTTAGGTTTATTTTTACTCCTGTTACTTGCCAGATTAGACATTCTATTTCGTGCCACAGACTTTTTAGACCCTTGCATGCCCAAAAGACATGCAGGAGATCCCCTCTTTCCTCCATACATCTCCAACATATATTTGGTTGTTGAGGACAAAATTTATTAATTTTTTCTGGTGTTAGATACGTCGCATAGAACAGTCTCAAAATTTTTTCTATATGGGAGCTGGATTTGGTCATCCCATGAATTGAGTTGAACAAATTAGTCCATTCCCCTTCATCCAGGGACACCTTAAGTTCTTGCTCCCATTTAAATTGTGGTATAATTTTCTCCTCCAATTTATTATTTAATATATAGGCATACCAAAATGTAATTCCCCCTTTATAATTCATATTTTTTATTTTATTTAACAAGATATTGGGGAGGTTTTCCAATGTGTCTTCGGATGTTGGGGACTCAGCCAACCAACTCCTTATTTGTAAATATTTATAAAAATTTACTGTCGATATATCATATTTTATCTGTAGTTGCGAAAAGGACATTAAGCCTTCTACTGAATATATATCTTGTAAGGTTTTTATACCCTTAGATTCCCATTCTTTTAGGTTTAAGTGTGGAATACATTTTGCTATTGTTCTTATTTCAGTTTGTCTTAATGGGGCTGTAAATTTATTTTTTGCACTGCAGACTCTTGTATCATTTCCAAAAATGCTGCTGTTTGGCCTTAAATATAGCTCCAACAAATGCAGGGCAACCAAATGAATCCAGTGGTCTTAAGGGAAGAGCTGTCCCCAGATGCAGATGCCTAAAATAATAAACTGACAATCATTTTCAACTTCTAATCTAAAATTTTCATTGACACAATGAATGCCATTGGAATTATTCGCTGCAAATGCCTTAATATTAAAGTATGAGAGTTTCCATTGTATCAATACAGAGTTTTGACATTTCTTTGTACCTTTCATAGATGTAATTGTAGCTGCTTTAGGAAAAGCTTGTTTGTTATTTTTCAGACAGTAAATTGTATATATTGGCTGTGTATTTTAACATTTATAGCATTTATTAAAGCTCTAGAGAATATACTAGCCAATCAGCTTCTGCCTTACATTTTCCATGCTGTGTTTGATTCATTGAGGCAACTCCAAAAAAAGTTTACACAAGCAAAAGTGCGACATGAAAAGGTTTTAAGGTTTCGGCGATGTGAATGTTTATCTTCTTACACATGGACCCCCAATTAGTGTACCGCGTTTGCACGCTATGCTTCAGGTAAGGGCTTTGCTGCGCTACCACTGCTCAACCACTGTGCTTGGCACACTTTACCACCAATCCTAGTCCATGTGTATGGTAAAATATGACTAAGTAAAAATGATGTTGACCATATGCAGTTTCGTCCACTGTCATGTTGACCTTTTCACCATGTCGACCATGTTTGTACTTTATCTCTCACAATTATCGGTCTCCAAGCTGTGATGTATATTCCCCTTGGAAGCTTAAGACAAAGCTGGTATCTTAACATGACAAAAGAAGGGGCGTGGCCTGACCGGGACCTAGATCAGACGCTGATCCGGAGAGCTCCGTCTAAGGACGCCATAAACTCACTAATTGCAGGCGCCTGGACCCCCGAAATTGCCCTCAACCCATCCAGCTAAGCGCCCAGATACCGGGGACGCCCGCTGGGTAGAGCAGCGGAGCCGGGAGACGCTACCAAGCCGGGGCACCCAGAGGCTTCCCCAAGTGAAGTTCTCCCTTCAGAAAAAAATAGTGGGTGCGATTTCAGGCTTTTAAACCTCCCTGCTCCCAAAGCCCAGCCGCCATTTTAAAACGCTGCACCAGCACACAACAGATCCTGGGCTATCTGTTTCAGCCCCCAGGCTACTAATAAGCCTTACAAGCCTTCATCATCAGACTGCTGCACTTTGAAGGGACTGTGTTCTCCCTCACTATAAAAACCGCACCTGCCTGACTTTTTATACCGATACAAACTACCAGGCAGCAGGGGCTCAGGTGCTGCATGCTGATTACAATACTCCCCTGCTCTTCTCCCAGGTCTATAGCCACAGGTGGAAACCACCATCCTCCACCACCCCACCACCAGAGCTCAGTGATGTTTGCATTTTACCCTGTATTATATTTTATTTTGCCTTTAAACTGACTTGACATCTGGCTCAGCAATTCTATACATTCTATATGAGTGAGGACTCCCAGTCCCGCCCCCTGATGCAGCTGTAGCAGGGGACTTCAGCTCCAATACCTGGTAGCCCGAAAACCTAATATACACGGCTTTTTGCCTACATAACCGCCGCCCGCCACTAACCCAACTCCCCCCTAACTGCACCCCGTTGTATGAAGCGCTATTACAACGCTATGCCGAGCAACCAAGCCCGCAGGAGAGACAAGGACCGCCAGACACCAGGTCCCAAGATGGCGCAAGAAGCCGGCTCCCGCCGAGCAGCACCAACCTCGCCGGCCCCAGACTCTAGGGGTCCCACTCCCACCCTGCACTTCTCTCACCAAGATGACCAGAGCGCTTCACACAGTGAGTGCCCGCAACCGCTCCAGACCCTACCTTCCCCCGATTCCCCAGTCACATATGGGGACATGATTATGGCCATCAGGACAGCTATAGGTCCTCTGCTAAAGGCACAGACTGATGATCTTGGCAGAAGGATAGATCAGCTCCAACAGAGAGTTATTTCCACAGAGCAAACAGTGTGTGCAAACTTTGCTGACATTACTGACTTGAAATCATCTCTTAAATCTGCAAACAAGGAAATAAACTACCTCCATAATAAAGTTCAGGACCTTGAAAACAGGTCCAGGAGATGTAACTTACGCCTGATAGGCATCCCTGAATCTGTGAAAGGACAGGATCTCTTTGACTTTATTAGAATCACCTTGCCAGAACTCTTGCATATTACAGACAGGTGTAATGATCTAATCATCGAACGCGCACACAGACTAGGCTCTCAACGCCCACAGGAAGGCGCCAGACCCCGTGCTGTAATATTCAAGACTTTAAACTTCCTACATAAGGAACTCATATGGATATCCTCTCGCAAAACCAGAGACATTACATGGCAAGGCCATAAGATCCTCGTTTTCCAAGATTATTCCGCCGAGCTTTCCAAAGCTAGGAGAGACTTCGCCCCCACCTGCTCCAGACTCATCCGCGACGGGATAAAGTTCGCCATGTTGTACCCGGCGCGTCTGCGCATCTATGAGGGGAACTCATTTAAAGACTTTCTCTCTCACCTGGACGCCGAAGCCTACCTAGATGAAGCCGCACCACCCGCAGACCAACAAACGGACTGGGCGGCAGATACTTAAGCAGCGAGACACTGGTCTATAAGCTTTTCTCCCCACTGTTACTACAAGATAATATGGAAACTTGTCCGCCAATCACTATTTTGTTTGCTGAATGTTGGCGGGCCCAGTTCGGCAATAGTAGTAGTAGATGGATAATGTTTTCCTGGAATAACGCACTTAATTCTCAACTGTCGAGGCTCTAGCCTCCCCCCCCCCCCCTAACCTTTACCTTACCTCTCATCTTACTCCATATTTCAATTGTTCACTGAAAAAGGTATAAACGCTCCATTTATGGATGGACAGTCATCCTTTCATCACTGTACCTCTCTCCCCCCCCCTTCCCCTGATGCTACTTTAATACTTAACCCCCCCCCCCCACTTGAACTAAACTAACTATATGGGTTTTGCAGACATACACTGTATGGATATGCCAGTATGCTCTTGATATTTGCAATATTATGTGTTTACCCCTCTCTCTTCCCTTTTACCATATTCTCTACCCCCCCCCCCTCCCCCTGTTATCACATCTACCCACTTTCTAGTTTCGCCTGGCGGGTGACAGACGGTTAATTTGAGGTCTAGGTACCTCTACTGTTATGTTCAACTATGGGCTCCGAGGTTTAGGAGCACCACTCCTCATCGATAAACAAAATATCGATGACGAAATGTTTTGTTATTTTTATGTTTGGAACTCTACACTTTAATTCATCCCCCCCCCCCCTCCACCATCCCCCTCCTCTCCCCCAACAAGGTACCATTATGCAGATGCTATTCTTCACAAGTATAGATCAATGTATGCTTTGTATATAATTGTCTCCTTTCCCCTTCCGTTTACCTAGATGACCACGTTAACATTGGGTAGCTGGAATGTGGGTGGCATCAACTCCCACAAAAACGCAAAAAGATTCTAATGTACTTAAATAAATTAAACCTTGACATTGTGTGCTTGCTGGAAACTCATCTGAAGCCTACCGAGGTTGCCAAGCTTAACGCTCTCCAGTGGCAGGTGCATTCCTTTGCATCTTATAATTCCAAGGCCCGGAGGGTCGTGGTCCTGAGCAAGAGACGTATTCCGCTGACAGCCGACACCTTATACTCTGACCCAGAGGGTAGATATACTCTAACATGCTTCACTATCGCACAAACACAATATATCCTCCTCAACACCTATGCCCCTAATGCTTACTCAAAAACGTTCTTTCAGACTATCATTAAACAACTCACCCCACACATGCATCTCCCAATCATTCTCTGTGGAGATCTAAATTTAATTTCCCATCCAGAATTAGATAAACAATTCCCTACTTCAAGAAAACTCCCTTGTTTATGCGTCCCGGCCCTAGCAGCTCAACTACACCTGCAGGATGTATGGAGGAACTTCCATCCCACTGATCGTGACTATACGTGTCTTTCCTCAGCCACCAGCACACTATCCAGGATAGACTACATACTTACTTCTACGGATCTTTTCCCAAAAATACTCATGTCTCATATAGAACCAATCTCACTATCCAATCATGCTGTGATTTGGATATCCCTGAAAGTGTCACCAGAAAAAAGCTTGTTCATATCATGGAGATGCCCCTCATCTATTACTACATCCGACTCCCTAAAAACAGTGGTTTTAAAAGCATGGGACGAATATACACAAAACAACAAAGAAACGGCCCGTACTAACCCTGCTCTATTCTGGCAGGCTTCCAAAGCTGCAATCAGAGGAACTATAATCGCACACACCTCATACCAACGTAAAACGATAGCCCTAGCTTTTGCCCAAGCCCAAGCAGACCTCACTACCGCTTTCTTGGGTTACAAATCCTCTCCCACCCCAGCCACCAAGCTTAGCTCCACCCAGGCCAAGGCCACATTTGAGGGTCTCTTTATAAAATCTGAAGCACTCTACACTTTCGCCTCCAACGCTAAATTCCACAAGTACGGTAATAAATCTAGTAGATTATTATCAAATCTACTCAAAGGGCATAACTCCCCCTCCACAATCCATCCTCTGAAAAGTCAAGATGGCACCATAACCTCCACTAACGTGCAAATTGCCAATACCTTAAATGCCTATTATAAATCATTATACTCAGCCCCCGTTTCCGATGAGTGTGCAGCCACACAATTCTGGGAACATCTTTCGACGCCACACTTGACAGCACCCATGTCCGATTCTCTTTGTAAAGATTTTTCACTAGACGAAGTACTGAACGCTATAGCAGGTCTCAAGCCCGGGAAAGCCCCAGGCCCAGACGGCTTGACGTCAGAATATTTCAAGCTCCTTGCACCACAAATCGCCCCCATACTAATGGACATGTACAACTCTCTTCTACACTCAGATCAAGCCCCTCTTTACTTTAACACAGCCACAATTAAAGTACTCCCCAAACCGGGCCGTGAGTTATCGGACCCAGGCTCCTACAGATCTATATCCTTGCTAGACCTGGATTACAAAATCCTAACTAAGATCTTGGCCGACAGGCTAAAACCAATGTTACCTACCCTTGTCCACAAAGACCAAACTGGATTTGTTATGGGACGCAATCCGGTAATGAACATCAGGAGGGTGCTGTCTGTGCTGCAGCAGTCCCAGTGGGCCGTGTCGGGCCCCGTGCTGGCGATACTTTCGCTGGATGCGGAAAAGGCTTTTGACATGGTCCACTGGGATCATCTATATACTACTTTGCGTAAATTCTCTTTCCCCGAAAAATTTATCTCCATATTAAACACACTCTATAGCAACTCTGCATCCAGAATACACTGTAATGGGATTCTCTCAGACCCGTTCCCTATTTTAAGAGGCACCAGGCAAGGGTGCCCTTTGTCACCCCTCCTATTTGCCCTAGCCCTGGAACCCTTGGCAATTGCCCTCCGACAGTCCCCGAGGTTTCAAGGAATTCAAATTGGATCTGTAGACCTAAGAGTATCCCTGTTCGCAGATGATATGCTTTTATTTCTTACTGCCCCACAACATTCACTTCCCGAAGCCTACCATATTATCCAACAATTTGGCACTTTCTCAGGCTATAAAATTAACATTCACAAATCAGAGCTGATGACATTGAGAGGATCACCCCCCTCTTTCCCAGATGATCAAAATCTCCGCAGCATAAAGATTAAAAAAACCCAGATAAAATATCTAGGCATATACATACCCGTAACAATGGACCGACTATACTCCAGCAACTATGACCCCATTATTCAAAACATTACCAAATCGCTGTCCACGTGGAAAGACCTGCCTCTGTCACTGCTAGGTAGGACAGAAGTCATAAAATCTATGATTCTGCCCAAACTGATGTATGTGATGCAAATGCTCCCTATCCCACTAAAGAATAAAGATATTCTTAAAATTAACTCCCTACTCTCACAGTTCCTTTGGAATGGCAAAAAAACAAAAATCGCACTACACAAGCTACACCTCCCCAAAACTCTGGGAGGCCTCAATATCCCAAACCTAAAGCAATACTCGAGGTCACTCCTGTGTAGATTTGCTCTGGGTTGGCTACTAGAGAAAAGTGACTACTCAGACTTCCACGTGGACAGCGCTATGTTCTCCCCTTACTCCCCAGCCGCTCTTCTACACACACCTAAGACTCTCATACCAACACACATTTACAAAAACCCTCTCTTCAAAGATGTCCACACAGCCTGGTGGACGATCTCCACTGCTCTGGACCACGACCCCCGCGTATCAAACTGGCTTCCCATTTGGGGAAACCCAATGTTCCCACCAGGTGTGGATAGCTCGATCTTCCACCGTCTGCGAAACAAGGGCCTCACAGCTATTTCACAGGTATTGGCCCCCGGGGGCAAAATGGGGAGCTCCAAGATGGGTTCGGTCTCCCCGCAAACAGCTACTTCGCTATATATCAATTACTGCACTATGCCAGATCTCTTCCCAAAATGAACACCCAGAGCCAAACACCACCGTGGCTAAATGTTTTAATCATGAAACTCCAAAACGGCAAATACAAAACCAAATTTTTATATCAAACCCTAGCGGAACTGCCGGCGGAGGTCGTATGGGAAAAGATAACACATAAATGGTCGCAAGATATTCAAATATCGGACGACAAAACACTACTCTATAAATATTATCACTCCACCATACGTACGCTGAAAGCCTCAATTCTTCAGGAGGTGCATATCAAAACGCTTCACAGAGCTTATATCACCCAACAACAACGCAGTCACTATGTACCCGAGGAAACGGGGAAATGCCCTAAATGCAAACACCAGTTAGCAAATTACCTCCATAACTTTTGGAACTATAGGTGTATAAAGAAATTTTGGTTTAAACTAATATATTTCATAAATCGGAACTTCCAAACAAAAGTTTCACTCCACCCGATCCCTTCTTCTTTTTGCAAATTTCGACCCATGTTCGCTCCCCCCTTCTCAACTATACCTAATCCCCATCCTGACACTTATAGTGACGGTAGCCAAAAAAAACTATCTTAAATGCCTGGATCACCCCTCTTGTACCCACTGTAACTGAGGTCGAGACTCTCCTCTTAAAATATATGTACTACGACCGATACGACACCCTTCGAAACGCGAACTCATCCTCTTCACGTTTCTACGCTGTCTGGACACTATTCATAGACAGTCGTGACCCAGAATTGAGACAGAATATCTACAAGATACTTGAGACTCGTAAGGACATTGTAGTTTGAATGAATGTTTAAAGTTTTCATAATGATCTACAGAGCAGAAATCCAATAAGGTACACTCCCCCCCCCCCCACCCCTCCCCAACCCTTTAGTCCTTATTTACACCATCATATAAAAATCTCCACCCACCCCTTATATTATATGAAAAATGATGGGCCTAGTTACCCCTGAATGTATATGCAGACACAACACTCTTACCTATACCGGTGGTCAGCAAATCTCAACAGACATCTATAATACTGGTTTATAAGACCCCGGTCCAGTGGGCCAAATGGCCT
This sequence comes from Crinia signifera, assembly GCF_055691185.1. NCBI lineage: Eukaryota > Metazoa > Chordata > Amphibia > Anura > Myobatrachidae > Crinia > Crinia signifera. The sequence continues at coordinate 209,082,639 of NC_139219.1, forward strand.
AAAGAGGCTTGGTATTTAGTATTACCTCAGATAATAAGTCCTCAAAACTGTGTAACATGTACCCGTATGTTATGTTCGAGAAGTTGTTTATTGTACACTGTTTATTGTACACTGTTTACCTTCTACAGGCAATGGCTCTGAATAAACATATTAAAAAATAAAAATAAAAAAAACATGACAAAAGAAACCAGTTGGCAAAATTTGTAACTTGAAATTTTGATGTAGATTTATTTTGTTATACTTAGAACTTTGCAAGCACATGTGTAATACCCGCCTGACTACGGTATGGTGTAAGTGTATAGAAATGTACTAACCAGTTGTTAATGCAGAAACTCTCCTTCTTCGGCACGGTGATCGTGACAACTCTGCCCACAGAGAATTCTTTGCTGGTCATCAGAGAGGTAAAAGGAATACAGGCCAAGTCTGCGATATTACAGGTTAAAGACCTCAACTTGAAGTCGCTTTATTAACTATTAACAAATGGAAGGGACACTACCCGCAATGTGGATACTCATAAATGTCAATCAATTGTGCACAGATAAAGCATGTTATACATTTCACACATAATGCATATTCAATACACCAGCTAACCCTGCAAAGTTAGACACACTAAAGCAAAGATGAAGTATCTTCTATCTAATCACATCTAAACATTGCAAGAAGGCAAACATATTACTGAGTTGTCCCAGTCTTCCCAATGGTTTAGTCATGTGTAATTGAATTGGGATATATAATATATATATATGCATATATAAAACCCATGTTTAACTGTTTTTAGGTTTAGTTCCGTGAACAATGAAAGGAATTCCTGTCCGAGGTAGTGGTGAAATAATCCTTGTTGTGTAATAGAAGGCAACAGGACTGTCTTTGTAGCTCAACAAAAAAGAATTAACTGCATACCTCCCAACTTCTGGCCGGAGGAAATAGGGACACTCGCGCGCCCGAAAAGGGGGTGGGGCGTATGCAAATGAGGGCGCGACTTATGCTAATTAGCCGCAACCTCATTTTCATACGAGAATAGACGCTGTGCGCATGCGCACAGCGTCTATTCTACTAGATTGGGGGGTCTCCCAACTGCCACCCCCCGCAGCGGGACAATGCCTGCCGCGGGTGGGACAGCGGGACAGTACCCGAAAATCGGGACTGTCCCTCTAAAATCGTGACAGTTGGGAGGTATGTAACTGTACTCCAATGGTTTACATTACACAAAGCAATTAGAGCTGTATATCCAAGTCCATGCACTAGATGGTGCTATTCCCAGGCACTGTAATACAGACACTGTCCTCTGTAATTAGAGCCCAGTCCTTTGCATAGACCCTGTTCACTAGTGGGATGGGGACCAGTTACTCTCTTTCCCCACATGGACTGTTATATTGAGTTGGTGTAGCTGAAATGTCACTGAGTCACAGAATCAGCAAATCCCTAAGATACCTACTAATATAAGGCTCTTTTCTCCTCTCTACTTGTCTGGAGTGTTACCCTTAGGCCGGTTTCACACACTCCGGCTCCTGCCAGACGGTAAAATCCCGCACGGCCAGGGAGCCGTGCCGCACACAGTAGTTGTGAATGGACACTATTGTGTCCATTCACACGGGACGGCCTCGGCCCGCCCGCACGGCTGCAGCCGGATCCCGCCACTGGAAGGGACGGCTGCCGGGCTGTGGCCATCCCCTCCAGGATAAACTACTGTGTGCGGCTTGGCTCCCTGGCCGTGTGGGATTTCACCGTCCGGCAGGAGCCGGAGTGTGTGAAACCGGCCATAGGGCAAACGTTCTGTGTATGATAGTGTGGAGTAGTGTTCAATGTGAGTGTACAGGGCAACACATACTCACAATGCCCTGGGTCAAAAAGCATCCGAATGCTGAGCCCTTCTCACTTTTATCTGTACAGCAGGGATTCCACTGCAGCATCACTCTGCACACTACTCCTCATGGTCTGTCCTGCATCACTCTGCACACTGCTCCTCATGGTCTGTCCTGCATCACTCTGCACACTGCTCCTCATGGTCTGTCCTGCATCACTCTGCACACTGCTCCTCATGGTCTGTCCTGCATCACTTTGCACACTGCTCCTCATGGTCTGTCCTGCATCACTCTGCACACTGCTCCTCATGGTCTGTCCTGCATCACTCTGCACACTGCTCCTCATGGTCTGTCCTGCATCACTCTGCACACTTCTGCTCATGGCTGTAAAACGCCTGTAACACGCCTGCTCTGTCTCTCTGCGGAATCTGTCAGAATGAACTTAGGTCTACAGTCATTAGGTCTACCCCATTAGGTCGACTGGCTGGAAGGTCGACCTGATTTAAGGTCGACATGGGCCAAGGTCGACATGACTTAAGGTCGAATTTACATAAAGGTCGACATGAGGAAGGTCGACTGGTCATAAGGTCGACATGGGTTTTTCACTTTTTTTATCCGAATGTCGACACAGTCGACATGGACACAGTTAGCACTGAGAATCGGACCCTCGCATCGCTCGCTTCGCTCGCAATGCATCGGGCACGGTGGCTCGCTTCGCTCGCCACAGCTTTAATAACCTCCTCCAAGCCCTAGTGGATGGTAGGGCATGAAATACCGCCTGCCGGCACATGTCGGCTCAAAAAACAGTGAAAAATCTCATGTCGACCTTATGACCAGTCGACCTTCCTCATGTCGACCTTTATGCAAATTCGACCTTAAGTCATGTCGACCTTGGCCCATGTCGACCTAAAGTCAGGTCGACCTTCCTGCCAGTCGACCTAGTGGGGTCGACCTAATGACTGTAGACCTAAGTTCATTCTAATAGATGACCGCTTCCCCTCTCTGCACACTGCTGCTCACGGCTGTAACATGCTCACTCACTCTCTCAGCACACTGCTGATTCTGCCCTTAGGCCCCTTTCACACACTCTGGCTCCTGCCAGGCGGCGAAACCCTGCATGGTCAAGAAGCCGTGCTGCACACAGAAGTTTAGGATGGTGGGGATGGCTGACTGTAACCCAGGGTTGCCGACCCTCCCGGAATTTCCGGGAGTCTCCCTAAAATCGGGACCCCCCTCCCGGCCCCCCGGAAGGGTGGGCAACCCTCCCGGATTCAGATAAAATGCCGCAATCCTCGGGTCTCAGATGAGGGGGCGGAGCTAAAACGGCACAATTGCGTCATTTTAGCCCCGCCCCCTCCACGGAGGTCCGTGAATTCCCTGCTTTACCAGCATGGGGCGGGGCTTAGTGATGTCACTCGTAAGCCCCGCCCCCTGAGCGGCTGCTGAAACTCTCCTCTCCGGGCTTCTCCCAGAGAGGAGAATCTTAAAGTCGGCAACCCTGCTGTAACCGGGTGGCCGGGCCGTGGTCATCCCGTGTGAATGGACACAATCATTTCCATTATTAACTTCTGTGTATGGCATGGCTTTTGGCCATGTGCGGTTTCGACGCCCGTCAGGAGCCGGAGCGTGTGAAAGGCGCCTTAGAGCTCTCCCAGCTCCTTGCTCTCACAGCATGCTTCACGTGCAGTCTGCTTTTTTTACTTCCACTTTCTGGTCCAGCAGGCTGCTCACATGTGCTCTTCGCCTGCAGTCATCTCTGGGTCCACTCCTAAAGTCCTCCTTATTTCAGAGCTCATTGCAGACTCCTGCTGTTTACAGTACAGAAAAAGGGAGTTTACCTGATGATTATTTTTTTCTAGATAAAGTGCTTTCTTGCCAAATATTCATTATTCACAATCTCTCTTTGAAGTTTTACTTTTGTTCATATTCCTGGTCATGTCCTCATTCATCTATGCGTATTAAATGGTAGGGTATGCTTTTTTTACTTGTAATTTTTGAGTCGTGGTAGGGCACTTTCTTCTAAGTCAGTGATGGCTAACCTTGACACTCCAGCTGTTGTTGAACTACACATCCCAGCATGCCCTACAACCGTTTTACTACTTGGCCATGCTCAAAACTGATACAGGGCATGCTGGGATGTGTAGTTCAACAACAGCTGGAGTGTCAAGGTTAGCCATCACTGCTCTAAGGGCCTTATTCTGGTTAGGTCGGTGAAACGTATGTATGGTCTGTTTCCCGTACGTTTCCCATACGCGGACGGTGAGCGAAAGTCCGCCCACAGAACAGCCTCATACCGACAGTCACAAACACCGACAATGGGGAGTGGCGTACACTTGAGCATACGCCACCGTATACGGACGGGTCTCCTCTTAGACACCGTTAACTGGCGTACAACAGAGCGTACGTCACCTAATACGGAAGGGTCTCGTCCGTTTTCATACCGTCATCTTCCGTATATCTGAGCGTACGCCACAGTGCACGGACGGGTCTCGCCGTTTTTCAATGGAAAACTCAGCGTGTGTCACCGATCGTGAGAGTGAGCGTACGTCCGTGCACGGTGGCATACCCTTCACATATAGGGCACTGCAAAATCTTGCCTTTCAACTATAATTAAGACAATTAATTTATTATTCTAACTGTTATTCAATATTTGTTTTCTATTAACTCAATTGTCTACCTTAATAAACACCCTAATAAAACAACATTTTAACCATCATTACATGTATATTTATTATGTTCTAATGTGGCATTTTAATCACTATCTATGTGTCCCCACATTGGTTTAACTTTTAAATAAAGTTATGTTGGTGTTACAGTGAAAAAGTTGACACATGTCGACTTCTGTGAATTGAGTGTCCTGCTTTTTAAAGTATACAAAAACACTTTCTGAATGGGTGTAGATGGTTATAAAATAACTACCTTGACATATATAAGCAGGTCTTTGAATGAATCTTACCTAAAATGAAAACAACCTTTACATGTTGAGAAGTGTAGAAAGATATGCTTCCAATGTGTTTGAGGGCTGTGTGTGGCTTGCAGGTAGAGAAATAATGGTTTTCACTTAATAGCCTGCAGCATTGCTTAGACATTTAGGTGTATGTGTTTGTGTAGTAATCAGCGTTAATTAGCAGACCCAGGCGTCCACTCTCATGCGGTATCTCTAGGGGTGGTCTGGAGCTATCTTTGGCGTCCGCCTGTTTTTGGGCCAAAATGCACGGCGCGTTCACCGATCGAGGCGGTTGTAGCACCGTACATTTTTGGTGCACACCCCCGTGTACGCCCATGTTTACGCCCAGTTTTCCTCATTATTCCGGCCGCTACCCTAAAAACGCCCCCATGCCGCCCCACAATTACCGTACTCTTGCGGACAGGTTTTTTAGCACTAAGAGACCCGTCCGTGAGCATGCGCAGATGAAAAAAAAATGATCCGCCCGTATACGGTCCCACCATACCGAGCAGAATAAGGCCCAAAGTGCTTGTGCAGCCTCCACACAAGTGTTCATGGTCTCACCATGTAGGGTTCAAAACTGAGGTACAAGTGTATATTTAAACTGTCAGAAGTGAGGCATGTGGCCTGATTCTGAGGATACATGTAAAGGGTAAGTAACTGCACCTGGACAAGCCAAGTTCCAATGTTCCATCCCTTTCTTTCTTTTTTTTCTTTGCATGCAGGGTAAATGCTGGCTGCTTTTGCATGTAGGCTGCAATTGTTGCATAGCATGATATTTACACTGCAATTTAGATTGGAGTTTGATACACCACTAACAAGTCTAATTTTACATATAACACATCTGCTGTGTAAAATAGTTTTCCACAGTTGCTTGCTTGGGTTGGCTCACTTCTGAATCAAGTTGGGTACTCTATAAATGACAAAGGGGCGCATTTATCATTATAAAGCGATGCCGGCGTGATGACATTGCATTGCGGTATTGTGATATACCGCTGGTATGTATCATTATGAGGAAGCAAGGACAGGGCTCCAATAGGAGCCCATCCCTGCGAAGCCCTGACCCGGAAGCCGGGGGGTCAGCGCATGCGTGGTTATGCGCTGACCCCCGCCGACTCCTCTGACCGCACTGCCCCGCTCGGCAGTGCGATGTGTAGCCATAGGCTACAATGGGCTATCGCCATATCAGAATGGCGATTGCCCAGGGGTGCAATGCCGGGCTGCCCGATGTTGATACATCGGGCAGCTTCGCATCCCCCGTAGAAACCTATGGGGGATGCGGCCGGCGGCGGTGAAGGGGGGGATCGGAGATTCCTGCTGCGGTCCCCCTTTAATACATTTGGGGGATACTAAGTATTTGCGGTTAACCCCCGAAAACTGATGTTTTCGGGGATTTAACCGCAAATATTGCTTGATAAATGCGGCCCAAAGTGTCATCAACTAATTGTTTTGAATTGGTGGAAAAAATTATTTGGTGCACACACTGGGCCTGATTCAGGTTGGTTGGGTAAGCTGTGAACATCGCAGCTTAACGAGTGCATGAGACACCACCTGCCTGAAAGCCTGCTGCTGCCTATTCCCCTCAGTACCATATGAGAGGATGTGTATGAAAACACATCCACTTGTGTGCCTCCGCTAGCAGGAGAAATCATTTGATGGTCGTCATTGGTTTTTGGGAGTTGCAGTGTGCCGGAATGTACACAGAGACTGTACTACTTGTGGATCTATTAATGCAGAGTTTATCATACTATTACACGGCAGGCTTGTGTCACCGATGCTCGGCCTCCTCCTGCTTTCAGCTCAGCTACACGCTTTGTGGGACCCTCGTGGGCGGCTGCCCTAGGGGTTTTTATTCAGCAGCTCTGTAGGGCTGCCACCTGATCGGGTCGTCAAATTTTTGTCCGGTTCTACCGGTTTCATGAAAAAAGAGTAGAGAATGTGATAATATGCGCTTGAAGCAGCTGGTGGAGAAAAACACTATTGTGGTGTCCCCACACCACATTTGAACAGGTACAAAAGTGATTTTTTTTTGTAGAACACAAAAAGGGTTTGTATTCTCTGCCTGTATTTCAAATAAAGGAAGACTTCACGTTCCTGATATAATAGATATAATGGATACGTCTCCTTTTCTCCGCCTCAATATTGCGCTGGAGGGTTCAGAGTAATGGTAGTTTGGTATTCCTAATAGATATTTACAGGGGTATTCAATGTTTGGAGTGCTCCCGCAGCCATCTCCCGACGGGGGAGATGGCTGCGGGGCCCTATTCAATGCTGTCTTTCTCGTCAGCATGGAGGAGGGGTTCTCGGCAGAACGAGCCCGACATCACAAGCTGTCGGGCTCGTTCTGCCGAGAAAAGACGGAAATAGTCGAGATCCCGGCCGGAGCTCGTCTATTTCCGCCCTCTGCTCGCGGCCACGCCCCTTTCTCACCATTCGGCGGCCTGGAAATTGAATCCCGACCGCCGAGCTCAAGTCGAGCAAAGCGAGAAAGGGACAGGGGCACGGCTGTCAAGCTTGCTCGACAGCCGTGCCCCTGACATTGAATACCTCCCTTAGTGAGTAGATAGCAAGGAGCCCTTCACCATGCAATAGAAAGAGAAGAAGGTACCGTACATACCTAATAGGGGATAAGCGTCTCCTCTTCTCTATTGCTTCAATAGTTTTACTGGAAATGGTGATTGTAGGTATTCTTTGGTCATTCAACTTGCATCAGTCCCACACTAGACATAAATGGAAGAGAGTTGACCATATATAGTGTAACACAATTTTAATATATACACACAATAGGAAAACAAGTAGCTAAAAAAACAATAAACAATATTTAAAAAGTGTCCCCAATGGGGGAGAAATTACTGGATTCAGTGGAGAACTTGTAAAAAAGTTCTCAAAATTGCTAAAGGTAACAGTTCCGGATATGTTCACCACAAAGCAGTTTCCCAGATCCAGTAGATGACTCTCCCAAAGGGGTCCAAGCAGGTAAGGTTCCGACGTGTTTTAAAGTATTGTGTACATAATACTTGTGTAAATTTAATATCAGCAATATAACAGACTGCCAAGAAATAATTCATTACTCAACCATTTCTTTGTATAAAACTGGCTCTAAACATGAAAGGCAATCAAAACACTGTATTCCATAATCTATATTGTGTATTGCTAAGACTTGTTACATTACTTTTCAAATATAACATTTTATATATTCCTTTGGAGGCAGGGACGTGCAGTCAGGGGAGGCAGGGGAGGCAGAGCCTCCCCTGTCATTAATGATTAACCATAATTAAAATAATACAAAGTGAATACTTATGACACATATTATGTGTCATAAGTATATGCTTTATATTATAATCATTTTTACCCCTTTTAAAAAAAAATATATATATTGGTCTAGGAGGCACCAAGTGCGGTGCCTCCCGCTAACAATGATAAATGTCTAGACTCAGGGGGCGGGCAGTGGGCGAAGCCGAGCACTGGGCTGTAAAAGCCCATTCAAAAAAAGCTGTAGAAACGGCACCTGTGGCAGTGCCTCAGTGACGGGGACGTGCTTTTCTGCCTATATGAAAGTACGCCTCTGTCACTGAGGTAGATGTGATTGGGCAGGCACATCTGCCTCTGTGACAGGGGCGTGCTTTCATAACGGAGAAAGCACGTCCCTAAAGTCTGTCACCGAGGCACTTCCAGTGGAGTATCTACAGGCTGGCATCCAAGGCTGCTCAACTGCCTTTGGATGACTGCTCCTCACCGCCTGTGCCGCCCGCTCCTTGTCACCGCCGCCGGCTCAAGCGGCTCTGACTGTGTGGATTTCAGGCAGTGGGGGCTGGCAGCAGGGAAGTTGGGTGGCTTACCTAACGACGCCGATGGGTGCCAGACGCCGGCTAGGCGCCTGCAGCAATACATATTGCACTAACCCAGCGTCACTAGTCCTGGCTGGGCTCCCATTAATTTTATTATCACCCGTCTGGCTCCGCCTCCTGCCCTTTAGGGAGAGAGCAGAGCAGCCACATCATGCGGAGTGCTGAAAACTAAAAGTAGAAGGTGCGTGGTATATGGGGTAAGGTGAAAGTTATTTTTTATTGTACAAAAGGGGCAGAGTGGTGGAGGGGTTAGAGCAGTGTTTTTCAACCACTGTGCCGTGGCACACTAGTGTGCCTTGAGCTGTTCTCAAGTGTGCCCCCAGATCTAGAGATGCCCAAACCCATTTACAGTCACCACCAGTTCAAATGTTATTTACTGGTCTCTTCTTTTCATGTAAAGGGCCAATGTATTTTATTATTGTTATTTGTGGGGATCAGTGTGATTGTTTTTAATGTGGGGGCCAATAGGTTTGTTTTTTCCTGTGGTGGCCAATGTGTTTTGGCCTGTGGGGATCTTAGGGTGTGCCTTGGCAATTTTAAAGTCCTATTTAGTGTGCCGCGAGGTAAAAAGGTTGAAAATCACTGGGTTAGAGGTATAAATTAGTGTGTGGGCGAGTGATAGCTATACAGTATTTGAGATGTTTTTTGGGGGGATAGGTATCTAGGATACAAGGGGTGTGTAGGGGTGATATAAATGTAGTATAAACCTAATGGAGGGGTCATATGTACTGTATGTTGTGTTGGGTGAAATATATGTAGTATTTAAGTATAAAGTATGTAGTATGTAGTATTTGTTAGGGGTGATTGTTATGTATTATATAAGGGGCTGTAGCCCACAGAGGTGGCATTTTGGTTGCCCAGAAACCCTCTCACAGCCCAAGTTTTTTTGTTGATGTTCTGCTGCTGCTGCTGAGGGGTGGTAGGTTTCTAGTTTATAAGGGTTATATAATATGTAAGGGGTACTACTAGTGGTGTAGCTTGTGAGGATAGTGTGAGAACATGGGGCCTAATTATTATAGGTAACATACTGTATTAAGTGCAATCTGGTGGCGGGTTGGTGGAGCCTGCGCTGACGGGGTCTGCGGAGAGCGCTGGGTCCAAGTTGCTTCTGCGCTGACAGGCAAGAGCTGTTTTGCCTGTCTCTGCTGCTTATGCAGGTGGCAGCTCCTACACCTGCCTGTCAGCGCAGAAGCAACCAGGACCCAAGCGTTCCCTACAGAGTCCGTCGGTGCTGGCTCCACCAAGACAGTGCCTCACTGACCAGTAACCTCACCGCACGTCACTGTTTGGAGGTGTTGTTCAGAAAGTTAGGACATATTTTTACTGTTTCAGCAGAGTAGTTGATACAGTAAATGTGCACCTTTAGCACACTGTCTAACTGTCCAGTTTTAGCTGGCACAGTACCTTTTATGGTCTGTACCGGCAAAAAGGTGGTTTACTGTACAAAGTGAAATGATTCCTATAGCAGTGCTACTCAGTGACAGGCCGCTCCCTCCGTCCAGTGCCAGATTAAGCCTTCGGGGGGCCCGGGGTACTTTAGCCAGGGGGGCCCCCTTGCACTTGTCATTACTGGCCGCACACTGCATGGGAGAATATTACACTGTCAAAACACAGAGTAAAGGCAGTATAAACTTGGTCAATGGGTAACTGCATATATATATATATATATATATATATATATATATATATATATACACATATATATACACACACACACATACACATAAATACATACCATATGAAAAGCCTGTGTTTGTCCCTCTGCACCTTACTCTGTAGGAGACCTCACAGTCCTAGTGCTGCCTTTGATTAAAAACCCTCCCATGACTAAGCTGCTGCTGCTGTTCTCCATGGGCATGTAATGAGCTCCACCAATTAGAGCTCAGCTCAATCCTCTCAGCCTCTGCCCTCTGGTTTAAAGTGTCATGGGACTTAGACAACTCCCAGGAATGCACTGCACACTTGTGCAATCAGTGTGCCTTGGCTCCTGATGCTCAGCACCATTAATCATTGTCACATTGGCAGATAGGTGAAGCTGCAGCACTACCCCACTCCCATGCACAAAACCTTTAGCAAAAAAAATATTTTTTTTATTTTTTTTTAAATACATGCCAACCACAGGGCCTCCATTATAATCCGGCCCTGCCTCCGTCCTTTCTTGGTGTTCTGCGGTCAGTGCACATTGAGCAGGATGACGTAATTGTGTGCAGAGGAGTAAGTGAACTGACAGACGCCTCAGTCATCTGTGTCGCTACTGCAGCGCTCCGTGTGTAGGCCCCCCTGCAATCGCCTTGTGCAGGCCCCCACGTCAACATCGCTGGACTATTTATACTGCATGCAGTATAAATCTAGTCATTGTGAGTGTTCTCTCACCAAAGAACACTGGGCGTGCCACATCAATTGCACACATTGCTGTGTTCTGAGCGATCTGTGCTAATCAGTATCGCTCTCCATGAAGGCTCAGTCGCCCCATGTGTATGGGGGTATATTATAATAATGTGCCAAGTGTAGCAAGGCACTGTGCCCGAAGCATGGTGAGCGAAGCAGTACACATAAACGGTGCCCGTGTCAATGGATGTTGACAGACACACAAAAAAAAAATCATGTCGACCTATCTCATATCAACCTTTCAACCCTGTAGACCTAAAGCATATCAACTTATGGCCTGTTGACCTTTCTTACTGTCAACCTTAAGACTCGACCATTTTACCACTGTATAAATCATTAGTCTGGCCCCGGGCCTCATCTAGAATACTGTGTTCAGTTTTGGGCTCCGCTCTATTAAAAAAAGATATCTTGCAAAATAGATTAAAGGTTTAGAGTCACTGGACTATGAGGAAAGATTAACCAGGTTACAATGTTAATGTTACATAGTTTCATAATAGTTTAGGTTGATAAAAGACTTACGTCCATCAAGTTCAAACTTTGATTACCTGTTCTATCCCTGGATGTTTGTATCTAATAAATGATTATCTAGCCTTATTATAATTGACGTTATTGTATCTGCCAACACCACCTCACATGGAAGAGTTCCATAATTTTACTGCCCTGACCGTAAAAAAGTCAGGATGGGGAACCTTAAAAGTTGGAATAGGGAACCTTAGTGTTAAACTACACATCCCAGCCATACTTGCCGACTTTGGCATACTCCTTTCTGGGAGAAGCCCGGAGAGGAGTGAAAGGGGGCGGGTAGAGGCTTTGTTTTGGGGGCGGGGCACGGGTGATGTCATCAAGCCCTGTCCCCATGACGGCTGAAGCCTCAATTTGCGGGTCCGTGGGTGGGGGGAGGGGCTAAAAATGACGTGAAATGCCGCGAATTGCGTCATTTAGCCCCGCCCCCTCCCCGCGGACCCGCGAAAGTCATAGTTTTTAGACCGGGGGGAGAGGGGGAGCCGGGGCTGTAGGGAAATGCGGGAGACTTGCCCCCCTTCCCGGGGGACCGGGAGGGGGACCCGATTTGCGGGACCCTCCCGGCCATTCCGGGAGGGTAGGCAAGTATGATCCCAGCATGCCCTGCAACAAATAGAAAAACCGTTGTAGTGTAGTGTAGTGTAGTGTAGTCCACCAACAGCTGGAGGACCAAAGGTCCCATATCCCAGTTCTAAGTGTTATAAACCTTCTCTCCTCCAGGCTAAGTGCATGCCCTCATGTCATAGTAACTGATTCAAAGTAAATAGGCACCACAATGAAAGTCCTTTTTCATATTACAACATGCTTTAACTTTTATTTAATAATTAACTGGAATTAGGACATAAATGTGAAGCAAACTGCAGCCAAGCCAGGTTGTTTGCTGCAATATTATGAGTTAACTGGCCTGCCCTTTAATAAAATAAAAGAGATGTGGTTACAGGATACACCCCTCATTAGACAAGCAACCGTTGTGTAGCTCCAGTCTCACTACAACCTTCCCTGTGTATCCCAAGGAGAAAGGAGAGCTGCTGCTGCTGACCTGCTCCTACTCTGTGAGTAATTTATCATTGGCTACATTTTGGAATCTAACAAGTAACTAGGGGTTTGTTCTAATTATTATTAGAGATGAGTGCATCCGGATTTCGGGAATCCAGACACCCCTGAACACCCCCCTATCCGAATGCATTCACAAGCCTGTTCGGGTTTTCCCGCCCAGACTTGGACCGCTCCTTTCTGGTGGCAGCGAGATCCCGCTGTCGGATCTCACTAGATCCGGACAACGTCACTACATGTATTTAAGGACGGCCGCGCGGGCGCCATGTTCACTCCAGTCTAGGAGATTGAACAGTGTGCACGTCTGGCTGTCTTCCCTGGCACCCGCCCGCGAGCTCACTCTCCCACCCCGCTGTGCAACCTGCGTGGTGTAGTAGTTTTAACTACTACACTGCTGATAGTGACTGAAAACCTGCTGAGTCTGACTGTGTTAGTGTAGTGTTGTGTGGTGGTATACTGACAGAGCCTGTGCTGTATATTATGGGGGAAATTTACTAAGAATCCGAATGCAAAAAGTTGCATTCGTATTCTTAATACGAATGGCTACGACCAAATACGTCGTATGCCAAGTCGTGTTCCAGAGGGGGATTTACAAAGCAGTCAAATACGACTGCTTTGTAACCCTCTGATGGCGTATCCATTCGTATTAACGACCGCTAATACGAATTTGTGCAGCCAGTCTGCATGGATCAGTCAGATCCCTGCAGACTGCAGAGTGTAAAAAAAAGAGAAAAATAAATAAATAAATAAAAATAACAGCGTGGGGTCCCCCAGGCTGAAAGAGCCGGGGCCGGTAATTAAAAATCAGGGAACCCGACAAATAGGGGTTCCCCGATTTTTAACAACCAGCCCCAGGCTCCAGGTCCGGGGCTGGTTCCCAAAATACGGGGGACAATATGATCATCAGAATGATTCTATTGGCCTCTTAGCGCGACACGGACGACGCTGACATGGACATCGACATGGAGCCGAATGCCGACATGGATCCGGACCAGGACAAGGCACCGGACCAAGACCCTGGGACCTACCTACGGGATCAAGATAGGTAAGTATCAGTGGCCCTTATTCTGATTGACGCGGACTTTACCGCATACTTTCGGATCGCGTCTTTACGGCGTCTGTGCATGCGTGGAGAACGCAACGCGCATGTGCCACGCCTTGACTCCGTACCTGTTCGGCCAAATCCCGTCCAAAACTGTTCCCCGCAATCAGTCGGGAAATATGGGCGTATTATGGGCGTCATGCGGAATGACACATGGGCGTAGTTTCAAAGTGGGCAAAACGGGGCGGAAACATGGGCGGACACGGGGGAGTACACTTATGTTGGGGGGCGTACATTCGGATACCACTCCGAATGCACGCGATCAAAAAGGGAAGAAATGTGCGGTGTCCACAAGTGTACTATTGCTTTGCGGACACCACTCGTTCATGCGGTAGGCGAACGTACGCCTAATGACTACAAGCATTAACACCTGAACCCAATAGAATCGACTCCTTTACTCATTACTCACTAATAGGACGCTTGTCAGTGCTTTAATTGAAACCATTGCACTTCAATTGCTGTAAGGGTTAATGTGTGCAATGCATGTGTTAGGCATGCTTGTAAGGATATATTGGCATCTAATTGATTCCAATTCCAAATAAGCAGTTTTTTATGAGGATAGGTAATTGAATAAGTGGGTCATGTGATGTATTGCAGAAGATACTTAATAGTGGGTTGTTTGGCGTAAATACTCCGCTTACGGGCGGTAGCACCGCTTGGCTCCCGGTCGGATGCGGTATTTCCGAGCATACTCTGTAATACTCTGTAATACCGTGCAGAATCGGAGTGTTTCTCCCGCACACGCATGGTTTGTATGTCGTCCGTAAACACGCCCTGTTCTTAAAGAGTGAGTCCGTCCGAATGCGGAGGACACGTGGGCGTTTCTACGGACGATGGCCGCATGCGGCAAAACACCGTGGCGTGCGGACCGCTCCGTAAGAATGCGGGAATATCCGCACCGATCAGAATAAGGGCCAGTGTGTGTGTAATGTATGTATTAAATGTGTCAGTGTGTGTTTTTTTAACTTTTTTTATTACTGTGGAACCAGCGGGCCCTTTAATGTCCCGCAGGCTGGGACTTGTGGTTCTCCAAGTCACAGCTTGCGGGGGAGGCTTGCTGGGACTCATAGTTCCACAGTTTTAAACAATAGTTTATTCTTTTTTTTACACCACTATCAGCTCGATGCCCACCGTCCAGGGTCACCGGGGACAGCACCAGGCTTCAGCCTGGTCAGGTAAGTCCTGGAGGGGGGGACCCCTTTATTGGGGGGGTCCCCACTCCCTCAGGGCCCCTGACCAGGCTGACTGGTCGGTAGGGATGAATGCTTTGGCCGGGGGGACTTGTATAAAAAGTCTCCCCCCAGCTGTGGCATTACCCTGCTGACTGGTTTGGCCTGGGGCTGGTTCTTAAAATACGGGGGACCCCTACTCATTTTGTAAGCCGGGAGAGGGTACTACAAGTCTCACCTCACCTGTGCAGGCCACACGCAAAATGAAAAAAAAAAATATTTTACAATAATAAAGGGGTTACTGACTTCTTAATAATCCTTTTCAATTTGTCTGTGTCTGCTGCTGTGTGACTGTTAGCTGTACAGGGTACTACAAGTCTCACCTCACCTGTGTGCACACCAGTGCTGCAAAATAATTGGTGCTCCAAAATTATCAATGACATATAGGTTACTGACCTAAATAAATTCCTTAAGATCCATTTACATTTTTCTGTGTCTGCTGCTGTGTGCTGGGACAGGCTAGGGTAGTACAAGTCTCAACTCACCTGTGTGCACACTGCACATCGGTGCTGCAAAATAATAAATCATTATTTTTTTTACAATAAGGGTTACTGACGTAAATAATAATCCTTTTACATTTTTCTGTCTCTGCTGCTGTGTGGCTGTACTCCGGAAAGATAATGGAGAACCAAAATATGAAGGCTCCAATAGTACTAGAACCACTTCCTCCAAGTGCTGAAGCTGCTGCCACTAGTCAAGACATAGAACATGATGATGAAATGCCATCAACGTCTTCTGCCAATGCCGATGCCCAATGTCACTGTCGAGGGCGTGTGAAATCCAAAAAGGCAAGTACGTTTAAGAAAAAAAATTTAAATCCTTGGAGGAGAAACGTACGCTTGCCAACATGCCAATTACCACAGGAAGTGGCAAGGAACGGCTAAGGGCCTGGCCAATGTTCGTGACTAGTGGTCCAGCTTTACACGACGATCCCAGCCCTCCTCATCCTCCTTTCCTCCAACCTAGAAATGTAAAGAGAGTTAAGCTGTCAACAAAAAGACAGCAAACAATTCAGCCTTCTAAAAGACACGGTATCACAAATCCCCAATGATAGTCCAAGGGTGTTGGTGGCTGCGAAGCCTGACCTTCCCATCACTGTATGGGAAGAAGCGGCTCCTTCCACCATTTGCAGCATGCCATCTGCATATGCTGGAAGGATCACCCATAGTCCAGTTCCTGATTTTGAAGTTGTCAATGTTGTACACCAGGAGGAGGAAATTGATGTAGCTGGCGCTGAGGAGGAAGTTGATGAAGAGGAGGATGCTGCTGATGGTGATGACATATCACAATAGCAGACCCAGATACTGAAATCACAAGTGCAAGACAAGGATTAAAAATGGCGGCTGCTTCTCACACCTGTCCTGCTACTGAATCACACTTAGATAGGGTGTCTCCAGTAAGCCATTCTGCAGTGTTAATGGAAGCACTGTACCTTAAGCACAGATAACATGTACATGATTGTGTCAGATTCACAGACACACTGTAATGCAGATGAAGATATTCCGAATACTGTTCCAGGAGCCCGCCGCTGCCGCTCTCGCCCTGCATCACACAACCAGACGCCGTCGGAAGACAACCTAATAAGTGACCGGAGCATACAGGAGATGCTTGTGATGGCCCTCAAAATTGCTGAACACTTTTGCCATTCTACCACTGCCTGCCGAAGGGTGGAGCGGCAGCAAAAACTAATCAACCTTCCCTGCCATCACCTCAAACAAGAGGTTGTGACGTGCTGGAACTCCACCCTCTATATGCTGCAGAGGATGTAGGAGCAGCAAAAGGCCATTCATGCCTACACAGCCACCAACGACAAAGGCAAAGGAGAGGGAATGCACCTGACTCAAGTGCAAGTGCATATACTAAAGGGGATATAATAAAGAAGGGGAGGTTAGGTTTGGCCAGTAGGGTCCGCTCTTGTGCAGCTATTCCATTCATTGGCTTCTCTTTTTGACCCGTGTAAGAAACCCTTGGCCATTGACAATGTATTTGTGTATAGCTTCCGCTCGCCTAACTTGCTGGAAAACAATTTCTTTTGGAAGCTCTGAGCAGGGATTCGGCATGAAAAGCCGGCGGTCGGGATCCCGCTCGGCACACTAATTTATTCTCCCTCCGAGGGTGTCGTGGACACCCACGGGGGGAGAAAGTGTCGGGATTTCGGCGTTCGGGATTCCGGCGTCGGGATTTTGAACGCCGGGATCCCGACCACCGGGATTTAAACTGCATCCCCTGAGCAGATCTCAGTGCATCCCAAATAATCCGCTGCTCCTTGGCTATATATATTTAAATACCCATCAACCAATGATGTAAAATCAGCTAACATGGCATCCAACAGTGCTAGGTGCAGAGCCAAGCGGTATAAGACTTCCAGAGCGAATTCACTGTGCAAATGAGTAGACATTGGACAATCAAGCTATATAATGGGGTTATCGTTTATTAAATTGCTTGTAAGTCAGCTTGTAAGTTTCGCCTAACTTAATGGAAAACACAAAGTTGCAGATCTCAATGCTGCCCAAATCATCCGCTGCTCCTTGGCTATCTGTATTTAAATACCCATCACCCAATGATGTAAAATCAGCTAACATGTGCATGTCCTATTTCCGCAACATATGGGTGGGTCGGAGGGACCAAGGACAATTGATCTTGCATAACCATTCATTAATCCCACTGCTAAGAGTCAATGATATGTAAGATAAGTGGACTTGTCTTTAATTGCATACAACTGTTTGCTCTCCACTTCTTGTTACGGCAATGTATTGCGAGACGGTTGGTAACAATCACAGAGCTCAGCAATCCCACTGTTGAGAGTCAAATCAAGCTTCCTCAGTGCATTCATTGGCTTGTCTTTTCCACCCGGGTAAGAAACCCTTGGCCATTGACAATGTATTCGTGTATTGCTTCCCCTCCCCTAACTTGCTGGAAAACAGAAAGTTGCAAATGTGTAGTAAGTAAGTTTTATTTATATAGTGCACTTTCTCCAACAGGACTCAAGGCACATGTAGACATTGGACGATCAAGCCATATAGTGGGGTTATCGTTTATTAAACTTTGCTTGTAAGTCAGCTTGTAAGTCTCGCCTAACTTGCTGGAAAACACAAAAGTTGCTGAATTTCTTTTGGAAGCTTGGAGCAGATCTCAGTGCTTCCCAAATCATCCACTTCTCCTTGGCTATACGTATTTAAATACCCATCAACCAATATAGTAAAAACAGCTAACCTGGCATCCAACATTGCTAGGCGCAGAGTCAAGTGGTGTAAGACTTCCAGGGCCAATTCTTTCAGCAAATGTGTAGATATTGGACGGTCAAGCCATATATTGGGGTTATCCTTGTAAGTCAGGAATGAAACTTGTGAAGATGGCATGTTGAGATGTCGAGTCAAATATTCCTTAAGTGAACACGTACGATTAGGAATAAAGCCCCCGGTTTCCATGAACAGGTATACATCTCCTACCTGTGTATCAAAGACATTGCTAAGAACCACCCCATATTGGTGGGACGAGACATCCCCCATCCAGCGCCAGTCATGGACCACATTTAAAATGCTTTTGTCTTCAAGTGCCATTTGTAGCCCGTTTCTGAAAAGGACATTAAACAGATAAACGCATCTTTTCATAGCCATAGGCTGTTAACTGGTCTGCATCTTCATCCTCAACTGCCCGTTTAATGGCCTGTAGGATACTGTCATGCACCCCATGCGGTGCAGGTAGATCAGGCTCTCTCATTTCCCCGGCAGGCTTCCCAGCATCTTCAACGCTCTCTTGTGATAAGGTTTTATCTCTTTCATTAGCTGTATTTTTTGGCTCTTGACTTGAAGGACCAGACGATTCTTCTTGGTTCCACTTTCAGAATGGAATGCCCAAAGAGGATTTTTGTTCCAGGCACTTCTTTCCCATTTGCTAAATACTTCATCAAAACTCATTGGCACGCCCTGAAAGCATCCATTGGTGGTTGTAAATTTGATATTCTTCCCAATTACATTCGTTAGAATCCTGTTCACAAAGGGCAGCACAGCCCTAATCAAATATGGCGGCCGCATATATTCCCCGCAGGATGACGCCAGCACCGGCCATGGTAGAACAGTTGGCGTCCCAGCCAGGGGGAAATCTGCACCGACCCACCGTGATATTGCCCAGTTTCCCGGGTGGCCAATCTGCCCCTGGGGGTAGCCAACTCCAGTCCTCGAGCGCTACCAACAGTGCACGTTTTCCAGGTCTCCTCACAGAATCACAAGTGAAATTATTAGCTCCATCTGTGGATCATTTATAATGTGTCAGTTAGTAATGAATACACCTGTGCCTCAACTAGGTGATCTAGAAAATGTGAACTTTTGGCAGCTCTCGAGGACTGGAGTTGGCTACCACTGCTTTAGGTTGATACTGACAAAAGGTCAACATAAGCAAAAGGCCAACATGCCAATGGGCAACAAATGAAGCGGTTGACATGAGTTTTTCACAATATGTTTCTATTCTTGGACATTTTCATGCTTTATGATCCATGTGGACTACAATTAGCAATGGTAAAATGTGCCAAGCGCAACAAGGCAATGTGCCCAAAGCATGACGAGCAAAGCTCTACACTAATTGGGGGTTCATGATGACACTGACACAAACATTTTGAAAAAATTTATGTCAACCTCTTTTCCTGTTGACATTTTGTTTGTGTTGACATTTTGTCAATGTCAACCTATTGACTTTCGACCTAGTAAGGGTCAATCCTATGATCTACACCCCTTTCATAGAGCCTCCAATATATCGTTAGTAAATAAAACAGACTAAAACTTGTTTTATAACTTATACAGCTATTTAAGAACTAAATAAATCAATTGTTTAAAAAGTCTGCACATTCTGTAGATTCTTCCCATGCTGATGTACCCAGCATGCAGGGCTGGCGCCACCACTAGGCAGCTTTAGGCATTTGCCTTGGGCGCCGGCCACTGGAGGGCGGTACTGAGCTGCAGTAGCAGGAAAGCTTCCGCCTGAGGAGAGCAGGAAGAAATCAGCTCAGCTGCCAAGTACGGTACCAGCTATTCATCCCAGGGAGTGGGTGAGTGAGCTGTACCCCCGCCCCCCCCTTCCCTGGAGCCCGTCCGTTAATTTGTTGCCCACAGTCCTACCCCCCCCCCCCCACTTGTCATCAGCGGCAACCTGCGGCGGGGTAGCGCCCGCACCCACCCCACCCCCCTGGAGCCCGCCCGTGGATCATGATCGGCAGGTGGCGGCCGCCCTCCCCCAGCTAGTCTCCTCAGCCCCACACCATAAATATGCCCCACACTGTGATGCTGATTACACGTTCTGCCCCACACTGTAATGCGAATTACACATTATGCCCGACACCAAGATGTCAATTACACATTACACCCAACACTGTGATGTCAATTCTGCATTACGAAACAAAAAATGGGGACAATACCCCTGTTTGCGCAATCTGGAGCAGCTATACGAACAAGAAAAGAACAGATCACCCAACGTCTAACACAATTATCTGAAATTACAAAATAACTTCACAAAATAACACACAGTGATGCCAGTTAGACATTATGCCGCACACCGTGATGCCCATTACACAATATGCCCCACACCATAATGTCCATTACACATTATGTCATATTACCTACAATGGTAGTTGCCAGGAGTTACATGCTCACTGAATTCCTGCTTGTTGCCATGGGTTGAGTATATGCTTGTTACCATGGAATATTATGTGCTCGTTGCCTAGGGGGGATTTCATTGCCCAGGTTGTTACTGGCGCACTGCACGCCTGCCACTGAAATTAAAATATTAAAATAAAAAAATAGCTGAGGATCACAGCTGCCAGGAGCTCCCCTCCACTGGGAGCTGGCAGAGGGGAGCTCTTGGCAACAGAGAATAGCCAGTGGAGATGAGCAGCGCACCTTGCTACCCCCAGGCTGCCCAGTTGTTCCGTCTTCTACAATGGATCATGGGACAAATGGCACCCTGGCGGCTATATCGAATTTGAAAAAGGACAATGTGACTTGCAGTTTGTATTCATCCTGGTGTTCTTCAAAGGCACTGCATCATATAGAAAATTGTCTGTTCAAGTTTAAGGGGCTTATGTATAATAAAAGGCAGCAGTGCTGACATTAACAATACATTTTGTGACTGATTTTTACAGTATTTTCAAAAATGTCACAGCTATGTATTGCCTATAAATATAAGAGACCGCAGTAGTAATAACTGCTGTCACTGTGAGTTATAGTCACGGATTATTGAAGGAGGAGGGTTTTACATTTGTGAGACTCCTCCTAGTAAACTGACACTGGGTGAGGGATCATAAATCTTTCTACGGCAAGAATGCCTCCATAGGTACAAAGTGGTTTGCGTCATCTGAAAATGGCGTAAATCAGCGGAGTCAAAGTACATACAGTAGTGGTCAGTCGTTCCCACTGATAATAATGGAGTCTGCAGTGATGCTTTTTCAGGAGATTACTGTGAAATCTCCAGCATTAGGTTGTTAGTACATAGTCATAGTGGGAATAAAAACTGATGTTTTCGCATAGGATAATTTTATGAAAAAAGACCTATGATAAAGAGGCCTCTATGTCTACATATACATTACTATAGCTTCATGTATGCAGCTCTGAAACATTCAGAAAACACCCTACAGTGCCGCCTGTGTGCTTCACCAATTGATCTCTTGTCTATTCATTTAATGAAGCCCATCAAGCCATGCCTTACATCAGGAAGACCTGTGTTTGTTTAGGTTGACCTTGACACAAGCATACCTCCCAACTGTCACGATTACAGCGGGACAGTCCCGATTTTCGGGTCCTGTCCCACCCGCGACAGGCATTGCCCCGCTGTGGGGGGTGGCAGTTGGGAGACCCCCCAATCTAATAGAATAGACGCTGTGCGCATGCGCACAGCGTCTATTCTCATATGAAAATGAGGATGTGGCTAATTAGCATAAGCCGCGCCCTCATTTACATACACCCGCCCCCTTTTCGGACGCGCGAGTGTCCCTATTTCCCCAACACATAAGTTGGGAGGTATGCACAAGCAATAAGTTGGCCTGGCAATTGTCTACACTTTTTTTCATTCAGATATCTTACTCATACTTTATGATCCACGTGGATTACAATTGTATTGTATAAATTGTAAGCTTGCAAGCAGGGCCTACCTCTATGTACGTATGTCTGTGATTACTGTCCTATCACGGATTCCAATTGTAAAGCACAATGGAATATGCTGCGTTATACAAGAAACTGTAAATAAGTGTGCCAAGGGAGGCACCATGTAGGGGTTCCCGCTACTCTATTTTGTGGCCCATGTCAATATCGACACATAGAAACCTGTGAAATTCGTGTCAACCTTTTCACATGTCGAACATTCACGGTTGACCTAATGACCCTTGACCTAATGATCCACACCTTTTGACAAGCAGAGTTAAATTAATAGGGGTCGGAGTTGGTGAATAAATCACCAGCTCTCTATATAGGAGGCGCAGCTACACCCAGGTCAATAAACACAATTTTATATTAAAAACATGGTATATTTATTTTCATCAGAATATCATGAATTAAAAACAATTATGAAGTGCACTTCTATCACAGTAAAACATATATCTACATACACATACAGGACATACAACATAAAATTCTGGATCACTTATTATGAGGCTCTATATTGACTGTAAGGAGGCTTTGGTAATACTGGCTTTTTATATTGTTACCAGTCCCGCATCAAAAGGGTTAATATCTCCTGTGGCCTTATGGAGGTTTTTATAAGGATAATCCTTCCTGGTGTGCTATGGGCAGTCTTTCATATGGGGTATATGTGCCCCCTTTCAGCTCTTTGTACCAGACTCCACACTCCCAGGTTCGCAAAGTTACCAGGTCCACAATATCCAAGATTTTCTCCAATCAATCAGCTTCTTGCTTCAGTGAGGCTTACATACGTGGGTTAAATTAAAGTTAAATTTCACACACTTTAATACAGATATTGGGGGAGATTCTCTAAGCTAGAAATGCGGTAAAAACCCCATTATTTTGGGATGCACTAAGCATCCCCCGCCGGGTTACCGCGCGGTTGGGCATCGCCAGAAAAATCTGGCGATGCCCCATAGAATCCTATGGGCTTCTACCGCATCCCACCGCCGCCCCGCAACGACCCCCTGCCGCCCCGCACGGACCCCCGCCGCCCCGCATCGCCCCCTCCCCCCTCACCTGTGTCCGGGCAGCACAGAGCTGTGATGCCCGGACATGTGACCTCCTCCCTGCACTGATCCTCTTCCGGGTGCAGGGAGGAGGAGAGCCTGGCACAGCAGCAGCAGCGCCGGGTGTGGGAGGGAGGGGGGAGCCGCCGGGACCTGCTGGTACCTGGCGACTCTCACCGCAAAGGACAGCTCTTAGCACAAGAGCTGTCCTTTGCTATAATTATCGCATATGTTAGAACATATGCGATAATTATAATTGGGATGGGCAGCGAAGGGGGCGGAGATTCTTAGAGAATCTCCCCCATTATGTGGCCAAATAGATGCTTTCCGGCTTATGCTGGGGACCGAATATGTGCTAGAAGATATTCCAGTACACTCAATAACGGTTCTGATCATTTTGTCACAATCATCTTTGGGCATCTGGTTTTATTTTTAGGGCAACTCTCATAGCAAATATATAACAGTATATGCATCAAGAATTAGGTTTGTTATCCCTGTTATGCTCAGTCTGCCTTTATTTTAGATCTGATAAAAATGAGGTATTATAGACCGATACCGATTGCAGGAAAAATCATTGCTGATAACAAACAGCATTATGCAATGTGCCTCAATATCACACATGTGGCCCCAAAACAAAAGTATAATAATTTGTTTAATTTTTGGTTGTGGCTCTAAAATCTAAATTGCATTAGCAAAAAATAATTTTCAGCCTGTTTGGCTATCAGACCCTCAAGCTCTATTTTCTCAATAGAAATGTAATTTTATTAGAGATGGTGTGGTCTGTATTTTAGCACTGATATAGAGACCAGACCTGTGATAGAAGAACCACAGCATAGAGCGTCATCCCAGGCAGGGAAGAAGAACTGCATAGTTTTTGAAAGCTGCAGGCTGCTAGAATGCACACTACCTATGACTACAGTCACCCCAGTAAAATTTGACACCTCATCGCATCTCAGTGAGCCAGGCAGGGGTTAAAGTGAGGGGGAACAGAGTGGAACTGAGATCCGCCACCTCTAATGGTGAGGTGAAACATTTTAACCTCCACATTGGCCCTGCACAGTAATTCTTACAGGAAAGCATTCTAATTTGCAGGGGGGTGCCAAAAACCCTACCACTGGCCCTGTCTCTGCCTAATGGGGGGAGGGGATGGGGTGTAATTAGGTGGCATAAAGAAATTAGTTCCCCCACCTCTGCATGACCACTTTATGCCCTGGAGCCAGGTGCTCTCCATGAGACTGCACTGGTTTCACTGTGAATATCTCCTGGAAGTCCTACCCACCAGTAACCCACATGATGGACAGTCCCATTGGGAGATGTTTCCTTCCCCAAGACCAGGTTGCGATAGGCAGAGAGCTGACTTCCTGTAGGAACCCACTCCTTGTGTTATCAGCCGGTTCCTATGGGCTACAGCTGATGCAGTTGGCTGGTACTTTATCTCTCATAACTTATCTCTCTGCAAGCTGTGATACATATGCCCTTCAGGCTTTAGGATTGCTTTTTACTATGCACAGTTTATAAATGGGTCCATCATCCTAATGAAGGAGAAGTGCAATTGAGCATTGGCCAATTTCCTCTGTGCAGAAGCCATATTGTTGGGATAGTTATGCTGTATCTGTGTGATGGAAATATTGATAGGAAGGTGACTTGACAAAGTTTCCTATATTTCATAGTAAATTTTGCTTTCTCTGTAGTATTTCCAGCTGATTTATGTATTTGTTTTCCCCAAATTCAGGTAAAAAAGAAAGATGTCTGCAAAACCCAAACTGTACTACTTGAATGGCAGAGGTAAAATGGAGTCCATACGCTGGTTGTTAGCCGCAGCTGGTGTTGAGGTTTGTAGGTTTCCTTGTATTTAAGCTCATACTTCTATTACATTGACGACTTCAATAATAACTAACTTACTAAGATCTTAAATCTTTTTCTTGTGCAGTTTGAAGAAGAGTTTCTGGAAACAAGAGAAAAATTTGAAGCATTACTTAAAAGTATGTACAAATCTCTGTAGTGCATGGTAGTCTAATGTTACTGTATTAATTGTTTCGTTTTACATATGTCATCAAGTTTCCTACTTGGCAGAGAGTCTGGATTGTACACAAAGGCCCTTATTGTGGTTCACTCGCAAAGGCAATTTCCTTCTCAAATGGACAAAACCATGTGCATCTCAGGTGGGGCAGATGTAACTTGTGCAGAGAGAGCTAGATTTGGGTGAGTTATTTTGTTTCTGTGCAGGG
This sequence comes from Crinia signifera, assembly GCF_055691185.1. Taxonomy (NCBI): domain Eukaryota; kingdom Metazoa; phylum Chordata; class Amphibia; order Anura; family Myobatrachidae; genus Crinia; species Crinia signifera. Next base: position 209,107,928 of record NC_139219.1, read on the forward strand.
TAAATACTGGCTGCTTTATTTTTACACTGCAATATAGATCTCACTTTGAAGTAAAACCCCACCCAAATCTAAATCTCCCTGCACATGTTACATCTGCCCCCCTGCAGTGCACATGGTTTTGTCCATTTGAGAAGGAATTTGCCTTAGCTAATGTTCATAAGGGGATTGGGTAAAAACAAGAATGATCAGGACCCTGTAATGCGGACTGAATAACTGCAGATATATTAGCCACTGTGGAGCAGAGTAGCTAGATAACATGTTGCCTGGAGCAACTGTAATGCCCATTACAGAATATGCCACACACCGTAGTACCCATTACACATTATGACCCTCACCGTAATGCCTAGTAGACACTATGCCACACACCGTAATGCTTAAATAACTTTATGCCACACACCATAATACCCATTGCACATGCCACACATCATCATAATGCTTAATTCATTTTTATCCCACACCGTAATGCTGATTACACATTATGCCACACATCATGCATCACCATGCAATGGTGTAATTATAAATTTTGCACACCCTGTGCCATTTTAGTGCCACTTACACATAATGCACCCTGTAGTGTTGCATACACATAATGCCCCCCAGCAGTGCTTCATTATACACATAATGGTATTTTTGCTTACACATATAATGCCCCCCCTGTAGTGCCACTGCTTTATACACATTGTACTTTTTACATCTGCCCCACCTGCAGTGCACATGGTTTTGCCCATTTTGAGAACAAATTTGTACTGCGATCAGATCTGAATAAGGGCCATAATGCCCATACTAGAGCTCCTTACAAATATAATGCCCCCTTGTAGTTCCACTACCTTACACATACATAATGCACCCACTAGTGCTGCTTAAACACATAATGTCCCTGCCACCCGTGGTCAGTGGATGGTGAGGCACTTACTAGTAACAGAGCCCTTTCACTCTGGGTTGGTCTCCGAGCAGCTAGCAGCCAGCACAGCAGTGGGCACTGCCAGTCCCGACTTAACAGTATGTGATAGCCAAAAAATATATCAATCACTACACAGCTGAAGGGGGCCACGGCTGACACAGGGGGAGGGGGACAGGGCTTACACAGGAGGGGGACTGGGCTGACACAGGGGGAGGGGGACAGGGCTGGCACAGGGGAATAGGGACAGGGCTGACAGAGGGGAATGGGGACAGGGCTGACACAGGGAGGGGGGACATGTCTGACAAAGGAATGGCATAATGTGTAATAGTCATTACGGTGTGTGGCATAATGTGTAATGGGCATCACAGTGTGTCAATTAATCTGTAATGGGCATCACGGTGTGTGGCATAATGTGTAATGCGCATCACGGTGTGAGGTGTAATGTGTAATGGGCATCATGTTGTGAGGAGTAATGAGCATCACATTGTGAGGTGCAATGTGTAATGGGCATCACAGTGTGAGGAGCAACGTGTAATGGGCATTACGGTGTGGCATTTGGTATACTATGTAATGAGTGTGTGACGTGTAATAGGCATTACGGTGTAAATTTGGCATAATGTGTAATTGGCATTACAGTGTGTGGCTTTATGTGGGCTTTATTTGTTATGGACATTATGGTGTGTGGCACTATATGTATTTGGCATCACTGTGCGTGGCATTATGTGTAATGAGCATTACAATGTGTGGCATTACAGTGTAAATATTTGCAGCGCGCCGTCGGCGTGCACTGTCCCTGTTTCTAGTATGTGTTGGGGGGGGGGGGGATGATTCATTCTGAAGTGCATATACATAAATGAGTCACCTTCTATTTAGTTTACATTGATGCCCTGTAGGCGGTGATGGACACGCCCAGTAGGCGGTGATGGACACACCCCTCCAATTGTGCACCCCTAACAAAATTAATTTATTAATTAATAATTGTTGTTTACCCCTTTTTTTGACTGGGTATGGATCATTATGTCGACATACATTAGGTCGACCACTGAAGGTCAACATGCCTTAGGTCTACACAGACAAAAGGTCAACATGCCTAAGGTTGACCTAAGATTGAAAGGGTCAAAAGGAAGACAAAAGTATTAGGTTGACATTGGGAAGGTCGACAGTCAAAAGTTTGACATGGGTTTTTCATGCTTTCATGTTCAGTAGACATAGACATTGTATCTGTGCATTGTGTCCCTTCCTGTCTGCAAGAAGCTTGTTTGCACTGGCCGCCCGTCGGAGCACCGGCAGTCGGGATTCCAATGTCTGTATACTGACTGTCGATATCCCGATTGTTGGGCAGTCATACCACACCTAACTGTAGCAGCACTATTGAGGGCATGATCAGTGGTGTAACTATAGCACCGCAGCCCCCGCATATGGGGGCGCCGGGGGGGCTGCGGTGCTATAGTAATCCCCCCGCCCCCCATCCCCCGCATGCTTACCTGTCCGCGCGTCCCGGCTCCCCTCCTGGCTTCAATCAATGCTATGGAGACGGACCACGATAAAATGGCCGCCCCATAAAGCAGACTGTTCTCTGAAACTGTCTGCGGTATGGGGGCGGCCATTTTATCGTGGTCCGTCTGCATAGAATTTATTGAAGCCAGGAGGGGAGCCGGGACGCGCGGACAGGTAAGCATGCGGCAATGGGGGGAAGGGGCACAGGGGACACGGGGGGGCCGGACGGGCGGGGAGGGGGGGCGCCCCCCCATTAACGGCGGGGGGGCGCCCCAAACAAAGCTATGCCGCTGGGCATGATATGTAACTGGCACTAAATATGTGCAAGAAAATGATTGTTGGCATTCAAACTAAGGCCCTTATTCTGATTGACGCGGACTTTACCGCATACTTTCGGATCGCGTCTTTACGGCGTCTGCGCATGCGTGGCGAACGCAACGCGCATGTGCCACGCATTGACTCGGTACCAGTTCGGCCAGATCCCGTCCAGAACTGTTCACCGCTATCATTCGGGAAATAGGGGCGTATTATGGGCGTCATGCGGAATGACACATGGGCGTAGTTTCAAAGTGGGCAAAACGGGGCGGAAACATGGGCGGACACGGGGGAGTACACTTATGTTGGGGGGCGTACATTCGGAAACCACTCCGAATGCACGCGATCAAAAAGGCCAGAAATGTGCGGTGTCCACAAGTGTACTATTGCTTTGCGGACACCACTCGTTCATGCGGTAGGCGAACGTACGCCTAATGACTACAACCATTAACACCTGAACCCAATAGAATCTACTCCTTTACTCATTACTCACTAATAGGACGCTTGTCAGTGCTTTAATTGAAACCATTGCTGCTTCAAGGAACCCGTACTAAACACCCACATATGCTGTACTTGTCAGACACTTTCAAACTGCTAACAATGGACATGACAGAATATTAATACTAGCAATACACATGTGTATTCGACATGTACTCATGAAACCACACATTTTTGGGTAAAGTAAAAAAATTTATTTGTTTTTTATGAGGATAGGTAATTGAATAAGTGGGTCATGTGATGTATAGCAGAAGATACTTCATAGTGGGTTGTTTGGCGTAAATACTCCGCTTACGTGCGGTAGCACCGCTTGGCTCCCGTTCGGATGCGGTATTCCCGAGCATACTCTGTAATACTCTGTAATACCGTGCCGAATCGGAGTGTTTCTCCCGCACACGCATGCTTTGTATGTCGTCCGTAAACACGCCCTGTTCTTAAAGAGTGAGTCCGTCCGAATGCGGAGGACACGTGGGCGTTTCTACGGACGATGGCCGCACGCGGCAAAACACCGTGGCGTGCGGACCGCACCGTAAGAATGCGGGAATATCCGCACCGATCAGAATAAGGGCCTAAGTGCCTGAGATAGTACACAAACTTTGTTTCATGTTTTTAAACCTTGTTTTATGCACAAATAAAATATATTTGTGTGCATGTCATGTGTTTGATGTGTTTGTACAACATAAATGCAAGATACCTCAAGATATATCACTGAAATATAAAAAATATTCTGAAATACGGAATAATCCGTTATGCAAAATTCTTCTGGTCCCGAGCATGTTGGATAAGTGATACTCAACCTGTACTAGCACATTTCTATCATATTATATCTGTTCTGGCTGCATAGAGTATACTTACAATAATGTCTCTGCTATGACAGCTTACTTTACAAAACAGTGTATTAGTATTTGCTGCTTTGGTGCAAATTCTGTAGTATAATCGAAAGTGCTTTCAAATCCTTAACTTTATATTAACCACTGGCTTTACAGTAACCCACTGACTTTCTGTCAGTAATGATGTAGCTAAATGTTGCCAGCCTTTCCCTTGTCCACAAAACTGTGGGCCTTATTCTAGTTCACTCTTAGAGGCATATTCCTTATCAGATGAACAAATCCATGTGCACTGCAGGTGTGGCAGATGTAACGGGTACAGATAGAATTAGATTTGGGTGCGTTATTTTGTTTCGGTGCAGGGATACTAACTGACTGCTTTATTTCTACACTGCAATATAGATCTCACTAAGAAAAACCCCAACCAAATCTAATTCTATCTGCACATGTTATATCTGCCCCACCTGCAGTGCACATGGTTTTGTCCATTTGAAAAGGAACTAGAATAAGGCCCTGTGTGAGAAGAGTACAGTGCTTTGTAGTAGGGAGAAGCTGTCGCACACAGTGATCAATGGTGGGTTCTTTTTACCAATGGGCTGCAGGACTGCAGCACTCCTAGGTAAAAAATCTGCCACTGTGAAGTCAGATGCAGTCTGTGAGACTGCACTGGCTTTACTGTGACTGGCAATGGCTTCCTATTGGAAGTCTGACCAGCCAGTCACAAAAGGCAGTCCCATTGGGAGGTGTTCCCTCCCTCAGGGGCTGCCTCTTTCGCTTCTATGGGCTGCAATCCGGGGGCCTGTCATCATTGTACAGGCACTGGGAGGAGCAGCGGGGACCGGCCATGAGCAGCAGTGGCAGCCCCCCTCCTACTATAAGGTAGGAGCCGCCACTGATTCTGATTGCCAGAGGTGTGTGTGTATATATGTGTTTATGTGTGTGTGTGTGTGTGTGTGTGTGTATGTATATATATATATATATATATTAAAATGTTTTGCCTTTTTCAGATGGAGTATTGCTATTTGAACAAATACCAATGGTGGAAATCGATGGGCAGAAGTTAGTACAGACTAAAGCCATACTGCGATACATTGCCGAGAAGCATGGCTTGCATGGGAAGGACCTGATGGAGAAAGCTTTGTAGGACCATTTCTTATATACAATATCATCAATGCAATGTAAAATGCAACTATATATATATATATATATATATATATATATATATATATATACAGTGCCTTGCTAAAGTATTCACCCCCTTGGCTTTTTTACCTATTTTGTTACATTACAACCTGTAATTTAATATATATATATATTTTTTTCATCTGAATTTTATGTGAAGGATCTGCACAAAATAGTCTAATACCTTGTTCTCACTGCAGGCAAATTCCCGGGTCTACAAGTCGACCCGGGAATTTGCCATTTTACACGGGTTTTTCAGCAGTGTGAAAGGGTCGCATACCCAGATCTCATACACGTGTAAAACCCTTCTTTTAACCTGTGTTTGAGATCCGGGTATGCAGACACGGGTTGACCCGTTCTCACTGCATAAAAACCTGTGTTAAAAGGCAAATTACCGGGTAGACCTTCTTCACCCGGGAATTTGCCTTGCAGTGAGAACGGGGATCCGTCCCTGCAGTACCCGGCATTTTAATGCCAGGGAAAAACCGTGTATTTCTCACTGGCAGTGAGAACACGGTATAAGTTGGTGAAGTTAAATGAGAAAAATGTATATAAAAAATAATTGTAAAAAATAAAAATGGGCATATGCATATTTGCTCCCCCCCCCCCCCCCCCCCCCCCACACACACACACACACACACACTTTGCTTTGAAACCATTTAAAAGTTCTGGTGCAACCAATTACCTTCAGAAGTCACATCATTGGTGAAATGAAGTCCATCTGTGCAATCTAAGTGTCACATGATCTGTCAGTATAAACACACACCTTTTCTGAAAAGCCACAGAGTCTGCAACACCACTAAGCAGGAGGCATCACACCATGAAGACCAATGAGCTCTCCAAACAAGTCAGAGACAAAGTTATTAAGAAGTACAAGTCAGGGTTGGGTTATTTAAAAAAAATCGAAATCTTTGATGATCACCCGGAGCACCTTCAAATCCATCATATTCAAATGGAAAGAACATGGTACGAAGACAGACCTGCCAAGAGAAGGCCACCCACCAAAAGTCATAGCCCAGGCAAGGAAGGCAATAATCAGAGAGGCCAAAAGTAACCCTAAAGTAGCTGCAGAGTTCCACAGCAGAGACTGGTGTATCTTTGCATGGGACCAAAATAAGCCGTACACTCCATAGAGCTGGGCTTTATGAAATAGTGTCCAGAAAAAATGCACGTTTTGAGTTTGCAAAAAGGCATGTGGCAACTCCCCAAATGTATGGAGGAAGGTGCTCTGGTCAGATGAGACTAAAATGTAATATTTCTGCCACCAAGGAAAATGCTATGTCTGGTGCAAACCCAACACCAAAGAACACCATCATGGTGGAGACAGCATCATCGGAATTGCCTAGTAGTTAAAGCCCAGATGTCCATCCAATATAGAATCTGTGGTCAGACTTGAAGATTGCTGTTCACAAATGAAAACCATCCAACATGAAGGAGCTGGAGCAGTTTTGCCTTGAGGAATGGGCAAAAATCCCAGTGGCAAGCTCATAGAGACTTATCCAAAGCAACTGGCAGCTGTAATTGGCGCAAAAGGTGGCTCTGCAAAGGACTGACTTTAGGGGGGTGAATAGTTATGCACGCTGACGTTTTCTGATATTTTGTCCTATTTGTTGTTTCGGTACTTGTGACTTATCTGGGCGCCTGATTTTCTTCATCGCACCTAAAAATCGCGTCAAATCGCATCGCATACAATCAGATTGCATGCGATGCGATTTGCCGCGATTTTAATATGTGAAGGAACCCAGATGCCTGTTTCATATGTGAAATGGTCCCCCAGACCCTATTTTTAATTGTATACCCACCCTGATAGCTAAATGCCCCCCATTGTTAACGCCACCCCACTATCAACGCCAACCCGAAGCGTGGCGAGCACAGCGAGCCTGCGAGGGGCGGCGGTACGCGTCCTCCGACCTTTTCATACCCCCACTATCCACGTCGGCGTGGAGTTTATTTTATATAGTGTGGCGAGCGCAGCGAGCCCCGCGAGGGGACCCGGATACCTGTGAAGCCCGCGAGGGGACGCGTATAGCTGTGAAGGTGTCCACGTCCCCTCGCGGGGCTCGCTGCGCTCGCCACGCTTTGGGCTCGGTGGCTCGCTGCGCTCGCCACACTATATAAAATCAACTCCACGCCGACGTGGATAGTGGGGGTATGAAAAGGTCGGAGGACGCGTACCACCGGCGCTCGCCACGCTTCGTGTTGGCGTTGATAGTGGGGTGGCTTTAACAATGGGGGTCATTTAGCCATCAGGGTGGGTATACAATTAAAAATGGGGTCTGGGGGGCCATTTCACATATGAAACAGGCATCTGGGTGCCTGTACATATTAAAATCGCATCAAATCGCATCAAATCGCATCGCATGCAATACAATAGCATACAATGCAATGGTCTGTGAATGAAATTCTGCAAAGCTTCAAACAATGTAGGCATGGGATATCGGGGAACGGGACAGTATACCTATGCACTAGTACCCACCAGGAGGATCGTTTTCAAAATAAGAGATGACAATGATAGGTTATCCACAATATATAAATCAATGTGCCTTGACACAAATAAGCGGTGTGGAGGTGCTCCCCTGAGAGTAAGATAGAATCAAACAAAGAAAGAGAAAAAGTACTCTCTTTGTTTGGGGGCACACTTAATTAAAACTTAACGTTTAATTTTTAATCATAAAATGGTTTTATAATAAATGTGGACATAACATTGGACATACGTGAAATACAGAACATATACACACAATTCCTTATGTATGAAACCCCCGTCTATGTTTGGCAGTATTCTCTTCACGTTTTGGATCAGTTTTCTATATCTTTGTTAAACGAGACTGCCTATCTATCGGTGATAATATTAAGTGATAATTAATAATAATAAAGAATTGGTTAGAGGACACCTCTATATAGTGGGTGAATTGCGAATTTTCTTCACTGTATTATCAATGTCTAGTTAGAAAAAATATGTATACATGTATCCTACTGTATGACATTGATAAAAGACAGAGTACCCCTGGTATCAGGGAAAGAAAGAGGGGAAAATTTCAGCAAACGCACAGTATCAATATATTTGTTATTATAGCGCCATCTGGTGGTCACAAGATTACACTGCTCTGTTTCACATATGTATTGGGGAGAAAGAAATAATCAGAAATGGAGACAGATAGTGAGGAATGGAAATTAGATACTGAGTAGATAAAGGTGTGTCAGTATATCCCTGCAGTGTGATTGTTGCGTGGCAACTGTTGCTGATTGTCGTTAGTGGATTGGCTTAACCAATCCCCGCAATTGAGCGGGTTTTAGCCGTGCGACAGTTGCAGATATGGATATGAAAAAATGGGTTGCTTCTGTTCACGTTAGGGAAGAGACCCCCCTGGTTGGCTATTGCCCTTGCAGGGAATTGTCACTTCGATCGTGAATGAGTGTGCCCAGAAAGTGATGATAGAGCAGAGGTTAGGTTGGTTAAACGTATGGACTACTCAACATGCTGCTTTCTCCCATGTGCTCTCGGCATTGGTGGGTGATGAGAGATGTGTCTCGTCTTTAGTGTCCCAGAAGTTAGAAATAATTAGGTAGAACAGTCCTATGCAATAGATTTTATAGTGGACAGCAGGAGCGGTATCTAGATCAATAACTGGATCTTTTTATAGATCCACTATAGTCTCCCACGTTAACTTTCTATTTATACATAGAACACTTCCTATCTCTATAATATCAAATGCTAGGTAATGCAGTTTTGTGAGAAGGGATATATTGGTTCCCCTTAGAGGGGATTTTACCACCACCCAGATGGATTAACCGGCGCTATCATAGGATCCTTTTTTGTTTTGAAAGTGCTGGAGCTGAAATTCCCTCAGGGGCCTCAAAAGCCAGGTGGGACTGGTATCTCCTCTCTGGCTTGTAGATAAATTAGTGTTGCTGCAGAATTAATCAGCTCTGTACCGGGAGCCCTGTTAACACATGCAATAAGGGACATTATGACTCCTGCCTGACTGCCTGATACTGCACAGCCTGTAATGCAGAAAGCAATGGTGCATCCACCTCTGCTGCTGGACTGTGAGATGCGATGAACATTGATTCATGCAAAATTAAGGGGAGAGATGTGCCCCAAATTCCAACTTTCCTCCAGGTGATGGGATTAATTTATGCCTCTTCGATCATGGCATGGTCCCATGTGCCGGATCCCAGAAGCACTGTTCAATGGAGCCAGGATTTGCTTGTCTGAACTATGCAAAAATATATATATATATAATTACCCGGAAAGCAGCACTCCAGCTAAATAATTAAAAAACGATTTTAGTGAACAAATGTGGCAAATCACATAGTAACGTTTCGACACCACCGTGTCGTCATCAGGCTCCACGGTGGTGTTGAAACGTTACTATGTGATTTGCCACATTCGTTCACTAAAATCGTTTTTGAATTATTTGGCTGGACTGCTGCTTTCCCGGTAATTATATGACACAGTGTGTGTATTGCTGGCACCCGCCGAAGTAACCAGCACAGTGGAGTGCCGGACCCCCTTGGTATTTATATATATATATATATATATATATATATATATATATATATATATATCATCATACACCCCTATTGCGGTTTAGCATAGTACCACTTTAGATATTATCCACAATTTAAGGTTATTATCCACTTTTTGTATTCATCCACTAGGCTGAATACAAAAGCAATGTTTTCATTTCTGGGAGGCCGCTTTACTATCTAACCTCAGCAACTCTGTAGCCTAGAAAATTGCATTTGGGTACAAACACGAGTTAGACCCAATTCTACTGCCAATATGTGATGTCTTCATTTATGTCTTTTTGTCTTTTAGCATTGACATGTATGCGGAGGGTATCATGGATTTTGTGGAGTTAATTTTGTGGTTTCCGTTTGTGGTGCCGGAAAATAAAGAGAGACACCTTGATACCATTGTGCAAAAAGCAAAGCATCGGTATTTCCCGGTGTATGAAAAGGTAATACATTTTTTTGTGCCCTTTCCAATCTGTACATGTTCTTATTTCTATCTAGTAGATACACCGTATAATGGCCTTTATTGTAATTGTTTCAGTCCCCGCACAGTCGCACGGGGGACCGATGTTTTGCGTATGCACATTTCTGTAGCATGTTTTGTAGCTATGCACTGTGGCAATGCCATGCTGCTTACTCTGATAACATATTCCCATGATGCAATGCTTCAGTAGACAACATACATTTGCTGCATGATTCCTTGGAACTTTTCTCCATTGCAGTATGTGACAATGCTCCTAAACACACATTTGTCTGAATGAGCACTTAACAACAATATTAATACGCTCTGATATATTTAGCAGCATCGTCCTACATCACGGTCAGAACCTATTATAATTATGGACGCCGTCATTTTCCCTTATAGTAAGTGAAGAGATTATTCTTCACCTACTTTTGTAGGAATAAGGTGATGCATATAAAGGTAACACAGGAGATAACATGAATATCGCCTGTTTCCTTGCAATCCCATCATTGCCTACTGTTCCCATGTACTAGTGTAGGAACCCAATACCGCAAAGCTGATAATTGAATGTTACTGGAGTTTGATTGTGGGAACTGATGCCTTTACATGGCATTAGTTACTGGAGCCCACGTCTTCCTGAAGTAGATCCGAATTTTGATTAGGAATCCTTTGCCCCCTACAGCAGAGTAAATTACAATTGGCGGAAGTGTTCGTGATGGGGCTCGCAGGGGCAGCTTGTTTTCATAGCAGCTCTCTATGTAGTGGAGTAATATTGAATTGGTCCAGTAGTTTAGTATTTACCAAAGCAACTCAGAGTCAGATACCAAGTCAATAGCGGGCTCTATAGGACAGTGATGAATATGCTCTTTAGTATTTGTTAATGGGAATTGACATGCATTTTCTGTATGTATAAGGTCTTAAGAGATCATGGTGAGAAGTATCTAGTTGGAAATCGACTTACTGTGGCTGATGTACTTCTGCTGGAGGCCATTCTGATGGGGGAAGAAAAGAATGCTGATATACTCTCTGAGTTTCCTCAGCTTCAGGTAATTTCCCATTTGGAAATGTAAAACTTTATTAGAATAATAATTGTACTTATAAAAACTTTCTCCTAAATAACTCAAGGTGCTTTAATTATGTTCAGTGAGCAGGAAAACTGTTTGCTGCAAGTAGCAGATGTGGTCAGAATACCAGCGTTCAGTATACCGGCGCTGGCATCCCGACTGCCACAAGAAGACCGTGGCTGGAACTTCAAATAGATCAGAATGTAAACGCGAGAATACAGTCAGCCAGCATCCCAATCCATTAAGTATGCGGGAGAGCAAGCTTGGGGACAGGGAAGGGGGGTGAGGGGTTTGGTTCAGGCATTAGTGAGGGGACACTGGGTTAGGCTGTGGGGATGGGGATTGAAGTAAGGTACTTTATAGGGGAATGTTAGGTTTAGGCGGCAGGGTACTGGGGTTAGGCACTAGCAGGAAGGCTTAGGGTCGGGCTGCAGGGAGGTTAGGGGGTGAGGTTTAAGGTCACAGGGGTTGGGATTCTCTATATCTGGATGCGGGGACAGTCTTTTGACCTGCGGCTTCCTAAATGACAGGATTCCGTGTGTATGTATCCTGCTAGTAGAGAAAATAAGCTAACGAGCCAGATCTAAAATAAGGTTGTCTCGCTTAGTTAGAAATAGTCACGTACTTCCCTTTCCTCCTCAGTAGTTTGCACTATAGTGCAGTTAATACTATATCTAACTTTTGGAATCTTTGAGACCTAGGTGCATAATTTATCACTTTATTTTGTAAAATGTAATTGCCATCAAGGAAACCAATCCCAGGATTGAAAAAAAACTCAAACCAGGGATACCTGTGATTGAGCTGGTCAATGAAAATCATATTTATTCCTGGCCCGGCTGCACAGGGAGTGTGATAAGCAGCTGCAAGCGCCTCGGATCCTGAGTACACATCCGAATGATCTAATGAAGGATGATCATATCAATGTTCTTTCCTTCATTCGAATACACCAAGGGCCCACTTCAGACCCGTTCAGAGGGCTGCCAATTCGCAGCCCATATGAACATTGATAGGCCGCGCACGGTACGATGTGCGAGGTGTCCCTTTACGTATTGACCATGCGAAGGGTAACCTTCGCTGGCAATATGACAGTTGACTGACAGACAGGGGGCATTCCAGGGTGGACCTCCAGCATTTCATGGGGATGCCCAGAAAAATGGTGGGTGCACCCATAGAAATGCTGGGTTGGCCCCAGCGAATGCAGGCATACTCCTGCCTGTTGGGGGCGGGCACAAGATGTTAATCCGGCCATACACCATCATACATGCTGCACTGCAGTCGGAAACAGACCATATGGGCCTTTACAATCACATCACATAGATCACTCGTTCGATCGCACTTGTGACCTGCACACGATCAGGTCAGTCAGGTAGGCCAGCATTACACTGTTTTGGATTGGATTCTAAGATTGTTGAATGGATAAGATATGGGATAGAAAATCCTGTTCTGCTATGGGAGGAGGGGATTTAAAATTTGCACACTGATTGTGGAGAGGGAGAGATCTATTTTCTACATGTAAAAGTAGCAAGTATTTCGAGAACAAGCCATATTGATTACATCTGTACTAGGGAGGCCATTTCCCGGGGCGGGTTTTCGAATTCCGGGATTGAAAAAATGCTGGGCTGTAGGCAGGAGGATGCAGCCTGGGTGGGTGGGCGTCGAGCGATCTGGAAAGAGCCGAATGCACGCCGATAGTGGCATCCACATGTCCAATATACAATATTATAATCCTAACATTAATCCACCCTACCGCAGCCTAAAGCTGTGTACACATGGTGCAATATCGCTGGTAATATGGTCGCTGAGCGACCATATTGCCTGCAATTTGTTTTTGCTGCAGCAATAAATCACCAAGTAATTATGCCCTTTAGTATCTGCATCATGAAATCACAGTATGGGTACTTATATTGTTTATTCAAGTTAATTATGTATCTTAATTGATGAACATTTAACTTAAAATTGGTTTCATTCCTGTTGACTAGAAATTCAAGGAGAGAACAAGCAAAATTCCTACAATCAAGGCATTCTTGCAGCCCGGTAGTCAGAGGAAACCTCCACCCGATGCTAAATATGTGAATGCAGTGAAGACCGTTCTGCAGTTACAGCCAAAAGCGCCATTCTAATTAGAATGTACTGGGCCCGGAAATGTAATGACATTTTAGTCTATGCCATCTGGCTATTGCAACTGACACATTCTGTACATTTCCAACCTCTCTTGTTTGTTCTACAGAACTTTCATAGCTCAATTGTAACATTTGCCCTGATAAAAACCATTAAAAGTTTTTGCTCTCCAGTTGCCAAGTTTGGGTGTGTGCTTTAAAACACAAAAAAAATATATAAATGTTTGTATCTCCAGAGGTGTTTGTCATATGCTCTGAACATTGTAGTGATTAAATGTTGTAACACTCCAATGTACAGTCATTTTTACATGTGGTTCTGAAACAGCGGTGTCACTATGGTTCGTCTCACCCAGTCAAGACATAAAGAAGTCCCGAGAGGTAGTTGATCTCATTCGAGCCAAGCGAGGGGACGCAGTGCTACATTTTAGTCTTTATGTTCACTGTGTCGACATTCGGGTGGGGAAAAAAAAAACGTAAAACAATGTTGACTTTTTCACGGTCGACCTTAACCACGTTGACCTAATGACCATGTCAACCTTACCCATGTCGACCTAATGACCTTGTCGACCTTTAGTCATGTCGACCTAAATGCATGTCGAGCTAATGGTGTCGACCTAATGACCATCGACCAACATGCTGGTGACCTAATGATCCATACCCCTGGCTGCTACCTCCTCTATCCCGAATACATGTCGATCCTGGGACAGGGAAAACAGTGAGACTGTAGACAGCTGCCAGGGTTCATACAGCGCAGCTGTAACATGTCACACGCCGGCCATTGTGCCGCTGTACAGTGCGTGCAATGGCCACATCACAAATACCCACTGCCATGGTAGCACTGCCCATTACAATGTACAAGTTTATGCTACACAATAGTACCCTTATACAAAATGCCCACAGTAGTGCCCCCTGCACATAGTGCCCACAGTAGTGCCCATTTTTACACATATCTGCCTAGGTTACTCCAGCAGCTCACCGCCTGTGTCCCTCCAACAGTTCCATGCCATGTGTCCCTCCAGCAGTTTACTCTCCTCTCTGTGGGCCACATTGAAAAGTGATATAGAGAGTGATGACCCACCAGCCAATTAGCTGCTAACTTCCATGTCACAAGCTGTGTTTGAAAAATTACAGGTAGGAGATGGTTGTTTATCCCTCTCCATTGTCACTTTTCAAGGCTTAAGGCCTGCTCCCAATTTCATCCCCCCCCCTCAAATGGTGCAACCATGTACAGTCTGCACTTACCTAGTGAACAGCTCATTCAGAAGTCTTGTTACATACAGTAAGAACATAATATTTCATGCTGACAGTGCATACCTTAGGTGCACGCAAAAATTTAGGGGCATGGTTTCACTGGGAATGGGTATGACCACCAGGGCCGGTGCAAGGCACCGGAGCGCCCCAGGCGAGTCGGGGTGGGGGCGCCCCGGTGCCGGTGGGAGGGAGGGGGGGTGGTACCTGTGGAAAAAAACTTGCGGCCCCGGCATCCCTGCAGTGCTGGGGCGGTCAGGGGTGTCCGTGCCGTAGGGGTACCTGTGGCGCCGTCATGTGTATAAAGCTGGCTGCGGCCGGCGGGGTCCCTGTAGTGAATAGCAAATAACTAGCGCTTCCCGTGCCGCCGCGCGCATAGCGCTAGTTATTTTCTATTCACTACAGGGACCCCGCCGGCCGCAGCCAGCTTTATACACATGACGGCGCCGCAGGTACCCCTACGGCACGGACACCCCTGACCGCCCCAGCACTGCAGGGATGCCGGGGCAGCAATTTTTTTTACACAGTTCGCTGGGGGTGAGGGGCGAACTGCCGCCCTCCAGGTGCCGGCGCCCTAGGCAAATGCCTAGAGCTGCCTAGTGGTGGCGCCGGCCCTGATGACCACATATTATCAATTCACATGACACCACACAGTAGTGTCAGTCATTTACATTACATCACACAGTGACACTTGTACACATTCCACAGCAGCTGCACACAGCGCCACAACAACGCACTGCAGCAGCACTCGCTGGGTAACACCACACTGCACCAGCAAACACACAGGGTTACAATGCGCTTCAGATACAGTGCAGGGTTAGGTGTGTGTTGAGTACAGTGTTGGTGAGATACTGTGCTAGATACAGTGTGTATCAGATAGTAGAGAACAGAGTGGGGGAATATGCCGCACAGGATTAAATATTATGATTGCTGGTATAAATTATGACCCCCTGTTATTGTAGGAGCCGGACTGGAGGCAAAGCCTGGGGGTAGGCTCCCCTGACAGGGTTTGTAGGGAGCTGACTAGCTGGACAGTCATAGAAGGGGTGTCTAAGGAGAGGGTCATAGGGGGAGGGGCTTAACGGGGTGTAGTAAGGGTATATAAGCAGGGTGCAGGCAGGAAATAGGGGTCACTGGGAGATTTTTCTGAACAGCTAAGCAGCACTGCATCTCCCATGGCTTCCCCAAACGCTGATGCTGAGGTATCTGCAGCGCTGGCTGCCCTCAGGGAGGCAGCAGGCACCAGAGGGACAGAGTGGCTGCAGCAGCAGATGTCAGGTCTGCTGGAGGGACTGGGAGCAGCAACGCAGGAGGCTGCTCCAGCGGGCGCACGGCCTCGGAGGTCCAGGCCTCCGGAGCGCTTCAGCCCATCTGTGTCCCCCAGGGTTCAGCGCCGTTCTAGGAGCCCCGTCAGGGACCCTCCAGGCCAGGCTGCGGGCCGGGCACCTTCCGCCCGCAGGACCAGGTCTGGGAGGAATCCAACATGCAGGCGGAACCCTCCGCGCGGGGGGAATCCCCCCCACGTGCAAGAAGATCCGGCGTTGCGTGGGTCTGGACCTGGAGCGGCGGGGCATGCGGGGCATGCTGCTGCCCAGCGCGGGGTGAGTCGTGCCAGGGGGGCAGAAGTACAGGCTGCGGACCGCAGGCCTGGTACACGGAGCGAGAGACGCACAGCTGGCTCCGCCTCCAACGAGGTCACGCCGGCTGGTGCTATACCTGAAGGTCGGGATGACAGGAGAAGAGAGATGGCAGCGTCAGCAGACGATGGAGAGATACCTGGTCCTTCCTCATCTGGGACCCGTCAGGACACTGGACCTGCGGCTGCTGGGTTCACAGCCCCCAGGCAGCCTGGTGAGTCTGTCTCTATGTCTATTAATGCTTTAGCACAAAGTCAGGGGGGGGGAGGGTTAGCCCCCCCAGGGGGAAATGAGTAGGGGCTTTACCGAATTATTGAGTGGTTTTGCAGATTGGCTGGTGGGTTTGCGGCAGGGGGCGGGGCCGTCCCCGGCGGCAGCATGGGCACCGCAGAATTCGGGCACACCAGCTAGCATTAGTGTGCCGGTCAGTAATAGTGTGCCTGTTAGCAGTGGGGTGCCGGTTAGCAGTGGGGTGACGGTTAGCAGTGGGGTGCCGGTTAGCAGTGGGGTGCCGGGGAGCAGCGTGGTGCTGGTATCCGGCGGGGAGCAAAGCAGCAGCAGGGCAGGGGCTGAAGGGGGCAGTGTGGTGACGCAGGAAGAGAGTGGGAGGCTTAGTGACACTGCGAAAGGGGAGGTGTATGTATGTTTTGAGGGGCCATTGGGGGCCCACCTGAAGCAGGAGGTGAGGGAGAAGATTTGGAAAGGGGAATATGTGGATATATTTTCATTACTACCCTTAGAGCGTTTTAACCTGGATAGGCCCCGCAAGGAGGAGAAAAAGGAGGAGGAGGAACGGCTGATACCGCGGTCATTCACAAATTGGTTACAAGCATTTGCTATTTTAGCTAGTGTGATTGGGGAGAAGGCACCTGACAATTGTTCAGGCTTATTCTGTTACATGGATGCGATAGGAGAGGCATACCGTGTGTACGGGGGCATGGCTTGGCTCAGGTATGATGAGCAGTTTAGGCAGAGGAAGGCGGTTCGCCCCAACATTCGTTGGGATCATAAGGATATTGCTTTATGGTTAAAGGTAACGGCCCCCATAAAAAGTGGGCAGCCCTTTCGTGGGGATGGGGGGGGGCCGAGAGAGGCCACAAGTGGGACGGCCATGCAGAAGGGACTCTGCTTTGCCTTCAACGACGGGTCATGCCGGTTTGGAGCAAAATGCAAATTCAAGCATGAATGTTCATCATGTGGAGGGAACCATGGGGCAAATAAATGCTTCAGAGGGAAGTCCCGAGACAGTAGTTCAAAAGGGGGCGACACCAGTTCGGCTGGAATGGATGCTGGGTTATCTGCGTAGGTATCCTGACCAGCAGACAGCCGCCTTGTTGGAGGAGGGGTTTAGGGAAGGTTTTAAGATACCTTCTGACGTGCAGGTGTCAGGAAGTTTTAGGAGGAATTTGAAGTCTGCTAGGGAGCATCCTGAAGTGGTGCAGGAAAAACTGTTTAAGGAGGTGCAGCTGGGTCGTATGGCTGGACCGTTTAGGGCGGCACCGTGGCCAGATTTGATAGTCTCTCCGTTGGGGGTGGTGCCAAAAAAGGAGGCGAACAAGTTTTGTCTGATACACCATTTATCCTTCCCAAAAGGGGCGTCGGTCAGTGATGGCATTGACCCCGACATCTGCTCGGTGGTTTATACATCCTTTGATGCGGCTGTTAAGTGGGTGAAGCGGTTTGGGAAAGGGGCCATGTTGGCAAAGACGGATATTGAATCGGCATTCCGGTTGCTGCCTGTTCATCCAACCAGTTTGCGCTTGTTGGGATGTTGTTGGGATGGGGAGTTTTTTGTTGATCGTTGTTTACCGATGGGGTGCTCCTTGTCGTGTGCTTATTTTGAGGCCTTTAGTTCATTTTTGGAGTGGGTGGTTAAGGATGTCTCTGGGTGCAGTTCAGTTATTCATTACCTAGATGATTTCTTATGTATTGGTCCCGGGGGGACCGGTGTATGTGATTTACTGTTGAGGACTGTTGAAAGGGTGTCGGCAGACTTTGGGGTCCCGCTTGCTCCGGGAAAGACGGAGGGCCCTGCGACTGTGATCAGTTTTTTGGGTATTGTCATTGATACTGTGAATATGGAGTGTCGCTTGCCTGAAGAAAAATTACTGGGTTTGAAGGCCGAGGTAGGGAGGGCGTTGCTGTTGAAGAAAATCAGATTGAGGGAATTACAGTCCTTGCTGGGTAAGTTGAATTTTGCGTGTCGCATTATGCCGATGGGTCGCATTTTCAGCAGGAGGCTGGCAGCAGCGACAGCAGGGGTGGTTCTTCCTCATCATTTTGTCAGATTAGGTAGTGAGTTGAAAGGGGACTTGCGGGTGTGGGCATCTTTTCTGGAAACCTTTAATGGCAGGGCTTTGTGGATGTCAGACACTTGCGTGGCCACAGAGATAGACCTTTTCACAGACGCCGCTGGGAGTGGCGGTTTTGGGGCTTATTGCCAGGGACATTGGTGTGTGGGCCGGTGGCCGGAGTCTTGGGTGCAGAGAGGCTTGGTTAAAAATTTAGCATTGTTGGAGTTGTTTCCTATTTTGGTTGCTGTTGTTGTTTGGGGTGAGCTGTTCCGCGATAGGAAGATTTGTTTTTACTGCGATAATTTGGGGGTGGTCATGGCTATTAATCAATTGTCGGCATCTTCACCGCCGGTGGTTACTATTTTGCAGCAGTTGGTATTGGAATGCCTGGCTTTGAATTTGTGGGTTGTGGCTAGGCACGTTCCCGGTGTCTCTAACGGCATTGCGGATTCTTTATCTCGTTCACAGTGGGAACGATTCCGGGAGTTGGCACCAGAGGCGGACAGGGAGGGGACCGGGTTCCCGAGTCGGCTCTGGGCTCTGCTGGACGGGTAGTCGATCAGCTCATCAGGGAATCCTTGGCCCCAAATACATGGCCGGCATACAATCAGGAATGGCGGAGCTGGTTAGAATGGCGTGAGGTAGTAGGTTTGAAGGAGGATGATGACGAGTTGGCTGTCTTGCTATACATAGGCCATTGTAAGGAGATTGGTTGGTCAGTGGCAAAGATCACGCGCTATATGTCGGGCTTAGCTTTTGGGTTTCGTGCAGGTGGGAGGCCTGATGTCACAAAGAATTTCCTGATTGCGCAGGCTTTAAAAGGCTGGAGAAAAGGACATGTAGTACAGGATCAGAGAAGGCCGGTGTCCTTCCAGTTGTTGCAGAATATGGGCAGGAAGTTGGGTGAGGTCTGTAGTTCAAATTTCGAGGAAAGGTTGTTCGGGGTAGCCTTTTCGCTTGCCTTCTTCGGGGCACTGCGGATTGGTGAACTCGTGAGTCCAAGCGTCTCCAGGCCGGGAGGTTTGTTAGGGGAGGATGTGGATTTATACTCGGATAGGGTGGAGCTAGTGGTGAGGAGGTCTAAGACGGATCAATTAGGGAGGGGGAAGAAGGTGGTTCTTTTCTCTGTACTAGGCTCGGATATGTGCCCGGTGGCACGGCTAAGGTTATTTAAGGAAGTCAGAGTGGGCAGAGAAAGGGATCCTTTGCTGATGCATGCGAATGGGTCCTTTTTATCACGGTTCCAGTTCACTAGCGTGTTTAGAGCAGTCCTGCGGACGTTGGGCCTAAAGGGGGAGGAATGCGCGGGTCACTCTTTCCGCATCGGGGCCGCAACTGAGGCTGCTAGGTTGGGTTTGGGAGATGAGCTGATTAAGCGCATTGGGCGATGGGAATCGTCTCGTTTTCGTTCATATGTTCGTTTAGGGGATTGTTGAGGCTGATTGTGTTCTTTCTAATTTTAGGGCATTCCCCGTGCCTAATTTGGATTTTAGGACATTCATATGTCTTTTGGGGAGCTTTGCGGGCTGATGTCAGACCGAACGGCCGCCAGCTAGGTTTGGATAGAGAGGAGGCAGTGGTTCGCTGGCTGGGGAAGCGCGGTATGGTATGGAGTGGAGTGTTACAGGAATTTCACCGTTTTGTGCGGCTTGATAGGGCTCCCGACATATTAGTTCTGCACGTGGGAGGGAATGACCTTGGGAGCAGACCATTTAGGGAGTTGATAAGGGATATCAAGTTTGATCTCTTACGGTTATGGGCAATGTTTCCAGAGGTGATCACAGTTTGGTCGGATATTGGCCGCGCCGTTATTGGAGGGATGCAAGGTCGGCTGACAAGATCAATAAGGCACGGATAAAAGTCAACAGGGCAATTGGGCGTTTTATGGCTAGAAACGGCGCGGTGGTGGTGAGGCACAAGGAACTTGAGTCTGGTGCCGGTGCTTTTTGGAGAGGAGACGGTGTGCATTTGAACGCTGTAGGGATCGATGTTTGGTCCTTGGGACTACAGGAAGGAATAGAAACAGCGTTCCGGATGTGGGGGGGTCGCCCGGGGTCAAGGGCTTAACCCCGTGCTTGGTGGCGGAGGGGGGTCCTCGAGGTTAGTGGCATTGAGGTTTAATTATGCGGCGGGGAGGGCCCCATGAGGGGGCTGGACTCCCCTGGGTGAGGCTAATTAATGAGCACTGGGTGTTGACAATTGGTGCCCTCGAGCCAATCGCTATCGGCTGGGGGTAACAACTCCTGGAAGTGCTTAGAGGTGTGGATTGATTTATTGAGGGCCTCGGGGACCACCTTCCGTGGGGAATGTTTTTGATTATTGTTAATTTTGTATTGTTTCAATAAAGATGGCTGCTGTGGCCAATTTTATCCAACAAGAGAGTTATGTCATTTGTGGGGGGATAATTGGGCACAGCGATTAGACAATACCCTGTCATGTAGGAGCCGGACTGGAGGCAAAGCCTGGGGGTAGGCTCCCCTGACAGGGTTTGTAGGGAGCTGACTAGCTGGACAGTCATAGAAGGGGTGTCTAAGGAGAGGGTCATAGGGGGAGGGGCTTAACGGGGTGTAGTAAGGGTATATAAGCAGGGTGCAGGCAGGAAATAGGGGTCACTGGGAGATTTTTCTGAACAGCTCCCACCCACCCTCCCTAATTTTATAATTTTTAGGAAGAATTATTGATAGGTTGTCTTTTGTCACAGTGGCCTGTGCGGAGGGGGGTCCTCGAGGTTAGTGGCATTGAGGCTTAATTATGCGGCGGGGAGGGCCCCATGAGGGGGCTGGACTCCCCTGGGTGAGGCTAATTAATGAGCACTGGGTGTTGACAATTGGTGCCCTCGAGCCAATCGCTATCGGCTGGGGGTAACAACTCCTGGAAGTGCTTAGAGGTGTGGATTGATTTATTGAGGGCCTCGGGGACCACCTTCCGTGGGGAATGTTTTTGATTATTGTTAATTTTGTATTGTTTCAATAAAGATGGCTGCTGTGGCCAATTTTATCCAACAAGAGAGTTATGTCATTTGTGGGGGGATAATTGGGCACAGCGATTAGACAATACCCTGTCATGTAATTACAAAAAGACTCGTAATTTATAGTTATTAGGGGTGTGCTACCACTGACACAAAAATATCAAATATATAACGTATGTGCATAATGTATCAGATAGTACCGGGTACCGCAAATAACATAATGTGGGTCAGATATGTTGCGGTATATAGTGTGAGTCGGATACAGTATGCATCAGACACAGGGCGGGATGCTCTAAACCAGAAATAGGATTATGGTTATCTGGGTTTCTACCTCATTTCTGTATTCTCTAACCCCCCTCCGCAGTGTCAGGGCTGCGGAGGGAATCGCCAGCAAAAGCTGGCAACTCCCTGCAAAAGCCTATGGGCTTCTTACCGCAGCGCTGTGTGAGGGATCCGTCACAAGAGCTGTCCCTTGCGTTAATAATCGCATATGTTAGAGCATATGCGATTATTAAATATGTGGTACCCGGCGAAGGGGGGCGTTAGAGGGCTGCGGATTTTAGAACATCCCACCCATAGAGTGGGATAAAAGGCCCTTATTCTGGTTTGCTCGCAAAGGCAAATTCCTTCTCAAAACCATGTGCACTGCAGGTGGGGCAGATGTAACTTGTGCAGAGAGAATTAGATTTGGGTGGGGTTTTACTACAAACTAAGATCTATACTGCAGTGTAAAAATGCACAGAAGCAAAATAACTCCCCCCAAATCTAAATCTCTCTGCACATGTTACTTCTGCCCCACCTGCAGTGCACATGGTTTTGTCCATTTGAGGAGAAATTTGCCTTTGCGAGTGAACCAAAATAAGGGCCATAGTGTAGGTTGGATAGAGTATGTGTCGGATACAACAATAGTACACTTACAGTGACGGGGTGTCAGCAGTGCAGGGGTGCTGTCGATGTCTTCAGAGCGTGGTGGTGGCAATGAAGGAGTGCCATCTGTGTCAGCAGTACAGGTCAGTTTGAAGGAGAAGACGGTGTTGTCCGTGCAGGAGCCAGCAACATACAATACCTGTTGTGTTGGGAGTGCAGGAGTACAAGCATTATCTTCAGTGTGTGGGGAGGTTGTGTTGGCAGTGCAGTTGTGCTGGCAGTGCAGGGGTGCTGGCGGAGAACAGGCTGTGGTAGTGGTGGGCAGGCAGGAGGTTTCAAAAGTCCCATTGAAATCAGATAGATGTCCCTCTCAGCCAATCAGCGGTTGCCAATTGATTAGAATGGGTTTTAAAATCTCCTGCCTGTTCCCCGCTGGCCTCTCTCTCTTTCTCTTGCTGAGTGGCTGCCACTGGCGGGGGAGAAAATGTATGGGGGTCTCAGAGCGGAGGCACATAGCGCTGCCAATCCTGCTGCTTGTCAGACTGGCATACGGCAGCATGCGGAGAGCACCTCTCATGCCAGGCGCTTCCCTGCTTAGCAAACTAGGAGTGTGCCAGCGGTGCACCCACAGTGCAGATGTGCTGCATGCAAAGCAACGCTGGCACACACCTAGATACAGCCCTGCCACCCAGAGCAAGAAGACCAAAACATATCTATATGTAACATAGAGCTATAGGGGGAAATTTCAGATGGGATTGCTATGGGCAACCAATCAGATACTACCTATTATCTTCTAGAAGGTGCTAAATAAATTATAAGATTGAGATTGGTTGTACTATTACGGTAGCATACATCAGAAAGACCTGCTTGCAATCATGATTGTGTCCAACTTTCCCTTCAACTCCCCGGCGTCCTTGGTGTTTTTTGGACATACAATGTGCTCACAATCCTTCATGCAATCCATCTGCTGCATGATTGTATTGTTTAGGCCCCCATACATTAGGCCGACTTGTCCTTAGGACAAGTCGGACCCAATTCTCCTGTGAGCCGCCCGACAGCTCCCCGGGAGGCTCACATACAATTTGGCACTTGATGAGCCAGTTTTTACATGTGATAAATCGCTTGCGATTTATCACATGTAAAACAAATGGGGAGCTGCAGGGCGGTGAGGAGCAGTGGGGGCGGGCGGCGGCAGTAGTGGGGGCGGGCGGCGGCGGCTCACAAATGAGTTCCCGGCGGGTGCCGGGTGCGGCAAGTGCTGATGACCTGGCCGGGCAGCTGTGATCACAAATAGCAGCGCTGCCGCTGCGGGACAGGACGGGACGCACAGTGGCGGCTATTACATTTTCAAAATCCCTGTCAAATGACCGGCTGTTCTGTGATTGGCTGAGAGAGCTCTCAGCCAATCACAGAACGGCCGGTCATTTGACAGGGATTTTAAAAATCTATGATCTTATGTGCTGACCGTCCGACCTCCCTGATCCGGTCCGATGCGCACGGGACCGCGCATCGGATCATACATCACACACCTGCGATTTTGGGGCGATTTCAACCGGTTATCGGCCCAAAGTGCCGAAATCGGATGAAATCGTCCCAAAATCGTATAGTGTATGGGGGCCTTTTGAGGCTACATATAAATAGGGGGCTGGCCTACTAGGAGGTTTATGAACCAAGAACCATTTTACCTCAGTGCACTTCTTTTGAAGCAGACATATTCACATACCTCCTGCATTCTCCATCGTCCTGAAATGTCCGGCACAGCACCGGACAGCAGCAGTGGCCTGCAGCTGCAGCATCCCAGTGAGGCCACGCCCCTTATGGTATAGACCACGCCAATTTTTTCTGTCTCGATTTTAGAAGAATGTTGGGAGGTAGGCCTATGTAACTATTTGAAACCATCGTAATTTGTATTGGTAATTGCCAGGGGTTAAAGTGGTGGGGAGATGCGGGGTACTGGGTTTCACCACCTCTAAGGTTAGGGGGAACTAGTTCCAAGTGCACCATAATTCCAACAGTAAAGACTGTCCCAGCAGCTTCCTTTTCTGGCACAGCGTATGTAATATTGCTGTGGGCATTATGGGTTGTTTAGGTAAATTCCGTCTTAGATGGACAAAACCATGTGCACTGCAGGGGGGCAGATGTTACTTGTGCAGAGAGAATTAGATTTGGGTGGGGTTTTACTTCAAAGTGAGATCTATATTGCAGTGTATAAATAAAGCAGCCAGTATTTACCCTGCACAGAAACAAAATAACTCACCCAAATCTAATTCTCTCTACACATGTTACATCTGCCCCCCTGCAGAGCACATGGTTTTGTCCATCTAAGAAGGAATTTGCCAGAAGGAGTGAACCAGAATAAGGCCCTATGTGTAAGAGGCAGTATTACTGTGGGCATTGTGTATAAGCAACACTACTGTGTTGCATACATGTAAACGGAGTACTACTGTGTAGCGTAACATGAAAAATGGGAACTACTGAGGGTGAAGTTTACTTAAGCCCCGTACACACGGGGGATATATATTGCTCAGTTTCTCCTTTTCAAAAAGAAACTGCAGGGGGAGCCCGGCAGTGGTAATCAGCTGGTCACAGGAGCATGTTCCTGCGACCAGCGATCACTACAGTGGTAAAAACGGGAGCGCGCACCCGGCGATATATCGCCAGTGCACACTCCCATTGTGGGCAAAATGGTCGCTTAGCGACCATATTTCCCGCTATATTATACAAATCGCCCCCGTGTGTACGCACCTTAAGATGTGAAATACACTTCACAGGTCATGTTGCTATGGGCAACCAATCACATTCTGTCTACTATCTTCTAGAGGGTGGTAAATAAATAAGAAGTAGCTTCTGATTGGTTGCCCATAGCAAAATGACCTGTGAAGTGTATTTCACATCTTAAGGTGCGTACACATGGCAGCGATTTCACTCTGTGTCAGATTGTGAGAAATGGGCACTACATGCAGTGTAATGTGAATGAGATTGTGCTACTGTGTGAAATAATTTAAATTGGGGGTACAATTGTAGGACCACTGACTCATTATAATGTATGGGAGGTAGGGCATAAACTTATAGTTTGCAGGGGCGTGCAATTTGGGGGGGGGGGGGGGTCGATGGCATGGTAAATGAGCACCACCACCTCCCCATGACCACTTTAAGGGCCTTATTCTGATCGGAGCGGCCAAACGTGCGTACGTTCACAATTACCGCACGCTAGCCGTACGCGGCCGTTAGGGTTAAGTCCACCCACAAATCGGCCGCTTGCGTACGGGCAGAAATAACGTAGAAGGGGAGTGGTGTACAAATGAGCGTACGGCAACGTACGCGGTCGGCCCAGCCCTTACACTCCGTCGACTAGCGTACGACTGAGCGTACGGCGCCGTCTACGGCCGTCTTTCCTCCGTCTCCCCACCGCCTTCTTGCGGCGATCTGAGCGTACGCCAGCTTGCACGGACGGGTCCCTATTGTTTTCAATGGAAAACTCAGCTTATGTCACCGCTCGTGAGAGTGAGCGTACGTCCGTGCACGCTGGCATACCCTTCACATATATGGACCTGCAAATCTTGCCTCTCAACTACTAATCTGACAATTGATTAATTAATCTATTTGTTATTCACTTATTGTTTTCTATTAACTCAATTGTCTACCTTAATAAAGACCTAATAAAACTACATTTTAAACCACATTACATGTATATTTGTTATGTTCTAATGTGGCATTTTAATCACTATCTATGTGTCCCCATATTGCTGTTACTTTTAAATCAAGTTATGTTGGTGTTTCTGTATATGTACTAAATTATGTCCATAATTAGTTTGTCCAAAATGTGTAACATGTATACCTACCCTGATGTTATGTGTGATGTTTTAATCGAAAAACATTAAACATTCATGCATTTTCACTATGTGTTATTTTACTCAAAAACACACACATTTACACATCAATCATTACCCCTCACCTCAAATTACTAATATAACTTACATTACACATCTGTATGTACCTACCCTTACAAGCCCTCTAACATATTTATTATTAAAAACACAGGCAATTTATAATACAATATCAACTTTTATTTATTACAAACATAATAAGGGGGGGGGGGATAAAAAAAAATTAAATGCGGGCCTCCAGTAGGCCAAAAAGAAGTTGAAAATAAAAAAGGGTCAGGAAGATCTCCCGAATAAGGGCTGCCACCTCCTCCTGCTGCTGTTCAGTGTCTGTAGTGAAGGGATAAAAAAAAAAATTAATATATAACATAAACAAATGTTTGTTGTATTTGTACATAATAAAAAGTTGTGAGTTATGTGTGAAGGGCACATACATTTTTAAACTACATTGAAGATGGGTCTGCTGTAAACACAGTACTAAAAAAAAATATGTTAACACACACATACTGTACATAGTAAATAACATTAATTCAATTACTCCTTCATCAATGAATGTATGCTGTATCCCAATTGGTACTTTGTTTTTGGGGGACTGTCCTCTAACCTCACAATTAGCCTGTGCTATTTAAGGGTTATGACATTGTTGTGGCTTAAGCACTCCTTACTATTTTAAATTTAGGACATTGCTGTACAAATTATAGGCCTACAGCTATGTTTGTAAAGCATGCATCCGCATGGCCTCACACACTATTACCAAAACAATCTCGACATTTAAGTTGCACCAGTGGCAGATTAAGCCTTTGGGGGGCCCGGGGTACTTTAGAGCGGGGGGCCCCCTTGCACTTGTCATTACTGGCCGCACACTGCATGGCCGAATATTATACTGTCAAAACATAGAGTAAAGGCAGAATAAACTTGGTCAATGGTTACCTGCAGGGGATATATATATATATATATATATATATATATATATATATATATATATATATATATATATATATATATAGACAGGGGGTTGGCGGCACTCGGAATAATAATAGACACCATATATATATATATATATATATATATACACACACCACATGAAAAGCCTGTGTTTGTCCCTCTGCCCCTTACTCTGGAGGAGACCTCACAGTCCTAGTGCTGCCTCTGATTAAAAACCCTCCTATGACTAAGCTGCTGCTGCTGTTCTCCATGGACCTGAGAAGTATGTAATGAGCTCCACCAATCAGAGCTCAGCACAAACTTCTCAGCCTCTGTCCTCTGGTGCAAAGTGTCATGGGACTTAGTCAACTCCCAGAAAAGCACTGCACACTTGTGCAATCAGTGTGCCTTGCCTCCCGATGCTCAGCACCATAAATCATTGTCACATTGGCAGATAGGTGAAGCTGCAGCACTACCCCACCCATGCACAAAACATTTAGCAAAAAAAAAAAAACATAACTTAAACATTGTCTTTTTAAAAAAAAAAAATGACAACCACAGGGGGCCCATAGCTAGAGGGGGTCCCAGGGGCACTGACCCCTTGCGCCTCCATTATAATCTGGCCCTGTGTTGCACATCATGCTGGGAACTGGAGTTACCCAACACCACATAACTACCACACCACTAATGTCGGATATCTCATTGGATGTACTGTTATGTCAATTATTCAAGGGGTGAGGCATGGCCACACTCAAAAAAACCACCAAGGGGACCCTTGTTCCTGGAGAAGGACAGGACACACCTCATGGTCGCCCTGCAGTGATATGTTGCAACTAATGTTGATGTTGGATACACATATGTGGTTGTTGTGATTGCTTATGTGTAGAAATGTGTAGGTCAACATTAGACACATTATTTACTTACGGCTACTTGAGCCATCCTGGGCGCCGCTGGTTGGCTGTGGAGTGGTTGGGGAAGGCAGGAGCAAGGAGGATGGTCCTGGTCTTTGGCCCGAGGTACTGGGTGTTACTGGGGAGTGGAGAGGTTTGGGGGTGGGTGGTGGAGAGGTGTAGGGGGGTTGGAAATGGGGTGGGGAGGGGGGGGGGTGGGGGTTGTGGAGGGGGTGTGGGTTGTGGAGGGGGGGGGGGGGTTGTGGAGGGGGGGGGGTTGTGGAGGGGGTGGGGGTTGTGGAGGGGGTGGGGGTTGTGGAGGGGGTGGGGGATGGGGAAATTGTGTGGGTGAAAACTGCACCCTGGGTCTCCTCTTCTTCCTCCTCCTCTTCTTCCTCCTCCTCCTCTTCCTCCTCCTCCTCTTCCTCCTCCTCTTTCTTCTCCTCCTCCTCCTCCTCCTCCTCCTCTTCTTCCTTCTCCTCCTCTTCCTCCTCCTCTTTCTTCTCCTCCTCCTCCTCCTCCTCCTCTTCTTCCTCCTCCTCTTCCTCCTCTTCCTCCTCCTCCTCCTCGGCTGCCTGGTCCCGGGCTGCCTGGTCCCGGGCTGCCTGCTCCCGGGCTTCAATGCGTGCCCTTGCCCGTGCTGAAATGTTCATGTTGATGGCATAGAAATCGAAGATTGGGTTTCATAAAAAAGGGGGAAAGAAAAATTCACATTAGTCATGCTCATAACCTTCAAAATTATCATTGCTGTGAAATTTCAGACATTTATCATGCAAACTATTTGATATCCTACACCCAAAAACTGATCAACTACTTAAACCCCCCTATACACCCCCATATACACCCATATACACCCCCTATACACCCCATATACACCCATATACACCCCCTATACACCCCCATATACACCCATATACACCCCCTATACACCCATATACACCCCCTATACACCCCCATATACACCCATATACACCCCCTATACACCCATATACACCCCCATATACACCCATATACACCCCCATATACACCCATATACACCCCCTATACACCCATATACACCCCCTATACACCCCCATATACACCCATATACACCCCCATATACACCCATATACACCCCCATATACACCCATATACACCCCCTATACACCCATATACACCCCCATATACACCCATATACACCCCCATATACACCCATATACACCCCCTATACACCCCCTATACACCCCATATACACCCATATACACCCCCATATACACCCATATACACCCCCTATACACCCCCTATACACCCCATATACACCCCCATACTCAGGAACATATTTATAAAAAATACACCAAACATTGCTAAAAAACGCTGACATACTAGTAATCAAAACTTACATCGGGCAATATGGCGGCGAAGGCTGCTGAGTAGAACCGGCTGCCGCCGGCGCAGGTCGGACCAGCGCCGCTCAACCTGGCCCAGGCTTCTGCGGACGCCGGTTGTTGAAAATATCAGGCGGCGGGCAGCATTATACGCCCGCCGCTTGTCCGCATTAGATACATATGGGCCCCTGGGCCCCAGGTGACGATCCATCACTTCCACCAGGGCCAAAAGCTCACATGTAGAAAAGGGCCTGGCTCTTGTAGAAGTCATATTGGCAATGGCGCAGTTATTAATTGCAGGTACATATATCACTTTTGGTGCTTGCTGATTGGTCGAAAAAATTGTTTGTTTGGTATTAACTTTATTAATCCCTCTTATATTAACAAACTGGATGCGAATAGAAACTTACGCGGACCGTTCCGATATACACACCACAACCAACAGCATGCATTCAATGAAGAGAGAAGTACTGTATTTACAGTGTGCGGAAAATAATACACGCACCCCGTCTACTCCTAACTACGCTGCTTAAAGGGGGCTCAATACACCAATTGCCATGAAGAGAAGTACTGTATATATATATAGTAAGCGGAAATTAATACACGCAACCGTCTACTTATAACTACGCTGCTTAAAGGGGGCACGATACAGCGATATGCATGGGGAGGAGTACTGTATATACAGTAGGCGGAAAATGATACACGCAACACTCTACTTATAACTACGCTGCCTAAAGGGCCACAATGCAACATGTTGCTGTATGACAATTTCATACACATTACATATGTAAGGAAAGCATTATAACGTGATGTTTTGAAATGTGACTCACAAAGCATACACGAACTCCAACAGATACCAGCTGACAACACTCATCATTGGAATGACAGGTGCACACATTTCACGATGTAGCCCACAATGCTCCACAACCTGAGTAGATACATATACGGGTGATTGAACAGGTGCATTGAGACCTGCGTAATTTAAGCGGCAATTATCGGCGGGAAATATCGGCGTAAATTTGCATATACCTTGCGGGGAAAAATATACGCCCCCTTGTTCGTGGCGGGAGATTAACATATAAATATTCAGTCAGATGCAGGCCACAATTGCTGCAAACATGTCTGACTCTGACGATTCAGCAGCAGAGGACGCTCTGCAGAGAGCACAAGCCGAATCCATGCTTCAAGCATTACAGAAGAGGGAAGAGGAGCGGAGAAGGAGGGCCCAAGAGAGGAGTCGCCTGCAAGATCAAGCGGGCCCCTCAGTAACAGGCCCTGGTGAACCTCCACCAGCTCCACAAGGGCCAAGCAGCCAGCCAGAACAAGAGGTTGCATCTCTCCAAACAGGTGTGACCCAGCAGGTGCATGGTGAGAGAGCTGGGGTCACCAGAAAACGTGCTGCAACATCTAGGGTGATGACTGAGCAGGATACCACCACCAGAAGGAGAAACCCTGCATTTGTAGAGGCCGAAATGCGAATTCTCGTGCCCAGGGCACGCGAATGGATTGAATTGGCAACCAGGAAGCCAGGTGCCAGTGCAAGGAGAAACCTTTGGGACAAGATCACAGAGGAAGTGAACCAGGTGTCACCAGTGGTCAGAACTTGGGACGCGGTGAAGAAAAGGTTAGTGTGTTTGTCAGGGCAATTTGTTCAGCAGTCTCCAGCAGGAACTGAGGCCCTTATTCTAGTTCTCTCTTTCTGGCCAAATATTTCTTAGATGGACAAAACCATGTGCACTGCAGGTGAGGCAGGTGTTACTTGTGCAGAGATAATCAGATTTGGGTGGGGTTTTACACCTGCCTCACCTGCAGTGCACATGGTTTGGTCCATCAAAGAAATATTTGGCCACACATGGCACAAAAGATCACCCACACTAGGAAATGTCACGTAGCTAGGGGTACCACCTAGTCCCTTTAATTCCGGACACATATTAATTACACAGGTTCTGTGGCTGGCTGACTTCAAGACTCCACTTCACCTAATTTTAAACTGCCACAGAACCTGTGTAAGTAACATGTGTCCAGAATTAAAGGGACTAGGTGGTAACCCTACACGTAGCACAGTGGTGCACATATCTCATGGTGATATTTGTATTTTTAAACTTGTAGGTGGACTGACTTCAAAAGTGCCCTGAAGAGGAAGATGACTGACCGGTACAACCACAGCATGTCCACCGGGAGCGGTCCTATGCCTGACCATTTGGAGTTTACCCCCCTGGAGCTGGACTCCTGTGATGTGATCGATGTGGGGGAGATCAGGGGGATCTCCAATATGGACAGTGAGCTCCCGGTGGAGGTCTTTGCTGCTGCTTTTGATGGTAAGTCACAGTAATGCATTGTATTTAGAAAGATATTTTTTATTGCGTATGTGATGGTGACATTGTTTTCAATTCTTATCCTAGCAGAAGCAGAAAGTCAGGATGTACCGGCAGCATCGGCCTCTGCAGAGCCACAGGTGGAGCAGGTGGTCCAGCCTCCATCAAGACGTCGCCCCCAGCCCCAGCCACAGGAGACATTGAGTGAGAGCCTGTTGGTGACGCTGGACAGGATCGAGCAGCAAGGGGTGGATGCTGCGATCCGTCAGCAGCAGGTGGCGGATTTTCTGGCGGAGTGGAAGGCCACAAACCAGCTGCAGGTTGAGGCGTTGAACCGCATTAATGAAACTCTGGCGGCTGGCATGCTAAGCATTGGCCAACACCTCAGCCGCCAGAATGAACTTCTTGCGGAGCAGCTGTCCACCGCCAGGTCCCTAAGGGACAATCCCCCATCTGCTGCCCCACCCCAAGCTGCTCCCCAACCTTCCACCTCGGCTGACCCTCCTGTGGCGACTAGGGGAAGACGCCGAAAGCCAGCTGACCCAAAGGCCCCTGTCCCCAAGGCCCCATCTAAAAGGGGCAAAAAAGGGCCCAAATGAGACCTGGGTCACTTCCTCTGTGGTTGGAGGCCAAAGGTTTAAATTGCACTGGACATCCGCTTCCTGAGTTGCCCATCGATCCATTTGCGTGCCATGGGCATGAAAGTTCGTATTTTGACCTCTACAAATGCAGGTTTTTTTTTTTGGTGGTGTGTATCTTGCTTAGTAGTCACCCTGGTTGTTGCAGTACGTATTCTGGTGTCCCCATTTCTTTCACCATTGCATTTGCAGGGTAACACATGTTTGGAGATATGCAACCTCTTGTTCTGGCTGTTTTATTATTTGTGTGTATATTTTTTTTTTTTTTTTTTGATTTCTCACATTAAAGTGTCAAGCTGTGATGCTGAACAGCAAATAAATTAATTTTACAAATTAAATCTAAATGGTGGTATGTGTAATTTCTTGTGTGAAACAAATACTAGATTTATGTGTACTTACTGACCAGGGTATTTTTGAACATTTGTTGAAGTGTGGTGGAAGTTTCCCATGTGTAACCCTCTCCATGGCCATTCCCATGTTCCTATCCAACTTTTCCCTGCTAATTAGTTTGTGTCAGCACATGTGCAGAGCAACTTAATAGGTGAGAAAGCAGTTTGTGTGCAGGTGAGGTAGCTCCTACAGTAGTAGGTAAAAGCAGGTCCAGAACAATGCTTTCCTCATGGAGTGGGTGAGGCAGACAAACAAGGGTGAAAAGGTACATTTGTGTAGGAATTCATATGTGTCCTCCCTAAAAAAAGATGTGTGAATGGGCCAAACATGATAAATTAGCTTGTGAACAAACATGCATAACTTTTAAAATATATATGATTTGACAGTGTCATAAGCAGATGTAGGAATCCTTTGTTAGAGAGATGAGAGTGCAATAATGTGATTGGTGGCATCTTACATCCAGAGTGTAGTGAAATCCAAATCATAGCAGATGAGATAGTGGTACAGGTCATAATTTGGGGTACTATACAAAGATTGTGTTGAAAATAGTGGTCATGTGCTTCAAACATTGCAGAAACATCGTTTGTAGGTGTTAGATGTGGTTTATGTTATTGTATCCTAAATACAAAACCTATGTTAGTATTAGAGTGAACACGTTGACACATGTCGACTTGTGTAGATTGAGTGTGCTACTGCGTAAAGTCTATGAAAGCAGGTAGTGAATGTGTCTGTTTATCAAATACCTACCTTAGCGTATAAAAAGATTCTTACCTTAAATTAAACAAACCTTTAAATGTGGAGAAGTATAGAAACATAAGCTTCCAATGTGTTTGCGTGCTGCATGTGTGACTTGCAGGCAGTGAAATCATGGTTTGGAGTTAATAGACTGCAGCATTGCTTATTACATTCAGGTGTATGTGTTTGAGTACTAATCAGCGTTAATTAGCCAACTCAGGCGCACGCTGGCAAACGGTAACTGTAGGAGTGGTTTTAGCTGTCGGTTGGCGGCCGCCTGTTTGGTGTCCGAAACGAACGGTGCCTTAGTCGATCGTGCGGTAGTAGCACCGCTCATTTCTGGTGCACACCCCCGTGTACGCCCATATTTACGCCCATTTTCCCTCATTATTTCGGCCGCTCCCATCAACACGCCCCTATGCCGCCCCATTACCCGTACGCTCGCGTACAGGTTTTTTCGCACGTTGAGACACCGGCCGTAAGCGTTGTGGAGTGCTCGCGCCGGCGCATTAGCGTATCTGCACATGCGCAGATCGTAAAAAAAACCGGGACGTACGCGTACGGCCCGGACGCTCCAACCAGAATAAGGCCCTAAATCCTGGTAATTGTTGTCATCAGCGCAAGAGTACTTTGCTTCCCAGTTGTAACAAGGATGCCTTCTTCTAAAATATTATACCTGATGCCTGGACTAGCGGGTTCATTTTGTTTGTAAGAAGGTTATCTTCTTTGACTAGTCATCAGTAGTTAAACTGGCCATACTCTGATTACATCAGTCAGATCTGGCCACTACACAACTGTTTTGGTTGATTATTGCCTATGTACATGAAAGATTATTGTATAATTGCTGGAAACAAACACTCTTGTTCCTTCAGGCACACTTGACAATTCTGCCACTTTCATGCGCTGATCATGTACACATCATGCTGTGTATGGAGGCTCTCTCTGATTGTAGCATTCCCTCCATTACAAGAAAATGGTAAAAGCAGCACTTTTAGAAGTTCATCATTGACAGGGGCTGCTGTGGTTGGACAGCAGATCCAGCTGCTGTGGTTGGACAGCAGATCCAGCTGCTGTGCAATCACAGCAGCCACTGTCAAATAAGCTTCTAGAAGTGCTGCTTTAATCCGGGTCTCCCTTCCCCTATCACCTGTACCCCAGCTCCCTGTCACCTATCCCACGGCATTCCCGTTACTGCGCCCGACCGGCTCCCCTGTGCCCCAGTCCCTGCTTCCGCCCTCCCTGAACCTCGGCTTCCCCGTCCCTGCTCCCTGTACCTTGGGTCCCCCATCCTTGCTCCCTGTGTCCCATCCCCCCTTTCTCCCATCCCCTGTGTCCCGGCTCCCCCTGCTCCCGGATCACCAGTCCCCAATCCAGACTTCCCTGTGCCGCAGTCCCTGCTCCTGGCCTCCTTGTACCTCGGCTCCCCTGTCCCTGCACCCTGGCTCCCTCGCTCTCAGAACACATCCACAACCGCACAGCCACCTCCGCATGTCCAATTTTGGATTACGGCAGGTTTGTTCCCTCCCAATAGCAATTAAAAAATATCTGGTTGTGGGGGTTTCAGTGCTTAAAACATGAGTTAAGGAGAAAAAAAAGACACTCACTGTACTGCAGCATCCTACCCGCACGCGCAGCATCCTTGCGCTGTCCTCTCGGCTGCCACATCAAATCGTTGCCTTAAATGTAATTAGGTACAATATAAATGATAGTTTAGGAATTTTGAAAACATAAAAAAAAACCTGTAAGCAGTAGGGATGGCCATCGACTATCGATGTTCCCAAAACATCGATAGTCGGGACCTAGTGATTGATGTTTTGGGCTTCGATAGGCGAGGGTCGAATAGTTAGATGCCATCGATGGATGGCATCCGATGGCGATTCCCCCCCCCCCCCTGCTGGCTGCTGGCCAGCTGCCCGGCTATACTGCCCTCTCCGAGTCCTAGACTGTGACTCACTCTTTCTGAATTGATGAATGATGTCATCAATGCATCATGTCATGCGGCGCAGAGGCATTGGGAGTCGGGACTGTCTTGAAGTTGTTTGTGCGTGTGCGCGCACTGGTGGTGGCCTGCCAGTGGCGTAACTAAAATTTTTGCTCCCCCAAGCCAAAATATTTTTGGCGCCCCCCCCCCCTCCCCCACGTACTGACCCTTATACATCATGCAATAGATCTTAATGTCGCTTACACTGTACAATACACACTGTAATGCCACTAACACTATACACCCCACTACATAATGTACCTTACATTATACACCACATGGTTAGGGTTATAGGATGCGGGGAGTTGTATGGTTAGTGTTATAGGCTGCAGGGTGTGTGTGTATGTATGGTTAGGGTGCACGGTGCAAAGCGCACATCTCAGCGTTGTTGTGGGGGGAGAGCGCGGCGCAGGGCGTGCATCTCAGCATTGTGGGGGGAGAGCGCAGTGCAGGGCGCACATCTCAGCATAGTAGTGGGGAGAGTGCAGCGCAGGGTGCACCTCTCAGCGTCATGGGGGGGGGGGGGCGCTGCACAGGGCACACATCTCAGCATCTGGGGGGGGATCACAATCACAGGCAGGTGTACACAGGCAAACTTCATCATGTGTATTGATGCAGTGTTTGTACTTATCTGCAGCATTAGGGATATACAGCAGACAATTGTCTATGGAGGTCTCTCTGCTGGCTTGAAATCTTCACAGCCATGCAGACTGGAGCCATGCAGACTGGAGCTGGAGGGTTCAATGTGGAAGGCAATTAAATAGCGCTGCAGGAGCTATGCAGGAGACACCGACGGGCGGTGATTGCCAGCTCCCCAGCACACTGATACAGCGTCTCCTCAGAGCCCGCTCTCCTCATTACAGGAGGAATGCTGACAGGCACACTGCAGCGCTGGGACACCCCACAGCGCTGCGGAGACACATATCGCTGGACTCCCGAGGCTACACCAGCGCTTTTGTAGAACAGCAAGCAGCGCTAAATTGGCTGGTAAGGGCGCACTGAGGGGCTAACGGCGCTGTCACTCAGAGATGACAGCGCCACAACGCTGCGGCTAGATTGCGCTGGGAACCGCCTATAACTGGGGACGGTGGCTGCAGGGGGCAAACAGCATGCAGGCTGCTGGGTTTGCCTTGCCATGGAGATGGTTGCCGAGTGCACCTCTCCAACACCTGCGCCCCTGTTGCGCCGGCTCCCCCCCGCGACTGCTGGGGCTGCGGAGCCTTAGTTACGCCACTGTGGCCTGCCTGGTCTCTCAGTGCAGCCCGGGGAAGTGAGCAGGCGTTGCACCACTCACCCGGAATCAAGACAAGTTCAGAGTGAGATGGACTCCGGAGCAGGAGCCAGGAGCATGCGCAGAGGAAGAGCCGTCGCCGCCGGGAGGTGCGCGCATGCACGATAGAACTATACCTGACGCCCTGGATAATAAGGTGCGCGCGCATGTGTAGAAGAAACCTTATTATCCAGCGTGTCAGATGCATGCGTGCACCTCCTGGCGGAGGCGACCGCCCTGTTCTTCCTCTGCACATGCGCAAGTAGACGATGGTGGGAACCATCGATGGCTGCTGATAGAATAGTTTATAGCCATCAATGGATCCGGGATAAACATCGATGGAAGATGCGTCGATGGCCATCCCTAGTAAGCAATCAAATTGAAATCAATAGTAAAAGAATACTAAAATAAAACCAAGGTAATAATAAAACACAAAAGCTAAGGCATACTGCCACATGCAGCGCCTAACTTGGATGTGTCTTGAAGACTTGGAGCTTGGAGCTACCCTACGTTTCTCTCCTACAATGGGACCTTGGTGCTTGTTTGGAGGATCTAGCAGGGGAGCGCAGCTACTCGTATACCCTTGACCGAAGATCGGTGCTTCTACCGGGGAAGGCCATCCTCTTCGACCGAGCGCGCAGCTTCGGGAGGGACGCATGTGAAGCGGTGAGGGAGGAAGGGGACACCCGCCTAGCCAGCCAGATCAGCCGAATCAACCCTAGCGATCAATGGGGTGACAGATGTCGCAGCCAGATCGCCCTCACATCCAGAAGCATAGTGTTCGCTGCTTGTATATATGTCTCCTATAAATTTGATGTTCGTAACTCATAGTGACTTATTAGTGCTAACTATCTTGAGATTCCGCAGTGCTCCCACTGTAGATACAATAACGCTCACATCGTAATTAGTTCTGGATTTATGCTTTTTAATGAATATTCTTTCCTGAAATACAGATTATCAGCATTGCAGCGACTATGCAAATCTGTACTCACACTATTGGTGAATGCAAAACACCCCTTACCGTATTGGGGAGTGCACATTTACTGGAACGACGACACACTGATCCTGCAAACACATTGGTTCACGCACTGGCCGCACCTCCTCCCTGTTCTGCGTCGGGGCCGCGCGCTCAAGCACCACGTGTCTCGGCCCGGGCGCGGGCTGGCTGCATCATGCTGCTTCGTTTTGCGCCCTCTGCTGTCCCGAATACGCCAAACACACACATCGTCTCCTGGCCTATATTCTTCCTTCTGTCACGTTTGGTGTTCTACTGTGCTGTATACTCCTTCCATATTACTCGTAATAACGGCTGTCTTGGTTGCTGAGGTAGATGTCATTATATTCTACATAGATTTCCCTCAGTAGCAACATCAGGGGGTAGATGTCTATCCTATATCCTCATGCAATCTCCTGTATGCGATCCTATATTAATCATACAATGCCGCAGGACCCGTCATACAACTTGCGGAGGAATTACTTTATTCAATTGTAACTTATATTTTGTTTTGTTTATATAAAGTTTTTTTTTTCTATTGTGGATTTTCAAGGTAATCTGTAATTAAAATAATTGCTGGTTTCAGGTTGTATATGCATCCCCAGCCCAGAGCCATAGGGTCGCTCCTAGTGTATACAGTATCTCTGCACCAAGAAAATAGAAAAGGTGAAACGGGACTAAGTAAAAACCGGACCCGGATAAGACACCGGAACGCCGGACCAGACATCAAACTCTGCATTCCGGAGCTTATAGTGTCTGGTCCGAGGGGTGTCCCATGCGGGGGGTGTCTTGTCCGGGGGAATGCCTGTGATTGCTCACACCAGGGACATGGGGAAGGGGAGATTACAGCCTCCCCGTGTGGTCTGGAACGTTCCAGTTTTTATTACACCCCCGGACCATGCGGTGAGGCTGTATTCTCCCCCCTCTCCTCTCCCAGGTGACAGGTGTGAGAGCAGCCTCATCAGATGGAGCACCCCTGGACAGGACACCCCCGGACCGGATACTACAAGCTCCGGAAAGCAGAGTTTGATGTCCAGCCCGGCATTCCGGTGTCTTATCCGATTCCGGATTTTACCCATACCCAGGTGAAACTATTAGGAAAAACAATTGACTTCCCACCAGGGGGTGATTTCATTGTTTTATTATGGCCCAGGTGTTAAGATCTAGAGTTTAATACCCCTTTCAATCACACCAGAAAATGCAGGGACTTACCTGGGAATACAGTCCAGTGCTCATGCAGGGACATTCCCGGGTTTGCCCCTTTCACAGCGGCCTAGTCCCTACATTTTCTGTTGTGAGGGGGGTGGCGGGTCTGGGGTCCAGACTGCTGGGATCTGGCCAGTGGCGGCTGGGTGCTTGTAGCTCTTTTTTCCTTTGTCTGTCGCATGCGAGGGGATGGGGGAGGGTTTGGTGGGGTGGTGTTTACCTGCTCGTTATGCAGTGAAAATACTCAGCCAATGCACAGGTCTGAATCGGGCCCTTAGTACCTTTCACTGATGTAAACACCACCAAACTTACACTTTTGTATATTCTTCATATAAAATATAAAAAAAAGAAATGGAAACATTGGCCCTTATTCAGTTTTAATCGTATAAGCGTTCCGACCCACAGTTTCCCAATAATCTTAAAACTGCACGTGAGGATCCATTCTGCTTATGTGCGATTGTATTGC
The DNA here is from genome assembly GCF_055691185.1 of Crinia signifera. NCBI lineage: Eukaryota > Metazoa > Chordata > Amphibia > Anura > Myobatrachidae > Crinia > Crinia signifera. The sequence goes on from NC_139219.1 coordinate 209,147,381, forward strand.
GAATGCCTCTTCACGATTCACAGGCAGTGGCATTCTCAGGGAGGTGCAAAGGCAGCTGTCAATTGGAGAAGACGAAGGCATGTTGCCCCTGTATTCCAGCTGTGGCAAAGCCAAGGAACGCATTGCAATGAGTTTCCTGGGCATCGCAATACTACCTGCGACTATAAGCCTGCGTAAGGTCAAAATTACTCATGTCTTGCAGATGATATATGATCCAATAAGGGCCCTTCATTTGGATGTGGGACCATTTGTAGACAACAAGTAGATAGACAGCCATTAGGTCGACACCATTAGTTCGACAACTCAATAGGTTGACATGCTTTTAGGTCGACATGTCATTAGGTCGACATGTCATTAGGTCGACATGTCATTAGGTCGACATACCATTAGGTCGACATACCATTAGGTCGACATGTCATTAGGTCGACACTGCCATTAGGTCGTCAGTGTCTAGGTCGACAGTCAAAAGGTCGACATGGTTTTTTTCACTATTTTTGGCTGAAATGTCGACACAGTCGACATGGACACAGTTTGAAGTGAACCGCAGCCCCTCGCATCGCTCGCTTCGCTCGCAATGCTTCGGGCACACTATTTTATTCTCCCACCACGCCCTAGTGGATAGTAGGGCATGAAATACCACCTGTCGGCACATGTCGGGTCAAAAAACAGTGAAAAAACCCATGTCGACCTTTTGACTGTCGACCTAATGGCAGTGTCGACCTAATGACATGTCGACCTAATGACATGTCGACCTAATGACATGTCGACCTAATGGTATGTCGACCTAATGACATGTCGACCTAATGGTATGTCGACCTAAAAGCATGTCGACCTATTGAGTTGTCGAACTAATGGTGTCGACCTAATGGCTGTCTATCTACTTGTTGTCTACAAATAGTCCGGATACCCTTCATTTAGCATGGATCATATACGTTAAGCTGCTCACAGCAGCTTAGTATATGCGATCCTTAGGAGAAGTGCACACCACCTCCCTTCTGCATTTGCAATTGCTAGAACTGCGATGCAATCATAGTTCAGGATGGATATCGAACATCTGCCAAGCCTAAGAAAGTCTGACCTTACATATACTATCAGTCGCAGGGAGCTTCACAAGCCCAAGAAACTGTGTATGTGATGCAGTCCTTGACCTCACCACTCCTGGGAACTTTTTACCAAATGCCAGCTGCCTTCGCCCTCTTCCTTTCCTGTGGCTACTTCTGCCTGTCAATCAGAAAGAGGTGTTCGCATTTCTGAGATGCAATTGCAGGACCTATTTTGCACATGTGAATTAAGTGTCCTGTACATGCTCAATTTCCCGATAATCAAACAACTGCGGGTTGGAATGCTTATGCAATCCAATCTGAATAACTCCCTTGGTTCAATGCTCTGAAAAGACCTGCAGCTTAAAACATCCACTATCAATTTGGTAAATACTGTATAATAGGAATAGCTTTACAATTCTCTGATGTCCTTCCACAGAATTTTTTGTATCACTTATTTTTTTAATTTTTTTTTCACAATGTGTTCAAAAGTTAATATTATGGTGTTGTACTTATATAATATACTGTATGTGGGTAAACCCCATTTCTGCAATACACAAAATTGTCCTGATCCCAAATCCGTTTATTCAATTCTGTACACAAGTCAATACTTGTACTTCTAGGAACCCTAAGGGCGGTTTCACACATTCTGGCTCCTGCCGGGCGGCGAAAACCCGCACGGAAGCCATGCTGCACATATCAGTTTCTCATGGAGGGGATGGCCACAGCCCGGCAGCCGACCCTTCCAGTGGCGGGATCCGGCTGCAACCGGACGTCCAAGCCGTGGCCATCCCGTGTGAATGGACACAATAGTGTCCATTCACAACTACTGTGCACGGCACAGCTTCCTGGCCGTGTGGGATTTCGCCGTCCGGCAGGAGCCGGACAGTGTGAAATAGCCCTAACTGTGCATGTTTTCCAGATCAACTAGCAGGAGCACAGGTACGTCCGGTGATTAATGCTGGGTAAAGACTAGACTGACAGGTCGTGGATTGGGCTCACGGCCGATCTGATGATCAGTGAGTGCACACACATTTACTGATCATCAACCCGCTGTGTTGTGCTTGATGTTACAACTGGTTGCACATTTACATGTGCCCGTCCAGTTGTGATGTCAGCCACTATATGTGCGCCAATATATCTGTAGGGCCAACGCAATCTGCCTGTGCCTGCCTATAGTTCACAAATATATCAGGGGTACACACCCGCCGACGTGCCCATGGTACATTGGGCATTCAATTGTACAGCCGATGTAGACTCAACTTAACACTACAGATGGTACTAACTTGCCTTTAAAACTTGCACTGTTAAGGTTCCATGAGGACCGAGTTTGGAAAGCAGTTACCCATTAGTATCAGCAAAGGGAGTAAAGGGCCTTATCTTATAGCTGAGATTTTGTTGTATTTTTTTAAATAAATATTGAGCAGGGATATTGACCTCTAGTTTGATCAGTGTATTTGTTCTCTGCATCAGGAGCAACACCATTTTTACCAATATAGAGGATGAGATGAAAGATGCAACTTCAAGTATATCATAGAAGAAAAGTGTATGATGAAGTGCTAGGACCGCCAAAGATGTTCTAATATTGCTATGAGATGCCGTCATAACCAGAAGAAGAGTTTCTTGTAAGATGAAGGATGGAAACATTCTTCAAGGAAGAGGTATGTTAGAACTGGAGGGCATGTGCTGATACTGGAGGGAGGGGATGCAGTTAAAATCCCAGCGGGCGGGATCCCGGCGTTAAGAATCCCGACGCCGGAATCCCGACCGCCGAAATCCCGACCGCCGAAATCCCGACACTTTCTCCCTCCGTGGGTGTCCACGACACCCCTGGAGGGAGAGTAAATTAGCGTGCCGAGCGTAGCGAGGCACCGGGCCCGTTGTGTGGCGAGCGCAGCGAGCCAGCAAGGGGGGGGCCATCCACGTCCCCCCCTTGTCGGGATTTCGGCGGTCGGGATTTTGAACGCCGGGATCCCAACTGCCGGGATTTCATACTGAATCCGGAGGGAGGTAGGTTCCGGGGAAATTACTTCACAGAAAGGGTAGTGAATGAGTGGAATAGGCTATTGTCAGAGGTGGTAGAGGCTAAGGGCTCATTTCAGACCTGCTCGCTAGGTTGCATGTTTCGCAGCCTAGTGAGCAGTTTAGCACTGCCCTGCCGAAGGTACGCTCCCCCACCTCCCGAATACTTGTGCAGGGATGCAAACGGATGTGTACATGTGGTTGTGCAGTGGGTGGATCTAGTCAACTATTTCAGGTCTCTTTGCCACGTCGTAACGTAGCAAAATACACTACTCACAGAAAACAAGCACATCCCTGCCCTATTACCTGCTAGTAGAAGCGTAGGGATATGATTCTTCTCCAAGAGTGAACCCTCTGTTAATGGCATTAGTGTTTACAGTTATTGAGTGACATAGCTGTGGCTCTGTGATGAGGTCTTTGAGAGTTGGAAGTAGTTCAGGCATGCAGTTACTCTGACAGGTGAGCGATCCTTTGGAAATAATGCATGCTCATGTGATCTAGTGTGTCCAATCATGCTAGTTGTTTTTCTATCACAAACACACGCACGTGTAATATTGGTCAAGAAACTGTACCACATACCTGCCAGCCTGTGTTATTATTTGTATAATTTTTTTCCACCAGCACTACTACTCAGTACAACAGATTTCACAAATAAGTGGTCATACACTGGTCAGACTTATCTGTGTCACAGGTCAGACCAGATTTCCCTTGAACTTGCCTCGGGAGCTCCACTGGAGTGCTTACATACGAATTGGCACTTGATGCGTAATTTTTACATGGGATATATCCCATGTAAAAGGACTCCCAGGGAGCTGCTGGGGGAGTTCAGAAATTGGATGCAATACATTGCAGGTGCTAAAATGAACCCGCGATGTGCACTGATGGCTGCACATCCGATTTATCTTATGTGCAGCATGTCTGACCTCTGACCCAAACCACAGAACTGGATGTCAAACTAATGCCATTTGGCCACTCTTCACCCAATTTCTCAGCCCAATGCATTGGAATCAAGTGGAATAAAAAGCCAAATCGCACCGTTGTATGGGCACCTTCAGGGTGTTCATATTCCCAGCTACAGGGTTATCTCTACCTCTTACATACAATTTAATGTAATGCAGATTCTTGCTCCAATACTACATTTGCTACAGAATATTTAATTCTGTACAGATCCTTCTTTCAGAAATTGCACAATGTTATATTCTTGCTGTTGGGTGCTGGCTGGCACAGATAGATGTGCTGTATCACCAGGAATACATTTACTAAGATGGGAGTTCTATTGACGATGGGATGTTTCCCATAGCAGCCAATTAGATTATATCTAATATTTTCTAGTAGGTGCTAAAAAAAATATGAAGTAGAATCTGACTGGTTGCTATGGGCAACATCCCATCTTAGTAAATTTACCCTATGATGTTAAATGTCAGTGTGCTTATTTATTCCTGCTGCATGGCTAGCACAGCCAAGTAATATGTCCTCTTTTTTTTTTCTTACTAACTGCCCAGTATGTAAAATGAGCTCACTCGACTCATGGACTATGTGGTGTGGTAAAGTGGTCTGACGGTCCGTATACTGACATCGGAATCCTGACTCCTGGTACTCCGACAGGGGGGCAAGCACATTGAAGCCCCTTGTGGGCTCTCTGCACTCACCACGCTGCAGGTTCAGTGCTTCACTGCGCTCACCACAGGTTCTATTCTCCCTCTATGTGGGTCGTGGACCCCCACAAGGGAGAATAGCCCTGTAAGTCGGGATCCTGATGGTCAGGCAATTAATATTCGAAATTCCGATTTCGGTATACTGACTATCGGAATCAGGACTGGCAGGAGGCTATCCGGCCGCCGGACTATATAGGGCTAGGTATAAGGTGTGCTGGAATGAAAAGGTGACGTTTGCTGTAGCAGCGTTGTATCTAATCACAGTGGGTTAATGTGTGCTTATAGATGGCGCGGTGTTATCCCAGTTGCGCACGCGTAGTGGACAACTTTACCTCTATTCCTCCATTCCTGGAAAATCGTTTTATGCGGTCATAATGAGGATTCCTCCAGATCAGTGCAATTATCACAGGATGAAAGCGGTGTTCAGAGAGCATTGTCTCGCACAGTGCATCATTTGGGAATGAGATCCTCCACAGCCAAAATCGTGGCAGGGTTGGTGACAACGTGTGCCTGCCCGGGCCATGGCGTCCTGCCTCATAACGCTGACACCACCAGAATATGGTGCACCGTGTGAGACACTGCTCTCCGTACACCGCCCATGCTGTGATAAATTATTGAAGCATGCTCGCCTTCTGCGTAAAGAAATTTGCTCTTTGCGCTGATCTGGAGAAATCCATCATGCATCTGACCGTGCAAGAATTGGAAGAAACTGTGGAAAAGCCATTCACTACACATGCGCAACTGGGAAACACGCCACGCCATCTATCGGCAAACACATTTACCCACTGCGATCATATACCACACCACTTCAGCAAAAGTCTCCTCTTCATTTGGGCACACCTTATCTAAGAACTGTGGGTAATTTATCTACACGTCCACCCAGGTAATAATCTATAGCCAGAAAATCTGCCTCCACTACTTAAGGTGCATACACACGGATAGATTTGGGCAACGATTCAATGTCTTTAACAATTTCTTCTGAATTCCTGCACAAACGATTTGGTGTCAAATGATGAACGATTGAGCAAACGATTACACATGAACGATTGATCTTTAACGATGGTGGAGGGAGCCAGTCAATCAGCCTTACCAAATCGTTCACCGTACATACACGATTGGTCGCTGATCTTTCTGCATGCAGGAAAGATCAGCGACCTCTACCAACGACCGGCGGGTACATGCATCGTCCGATATATCGTTCATATACACAAATTGATTTGAGCGATTGGTAGTTTCAATCCGTCGGGAATGCCAAGATCTTTTGCCAAATCTATGCGCGTGTACGCACCATTAGTCTAATGGCTTGGTACACAGCTATTAGATGACAGCTTGTGTTTGTGCAGTGTAAGCATGATAGAACAGTTGCTGTCATAGAGAAAATAGGAGCATGAGCAGAGATTGTAGTAATGTATGTGTTCCTGTCACTGTATGGCATTGCAGCCCCCCTCATGTAGCTCCTAGTAAATCAAAAGTTGATAAAAAATAATAGTGAAAGCTATATTTGTTTTCTGATAGTGAAAACAAGGGGCTCTAGAATGGCCTTGAGGTGCTCCACTCAAAAGCTGGAGGACAAAGGGCAGTAAATCCACTATTACTTGAAACAAGTGCCACCATTTTAATTTGTCATTTCAGCATTTATTACCAAAATTCCCTATGTTACTTGAACAGTAATTCTAAGGAGGTGCACAGCGGGTCAGATCTGTCAAAGCAGATTAACACCTTTTATGGGTAATATGAATATATGTACATTATTTTATATTAAGCAAATGGTTGCAGCCTAGAGGCCCCAAACCGAGGTGTTGGGTACAGCTTCACATGCAATACCTTGGCAACTGGCTGTCAGGGTGCCAGGCAGCATACATCGTATGCAGTCCTTTAGCAAGTGCTGCCGTATCCGACAAATCTACAAATCTTACGTGCAGCACTTACGTTATCCCGATCTGATGCGCTGGGAACCGTGGATCGTAATTGGAGTTAGGCACATACAATTTAGGCACTTTTCACCGGATTTTCTTGGCCCGATCTGTTGGAATCCAGTGAAAAAGGGGATAAATCTTTTAAGTGTATGGCCAGCTTAATATAAAGCTTAGTCCGTACCTTTTAATACCCTTTCATGGAAGGGAGATATGAAAAGTAGTTAAAGGTGCATACACATGGCGGGATATAGTCACAATTGTATAAAAAGTTAGTCTATAGCTGCGATACTGATGCGCATCCCAGTGAGGTCAGCATCTCAAGGAAAGAGAGCAGGCAAGGTGTATTTGACTATTGGCCTGATTCAAACCTGTTGGCAATGCTTCACATTTTGCAGATGGACAAAACCATGCTGCACTGCAGGTGGGCAGATGTAACATGTGCAGAGAGAGATTTGGGTGGGCTGTGTTCAAACTGAAATGTAAATTGCAGTGTAAGAATATAGCAGACAGTACTTACCCTGTGCACACAATAATTCCCCCAAATCTACCCCTCGCTTCACATGTCCAACTGCAAAAAGTGCAGCCTTGCTAACAGGTCTGAATCAGGCTCTATGTCCCTTGTAATGTATTAGGCCATAGGCCAAATAGCACATAGTCAATATGGCAAGTGCATGTAGCCAAAATCGCCTCCATGCACTTCAAGGGGAAATACCATAGCAGGAATTGCACCCTCAGTATGCCCCTTAACTGACTATAACATTCAAGTGTTAATGATAAAAGGTTTGGGAGATGCTCACTTATGGTAATATGCTATGGTAATGGCCTGTGGTTAATTGACCTGCCCAGGGCTATTTACTCATGTGGGATTTTCTTTTTGTTAACCAACCGAGACAGGCAGATACAACCCCCCACCCAAAAAAAAAAAAAAGTCTCATGATTGCAGCCACAGAAACACATACTGTAGGTCAGGGACCTTAACGGGCAATTTTTTAGGTGTAAAAAACCCACAAAAACTGTGAGTAACTGAATTCCCCCAAAGATTTGACAAAAAACAAAACCACCAATCACCAACACCCCTTTTTTTTGCATTGTACCATGGCAACCAATCAGATTCTATCTATTCTCTTCTTCTAGAAGGTGATGAATAAGACGTTGCTATGGGCAACATCCCATCTTTAATAAAACTCCCATCTTCGTAAATTTACCCCTCTGAGAGGGTACTAAGAATACCGCTGATTACCGCTGCCATGTCTGATAATACAGGGTCACTGTAATAGGTGCGGGTTGTGTTGTTGGGATATGTTCGGGAGACCATATTTATCACTCCAAGATGAATAATTCATCTTTATTGTGATATTGTTGATGGGAAAGATCCATTTCAATTTCGCCATTGAGCCTCACCCAGGGATTGGTGTAAATTGGTGAATTACCTGTTCTATGATTTACTTTACCTGGATAACTAACAACAAGCACTCACTTTGTGATCAAGCTAGAATGCCGAAAGTCATTTATTCATACAAAGCCAACTTTACTCAACTTTAATAAAGGTTACATTATGAAGATAACAGCCTGTCTCCTGATAAGTGATAAGTGTGCCCCAGAAAACACATTAGTTTGCTTTGCTTCTTTGAGGCATGGGTCATGAGGTCGACAGTGTCTAGGTCAACAGTCAATGGGTCAACCACTATATTAGTTGACAGTCAATACATGAAAAAGTTAAAAATGCATAAGGTATGCCTAATGGGAACGTAAAGAATAAAAAACACCTGTTTTGAATGAATTGGTTAAAAAAAAAACTTAATGTTGACCCTTTTCATGTGTCGACCAATAGTGGTCAACCTTTCATATAAGCTACCTCACTTGTATTTACACCATTTTTACGTCATATTGCATGGTATACGGTCACTAGGTCGACAAGCAGGAAGGTTGACATGACTGAAGATTGAAATGGATTAGCATACCTCCCAACTGTCACGATTACAGTGGGACAGTCCCAATTTTCGGGTCCTGTCCCGCTGTCCCACCCGCGGCAGGCATTGTCCCGCTGCGGGGGGTGGCAGTTTGGAGACCCCCCAATCTAATAGAATAGACGCTGTGCGCATGCGCACAGCGTCTATTCTCATATGAAAATGAGGTTGCTGCTAATTAGCATAAGCCGCACCCTCATTTGCATACACCCCGCCCCCTTTTCGGACGCTATTTCATCAGCACAGAAGTTGGGAGGTATGGGTTAGGTCAACACAAGCATTAGGTCAACATGGGGAAGGTCAATATGTATGAGGTTTTTTCACTTTATTTGAGCCGACATGTGCGACAGGCAGTATTTCATGCCCTACTATCCACTAGGGCGAGCTGGGAGAATAAAATAGTGTACCGAGCACAGCTGCGAGCCATGTGAGGGAACGCGGTGCTACGTTTCAGTGTCCATGTCGACTGTGTCGACATTTGGGATTTTTTTTTTTAAACGACCCATTTCGACCTAATCCTTGTGTTGACCTAATTACCCAGTCGACCTTCCTGCATGTCAACCTAGTTCATGTCTATCCAATGATCCATACCTTATTGCACTGAGGCATGAGCAGGCTGGGATACCTTCATTTAAGATTGTAATGCTCTGGGGCTGGCAGCAGACCTGATCCTAGGACAAATTGGTTCTTAAAATGGGGAAAACCATGCTGCACTGCAGGTGGAGCAGATGTAACATGTGTAGAGACAGTTAGATTTAGGTGAGTTATTTTGTTTCTGTGCATGGTAAATACTGGCTGCTTTATTTGTACATTGCAATTTAAATTTCAGTTTCAACACACCCCACTCAAATTTCTCTCTGCCCCACCTACAGTACATATGGTTGTGCCTATTTTGAGAACAATTTTGCTCTGCGATCAAGTCAGTATCAGGCCCCAAGATTGCATTTCTAGCAGCAAAGAATAAAATGCTTCTGTGGCCTTGTTTCACTTTAGAGCCCACTTTAAGGTCTATGGCTGTTTAAAAAGTTCTGACATGCGTTTCTGACCCCTGTATTTATGCTTGTGTTGATATGTCCTATCGGTGTAAAACCTAGGTGGTTAAGACTTTGACACTCAACACAGTGATATGAGCAGGCAGTGGCGTAACTATGAAAAAATCTCCCCCCTGCCACAAATCTTTTGCGCCCCCCCCCCCCCCCCCAGCACGACCACAACCTCCCCACCTTGACCTCCCCAACCCCCTTACCCCTCCACATAGTGCCGCTGAATCTGCCCCGGGACCTTCCGCCAGCGAATCAGTCTGCGCTTCGGCTCTCCGTCTCCCTGCTCTCCTGGCTCCTGCTGTCATAAAAAACTTGTCACTCAGAAAAGGGCTGCCCCCGTATAGCAGACCGTTTTTTAAGGATGCTAGAGGAGGCCTCCGTCAGCATTATGGAGGCAGCCATTTTCTGTGTTTCACATTTTTTATTGCAGAAGGAGCCGGGAGAGCAGGGAGACTGCGGGGCGATAGTTACGCCATTGTGAGCAGGGTCTCCCAGAGGCTACCCTGTTAACCCTTTCAGTATATATATAATATATAAAATTATATATATAATGTGTGTCCCCCGGAGGGCCCACCCCCCCTCAAGCAGAAATAGGTTTGCAATGTGCCGTCGCTATTTCCGACGTGGGAAATAGCGGCGGCTCCCTATTCAATGCTGTCATTAACGACAGTATTGATGCGGGATCACGGCAGAACGGGCCCGACTTCAGAAGCTGTCGGGCCCGTTCTGCCGATAACGGCCGTGGATTGTCGTTATCTGGGCCGCAGATCGACAATTTTTCGCGGCCACGCCCCCTTTGCGCCCATTGAATCTCGTCTGTCTTATGCGGTCGATCTGACCGCAAATGGGCCAGGATCACGGCTGTGGGCGGGGATCGACAGCCATGATCCCAGATTGCATACCCCCCATAGCCACTTGCTGGTATTTTTCTCTATGTTACCAGTCCACGCCTGGGAAGAGGCCATTATTCTGCTATGAAACATTTGATCTTTTTCTTTTAGGACTTTTACCTGTTTTGTTGCACTATTAAAATTATCAAATGATTTTGAAATATGACATTTCTTAACATATAACCTTGTCCGTTACTAAATTTCAAAGCGTAAATATATGAGGACATTTTGATTGACAAGAACGCTGCTTATCCACAAATGAGCTTTCATTGATGTTTGCCACTGCACCAGGCTCGCTGTAGAATATATACTGTCATCATGACACAGCAAAAAAATAAAGTCTGCACTAAATTAGTGTCGCTGTGGTTACTATATAGGCATTTGTATGATCATTTTTTGCAGAGCCAGACTCGATTAATTGCAGAGGTTTTACAGAGCAACAGGAAAAGAATAAACCACATCCATTCCACACAATTAGACTTAGGGCTAAGGCAGTGGTTCCCAAACTTTTTCAGTCCAAGGCACCCTTTGGGTCTCCATGACTTTTTCAAGGCACCCTTAAGCCAAAATAATTACCGAACTGTCCCTTTTTTTAGTTAGTTAGGTCAAAAACAATGCTATGTACTGTATGCAGTACATTCCTGGTCACCAGGACGGAGCCAATAAAAAAAAAAAAATCAGCCCAAGGTCTACTAAGGACCTGACTCAGACCTGCTTGCTGGGCTGCGAGTGTCTCGCTAAACTCCATTCCCCTCCCCTGTGCACAGCTTGTGAACATGTTTGTAGGGTGAAAATCAGTCACCATCGAATGACTCCGGCTGACTCTGACTCATCCCACTCTCACCCCCCGCCCCTTCCAGTTGCTCACTCTGCGCACCTGCCCAGTGCTCACTTCCCGATGCCTCCCGGCGCTCACCCCCGCTACCTCCAGCTGCTCACACCCCTCCAAGCGCTCACTCCCCGCCGCTCAAACCTGTCCCCCTCCCAGCACTTAATCCCCACTGCCTCCCAGGGCTCAACCCCACCCCCTCCCAGCGCTCACTCCTGCCCGCTCCCAGCGCTCAATCAATCCCCCCCCGCCTCACAGCGCTCACTCCCCGCTGTCTCTATGACACTGGCCTTGGACGTGGCACCCCTGCCCAGGGAGCCGCGGCGCACAGTTTGGGAACCACTGCTCTAAGTGGCCCATTTTCTATGTAATATTTGCAGCTAATTCGGGTTAGCCACAAATATTAAGTATCAGGGGATCAGGGGAACGTCCAGCTTTTTATGTGCGTCCCCATGAAAATGCTGGACATTCCCATGGGAATGCAGGCATGGCATTTAGCGGTGGAAATAAGTCCATTTAGACTGACTTTTATTTTGGAAGGGGAGAAAAATCATTTGATAATTGGTGACCATCGATTGTTTTCTCTCCCTTTCAACCCTATGCAAGGGGATGTGCTCTCATACACATTCCTTTGCATTCTAGGGAGGGGATGCATGGGTGGCGCTGACCTGTTCGCAAGGCTGCAAGTATACACAGCTTAAGGATCAGGTCTGAATCAGGCCCCTTGTCCGTACATAATTGCAGTTGTAATTTCTTGAGAACGCTGTATTGACAATGTGGTGTGCATTCCTGATGAAACATAGAGATGATGGGAGTTCTAATTCACACGGGATGCTGCTGCTATGGGCAACCAATCAGAATCTACTTATATTTAGCACTTCTAGAAGATAATAGATTGTCTAATTCTAACTCTGCCACTCCCCTTCAACAAAATCTGCACTGGCTCCCATTCCCCTACAGAATCCTCTTCAAACACCTCACACTCACATACAGGGCCATCTCTAATTCCATTGCTCCATATATCTCTAACCTCATCTCCATTCACACACCCTCCCGCCCTCTACGGTTGGCCAACGACTGTCGTCTCTCCTCCACCCTGATCACTGCTTCCCATGCTAGAGTACAGGACTTTGCCCGTGCTGCACCCCTTCAGTGGAACGCACTCCCTCGCTCCATTAGACTCTCCCCGACCTTGCAAAGCTTCAAACGGGCACTGAAAACTCACCTATTCATCAAAGCATACCCTTCCACTGCATAAACTAGCTGGTTCTCCAACCCCTTGCCTGTTTACATCCTGCTATCTAGCCACCACCCACTTGCTTGCACCTCATGTAATCTGTCGGTCTCCCCTTCCTACTAGATTGTAAGCTCCTCCGAGCAGGGCCCTCTTCCCTCCTGTTGTTAAAGCCCTCTTCTCTTCACATTTCACTCACAGCTCTCCCATACTCAGTGACCATCTTCGTCCGCATTCTCATCTCCATCATTGGCCACAAGCCTCTAGTAGTATGATGATTGAGTCCACACTACTTATATTTAGGCTGTAATGTGTATTGAACTGTGGCGCTCTTTATTTGTACTCTATTTTTGTTATTTATTCAATGTTATGACAAGTTTTGTCTCCCTGTACTGTTCCTTTGTACGGCGCTGCGAAACACTTGTGGCGCCTTATAAATAAAATTATAATAATAATAGAATCTGATTGGTTGCCCATAGCAACAGCCCATGAAAAATAGTCCTCCCATTTTAGCAAATTTCCCCCGATCTGCCTTTATGGGCGTGTAATGGGAGTATCGGGGGCATGCCGATAAAGTGGTTGCATACACAGGTGTTTGACTGCTCACATAGGAGGCCCTACCAGATTAGAAAACTATGCCTGCTGTGTGGCCAGTGCAGTTTGTGTCAAAGGATGCACCAATCGGTATTACTGCATCTATGGATACTAAAAGTGTCACCTCGATCTTCGCACATTCAGACACACGGATGTACACAATGGACGGACTTTGCATCACCATATGCATAAAGTCACAGATGGGCAACCACCAATGAATGCAGCTGGGGGGACGCTTCTATGTCCACCTCTGAATCATATGTGATTAAAGTATCTCTCCGGGAATGTATTATTTTATTTATTTATTTACAGTTTCTTATATAGCGCAGCATATTCCGCTGCACTTTACAATTGGCAATGTAACCTTTAATCCCCTCATAGATGATACTGTGAAAAAAACACTCAGAAGCCCCTTTCTGAGTGATTGTTAACAATATCGCCTAGTGTGTAGGGGTCATTGGGTTGACCCAATTTAGGTCGTCAGGCCTTAGGTCGACACCTGAAATAGGTTGACATGTGTAAGAATGGCAGGGTCGGAAGGTCGACAGTCAAAAGGTCAACAAGAGTTTTTCACGTCGATATGGACACCATCTAAGTACCGTGTTCCCGTGCGTGGCTCACTGTGCTCGTCATGCTTCGGGCACACTATTTTATTCTGCCACCACGCTGTAGAGGATGGTAGGGCATGAAATACCGCCTGTTGGCACATGTTGGCTCAAAAAAACTTGAAAAACTCATGTTGACCTTCCCATTGTCCACCAGATGCTTGTCGACCTCTCAACACTTTCGACCTTACCTTCAGTGGCCGACCCAATGTATGCCGACCTTAAAAGGGTCGACTGTAACCCGTGTCAGATATAACAATAATCCAAAAAGACAATTAACATAAGACAATGGTTCAAATAATATGTATGTTTGACTACAGAGTATTTATATGCTTTATTGACTGTTGACCTAATTACTGTCAACCCTTTGTCCCATACCCACAAGAGCATGTAACCCCCTGGGAACAAACATGTAACTCCCCGGCAATCAGCAAGAAACCCCCTGGCAACTAGCAAAAACCCCTGAGTGCACTGGTAGCACCAGGGCCGGCGCCACCACTAGGCAAGGTTAGGCATTTGCCTAGGGCGCCGGCCACTGAAGGGCGGTAGTGAGCTGGCCTGGCCAGCAGCAGCAGGAGGAAGCTGCTACGCACGTCGACGCTACCGCAGAGGAGAGAGCCGGAGGAGGAAGAAGAAGGCAGCGGCTGGACTCCACACAGGCTGAGGGCGAGGCTCAGCAACAACTGCACAGCTGAGCTTGTAAGTATAACGGACTACCCCCGTCCCCCCCGCCCGTGTACATGGCTGCCGCCGGCCTGCCGCCAGCGATGACAGACAGTAGTCAGTCAGTCGCTGTCGCCCGGACGGTCATCAGGCCGCGGCGCCAGCGGCCAGCGGGAAACTTCGGCGGCGGGCGGCGGCAGCTCCTGCCCCTGCCCTCGCTGGCAACTTAGCCGCAGCTCCTGCCCCCCCCACCCGGTGCCGAGCCCGTGCCGACATGCTCGCCCACCCGCCCGCCCGCAGACACGCTCGCCCACCCGCCCGCAGACACACTTGCCCGCAGCCATGCTCTGTATGTACTGCTGGCTGCGGGAGGCACACAGGCGCGGCCACCCCTGCTGCTACGGCCTCCTTACAGCATTAAAGTGAGGACCATCCTGGTAGAGCCAATGGGGACAGAAAGTTGTGACTCGTTGGAGTACAGAGGAGCAAACCGTGGCCCCTGCACTGTGTGCACTCTGCCAGTGCAGGTGAAGAAAAAAAAGTAAGACAAACTTTAAATAATTAAATAGGCATGTGTATATACAGTATTACACACACATTTGCACATTTTTATGGGGGGGGCGGGCGGCAGACTTTTTGCCTAGGGTGTCACGAAACCTTGCACCGGCCCTGGGTAGCACAGCGACGGTACACTAATTGGGGTTCCATGTGCTCAGGTGTTGCCATGGACACCAACATTTTTTGAAAAACTTATGCCAACCTGTTCCATGTCCCCCTTTTACTTGTGTCAACCTTGTGCATGTTAACCTAATGTCTTTCCACCTAGACATTCTCTGTAAGCTATACACGAGCCTAGCAATCCATCTATACAAGGCATGTCCAAACTTTGGCCCTCCAGCTGTTGTGAAAGTACACATCCCAGCATGCCTTGCCAAAGTTTTAGCATTCCCTAGTAGCAAAACTGTGGCAAGGCATGATGGGACTTGTAGTTTCACAACAGCAGTAGGGCCATAGTTTGCACATGCCTGATCCATACTGTACATTGCTCTGTATAGTCCAGAAACCCAAATACAACTACAAAAACATTTTATGTTGCTTTACTTGATGCAGATGATTGTGCAGAGCAGTGGTGTCAAACTCATGGCCCTCCAGTTTTTGTGGAACTACACGTCCCAGCATGCCCTGCGACAGATTTTATATAATGGATTGCGAAAACTGTGGCAAGGCCTGCTGGGACGTGTAGTTCCACAACAGCTGGAGGGCCCTGAGTTTGACACCACTGCTGTAGAGACTAAAGCTGCCCATACACGGAGCCGTTCGCCGGCATCCGTTCTGTACTATGCGATGCGCGCTCCCGCGCATCACATAGTACGGTACAAAAAGTATGTGCTGCACATACTTTTTGTACTAGGTACACATCGTATCGGATCGCAGTGCATGCACACTGCATGCACAAGGGATGCGATCCGATCCGATGTGTGCTGTTTAAGTCCCAAACGGATCCGTTAAACGGACCGTGTATGGGCAGCTTTACACCTTTGCAGTAAATTGTATTTTGTACTGAGACCCTAATAACCTCTACAGCTGAACACTGGGCTTCAGGAGAGACTGCACATATAGAATCTTGTGATCACAGATAATCACACATTACACATAATCTCCCACTTGTCCATGATTAATAAAAATAAAATGGAGCACAATATTTGGGCTAGTTATCCTGATTTCTTAACAGTATGGTGGCTGTGAAATATCAGTTTGTAGTGAGCATCATACTGTAACATGATTGTTGATACAGGAGGCCTTTTCTGCCTCACTATCTACATTTACCTTAAACCGGTTGAGAATGTATGTGTGTTTTATTAAGTATTGTGGGATGGGCTTTGTCCTTCTATATAGCCCTTCAATGATTCCTTACACCACCTGCAGTGCTCTCAGTGTGGCCAAATTATCAAACACGTCTTACGTTGCTGGAATCATTTACCTGGATACAGGGTAAGTTATTTATTTATTTATTTTACATTTACTACAGCCCTTTGCTCAATGTTTTTGCAAAGGACAGATTACAATAAATAAACACAATATAGAGTGCTACATCCTTGCAAGAATAGTATATATAAAATCAAGTTTTCACTTTTTTGGTCCAAAATACAGAGGTTTTAAAAGGGTACAGAAAAGTAGCGAGCTGCTGTTATTTGAAAAATAAATATCTAGGGGGGGATATAAAGTAACCCTTTTACATGATGCAATGTGGCATACAGTAGCTGCTTTCTATTTAACATTTTGTTCTTATGGCTTGGACCTCTCTTTCTCATTCTCTGTGAGGTTGAAGTTTTAAAAGGGCTTTGCACAGGGAAGTTTAAAAATAGTTTAGTACATGAGGTGAGATGTGTAATAGCATACCGCCCAAATAAATGTTGGGCGGTATGCTATTGAATTCATTATTTTGGTACTTATATGTTAGTTGGGCGCCCACTAAGCTATTTCGCGGGGCTCGCTACGCTCGCCGCGCTTCAGGCTCGGGCTCACTATAGAAAATCAACTACATGACGACATGGATAGTGGGGGTATGAGCGTACTAACTATAGTGGGCGCCCAACTAACATATAAGTACCATTATTTTCAGTAGTCTCCCTGCAAACAGCCAATGTGCTAATTTCCCTGTAACAACCTATTGTTTTGCTGTATTGTATAAGTAGAGGCTTAGCACCTGCCAGGTGAAACAAAATCCCAGATAAACCAGCACTATCGCTGGTTTAACTGGACTAATTGCATAGTCCCGGGCAATGCAATTACCCGCAATCCATGATTAATGGATACCCTTTATAATCCTAAAGAGGTTTAAGATTTTTGCATTTCACCACAGAGTCTTTTTTCATATTTACTATAATGATTAACAGTTTATATGAGCAAAGTTATGATATAGGACATTCTTATTGATCTATATGAAGATTTGTATATATATATATATATATATATATATATATACACATACATACATACATACATACATACATACATACATACATAGAACATTAGGTGCCTATGCCCTAAGCCTTAGTGAGAGATAAAGTGGACGGCTATAAAGTATCAGCTAACAAGTTCATAACTCATTTTTCAGCATGTGACATGGCAGTGAGATATCTCAATCTACATGAATACATAGACCATTTAGAAGCATCTCAAGAAATACAGAGAGAAATCCTAATTAGGTTTCTTTGTTTTTAAGATTTTACAAATAGTAATTGCACATATAGGGCAGGCAAGAAACTGATATTTTATAGGGAACTGGAGGATTGCTTCCAAAAACTGGTTTGTTCACTTATGTAATTGTATGTCCTTTGCTGGGTAAATACAGCTAATCCCATACTTGCTTACCTTATCTTTTTCCTTTCTGTGAGAAGCCTGAATAGGATAGGCAGGTGGGCCCAACCCCTTTATAAGGAGAAATTTCCATGATTACATGGTGCATATTTGCCTAATGGTGGTGGCAAAATTAGGATTTTTTTATAGAAACACATCACTAGGCCCTGCCCACTTCTCAAGTACCCTAGGATCCCCTCTATAAATCTCCCAATTCTGCCCACTAGACAGTGGGCAGGATGCAGGAAGGGTGCCAACTCTTCCTGGCACTAATAACTCTTCCTGGCACTAATAAAACTGGTTAAATTGGTGGTCTCCAGCAGGCTCCGGGAGAGTAGGCAAGTATGCTTAATCATATTAGATGATACAAAGATTAACAACATATACAAATATTTTTTTAATATAAGAACAAAGTGAGACCAAGATTTCTTACCTCTGTAATTTGTATGACATCATTAGTTCTGAGATGTGTAGTATAATAATTACCCCATTCTAACTACTCAACTAGACTATAGACTTTATAGAATTATAAAAATGTAGTTTAAAATTAAAACTTCCTATATAAAGTTTGGGGTCACTTAGAAATTTCCTTAATTTTTTAAGAAATGCACTGGGTTTTTTTTCAATGAAGATAACATTAAATGAATCCAAAATACACGCTATACAGGGGTGCCGGACGGGGTCCCGACAGTCGTTCACCCAACATCGGGATCCTGACTGTCAAAACACTGACAGCCGGGTTCCCGGCAGCCACCCGCTATTTTCCCTCGTGGGGGTCCATGACCCCCATAGAGGGAGAATAGAATAGGTGGCTCGCGTGGCTAGCGCAGCAAGCCCACAAGGGGCTCTGTTGCGCTCGCCATGCTGTCTGGGTCCGGCCAGTCGGGATCCCGACGTTGAGATAATGACTGTTAGGATCCCGATTGTCGGACCCCTGTACCACACCCGCTATACAGTACATTGTTAATATGGTAAATGACTATACTATCTGCAAATCTCTGGTTTTTAAATAGAATATCTACATAGGTGTATAGAGGCCCATTTCCAGCAATCATCACTCCAGTGTTCTAATGGCACATTGTGTTTGCTAATCGCATTAGAATGGATGATTGGAAAACCCTTGTGCAATTATTTTAGCACAGGTAAAAGTGGGTTTGCTCATTAGAGAAGCTATAAAACTGGCCTTTGAGCTAGTTGAATATCTGAATCATCACATGTGCGTTCGATTATACTCTCAAAAGGCCCAGAAAAAGAGACTATTCTTGTTCTATGAAAAAAAGGCGATTCCATGCGAGAAATTGTTAGGTCCTTACCTGGCAGCTTCATTAAATGGTACCTGTAGGACACCAGTGTCAACATTAATAGTGAAGGGGCAAAGAAAAAGCAATATCTAAGACTGGCCAATACAAGGAAAAGATTAATATGGGCAAAAGAACACAGACATTGGACAGAGGAAGAGTGGAAAAAAGTGTTATGCACCAACAAATCAAAGTTTGAGGTGTTATGATCACACAGAAGAACATTTGTGAGATGCCGAACAAGTGAAAAGATGCTGGAAGAGTGCCTTACGCTATCTGTCAATCATGGTGCAGGTAATGTGATGGTCTGGTGCAGGTAAAGTGGGAGATGTGTACAAGGTAAAAGGGATTTTGAATAAGGAACATTATCACACCTTTTGCAACGCAATGCCATACCCTGTGGACAGCACTTGATTGGAGCCAATTTTCTCCTCCAAAAGGATAATGATCCAAAGCACACCTCCAAACCGGGGTGTAACTAGAATTTTGAGGGCTCCATAGCAAATTTTTAAAGGGGTGAGAAGGGGCAGAGAGTAAAGGGAGTGAGAGACAAAGAGGGTGTCAGGAGAGAAAGTGAGGGGTGCGAGCAGGAGTAAGAGAGCGAATTCTAGGGAGGGAGAAAGAGGGGCTGCAAGAGAGTAATAGAGTGTCAAGGAAAGAGGGAGAGAGACAAGGTGTCAAGAAGAGAGAGGGGGGGCCTTAGGGATAGAAAAGAGGAGAGACAAGGAAGTACAGAGGGTATCTCGGCGATAGTGTGTCAGTGAGAGAGGGGGAGAAAGAGACTGTCTGGAAAAGAGACTGTTTCAGGGGGAGAGAAAGACAGATGACGGACAGGGGTGGGCTAGGCCGACGAGGGGACAAATACAAACTGACAGTGAGTGCACCATATGGGGGAATAGATGGGGAGACGGACGGACAGACAAAACAACATATGGGGCATAGAATGACAGGTGGATGGGAGGCAAATATGGATGGACAAAATCCCAATATGGGGGCATAGATGAAAAGACTGTTGTGGGCCGGCATAAATGAACAAATGGGCATAGACATATGGACAGAAGAGCGGAATGGATGGACAGAGCGCCATATGAGGGGCAGAGCACTATATTGATGGACAGGAGGTATAGAGGACAGACTGACAAACAGCCATAGAGACAGGACTGAGCACCATAATATGGGCGGACAGATTGATGGGTGTGCAATATATACACAGATGTAGGAGGCAACAGACAAGTGTGTGTGGGGGAGGATTTGCTCACCATCACCATGTCTGTTGTCTGCAGGCTGGCTCCGGATAGCGGCACCACATTCCTTCTCCTCCACTAAAGAGAAGGGTCCAGGCAGAAGCTCCAGGTAGAGTCCAGGCAGCAGCAATGGCACCTCCTCCCTCCCTCCATGGAGGAGCACCATGGCATTGTCCGGACAGCAGCAGCTCATGGCAGCGGCACCTGAGGCTCCTCCCTACCCTTCACGGAGAAGCTAACGGTAAGGGTCCAGGTAGCAGCAGAAGCTTCAGACAGCCACACCTCCTCACTCCATGAAGTGGAGTGGCGACTCAACTCCCAGGGCAGGATGCGGCCAGCAGAAGCGACACCTCCTCCCTCCCTTCCACAGAGTGACTCCAGGGCAGGGTCCAGTCAGCAACAGCGGAACCTCCTTCTTCTCCTGCAGGCAGAAGCTCCGGGTAGCATCAACTCCTTCTGAGTCCCTCCCCTCTATGTTCACTATAGACATCTGGGGCATCCGCAGCGGCAGTCCCTCCCTTCCTCCCGCTCAAGTAGTAAAATGCAGAACTGAACCCGTTCACAGGCAGTACTACTATTTAGAATAAACACATTTAAAAGGGTGCAGTGGATTGTCTGCTGGGTCCACGGGCACCCCCAAGTGTCCAGGCCTCATATAGTTACGCCATTGCCTCCAAATTATGCAAGAACTATTTAGGGAAGAAGGAGGCAGATGGCATTCTGTCTTTAATGGAGTGGCCAGCGCAGTCACCAGATCTCGACCCCATTGAGCTGTGGTAAGATCAGCTTGACCGTATGGTATGCAAGAAGTGCCCATCAAGCCAATCCAACTTGTGTAACTGTTGCGTGAAATTTCTTCAGATTACCTCAACAAATTAACAGCTAAAATGCTGTAATTGCTGCAAAAGGAGTATTCAAATTATTCTTTCAAATAAAAAAATCATTATTTCTAACCATGGCAATGTCTTGACTATATGTTCCATTAATTTTTCCTGAAAAACACGACATGTCTGGGTGACTCCAAAATTCAGCAAATTCACTGCTGAGGTAATAAACACAATGGGCTGTATTTACTGATGCAATATATATATATATATATATATATATATATATATATATATATATATATATTATTTTTTTTTTGGTAAGTACTGGATGCCAATGCTCTGACATAGAGGTTAACACCAGCCTCTGCTAGCTCAGAGGGATCCAGTTTGAGCCTTTCCAGCATCCTTCGCATCCTTCGCATCCTTATGTGCATGTGAAGAGGTACTCCTGGTAATGAACCCAGAATTCAGGGTCCAGCACTGATTGCAAGGGACAGCTATTGGGGGAGCTGCCCTTTGCTTTACTTATCGCATTTTTAAGATAAGTCTAGAGCAGGGATGGGGAACCTTTGACCCTCCAGCTGTTATTGAACTCCACGTCCCAGCATGCCCTGCTACAGTTTTGATAATTGAACATGCTATAACTGTTGCTTGGCATGCTGAGATGTGTAGTTCAACAACAGCTGGAGGGCCAAAGGTTCCCCATCCCTGGCCTAGATGGAGATACTCCATTCTTAGGGTCATTTAGGCAACCACAGCCCTCCCCCAAAGAGGACAGGGAAAATTCAGCATCCTGCAACACCACGTCGCCATAGCCATTTTGTGACATTCGCAACGCCCCCTGTCAGAATGCAGTTTAACGCATTGCACAGCTTGAAATTTGTGAATCTTCTACATATGGGTCTGAATCAGGCCTTGGGTATGGGATCCCTGCAGTCCGGATACCCACGGTCAAAATACTGACAGCCCATCCCAACATAAACCTAATGGGGTGTGCACATGCTGCGATTTTTTTTACATGTGTTCGATTCGATTTTGCTTCTAGAAGCAAAATCAAGTCAAAAATGAAATTAAAAAATAACACTGAATTGAACAGTGTTAACTGCCATCGATGCAGATTCAGTAATTATTTTCATTCAATTTCTCATTTTAGGGCTAGAAATCATGGCTGAGAAACCAATACTTCACTACTTCAATGGACGTGGAAGAATGGAGTGTATTAGGTGGCTGTTAGCAGCAGTTGGTGTGGAGGTAAGTATAATATCAGATTGTAAGTTCACTGTCTGGAATTCTGATCTGTTGGCGAAAATACAGGCGGTAGGGGAAACAGATTCCTATCAATGGAGGGAACATTATTATCTACTGTATTTAATAGAAATCCAGCTATAATCTCTACAGTTCACTATACATTTGCTGAGTGTGTCGCTGGGCATACACTGAACAACTATGAACTGATTCCAAGGGGTTGGAGCAACAAAATGTTCAAATCGTCCAGTGTGTATGCTCTGTGTTGCTGAAGATGTGCGTTCCCGCATATGTCATTGGCATCCTCTGACAGACGTCTTGTTGGCATGCATGAAGGGCCGACGGGAGACATAACTAGCGAAGGCGCAGCATGGCCGCCGGAGGCATTCGGTTGCTGCAGTCATCTGCAATTATGTATGCATTAGCCAATGCTGGCTCTCCCACTGAGTCCTGTATCCTGCAGTCTTTCCGGGTACACATGTCTTCTAGTTTGTACTCAGCTTAACACTTCTCAGCTGGAGATTCAAACAACCCTTGTGTCTTCGCACCATTAGTTTTCACCATGGTTTTTACATGTAGTGCACAAATATACTGTATTTCATTGCAAGACAATATATGAGGAAATACCTACAATTTTAATATAATCCTGTTTTTTTTATTCACAGTTTGAAGAAAAATTGTATGAAACAAAGACAGAATATGAGAAGTTGGCTAAATGTACTGTATTTTTTATTATTCTATAGTATAATTAACATTGATGGGTTTTACTGACTTACAGTATAGTTGGATTACTTTGGTGACACAGCAAGGGCCCTGAATGGTTCCTGTTGCTAGTGATGGTGGAATTAGGATGAGTCACAAGAGGAAGTACAGTATTACCAAGAAAGCTGAAAGGAGAATAATCAGTGACACGAGAGAGGGGGATGTACGCTCTATCCAGGCCCAGTCATGTAGAGGGGCCCGGTAGGGTCTTTGCCATGTGAGTTTTTGAGGGGGCACAAGAGTCCTCTTATGTATCACATGGTGCCCCCCTTGCAGCATTGCAAGCGGCTATCCTTATGTGGTCCTCTTTCGGGTCCACTAATCCCATTGAGCATGGTTAAAACTATGAAAAATACACAACGCACTAATAAGGTAAAATATAAAAGACTGGGTATAATGATATGACAATGTATTAAAAACACCTAAAACCATTCATATATATTCAAAAGCTAACTATATTGCCAGCGATAAGTGTACCGTGTGTACACAGCTTAAGACAGTAAAGATGGGCCCCCTTCAGCTCTAGGCCCCATAGCAGCTGCACCCCTTGCACCTATGGCAGTAACGCCCTTGGTATGGGACAGTGGATCGACCCAATTTTAGGTCGACATGCATTGGGTCAACCACTGAAGGGCTTAAGCCAACACTAGAAATAGGTCGACATGACTAAGTTTGACAGGGTCGGATGGGCGACACAAGCACTAGGTCAACAATGGGATGGTCGACAGTCAAAAGGTCCACATGAATTTTTCATGTTGCTTTTGTTCCAAATGTTGAACGCGTGTACCGCTTCCCCTTGCATGGCCCGCTGCACTTACCATGCCTCAGGTACACTATATTTACACTTTATTCTGCCACCACGTTGTAGTGGATGCTAGGGCATGAAAAACCCTCTGTTGGCACGTAGACACAAAAAAAAGTGAAAAACTGTCTATACAAGCTTCTTCTCTCGCTCTTCTCTGGTCTCTGCGTACTCTCCAGCACTCTCTCTCCTAAACACATTAATACCCTTTTCTATCTCACTGCCTCCTGTCTGCATTGACGGCTTGGCATGCTGGTATACCAGGCCAACCAGCCAGCCCACATGCCACCAGAGCCAGCCAGCCCCAGAAATCCCAAGTGGCTGCGGGAGGGCTGCTGTGCATGTATCATAAATGATCCTTTGCAGAGAGCGTGAGTGACGGTTCACATCTCTCCAATCCCCAGCAGGCAGAGCAGCAGTGTTCACACAGATTAGTACAGATAACACCCTGAGTGGCGCCGGTGTTTGCAGGACAATTCCCCCTGGCTGATTTACAGTGCCTTCCAGGCCAGCAGTTCCTGCCTACAGGCCCTGATGATCCAGTTCCGGGATTTGTGTTCCACTATATGGAACGCAAACTGGATGCTTTCATCCATTGACTGTGGCTAGTATTTTTTTGGGGTGGGGGAGTGGGGGGGGGGGGGGGGGCAGCAGAGAGGGAGAGCTGATCAATACCAAACTAACAAATTCCATGTGATAGGGCCAGCCCGGTAAAACCGTTTATTGACTTCACCCCTTTTATAGGGCTGTTTTCAGAAATTTCCCGGGCTGGGTTTCCATCGCAATCAATCCCTGAATCTGCATAATGTCAACTTTCACAAAAGGTAAACACAAGCAAAAGGTTGCCATGGCAATGGTCGACACATGTAAAGGTTGCCATGAGTCTTTCATGACTTTAATTTTCTTGGACTTCTTCAAGCTTTACATCCACTTGGATTATGATTGGGAGCAGTAAAGCTGATGGTACGCAGTACACTATTTGGGGTCTACGTGCTCAGGTGTTGCCCTAACAATATCATGGCAACGTTTTAATTGTCATGTTTTCTTGTGCCGGCCTTTTGTCACTGTTGACCTTGTGCATGTCAACCATTTGGTGTTGACCTATTGACTTTCTGTCTAGACACTGTCGACCCTTAAATCCGAAACTGGTAGTGCCCTAGTTTATTTTATTCCTCGTAGTAGAACCCTATATCATTTTGTGCCAAATATTTAAACCAAATTCATTCATTTGTTTTTCTTGCCCTTTAGCTGGAGATCTGATGTTTCAGCAAGTCCCATTGGTGGAAATAGATGGCATGAAGCTTGTACAAACACGAGCCATCCTGAATTACATAGCTGGAAAGTACAACATATATGGAAAGAACCTAAAGGAAAGGGTATTGTAAGTACTTCTCTTCTTTTTTTTTTTACTAAATAAAAATCGTCCACACCCGGAAACCTAAAACGGGCGAAATACCCGGAGATATGATTCAATTGAAACTGTGTACCAGTTCAGTGGAAACAGAGGCGGAACTACCATTGGTGCAGCAGGTGCATTGCACCAGGGCCCTAAAGAGTAAGGGGCCCACTGCTACCACCCACTGCTGTGCTCCATATTGTTAACTTAAATTGGAGTTGAGGAGGGGGGCCCAAATTATATTTTTGCACCTGGGCCAAATGACCACAAGTTCCGACACTGAGTGGAAAAGATACAGTTACTGTACAGCCAGAACCAGAAGGCAGTTCACTGATAAGATACAGTTATAGCCTAATGTATAAGGCAGCCTGCCAAAAAAAGATGACAGTTTTACAGCCCGAAAAAGGCATTTTACTAAATAAAGACCCAGTCACAGCCTGAAATAAAAAGCTGCTGCGATTTTGCAGCTCATGCACAGCAAACTGCACTGATAATGAATGCCTAATAGAGAATAGGTAGCAACATTTCTACATTTATGCTAATTATAAAGCAGAACATAAATATTCATAGGACCGTAATATTTCTATAGATTTTCAAAACCCAATACAGGTACCACATGGAATAGAATATACATTAATAGAACAAAAACCTCAGATATCCCAGTTAATGAAAATAGTAGAGATGTGCACCGGCCACTTTTCGGGTTTTGCGTTTTGGGTTCTGATTACCTTGAGGTTTTGGGTTCTAATGGGTTTTGCCAAAACACCTCCTAAGTGTTTTGTGTTTGGATTTCTTGGGTTTTGGGTTCTGATTTTTTTGTTAAAAAAGCATAAAAACTGCTAAAATCGCAGAATTATTTTTTTTTTGCTCCTACGCTATATTAACCTCAATAACATTCATTTCCACTCATTTACAGTCTATTCTGAACAGCTCACACCTTACAATATTGTTTTTAGGGCAAAAGGTTGCACCGAGGTAGCTGGATAACTATGATAAGCCACACAAGTGTGCGGCACAAACACTAGACTGATATGGCACACTTAGCATACCCTCTAGGCTGATACTGCACACCTAGAATTACCCCTGGACTGATATGGCACAGGTAGCATCACCCCTGGACTGATACGGCACATTTAGCATCACCCCTGGACTGATATGGCACACTTAGCATCCCCCCTAGTCTGATGCGGCACACCTAGCATCACCCCTGGACTGAAATGGCACGCTTAGCATCACCCCTGGACTAATACAGCACACTTGGCAGCACCCCATGAATTATACGGCAGACTTGGCTTACCCCAGGAATTATACGGCACAGATGGTGGCACCCCTGACCTGATATAGCACACATGGAATTATACGGCACAGATGGCGGCACCCCTGGACTGTTACGGCACACATGGCGGCAGGCATGGAATTATACGGCAGACAAATTCCTGCAGTAAAAATAAAAATGTGTATTCTTTTAATTATAAAAAAGAGCAGCACACCTTACTTAGCAACACCCCATGAATTATACAGCACTCTTGGCTCACCCCTGGACAACAGCGCATTTAACAGCCCTTGCAGTAAAAAAAAAAAAAAAAAACTTAATTTTATTTTCATAAAAAAAAAGGGCAGTTCCCCTGGTCTGATATGGGACACATGGGGCACCCTTGGAATTATACGGCACACATGCGGGCACCCCAGGACTGATACAGGACACATGGGGGCACCCCTGGACAAATACAGCACACATGTGGGCACCCCTGGATGGATACAGCACACATGTGGGCACCCCTGGACTGATAGTACTGGTAGCCAGTGGAAACAGCAGATTGGAATTATATACTGCAATAAATACTGGTAGCCTGTGGCAATAGACTGGAATTATATACTGCGATAAATACTGGTAGCCAGTGGAAACAGCAGACTGGATTTTTATATACTGTGATAAATAATACTGGTAGCCAGCGGCAACAGCAGACTGGAATTATATACTGCGATAAATACTGGTAGCCAGTGGAAACAGCAGACTGGATTTATATACTGTGATAAATAATACTGGTAGCCAGCGGCAACAGCAGACTGGAATTATATACTGCAATAAATACTGGTAGCCAGTGGCAACAGCAGACTAGAATTATATACTGCAATAAATAAAATACTGGTAGCCACTGCCAGTGGCAACAGCAAACTGGAATTATATACTGTGATAGGTACTGGTAGCCAGGGGCAACAGCATACTGGAATTATATACTGCAATAGGAACTGGTAGGCACTAGCCAGTGGCAACAGCAGAGAGCAGACTGCAGCAGACACTAGGCAGTGCAGGGCAGGCAGTGGCACTAGCAGCACCAGTGGACTATCACATTGTGACTGACTATACAGGAGCAGACTCAGCAGAGGCAGGCCCCAGCACAAAGGAGAGACAGAACACAGCACCAGTCATTCTTGCAATGGTGATGTCTTGATCACTGAGCAGAGACACAGTACACAGCAGCACGGGCCCCAGCAGAGACCACACACAGCAGCAGCACACCCTTCCCTACCCTTCTCCGAGATTGGAGTGAAGATGGCGGCGCGAGGTTGCGGAATTTAAGGGTTCCGTGATCTCGCGAGAATCCGACGCCGGGCGATGACGTTTTGCCCGTGCGCCCGGATTCGAATCGGGCGGGAAGCGCCGAGCGCTGCTCGTATCCGGGCCCGGATTGATGACATCCGTGCTGGCTCGGATCTGGGGAATCCGAGCCCGCACATCTCTAGAAAATAGGGATGTAAGATAGGTAATCTCTTATATATTTAGCCAGATCTGTCACTCAAACCAGTGTATATAACGGTGGGCGGGGTTCCACGGGTGATTGACAGGCCCGGCCAGCATTATACACATGCAGTATGTCATGTTGAGAATAGTCAAGCATGAAATTTACACTGCCCTGTTATTCTGCCCTGAAACTCAGGCATGTGCTGTGACACTGCCCTGACAGGCGTGTGCTGTGACGCTGCCCTGACAGGCGTGCGCTGTGACGCTGCCCTGACAGGCGTGTGCTGTGACGCTGCCCTGACAGGCGTGTGCTGTGACGCTGCCCTGACAGGCGTGTGCTGTGACGCTGCCCTGACAGGCACGTGTTGTAAGAATCGGTACTTGTGGAGTATCACGGCTCCGACGATGCCCATCGTATGAAAAAAAATCGCATCGCATGCGATTTGATCCCATGCGATCGCATACGATTTTGCACTGAAAAGCATCCAAATGCATTGGAATTAGTATTAAACATGTTCAATGGCCCCCAACTGGCATTTTTGAGGCTGTACCACCCCCACTATCAACGCAAACCCGAAGCGTGGCGAGCGCAGCGAGCCCGCGTGGGGTGGCGGTACGCTTCCTACGACCTTTTCATACCCCCACTATCCACGTCGGCGTGGAGTTGAGAATAGAAAGTGTGGCGAGCGCAGCGAGCCACCGAGCCCGAAGCATGGCGAGCGCACGCGGATACCTTCACAGGTATACGTGTCCCCTCACGGGCTTCACAGGTGTCCGCGTCCCCTCGCGGGGCTCGCTGTGCTCGCCACGCTTCGGGCTCGGTGGCTCGCTGCGCTCGCCACACTTTATATTCTCAACTCCACGCCGACGTGGATAGTGGGGGTATGAAAAGGTCGTAGGACGCGTACCGCCGCCCCTTGCGGGCTCGCTGCGCTCGCCACGCTTCGGGTTCGCGTTGATAGTGGGGGTGGTACAGCCTCAAAAATGCCAGTTGGGGGCCATTGAACATGTTTAATACAAATTCCAATGCATTTGGATGCTTTTCAGTGCAAAATCGTATGCGATCGCATGCGATCAAATCGCATGCGATGCATACGATTTTGTAAAAAAAACGGCCAAAATCGGTAAAAATCGCATCGCATGCCATCGCATGCCACTATATATGGCATGCGATGGCATGCGATGGGAGCCGTGATACTCCACAAGTACCTAAGAATCTGACTCTTCAATTTAGCTGAAATGTGGGTATAATATAATTTATTATATAAATACAGTAAAAGTTAACCGTTAAAGACCTTTATATACTTTACTTTGTCAGTTCTTAATTTCATTTCAGTATTGACATGTATGTAGATGGATGCACTGACCTGATGACGTTGGTCTCATCACTGTCCTTCTTAAATGAAGATGAGCAGAAGAAACAACGAAATCTCATCAAAGACAGAGCATTGAATAGATACTTTCCAGTATATAACAAAGTAAGATCCAGTGTGCACCTGTTTATATTGCACCCATTATTATATGGTGTCATTTTCTACATGCGTCCACTATTTTGGAAAATGTTTTTGCTTCCCTAGAGCACCTTGAAAACACCAAAGAGGGGGGGGGGGATGGGAGTTGGGGCAATACATGCTTATGTATTATTTTATGTACCTAAAAAAAATTATAGCACTGATTTGGAGGGACAGCAGTGTCTCTAAGGTAGAGGAGAGCATATTTACTGTAGATATTGTAAATAAAACTAGGGTCATTATAAATGGACATCTACTCCTTAGTTTGTTCAACCAATAGTTTACAAACATGCCCAAATGGCAATTAATAGCCATGTTACACATTATGGGGCAGATGTACTAAGCATTGATAGTGTTCTTTCTAGGAACTAGGGTGGGCAGGGCGCCACTGCACGGGGGCAGCGTAAGGGGGGGGGGCAGACCGGGCCCGCCGACATCACTGTTTTGGGCAGTCCCGGGCTGCCAAAGGGGCAGGCCCGGCTGCCGCCGTGATGAAAAGGGGCTGGCCCGGCTGCCGCCGTCAAGAAAAGGGGCGGGCCCGGCCACCGGCATCACTGAAGGGGGCGGATTACACATTATGCCGCACACCTTGATGCCCATTACACCCCACACTGTGATGGCAATTAACCAATGCTCCCCACACTGTAATGCCCATTACGCCCCATACCATGATGCCCATTACACCGCACAATGTGATGTCCATTAAACATATGCCCCCACAGTGCCAGATATGCCCCCACAGTGCCAGAGACACATATGCCCCCACAGTGCCATAGACACATATGCCCCCACAGTGCCAGAGATACATATGCCCCCACAGTGCCAGAGACACATATGCTCCCATAGTGCCAGAGACACATAAGCCCCCACAGTGCCAGATATTCCTCCACAGTGCCAAATACACATATGCCCCCACAGTGCCAGATATGCCCCCATTTTGCCAGATACACATATGCCCCCACAGTGCCAGAGACACATATGCCCCCACAGTGCCAGATATTCCCCCACAGTGCCAGATACACATACAGTATGCCCCCACAGTGCCAGATATTCCCCTACAGTGCCAAATACACATATGCCTCCACAGTGCCATATATGCCCCCACAGTGCCAGAGACACATACTGTATGCCCAAACAGTGCCAGATATTCCCCCACAGTGCCAGATATACATATGCCCCCACAGTGCCAGATATTCCCCACAGTGCCAGATACACATATGCCCCCACAGTGCCAGATACTCCCCCACAGTGCCAAATACACATATGCCTCCACAGTGCCAGATATGCCCCCACAGTGCCAGATACACATATGCCCCACAGTGCCAGAATTTCATACCAGCAACTCCCCATTGTTGCTGTCTCCATCTGCTGCTGCTGCTAGGGAGGGTGGGGGTGGCGGGGGAGAGCGCAGCACATGCCCCTCCTGCCCACACCCCAGTCCGGTGTCCCCCCTGGCCTGCTGTCCTGTGTCTCCTGCCGCCAGTGCCACCGCACCGCTTCAGAGGGGAGGGGAGCACTCAGCGCAGGGCGCATATCGCCTTCCCCCTCACTGTTTCTAGGAGTCTTTCCCTGTCAGCCATATCTCGCGGGCTGGCTCTTGTTTGGCTGCCGGCCCGCGATCTCTGATTGGCTCACGCTCCCGCAGCCAATCAGGAGCCTGCCTGCAAGCACTGATTGGCTGACGGCATGGACAGGGACAAAAAGATAGACAGAGTGAAGGGGAAGGACTAGGAGATATGCGCCCTGTGCTGAGCGCTCTCCTCCCCTCCCCTCTGAAGCGGCGGCAGATAGGCGGCGGATGAGGGTAGCCACGCCCGCATGCAAAAGAGGGCGTGGCTATGAATCAGTCTACGTTACTGGTTTCCACTAAAATCAGGTTTTAAGCAGCAGCTTGCACTGGTGAAACGACCCTTGTCAATTGCGCCCCCCTTTCCTCCACACACTCCTTACGGAAGGTGTGACATATCCACAACAGTCCTCACTGCCATGTAACAGACTGCGTTTATCACTCTCTACTCTATCACTTTTCACGGCTTAGTATATCTGCTGTTTGTCACTCCTGCGGGATTTGTCTGACCTGTTTTGGCACATGGCTCTAGGGCTGGAGAGAAGTGACAACAAGGAGGCTTAATGGTTTTCTTTGCATAGGTACAGTAGTAAACTCTCACCGAGGGTATCAGAGTTCAGAGCCTGAAGGTGTGGACAGATAGCAAATACTCAGGAGTGGGCAGGGAGGCCCACAGCAGGTTGTTACAATAGGTAAACATAGTCTAATGGGCCACAAGGACCGGGTCTGAGTCTTTGAAATGGCTGTAATGAAGGCATTGGTGGAATCAGCTGGAACAGAAGGAGATACTAGGATTGCCTGGAACCTAAGAAGATATTGGCTGCAACCAATGGAGATGAATTATTGAATGTGTACCGATAGATGTGATGTGGTACTAATGACTTACACCGTGTTGAGTTGCAGCTGAAAGATTTACTTGTGTAGCACACCCTCTGGGAGAACACTGTTGCCAACAGGTACCGATGGTGGACACCAGTGGTGGCTGGAATTGGTAGTGAGTGATAATGCAGATGGTACCTCAATGGGTTTCAATAGCAATTGATGGTAAATGGTGGTTATGTTCTTGGAATCAGCTACAACTGATAGAACAAGGAATTGGGGTCAGGTGATGTGGAAGGATGGGGACTTGCACCATATTTCTCAAATGCTGAGAAAGTCCACTCGCAATTTGGGAGTGTTTTTCTGACCCTCTTTACATTAACCAGTGCCAGGTTATTGATTGCAGTGGTCAGATGGCAAACCGGTCATGCAGGAGTCACTGTGGAGTATCCTGTGACAGAAAATTAAAATATGCTGTGTCCATGTTTAGATCTTGGAGGGAAACCAGGCATGGTAACGACAGGCCTGAAGCCCGAGGTGTCATGGCACCCCATCTTTTGTGCCCTTGCCCATTGCATTTTAGTACCACTTTCATATAATGCTCCCAGTAGTTCTGGTTACACACATAATGCCCCCAGTAGTGCCATTTTCTCACAATGCCAATTGTATGTAATGCCCATGCTAGTGCTGCTTGCACTTAATGCCTCTGGTAGTGCCACTCATACGTAATGCCCTCAGTGGTGCCACTTGCATGTAATGCCCCCAGTAGTGCCACACATACATAATTCTCCTGCTCTGACGGTGTGCTGGAGAGGTGAGGCCATTGCAGCTGCAGGAAGATCACTCGTACATAATGCCCTCGGTAGTGCCACTCACATGTAGTGGCACTCACACAAAACACCCCTGGTAGTGCCACTAGTACATAATGCTCGTGGTAGTACCACTTACACATAATGTCCCCAAGTAGTGCCACTCACACGTAATGCTCCTGCTCTGATGGGGTAAGGGAAAGGAGATGCTACTGCGGCTGCAGCTTGGGAGGAGAAGCCGGCGGCTACTATTGCTCATAATGCCCCTGGTAGTGCCACATTTGCACATAATGCCAGGTAGTGTCATTCGTACCCAATGCCTCAGTAGTGCCACTCATACTTAATTCCCCCCCCCAGTAGTGCCACTAACATGCAATGCCCCCGGTAGTGCCACTTGTATGCAATGTCCCAATAGGGCCACTTGTACCTAATGTCCCCCAGTAGTGCCACTAGCATGTAATGCCCCCGTACTGCCACTCGCACTTAATGCTCCTGGTACTGCCACTCGCACGTAATGCCTCTGTCCTGATGGGGTGGGAGAGAGGAGAGGCTACTGTGGCTGCCGCTTGGGGGGAGAAGCCGGCAACTACTGCTGTTTGTAATGCCCCATTAGTGACACTTGCAATGTAATGCCCCTAGCAGTGCCACTCACATATAATGCCTTTGTTCTTATAGGGGCGGGGAGATGGGAGGCTACTGCAGCTGCTGCTCGGAAGGAGGTGGAGGTGGGAAGAGAACCTTACTGCTACTCTCGATTTGGGGGAGGAAGATAATGCTGCGTCTACTCTGGCTGGGTTGCACAGGGAAGGAGAGGCTGCTGCCACTTTGGGCAGGGGGAGGGGAGAGAAACTGGCAGCTAATTTCACCCAGTGTGCCCACTGTATGTAAACCGCTCGAATAACCTCTGAAGGCAAACCGCAGAGAAAGCCTGCATAAGCCCATTATTGGTAAACATAAGTTCTTAATGCCTGGATTCAGGGTCATATTAACAAAGGGCTTATGGAGCTACAGCTCTAAGCCTCCACATAAAATTAGGCCCACCATCATGACAGCAGAATGATTACCGGAGAGACACCAGCTGGCCACATGGTCTGCCGTAATCATCATCAAGTATTAAAATTGCATTCCTTTTTTACGCATTTCTGCAATTTTTGTACTTTTACATTTTTAGGGAAACACTGCGGCTTAAAGTGTATGGCATGGCATTGGCTTCACCACCTCCTCTTCTCATAATAGGCCCCTGAACGTTTCCAGCTCCAGGCCCTTTAGGCACCCAACCCTACTTTGCCCGGATCGTGAAGTGATTCACATTTATATCATATTCTGATGTGAATTAAACCAAGATGCAGGCCCATTCAAGTTTCCAAGGATTTTGTGGTGCTCACTTTAGCATATTTGTTATGGTACAATGCTAAATGGGACTTAAAGGCTTTATCAAAATATATGAAATGTGTCCGTACTGTAGATCAGTGGTTCTCAGCTTTTCCAACAGGCCATGTTTTGAGGAATTCCTTATATGGAAGTAGGTGGGATAATTACTGAATTTATAAAATATGGGTCGGGAGTGACACTGGTGAGCAGAGTTAAATTATTAATAATCACGTACATAATTTGATTTAACCAACATAATTACCACTGACAATCAATAGAACAGTGGTGTCTGGTTGGTTGCTCCCAAAAGTGTTCAGCATAACAACCGAAAACAGTGACAGAAAAAGGAAGAACAACAAAGGCTTTTTGGGGCACACTTTACTGATGATAATTGAACAATTTAAAACTTAACTTTTATTAGGTAATTCATGCTAGAAGGTAGGTACGTCTAATTAAATTAATCAATTGGACAGTGCTCAATGATCAAGAAAATATTACAAAAGTCACAGTGTTCTTGACAAAATGATCAAAAATAAAAAATATGGGATAATTACTGACCCAGTAAAAGTTTAACTTACTTGTGCAGTACAGTTAGAGGACTGAGGGGCAGATTTATTAAGCTCGGTGAAGTGATAAAGTGTCTGGTTGTTATCACCGGCCAATCAGCTCCTACCTGTGAAGTTACAGGCTTGGTTTGAAAAATGATAGGTAGGAGCTGATTGGATAGGTAGGAGCTGATTGGCCGGTGATAAACACTTTATCACTTCACCCAGCTTAATAAATCTGCCCCTCAGAACCTCTGTAACAAGGAATATAGAATTATATTATTGTAGATATAGTGAACCATGTTAACATAAATCACTGATAGCATGCAGCATACCCAAGTCTAACATTTGCTCCTCCTATCCTGCCTACCCTACCCCTCCATCCGTTCCTACTTATCCTATTGTTTTTCGTGGTACTTGTGTAATATCTGGGCGCCCAATTTTTTGATTGCATGCCTTAACTTAAGGCATGCAATCAGATGCGATGGGACCCGATTTTTTAATCGGGTCGGAAAAATCGGCCGCATTGCATCGCATGCGACCAAATATACCCCCTATTTATGCTGTATTTTATCAACACACCCTGTACGTTACCTTGTAATTAGTTTTGTGGCGCCTTATAAATAAACAAACTACTACTACTACTACTACTACTAACATTGCCAGGATGAGGAATAGGGTATATAGTATTAATAAATATATTATAGATTATATAATTATAATTAATAAATTATAGGTACTCTTTACTTAGAAGGGCGCCCACGATTTTGATCGTGGGCATCGTTAGTAAAAAATCTCTGGCATCTCGGGCATTGAATGCACTAAAAAATCGGGTGCGATCAACCGACGAGATGCCCGAGATTTCCCATAGGGAACAATGTTAAATGTCTCAATTGACCCAATTTTCCTGTTCAATGCCTCAATTGACCCGATTTTTCCATAGGAAACAATGTTAAATGGGCCACAGAGGCCAAATAGGCACCCTGAAGTGTACAATGGCCACCCGAATTGTTAACGCCACCCCACGATCAACGTCAACCCGATGCGTGGCGAGCGCAGCGAGCCCGCGAGGGGCGGCGGTACGCGTCCTACGACCTTTTCATACCCCCACTATCCACGTCGGCGTGGAGTTGAGAATAGAAAGTGTGGCGAGCGCAGCGAGCCACCGAGCCCGAAGCGTGGCGAGCGCAGCGAGCCCCGCGAGGGTACGCGGACAGCTGTGAAGCCCGCGAGGGGACGCGGATACCAGTGAAGGTATCCGCGTCCCCTCGCGGGGCTCGCTGCGCTCGCCACGCTTCGGGCTCGACTATTCTCAACTCCACGCCGACGTGGATAGTGGGGGTATAAAAAGGTCGTAGGACGCGTACCGCCGCCCCTCGCGGGCTCGCTGCGCTCGCCACGCTTCGGGTTGACGTTGATCGTGGGGTGGCGTTAACAATTCGGGTGGCCATTATTCACTTCAGGGTGCCTATTTGGCCTCTGTGGCCCATTTAACATTGTTTCCTATGGAAAAATTGGGTCAATTGAGGCATTGAACAGGAAAATCGGGTCAATTGAGACATTTAACATTGTTCCCTATGGGAAATCTCGGGCATCTCGTCTGTCGCATTGCACCTGATTTTTTAGTGCATTCAATGCCCGAGATGGCCGAGATGGGCGCCCTTCTAAGTAAAGAGTACCAAATTATAGTATATGGTATACAGCTAATGGTAACTTGTTTATTATTTCAGGCCTTAGAAAATCAGAACTTCTTAGTTGGAAACCAGTTCAGTTTTGCGGACGTACAGCTCTTAGACACCATTTTATCAGTGGAAGAGGTTCATGATGATATCCTACAGAACTTTCCTAACTTGAAGGTAAGCCTATAACACCACAGTGATCACCTACTGTACTGTATGTTTCTGGGGTTTTGTGCCTGACAGCAGGGGCGTAGCTAGGGTGGAGCCGGTGGAGCACTAGCTCCAGGCGCCGACATATCACATGGCGCCGGAGCTGTGCTCTCTGCCGCCGGCTCCCCCGCTCCCCGCTTTGCCCGGCGTCAGAGCCTCCTGCTAAAGCGCCGCCCCCCGCGCTGTTCTGTAATGCTCCCCCTACGCAGTGGCGTAGCCACCGTGAGGCAGACCCGGCGAGAGGGGGGGGCTACTGCCGATACCACTGTCCCGGCTGTCATGTCCCGGGGGGGAGGAGGAGGCACGGAGCTCGCTAGTAAGACACAGCTGCTCCCTGGTGCTGCTGTGTGCAGTGTGAGATGAACTTCCTTTTCACACTGCAGTGCACAGCAGCATCAGGGAGCTGTGTGTTACTAGCAATTAATCCCTGCCCCAACAGAGTGTGTGAGACTGTCACCGCTGGGGAGAGACAGCAGCAGATTGCAGAGGGAGGAGAGAGCTCAACTGCCTCTCCATAACCACAGTGCTGCTGCCTGTGTGTGAGACCCGCCTCCTGCAAAGCACTACTGGGAGCAGGGCAGAGCTCTCCGTGTGTGCCTGCAGGCTCCTTCATGATCTCTGCTGCAGGAGGAACCCGGCCCCATGGCAACAAGAGACATACATAAGTTGGCTGAAGTGGCTGTTGAAGAACTAGCACTTCAATGCCATACCCTCTTACAGCCTAACTTTTCTCCAGTGTTCCCTGCCCTGTGTCCCTAGCCCTGCCTTCCATACCATGTGCCCCCTAGCCCTGCGCCCCCCTAGCCCTGCCTTCCATACCCTGTGCCCCCTAGCCCTGCCTTCCCTGTCCTGTGCCCCCATAGCCCTGCCTTCCATACCCTGTGCCCACTAGCCCTGCCTTCCCTGCCCTGTGCCCCCCTAGCCCTGCCTTCCCTGCCCTGTGCCCCCTAGCCCTGCCTTCCATACCCTGTGCCCCCTAGCCCTGCCTTCCCTGCCCTGTGCCCCCCTAGCCCTGCCTTCCATACCCTGTGCCCCCTAGCCCTGCCTTCTCTGCCCTGTGCCCCCCTAGCGCAGCCTTCCCTGTGCCCTCCTAGCCCTGCCCTGTGCCCCCTAACCCAGCCTTCCATACCCTGTGCCCCCTAGCCCTGCCTTCTCTTCTCTGTGTCCCCTAACCCTGCCTTCCTTGCCCTGTGCCCCCTAGCCCTGCCTTCCCTTCTCTGTGCCCCCCTAGCCCTGCCTTCTCTGCCCCCTAGCCCTGCCTTCTCTTCTCTGTGCCCCCTAGTCCTGCCTTCTCTTCTCTGTGCCCCCCTAACCCTGCCTTCCCTGCCCTGTGCCCCATATCCCTGCCTTCCCTTCTCTGTGCCCCCCTAGCCCTGCCTTCCCTGCCCCCTAGCCCTGCCTTCCCTGCGCCCCCCTAGCCCTTTCCTCCCTTCCCTGTGCTCCCCTAGCCCTGCTTTCCCTGCTCTATGTCCCCCTTGCCCTGTCCTTGCTTCCCTGTGCCCCCCCTAGTCCTGGTTTCCCTGCCCTGTGCCCCCTATATATGTGTGTGTATATATATATATATGTGTGTGTGTGTGTGTGTGTGTATGTATATGTGTGTGTGTGTGTGTGTATATATATATATATATATATATATATATATATACACAGTATATATACACAGTATATATACACACTGTATATACATATATACAAATCGGGGGGGGGGGGGGCGCAAAACATGCCCTTGCTCCGGGCACCGTGGCACCTAGCTACACCACTGTCTTTCAGTGTTATATGAATACATGTATCATTGCTACCATAATTTATTTGACTAGGAATACATACTCCAAGTTTTCACTTGAAGTATCTGGGTTCCGATAACAGGCTGGTATGTTATATATGCAGTCAAGCATCGTGGCTTTTACACTTTTTCAGTTTGATTACAGTTACACCCCTTCCAAAACGAAGGGTGAGATTTACTAGGATGAGATATTCAGAAAGTGAGAGATTTGGGAAGAAATCTCCAGTTTTTTTAAAGCGGCAATCATTTACACAGCAAAACCAGTTTGATTTTGCAGTGTAAATGATTGCCGCTTTAAAAAAACTGGAGATTTCTTCCAAAATCTCTCACTTTCTGAATATCTCATCCTATTAAATCTCACCCTGAATCTCTATGTACATGTTACATCTGAGAAGCACGAAGACCCAGATACTACACACCTGGGGGTGGGGAATAGCATTATGTAACCAATCCCTGACCTCAGTCCACCAAACTCCATAATTTGTGGGTCAGTTGTATACATAAGTCTTCATAGGCGTGCGCAGCCCATTTTGTTAGGGGGTGCACAATTAGAAGGGTGCATCCATCACCGCCTACTGGGGGCGTGTCCATCACCACCTACAGGGCATCAATGTAAACTAAATAGAAGGTAACTTATTTTTGTATATGCCCTTCAGAATGAATCATCCCCCGCCTCAACACATACTAGAAAAAGGGACAGTGCACGCCGACGGCGCGCTGCAAAAATTTACACTGTAATGCCACACATTGTAATGGTCATTACACATAATGCCACACACAGTAATGCCACTTACATATAATGCCACACACCATAATGTCCATCACAAATAAAGCCCATTCCACATAAAGCCACACACTGTAATACCCATTACACATTATGCCAAATTTACACCGTAATGCCTATTACATGTCACACACCCATTACATAGTATACCAAATGCCACACACCCATTACACGTTGCTCCTCACACCGTGATGCCCATTACACGTTGCTCCTCACAATGTGATGCTCATTACTCCTCACAACATGATGCCCATTACGCCTGACACCGTGATGCGCATTACACATTATGCCACACACCGTGATGCCCATTACAGATTAATTGACACACTGTGATGCCCATTACACATTATACCACACACCATAATGACTATTACACATTATGCTATTCCTTCTCCCTGTGAGAGTCCTGTCACCCCTCCCTGTGTCAGCCCTGTCCCCATTCTCCTGTGTCAGCCCTGTCCCTATTCCTCTGTGTCAGCCCTGTCCCCCTCCCCCTGTGTCAGCCCTGTCCCCCTCCCCCTGTGTCAGCCGTGGCCTCCTTCAGCTGTGTAGTGAGAGATATCTTTTTTTGGATGTCACATACTGTTAAGTCGGGACTGGCAGTACCCACTGCTGTGCTGGCTGCTAGCCGCTCGGCGACCAACCCAGAGTGACAGGAGGGGGGACAGGGAGAGAGAGAAGCTATCAGTAAGAGAAAGAAGGAGAGACAGCGTCAGGTAGAGAAAGAGGGGAGGATAGAGAGAGGGAAAGAGAGGAAAGAGAGAAGGGGAAAGAGGTTGGGAGGAGAGAGAGAGATTCCCAATCAGCACAATTACACATAGCTGCGGCTCTGCCACGGACACAGCGTCTCCCTCAGACGCAGGGCCGGGTCTCCGCTGTCTCAGGGCCAGGTCTCCGGGTACACAATGCCGGGACTTTAGAGGTCACTGCGCTGGATCTCCCGTGGTCACAGCGCTGACAGCAGGTAGATTTGTTTCTTGCGACGGGGCTGTCACTAGATCATGACATCAAGCCCCAGCAACAGCAATATCAGGGGGGAGAGCGGAGGGGACTCAGTGACAGCTTGGATCAGCTGGTGCTCCTCCCCCTTTATTTTGCTGCTGACGAGGGACAGTATTTTAAAACATAAATCAAAAGGTTCGGTTGCAAGGGATTGCCTGCTGTTACGTCGGGTCCCCCCAAGCTCTATTTTTTTTAAGCCACTGCTGCTGTCAGTAGGGAGGAGCTGCAATCGTGTGGGAGGACGGGGGGTGGATGCCGGTCATTAGGCGGTGCCTGTGCACTCCTGGCACCCCCCGTGCGCACGCCTATGATAGTCTTCCTCTGATGATATGAAATACTTAAGGCCCCCTTACACTTGTCCAACTTATTGTCCAACAAGTGTCCAACAAGTCGGACCTGATTTACTCGAGATTTAAGGTGGCCATACACACGCTGATTTATCTGCAGATCTGTCTGGTTGGAACAAAAACATGGGTATGGATGAGAGCAAATTACAGTTGACCATTTGCTTGGAAATGCTGGAAAATTGTCAAACTGTTATTAATCCATAACCATGTTTTTGTTCCAACCAGCCAGATCTGAAGATAAATCTTACTAGTGTATGGGCACCTTTATCCTATGTGCAGGAGGATCAATCTCTTGCAATCTCTTGGTTATACCCAATTACACGGGATTGTGCATTGGGTTCTACACATCAGGCACATAAGATTTTGTCAGATAAATTGACCCAATCCACCTGAATTGGGTCAAATCTGACAAAATATCATGTGTAAGCGGCCCTTTAGATTTAATTTGTTGGCATGTAGTGTATTTTTGGACTTGGCAATTACAAATCCAAAAGCCTTATGCATTCATCCCAGCATTAGTATTATCCAAATGTAAACAATGTACTGAGTTGCAATGACAAACCACAAGCTGATTATTTGCCAGTATTGAATGTTAGGATTAACAAGTGGTTAGGGATATCTCAGGTTTGTCTGCTTTCTCAGGTCATTTTTTAAGAGTCTCTTTTGAGAATATGGGGTCTAGGTACTAAGCCTAGGAGAGAAAGTACCAACCAGCTCCTGACATTTTTTTTCTAAACATAGCCTCTAACAGGGCAGTAAGGATGTTTAGTACATAGTCTCCTATATTGTATTCTTAGGTTTTATAGTTACAAACTAGATTGTTAATAAATGAAAACAATCTGTGCTTTTCTTCTTTGTCATTTGTGCTTTGTCTAGAAGGCGAAGTGGAAGCTGCAGGAGTGAGCATCGTTTATGATATTGGGGCAGATTCAGGCCCAATTATTCGAGTAGGAATTCGGCCCTGTGTCTGATGCTTGGGGGTTTGCACATGTGCATGCGTGAATATTCACGTGTGCAAACCCCAGGGTGCTAACACTCCCCCCCCCCCCCGGGAGCCGTTTGCTCCGGGGGGGGGGGGGGGGGTAGGGGTGGAATGGAGGTAGGCGGAGGGCAGCAGCAGGGGAATGCCCAGCATTTTATGCAAATGCTTTATGTTCCTTTGGGAACGCAGGAGGGCCAATTTCTGCTCGGGGTGGGCTGATGATGTCACATGACTTCAGGACGGCCCACGATCTGAGGTGGAAATAAAAGTAAGTGTGGACTGAGTTTTATTACCGAAGGGGAGAGAAACCAATTGATAGTCGGTGACCATCGAATGATTTATCTCCCCTTCGGCAGCATACGAGGGGATGTGTTCTTGTACACATCCCCTCGCATGCCAGTACGGGGATGCGGGGGTGGTGCGTGCGGCGCTGACCAGTTCGCTAGGCTACGAGTATACGCAGCCAAGTGAACATGTCTAAATCTCCCCCTCTCCTCCCACTATACCAGGCCACTCTCCCCACTAGTTATACAGATCTGACTGCGCCCAACATTGCTGCACCAAGACACTAAAATAAGCATCATGGTGGCAGAAACCAAGGGTCCGGTGTTGTTGGAGAGAGCATGGAGTAAAGGTAGACTAATGGGGCCCATACACCTGTGGCATATTGGGGAAACCCCCCGATCCCCTGATGGTTGTGACAGGGGATCGGGGATATCAACCATGTGTAAAAATCCTGATCACGTTGGGATTACGGAATTGGGACTTTTTAATTCCTGTTCCCCTGGTGGATTGCCAATCATCAATGTCCGCTGATCTGGTTGGTGAAATGGCAGGGCCAGCGGGTCAGAGGATCAGGAGATTGAGCCATAAGGTGTATGGACACCTTTACTAAGAGAAGGAAAAGCACATGAGGGGAGAGGGCCCTGCTTGTAGAGCTTACTTTCTAAAGCATGCAGACAGACAGGGGTGACACATATTGGGTAAATAGAGGGTTACAGTGAGAGACTACTGGGTTTGAAGAAAAAGTGGGTCTTGAGAGTGCACTTTATGTTCTGGGTCTAAACTCTGGAATGTGCAAAGTGATAACTAAGCTTTGGTAAGTGTGTGCCGGTAAAAAGAAAGGAAGTTTTAATTTGAGGAAAAATAACATAAAAATAACAAACCTAACTGTAATTTGATGGAGATGATCTATAATTAAGTATATTTTGTGTATATATTTATTAATATTCTTTAGTATGTGCTATAGCTACAGAAAAATGTAAAACAAATACAATACAATACAAATATATTTTAAAACAAATACAATAAAAGTATTTTTTTTTTTTAGAAATACAAATAAAAACCAAAAACATTTTTTTTCTAACCTGAACTAAAACTTTAACTAAAACTAACTTTTTTAGGCTTTTAAAGAAAGAACTAGTGAGATTCCAACAATAGAGAAATTCCTGCAGCCGGGGAGTAAGAAGAAGCCATTAGCCGATGCGGTGTATGTGGACTCTGTGAAAAAAATTCTTTTCAGCTAAAGTCATAATGAAAAGCACCAAAATACGTGCTATAGAAGTAATGTATGTAATTTGCATGTCTGAGATTTACATTAAGCATTCTATAAGAAGTAATAAAAATATTATCATATTACATTTTCTTATAGACTAATTATTTCATTAG
Organism: Crinia signifera; assembly: GCF_055691185.1. Classification (NCBI taxonomy): domain Eukaryota; kingdom Metazoa; phylum Chordata; class Amphibia; order Anura; family Myobatrachidae; genus Crinia; species Crinia signifera. The sequence continues at coordinate 209,190,593 of NC_139219.1, forward strand.
CACTGTTCCTAGATAACTTCTATGTAACTCCCTCCTTTGCGCTATTTAGATCATGCTTATTTAAGAACCAGGTGACAGAGAGAGACAAAGTCTGCACACTACTGAATTTTGCCTATGTGCGTCCAACACTGCAACCCTTTTTCTTTCCTCTAATACCCCTTTCACACCGGCCTATTTTTCCGGGTTGGCCCGCGACTAGTGCTGGTGTGAAAGAATTCCGTGTGGGGGTGAGAGACGGGTGCAGGTCTGGGAATGGGATGCAGGGGGGTGTGTGTGCGCCTGGGATTGGCCGTACCGGCACCCGCACATCCCACCAAGCCAATCGCAGGCCAGCCCTGCCAGCATCATCCCACTCACCCCCAGGGCTGGCGCTCGCCATCGCTTTGTGTGTGTGTGTGTGTGTGGGGGGGGTGCGGCCATCGCCGCCCCCGTCGCGCGGTACCCCTGATGGAGCGGAGGTGACCGCGCTGATCCCCCCCCCCTCTCTCCTCCCCTCCCTGCAATCCCTAATTCCCGGGTTGGTCTCTGCATTTCTGGTGTGAAAGGGGTATAAATCTCCCCCCCTCACACCAGAAAATGCAGGGACTAGGCTGGTGTGAAAGGGGCCAACCCGGTATTGTCCCTGCATGATATCTGGACTGTATTCCCAGGTAGGTCACTGCATTTTTTGGTGTGAAAGGGGTATTACTTGGTTGTATTGGACTGCAAGTCAAATAGAAATGAGGAGACTGTGGTGTGCATCCAACACTGCAACTCTTTTTCTTTCCTCTTACTTCTATTTAAAAACCGTTAATTTAATACTTACTGTAAATAAGATACTAAGTTAATGTATAACGCCGTTAAGCAAATCACTATATATATATATATATATATATATATATATATATATATATATATAGGGTAGCGGGGGGGAGTGCTGCACTCACGGCGTCTTGTTCAAATAAATTTCAGCAGTCAGATGTACAACGTTTCAATGCCTTTATTCTGGCATTTTCGTCAGGTACCTGACTGCTGAAATTTATTTGAACAAGACGCCGTGAGTGCAGCACTCCCCCCCGCTACCCTGTGTATACACTCGCTCCGACGAGTGTTTGGTACTGACACCCGGCGCATCAGTTTTCATTAGACGGAGAGCCGGCACAAAGGACTATATATATATATATATATATATATATATATATAAAATATACGAAGATCGGGCACTATCAAAAAGTAAATGCCTTGTTTAGGTGCCCCCAAAGTGTTTGCTGGACAATATAGACAACAGCAAGTGTGGCACTCAGAAACCAATAATATATAGGAGACAAGCAGCGGTTTCAGCCTTTCATTTCTTGAAAGTAATTTCAAGATGACAAACTTTCTTTCAAGAAATGAAACCTTGAAACCGCTGCTTGCCTCCTGTATATTATTGGTTTCTGAGTGCCGCACTTGCTGTTATATATATATATATATATAAGCGGGGTAGCCGGCACTCAGCTCCAGAAGTTTCTCTGTGCCCCGTGCCTTCAGTAAGGACCCTGCAACAGCTGGGTCCTTGGAAAACATCCATTATACCTTTGAGAAAGCTTGTTCTGAGCGAAACGCGTTAGTTGGACACCAACCCCAGAAGCAGAAGCGGACTACTGGCTCCAGCAAACATTTGCCATTTCCAACTGCCCGAACCAGCCTGAAAGGACCGGATATTTTCCTACACCTGTTCCATCAGTACCAAGTGGCAAGCCCCACTCCTTGCATAAAGGATTTTCCATTCAAAAGGGACTTTGGACGTATTAAGGGAAATTCGCATTCCATCAGGATCCATTCTCCCCCTAATTGAGCAAGGTGGACGGTAACTATAACCCACTCTGTTTACAGAGGCGGTCCTATCTCAAATTTCCAGGCATTATAGGAACGGACAGTGTATTTAGCCATATCCGAGTTCTGCTATCTGCATCAATGCATTTTAACCAGTTTATGTATTATATGTGTGGCCATGTGGCCTATTAAATTGTGCTATTCTTTTTAAAACAATATATCATTTTATCATAAAATTGTGAAGTCAATCCAACTAGTATATTGGTTTTTATTCTACCAGCGCTGCAAAATTTGGTTTTCTTTAGCTGGGTCAATGTACAAACAAAGGGGGGACCGCGGCACTGGGGTCTAAAATAATGAAGACTGACGCTTACCTATGCAGGTTAACGTTTCAGCCTTTATTCAGGCTTTTGTATGCTGTTTTGACAAAAGCCTGAATAAAGGCTGAAACGTTAACCTGCATAGGCAAGCGTCAGTCTTCATTATTTTAGACCCCAGTGCAGCGGTCCCCCCTTTGTTTATATATATATATATATATATATATATATATATATCACCCAGTCGGCACTCTTGCAAACAAACTTTCTAGACGTCCGGTGCCCCTCTTTCACCCGTTGGTGAATAATATATTCTAACACCGATGGTACTCACGGACTCAACTCTCAAAAGAATAACGCAACACAAGATGTCAGCAACGTTTCAATGTTCAGCACATTGTCATCAGGCTTACAATAAAGAGAACAATGATTACCTTAAATAACACCATCTCCCCGGTGAACAGCAACACTTCCGGACGGGGGACTGCACACCTGACCCGCCGACTCATACGTGACGTCATCAGAGCACTCCCGTTACCAAGGATACCCTTCTGTGTCTAAGTGATAAAAAAAACCGCAACCACATTAAACAAAAACATGTACATACATAGAGATACTGTATATGGAAGTGTAATGCAGTATGGATAATTGTCTTCAGAAACAGCTAAGCCCTAATTGATCATTTAAACCAAATGGAAACATAGTTTTCAGCCTTATGATCCACTGACTTTCCTTCCTTAATAATACTGCTCCACGATCTCCACCCCTCTTCAATGGGGGGACATAATCGATCATTTGGTAACGGATGTCAGTCAAAGAATGTTTCCTCTCTACAAAGTGTCTAGCGACTGGTTGGTCGCTAGACCCTGTTTCAATAGCGGCTTTAATTGCTGATCTGTGCGCTGCCATTCTCTCATGGAATGTGCGTTCAGTCTTGCCTATGTAACATAATCCGCAAGGAGAAATTATTTGATAGACCAAAAACCGCATTTTACACGTAAGATGGAATCGTATATCAAACACTTTACCTGAAAGGGGATGTGAAAAACTATTACCCTTAATCAGGTACACAGGCAAAACACCCATTCTTTGCCTGCTTCGGTTTTTTCATCATTTTTGCCATATCTGTCTGGACTAAATAGTCACGCATGGAAAGAAATTGTGGGAAAAACTTTACTGCGCAATTTAGCTGCCTCTAGTCCCAGGGAGGAGAAAAGACCCACCCGATATGCTGTTGATTTCACATGTGAGTAATTTGTTTAGGGGCACTGACCCCACCATATTTTGATGATTACTTTGGAGTTTCTTGATACACCTGGGAAGGTGGGATATGCACATAAGAACATAACACCTTGTGAGTGTTTCTTGAAGGGGTAGAATACCCCGCCATACTTCAAGAAATCAAATTAAATTAAAAGACACCTATATTCTAAATATTTATTGACGACAACCTCATTTAAACTATATTACACAAGGATACCTGTCCTTTGTTACTCCCTTCTTATCATTGCATATATCCAAATGGGAAGAGCATCTGGGAAAGAGACATCAACATCCAACAATCAGGGGAGTAATATTTTTCCTTTTATAAGCGCCCTTATTCTTATAGTGAGACTATTTATTTTCTTTGCATTAAATAGTAACGCAGATTACGGCTCCGTCTATAGCAAGGCAAAAATCTGGTACTCTTTACCTAGAAGAGCGCCCATCGCGGCCATCGCGGGCATCGCATGCACTAAAAAATCGCATGCGATGCGACCGACGCGATGACCGCGATTTCCCATAGGGAACAATGTTAAATGTCCCAATTGACCCGATTTTCCTGTTCAATGTCCCAATTGACCCGATTTTGCATAGGGAACAATGTTAAATGGCCCACAGAGGCCAAATAGGCACCCTGAAATGTGAAATGGCCCCCACAATTGTTAACGCCACTCCACGATCAACGTCAACCCGAAGCGTGGCGAGCGCAGCGAGCCCTCGAGGGGCGGCGGTACGCGTCCTACGACCTTTTCATACCCCCACTATCCACGTTGGCGTGGAGTTGAGAATAGAAAGTGTGGCGAGCGCAGCGAGCCACCGAGCCCGAAGCGTGGCGAGCGGACGCGGACAGCTGTGAAGCCACGCTTCGGGCTCGCTGACACCTTCACAGGTATACGCGTCCCCTCGCGGGCTTCACAGCTGTCCGCGTCCGCTCGCCACGCTTCGGGCTCGGGGGCTCGCTGCGCTCGCCACACTTTCTATTCTCAACTCCACGCCGACGTGGATAGTGGGGGTATGAAAAGGTCGTAGGACGCGTACCGCCGCCCCTCGCGGGCTCGCTGCGCTCGCCACGCTTCGGGTTGACGTTGATCGTGGGGTGGCGTTAACAATCTAAATTCTAGATTTTTGAGGATGCGTATAGCTTAGAGTCCAGGCTGTTTAAACCATTGGTGAAGATATATAAAGTAAAAGCAAGGCCCAACATTGTGTAATGCTGTATGCCAGAATGGTATAAATGGAATTTTTTAGGTTTAAAGGGGTGTACACACGGTGAGATTTTGACTAGATAGTCAAAATCTCCTAGAAGGTTATCCAAAGTCTCCCTATTTTTTTCCTGCTTAGTCATTATTGTCTAGCATAGATTGCTTAGCATAGATTGACTGTGCAGGCAAGACAATTTTGACTAGATCATAAGCTGTGTACACATGCAGCGATATATTGCTGAGCGATATATCGCCGGGGGAGCCTGGCAGTGGAAATCAGCTGGTCGCAGGAGCATGTTCCTGCGACCAGCGATCATTACGGGGGAAAAAACGGGAGCGCGCACCCGTTATATACCATATTGCCCGCGATATTAGACAAAATCGCCCCCGTGTGTACGCACCATTTGACTATCATTACATAGACAAAATCGCTTAGTCAAAATCTCCAATGCATCTAGCCAAAATCTCTCTCAAAATTGCTTAGTCAAAATTGACCATTAGCAAAATCTCCCCGTGTGTACACCCCTTTAGTAATGCTAAACTGTGTACGAGAGATAGTATTAAATTCTGTTTATCTGTGTGTTACCAACATCAACCTTGTTCATGGGCGGTGTCCTTTATGTCCGGTGCTCAAAGTACAGAAATACATAATCTCATGGCGTAATATATTTTTAAAGACATCTTTTTTTTTAACTGAATATTTTTATTGAGAATTTTTACCATTACAAAACGTATAAAAAGTACTGGATATATGAAAAATCATTAGTACAACTGCTTTCACTATAAAATACATAATAGTATGGTACCTTATATTAAGTTAAAGTAAAACAAACGGGGAAAAAAGAGCAAGGCAACACAAAACAAAGGGGAAAGGACATAGGGCAAGAGTGATACCATGTCAAGTAAATAATCATCAAGACCAGAATATGTGTATCAGTGTTCTCACTGACCCACATTGCCTCCAGCAAAATTTAGAGGATGCAGTTGAAATTTTGTGGAGTCTCTCAGGAGTGAGGTAAAGGCCATGTAGGAGCTTAAACATCATTTCAGAATGGTTTATACATCTAGACATTTTGAATACGTTAAGAAAGGTACTGTTCCATTCCTCGGCTGACCTAAAGATACCTAAATCAGTTTCCCATCTAATTTGAATTTGAAGCTTAGGGCCTTATTCTAGGGGCGGGGGGAGGGGGCGGTGGTAGAGATTGTGGAGTATGAATCTGTCAACACATATCTATTCATACAAAGCACAGAATACGTACAATAAAAAGCATTAAGCTTTTCTTATTTAAAGGGGATTATTTTGGAAAAGTGTTTTTCGGTACTTGTGGAGTATCACGGATACCTGTGAAGCCCGCAAGGGGACACGGATACCTGTGAAGGTATCCGCGTCCCCTCGCGGGGCTCGCTGCGCTCGCCACGCTTCGGGCTCGGTGGCTCGCTGCGCTCGCCACACTTTCTATTCTCAGCTCCACGCCGACGTGGATAGTGGGGGTATGAAAAGGTCGTAGGACGCGTACCGCCGCCCCTTGCGGGCACGCTGCACTCGCCACGCTTCGGGTTGCCGTTTATAGTGGGGGTGGTACAGTAACAAATGCCCTTTGGGGTGCATTTAACATGATTTTAACACGTCAATGATTTCTGTGAAAAATGGCATCGCATCGCATCGCATGTTTCCTGTGCGATGCCCATTGTGGGAGCCATGATACTCCACAAGTACCTGATTTTCTTTATATAGTCCCTTAATTGAATAATAAATAATGTTACCCCATTTTATGTGTATAAAAGCTATTGTTGCTCTCTATTACAAAAATATAAATATTGTTTGTCCTATATATAATTTAAAATAACTAGTAAGATTGTTATATATTTTATGACTTTTATTCAGATAATAATGACCCAACACTTAGTAAAAAAAAAAAAAAAAATTATATTGTCCTCTATGTATGCCTCGTGCCTATAATATTTATCTTTGCTTCTTTACTATATTGCTTCTGTGTAATCTTTTGAGACTTCACAGAGCAAAAATGGGTTAATAGGCCAATCTAGAGAGACTTATTTTTATCCATCCTTATTGGAAAGACATTTTAATAAGAGAAATGGGACTAATTCAGTTACACAAAAATTGCAATCATGTGATTTTTGCACTGCTTTCAGCGCCCACAGCATTTGTGCGCAGAAGGTTGTGGCTTCACTTGTGACAGTGACAGTGGTGGGTATCTATGCGCTATTTGTGGATAGTGGTCTGGACAACGCAGGCGCATTTTCAGGAAGGCTGTGTGAGATAACATGCAGCTGTGGGGCGCCTGCCTTCTCAGAGAGGCCTGCAAAGGCAGGGGTCAACCCTAATTGCACAGGCAAATGTCAACCCTAATTCAGGCTTGCCTACCCTCCTGGAATGGCCGGGAGCCTCCTGAAAATTGGGTCCGCCTCCCGTCCCCATGGAAGGTGGGCAAGTATTCCGCTTTCTGGTAATAGCCCCCGCTCACCCCTTGCCCGCTGGTTTAATTACCGAAAATCACAGGTCCGCGGAGAGGGGACGGGACCAAAATGACGTGATAGCGGCATTTTGCTGCATTTAAGCCCCACCCCCCTTTCAGCAATCCGCGAATCACAGAGTTTTCTGGCATGGGGGCGGGGCCAAGTGATGTCAACCTTGCCCCTGCCCCCCTGACGTGTTGCCTCTCTGGGCTTCTCCCGGAGAGGTGAAATTGAAAGTAGGCAAGTATGCCCTAATTGCTGTGAGTGGGCCTGCGCCGGGCAACCCTCCACAGACCCGTGTGTACACCCTTAAGACTGAGCTGGTCATCTTTGCACCCTCCAAAATATTTCCAAGATGACACCCTTTTTCATACAAGTTGCTATAAAGAAATGTATCCACTTACTGGTCATCTGCAGACTGGTCTACTGCAATCTCCACGTGGAATCCCTGACAAATACCTTCCTCCATTCCAGTCTATACTCAATGCTGCAGCCTGGTTTATCTTCCTCACTTAACATACATCTTCCTTACCTCCCCACTAAAATAAGCCCTTCACTGGAACCTCTTCCCCTTCAGAAACCAATTTAAGTTTCACAGACTCACTTACAAAGTCCTCACCTCTTCCTCTTCCATCTACATCTCTGACCTCATCACCCTGTGCCACATTTTCCACCCGTCATCTTCGCTCCACTCATTTCAGCTGCTTTTCCAGCCTATTGATTACTTCCTCCCACTCCTACCTCCAAGATTTTTCACATGCTGCTCCTTATTTCTGCAGTGCTCTACAAATCTCAAAAGGGCGCTTAACTCTTTTGAACCAAACACAACCAACTCTCATCTTAACCTCTGTTTAACACTCACTGTCTACCCCATCGGTGTATGTCAGCCCCTCCCTTTAGAACAGTGGTTCCTAACCCTGGATCTCAAGTACCCCCAACTGTGCATGGTTTCCAGGCCTCCATACAGAATCACAAGTGAAATAATTAGTTCTATCTGTAAATCTTTTAAAATGTGTCTGAATAATGAGTGCATCTGTGCACCTGCTGGGTAACTTGGAAAATGAGAACTGTTGGGGAACTTAAGGAACAGGGTCAAGAACCACTGCCATAGAATGTAAACTCTCAAGAGGATGTGAGGTCCCTCTTCCCTTGTGCTTTTCCTTCTATTATAAGCCATCTTCTCAGAGCCGACCCTAGCCTAAATGATGCCCTAGGCAAGGTTTTGGCTGGTGCCCCCTAGCACCGCCACTAGTTATGCCTCTGACCCTGCTCCCCTTTCCCAGCACTATCAACCCTCATCATAGCAGTCATCATTTTGGTGCTCCTACCTGCAATATTTTAAATAGAAATAGTGCACACATTCTGTGCGCGGCCCAAACAGGGGTGTGTTCTTGCTGGGAAGGGGCATGGCCACACAAAAGTACCTCCAATTCACATTATGCCACACAGTAGTGCAACTTTATTCGCATTATATCATGTGATGGTGTCCCTTATTCACGTTACATCACACAGTAGTGCCACTTTACCTTATATACATTACTCCTCATATTATTCACATTATACCCTTAGAAAAAAAAATCCTGCGAAAATATTGTATTTTAAGCACCTCCATGGCCACAATGCAACCCAGCACAAAGCAGTATGTGCTGGGCAGTGGAGAAGAGCTGCAGCTGCTGTTGTCACTTAAGGGGAGGGGGCCTGGGCCCCCACTGGGCCCTTCCATCAAACTTTGGCTTGGGTAATTTTTACCCCCTACCCCTTTCTCTCGGCACCCCTGATAATACCACACAGTAATGCCCCTTACACATGACACACATTATTAATGTCCTTATAAACATAATGCCCCTTACACATTATGCCAACCTTTATTAATGCCCTTCATACACATAATGAAACATATAATGCCCCTTACACATATGTTGCACATTATTAATGCCCTTATACACATAATGACACACATAATGCCCCTTACACATATGTTGCACATTATTAATGCCCTTATACACATGACACACATAATGCCTGTTACACATATGTCACACATTATTAATGCATTTATACATGACACACATAATGCCCCTTACACATATGCCGTACACTATTGCACAACCAACCCACCCGCAGACAGCACTCGCACAGCCGCTAATAGGCCATGCAGCTCCTGGCCAGTTCTGCTAACGTTGGGTGCTTTTTTGCTGAAAATATGTCTTATTTGCATTGCTATGTGACCAGGACACACAAGGAGCTTCCAATGATTAAAATGATATGCAGCATGCCTATATTCTGTGTTCCACTGTGGCTGTACCTGAATACGGAATGCTATGTTACAGTGATTTCCATGAATACACTATTTCATATGCAGATACAGCCTCACTCATGCCCCTTTTCCACTGCAGCTCTTAAACGGTATATTGCCGTTTTTCCCCCACAATTTACAGTTTAAGGCTGCAGTGGGAAAGCGCCAGAGTTGAAATACCGGTTAAAGTTAACCGGTATTTCAACCTGTTTTAAAAGCAGAGTCCTACACGTTTAAATACCGTTTTTAAGGCAGTGGGAATGCCTCTGAAACGGTATTTAGTAAAAAAAAAAATCGGCGTGGGGTCCCCCCCACTGCCATAACCAGCCCCAGGCTGAAAGAGCCGGGGCTGATATTAAAAAATCAGGAAACCCGACAAATAGGGCTTCGCTGTTTTTTTAAGACCAGCCCCAGGCTCAAGGGCCGGGGCTGGTTCCCAAAACACGGGGGGACAAAATGAGTAGGGGTCCCCCGTATTTTAAGAACCAGCCCCAGGCACAACCAGCCAGCAGGGTAATGCCACAGCTGGGGGACACTTATTATATAAGGTCCCGCGGCCAAAGCATTAACCCTACCGATCAGTCAGCCTGGCCAGGGGTCCTGGGGGAGTGGGGACCCCCCTCCCCAATAAAGGGTCCCCCCCCTCCAGAACTTACCTGACCAGGCTGAAGCCTGGTGCTGTCCTCGATGCCCCTGGACAGTGGGCATCGAGCTGATCTTTGTGTAAAAAAATAGCTGAAAAAACTATTGTTTTAAACTGTGGAACTATGAGTCCCAGCAAGCCTCCCCCGCAAGCTGGGACTTGGAGAACCACAAGTCCCAGCCTGTGGGGCATTAAAGGGCCCGCTGGGTCTTGTAGTTCCACAGTAAAAAAAATAGTTAAATAAACACACTGACAAGCCAGAAAAATACAAATTTAATACATACATTACACAAACACACTGATACTTACCTATCTTGATCCCATAGGTAGGTCCAAGGGTCTGGTCCGGTGGCTTGGTTCCGGGGCTTTGGTTCCGGGGCTGGTCTGGGTCCGGGGCTCCAGGGCTGAAGAGTCCGGGGTCCTAGATCCGTAGTAATCCAAAGGGTTACCTGGGGAAGGAAATCCTACTCACCTGTCCTCTGGCGTCCACCCCGGCATGTTCAGTTCAAGTCACGCTGCTCCCGGCTGCTGGCACTTGCTCCGCTGTACACTAGAGACGCAGAGATCCTTCATCCTCGGCGTCTCTACTCAGAATGAATTCTGGCCAATCAGGAGCCGACTTTCTCGGCTCCTGATTGGCCGCTAGGCGGCTTCTGATTGGCCAGAATTCATTCTGAGTAGAGACGCAGAGGATGAAGGATCTCTGCGTCTCTAGTGTACAGCGGAGCGGGTGCCAGCAGCCGGGAGCAGCGCGACTTGAACTGAAGATGCCGGGGTGGACGCCAGAGGACAGGTGAGTAGGATTTCCTTTCCCAGGTAACCCTTTGGATTACTACGGATCCTGGACCCCGGACTCATCAGCCCTGGAGCCCCGGACCCGGACCAGCCCCGGAACCAAGGCCCCGGAACCAAACCACCGGACCCTTGGACCTACCGACGGGCTCAAGATAGGTAAGTATCAGTGTGTTTGTGTAATGTATGTATTAAACTTTTATTTTTCTGGCTTGTCAGTGTGTTTATTTAACTATTTTTTTTACTGTGGAACTACAAGACCCAGCGGGCCCTTTAATGCCCCGCAGGCTGGGACTTGTGGTTCTCCAATTCCCAGCTTGCGGGGGGAGGCTTGCTGGGACTCATAGTTCCACAGTTTAAAACAATAGTTTTTTCATCTATTTTTTTACACAAAGATCAGCTCGATGCCCACCGCCCAAGGGCATCGAGGACAGCACCAGGCTTAAGCATGGTCAGGTAAGTTCTGGAGGGGGGGACCCCTTTTTTGGGGGGGTCTCCACTCCCCCAGGACCCCTGGCCAGGCTGACTGGTCGGTAGGGTTAATGCTTTGGCCGCGGGACCTTATATAATAAGTGTCCCCCGGCTGTGGCATTACCCTGCTGGCTGGTTGTGCCTGGGGCAGGTTCTTAAAATACGGGGGACCCCTACTCATTTTGTCCCCCGTATTTTGGGAACCAGCCCCGGCCCTTGAGCCTGGGGCTGGTTTTAAAAAATCAGCGAAGCCCTATTTGTCGGGTTTCCTGATTTTTTAATACCAGCCTGGTGCTGGTTACGGCAGTGGGGGGGACCCCACACCGGTTTTTTTTTTTTTAATCCCCCCCCCCTCATATTTTTTATGGGTTAAAAGGGTTTTTAAACGGCAGTGTGAATGTGCCAAAAACGGCTTTTAAACGGTAATTTACAGTTTAAAAGCTTCAGTGGGAAAGGGTCTTTATGTCTCTTGCCGTTTAACAAAACGGGTAATGACCCGTTTCAGCAGTGGGAAAGCAGCATCACACACAGAATATAGGCATGTATCATTTTAATCAACAGAAGCTGCTGGTGCCCCTAGGCATTCCAAATGACCTAGGCATTTGCCTAGTTTGCCTATGCCTAGGGCCAGCTCGGCATCTTCTGCTAAATACTCCCTTCAACAGTACCAAATCCCTCAGTGTTCTGAAACTCTGATACTTTATTCAGTGCCTTCTGCTGATGCTGCTATATTTATTTACCCTGTATTTGTCCTATACTGTAAGTCCCTGTATTGTTAATTTGTCTTTGCACTAAAGGTTCATAATAACAAGTTATACAAGTCAGGGCCGTAACTAAAGGGTAGGGTGTCATGCGACAAGGGCGCTGGACTGGGGGGCACATCCAGCGCAGTGGCACTCTTTGCCGCGCTGGGATTGGGCACTCAACCTGCTCCCCACCGGAACCCCCCTGTCCGCCCTGCATCGCACCGAACAGCCACTGTCAAGCTGCCACAGATCCATCAGCGGGCCTGAGTGGCCGAAGCACTGATCAGCCAGCGGCGCATTCCGGGGCTGGCAGGCCATTCGTACCGTCATGGCAGTGGTACTGCACACATGTGTACGCGATCTCATTATACATCCTGCTGCCTTCCTGAGAGCGCCTGAGGAAAGGCGATCCGGCTGCTGCTGCTACAGCCTGTGGTGTTTTTGTAGCTGTAAACCGGAGCCTGCCACCTGCTGAGCCACCATTGTAAGTCTATGAAGTCTACTAAGGGGATTACTGTGTGTATATATTTATCTGTGCTGTCAGTGTGTATGTGTGCTCTCTGTATGCTGTAGTATGAGAGTCAGCCTTCAAATAGGGGTGGCAGTGTTCATATATGTGTTTTAACATGGAGAACTACATATGCAGTGTCCTGGGAATGTTGCATTATATGCAGTTTTATGGGCAAGATATATTTCTGAACAGGCTCTATTAAAAGCCGTACACATTTATTTATTTTATTTGTGTATGTGTGGGTCACTAAATTATTTATTTGCCCTGGGCGCCGGAAATCCCAGTTTCGGCCCTGTACAAGTATACAAGTCCACAGTAATACTTAACACAAAAGTGCAAAGAGTGTAAAAAAAAAACTGTCACGTCTAATACTGGGTACACACAGAACGGTTTGGCCTCAATCCCGTCAATTTCGATGCAATTTCGACCGATTGTATGTAAATTGGGCATGTTTTGGATCCGATTCCGATCCAATGCGCATCCCTGCCAGTCGTTTGGTAGTTTTGGAGATCCTAGCTGCAGTCAGGATTTGTAAAAGATCCTTTTAACTGCATACAGATCGTGATCGGATCATGTGCAGATCATGTGCTCCAACAGATCGTGCGACCATCTCACAATCATCTCACAATCTGCTCACAATCATGATCGCTCTAGTGTATACCCTACATAAGTTTAAAACATGACTTATTTCTAATAAAAAAATTACATATCATGTCAGTGAAATATTAAAATGATAGAACAAAATGTAAGAACGCAAAGAAAGTAGTGAAGTAAAGTCCAATACAAGCATCATTTAGCCTCTTCCCATTCACCATGGATGCACGAATCATGGCATTTTGCTGCGGTGTTGGTGTAGACAAGTCTCGGCAGTACCCTCCCTAAAGATAGTCCTGCTTCTTCTCAGGCTCTGGGTGCAGCCATACCTACTGCTGTCTGCATAATGTCAGCAGAGAGTTGGGGTCTCCTTTTCTTATTTTCATTAATACAGAGCGGAAGAACAATTTAAAGTTGCTCTGGATAAAATATGAAAGTGGCCTCATTTAGGACTGACAAAATTAACTGTAGGTGGGACACACACAAATGCAGGGTTGTGTTTAAAACACATTTTTCCTAGCAGTGTAAAAATAAATACAGATTGCATTTCCTCTGTCTAACTATAAAAAAAAAATAATGAGACCACCACAATACAGAGAACATTCTAGAGCGAGCACGGATTCTCAAAGTTGGTCATGTGGAGTGCATGTTGCGCAGGTCTCGTCACAGAATCAAGTAAAATAATTAGCTACATCTTTGGATCCTTTAAAATGTGTCAGTCAGTAATGAATGCACCTGTCAGGTGACCTGGAAAATGTTAACTGTGTGGGGTCCTGAGGACCGAGTTTGAGAACCACTGTTCTAGAGGCTGCCATTCAATGGGTGTGGTATAGGGTTCCGACAGTCGGGATCCCGACAGTCATTAGCGCAACAAAGCCCGTTGCGGGCACACTCGCCACCTATTCTATTCTCCCTCTATGGGGGTTGTGGACTACCACGAGGGAGAATAGCCGGTAGCCGTCCATCTGTCTGTGTTTTAACAGTCGGGATCCCGACGTCGGGTAAATGACTGTCGGGACCCCGTCCGGCACCCCATTCAATAAATGGAGTTTCACAATATCATCCACCCAATTCAGAGCATCCACATCCCTGTGACCACATATTTCATTTGTATACAATACAAAAACAAGGTTAATGACCGCAATACAATAAATAAGTATTCCAGTGAACAACCTGCAATACAAACATTGCCTCAGTTACTGTCATACAATACAGCACATTCCATGAACATTATACTATACAGAAAGTATCTCAAAGATCTCAATACTCATTGACTGCCATACTAAACAAACAGCATTCCACCATCCATTACACAGTAGAAAGATTATCGCTGCAGTGACCACTTTGTAATACAGATATTAAATCGGTGTAGAGGTATAACTCTGGGAGGCAATGGAGTCATCTGCGGTACTTGTTTCCTAGCAGGGTGCCCAGTACTCTATTTGCGTACAGGGCTATTCTCCGTACTAAAATCGCATTGCATTGCATGGGCCATTTTAGTGCCATGCGATGCAATTTTTTAATGTAACTTATTCACTGCTCTGTTGGCCCCACGGGATTGCATCGCACCTCCCGCAAAATCGGGAGGTGTGATGCCATGCCATTAGATATACACTTGTATGACATACAATGAGGTTTTAGTCACCCCCAATATCCACGCCACCCCGAAGCGTGGCGAGGGGCGGTGGAACGCATCCTCCCGACCTTTTCATACCCCCACTCTCCACGTTGGTGTGGGGTTGATTTTATATAGTGTGGCGAGCCCCGCGAGGTGACGCAGATTACTTTATATTTATTCCGAGTCCGCTCGCCACGCTTCGGGCTCACCACACTATATATAATCAACTTCACGCCGACGTGGATAGTGGGGGTATGAAAAGGTCAGGAGGACGCGTTCCGCTGCGCTCGCCACGCATCAGGGTGGCGTGGATAGTGTGTGTGTGTGTGTGGGGGGGGGGGGGTGTGACTAAAACCTCATTGTATGTCATACAAGTGTATAGCTAATGGCATGGCATCGCACCCAATTTTGCGGGAGGTGCGATGCAATGAGTTCCCCTGGGGCCAACAGAGCAGTGAATTAATTACATAAAAAGATTGCATCGCATGGCACTAAAATGGCCGATGCAATGCGATTTCACTACGGTAGCATACGTAGGAAAACTGGCTGCCCTGCTAGGAAACAAGTACTGCATCTGCTACCGGACTCCTGCTCCCAAGTGGGCACCTCTCCTCCCCTGCAAGTTTAAATGACGTAATTAAAAGCGGTCGATAACGGTTATGTGGCTGACTCCCTCTCCTAGCAGGACCATAGACGTCATCAGTATTTATTTTACCTCCGGGCAACTGGGATGAAATTACACCGCGGTAGCAGTGACTTCCACACTGTATATAGAAAGCTTGCTAATGGCCACCATACTAAACAGAGATGATCTCTGTGACCACCTTATTATACAGAATACAGTACATACCAAATACTACAATTCTATATCAAGAGTATAATAGTTATTGTTTTCATTTACATACAGTAGCACTCTTTCTCTAACAGGATTCAAGGTGCATTAGGCTCCCAACAAAATTAACCCTAGAATGTCTGTGTGTGCGTGTACATGTGGTAGGGAATATAGATTGTAAGCTCCACTGGGGCAGGGACTGATGTGAGTGGTCAAATATTCTCTGTAAAGCGCTGCGGAATCTGTGTGCGCTATATAAGAAACTGCTAATAAATAAATAATAAATAAATTAAGTGTATTCCAGCGGCTGCCACACAGTGCAAAGAGCATCAAAATTATTGCCATAAAAGACAGTCTTTCATTGACTATTGAGAATCCCAGTGACCATTACACAGTACAGAAAGTATCCCAGTGACCATTATAGTGTTCATTCTAGCACCCGCTATGTTTGAAAACCCATGCAGTTCCTGTTCCCTGCCTGGGGTGTCGCTGTCTGCTGTGGTGTTTCTAGCACAGGTCTGGTTTGCATATCAGTGCTGATCTACAGACCACACTGAGAGAGAAGCATTACAGCAGACAGTAACACCCCAGGCAGGGAAGAGGAACTGCATAGGTTTTCAATGATAGTGGGTGCTAGAATGAACACCAGCGGCGTAACTATAGCACCGCAGCCCCCCCACCGCGGGGGGGGGGGGCACTGTGCATGTGGGGGCGCCGGGGGCTGCGGTGCTATAGTTACACCCCCCTCCCCCCAATCCCCCGTAGACTTACCTATCTCGCTGGTCCCGGCGGCTCCGTTCTTCTGCTGAGGACCACCACAAAATGGCCGCCCCCATATAGCACACAGTTCTCTGAAACTGTCTGCTGTATGGGGGCGGCCATTTTGTGGTGGTCCTCAGCAGAAGAAGAACAGAGCCGCCGGGACCAGCGCGATAGGTAAGGCTGCAGGGGATTGGGGGGTGGGTTTGCATGGGCGGCGGGGGATTGGGGGTGCTTGGCGGGGGGCGGCGGCGGCGGGGGGGCGCCCCCCCCTAACGGCGGGGGGCGCCCAAAACTTAGTTACGCCACTGATGAACACTACATTATACAGTACAGAAAGCCTCTTTTTTTTTTTGTCACAGCAACATTCATCATAGACGCCTCTTTGAATCCTTCCGCATGATCATAACAATCCCATACAAAATGATTAATCCCTTTTGTTATCATTGACTCTCTGAAGTCAAATACAAGTTTGCCTCTGCATAATTTATAGTATCTATATTGAATTACATTTGCCCCACCGGCAGTGCACATGGTATTGCCCATTAGGGAACAATTTTGCTTTTGAGATCCATGCTGAATCAGGCCCAATAGATGCTGAGACGCAACCTCATGAAAAGAGGGGGCTGCCATGTTTTAAATGTAGGAGCCCCCTGTTTACAGGTGCCCATATGGGCATGATAGGGCACATGAAGTGCCCAACCCCAATCGATAGATTTTAGTCCAGGTTCATAATGTCTAGTAATCACAAGACGAGAACTGCCAAGTAGGCATATTGTTTGAAAGAGGTGACCCCCCTACTATGAAGTTACAGTACTTCCAATTGTTAGTGACCTAGGGGAGATAGGTGTCCTTTACTTCGGACAACTGTTATTTATCGTATGCATGTTACAGGTATGTGTGTGTAATGCATCTTACTGCATGCAAAATAGTCCAATGTAGGGTTGCAGAATAGGTATAAAAATTGGCGTAAATTATTGTAAAAGCAAAAAGTACACACAAAAACTGTGTATTTCTGCCTAAATGACATGTCTCAAGATGCATCTGAATCTGCACCTGGTTTATGACAAGTCAATCATCATCACCAGCGTATATGTGCACCTGGCCTGCAAATTTGTCCTAAAATAAACTATTCTACAAATATTGGGGGGGGGGGGGGGGGGGGATTTCACCAAGTCTTGGAGAGTGATAATAATATGGTGAGAGATTAAGTACCAGCCAATCAGCTCCTAACTGCAATGTCACCAACTGTATGCTTGGTACTTTACCTCTCTCCGCTGTATCACTCTTCAAGGCATAGCACATCCTGCCCTATGGTCCAGGTCTTAGAAGGCATCTCCTAACCATCCTGAATCTAACGGGACAGAACTAATGGACTTCCTCATCAGCCATCATTCAATGTGTCACACTTCACTGCAGAGACAGTTGTTGTTTTTTTTATGTTTTTTTTTTTTTTTCAGCCAGCAGGATAAGTACTGAACTGTGCCCCATATGGGGAAGGAGAGAGTGGGAGGAAGGGCAGGGGGCGTGATGTTCAGCAGCCGAACAGATTAACTGAGTATCTGCTGGTTGTACTCACTTCTGTTCAACTGAGCAGTAACCATCTCCATTCAGGTCTTGAGAGGAAGACACCTGTACACCAGCTTCTTCTACCTGGCCAGGAAATTGTCTGAGTGGACACAAAGATTTCCTTCCCAGGAAACTACTGAGGTTAGTGTGTGAGGGTGAAATTTGCTTCTTATTATGCACTACTTATTCATGCTTCAGCTTTTTTTTTCAGAATGTTATAAAACAATTAAATGAAGGTAATTACAAAATTAATATTATATCTACAAAAATGCATGTCAATTACACAAACTGTAATTGTATTTTGACTTGCCCAAAAAGGTTATTGGCACGAAATGGCAAAACAGGCAGAAGCACTAACTTGATTGATTTGAATAAGTAGTTGCAGCTGTGCAAGGACTAAGGAGACTTGGCAACAAGTACTACGCTTTAAATAAAAAAAGGTTGGTCTCTTCCATATGACCAATTATCATGGCTCACCAAGGTTTTGGGCATGAAATGGGTGGCTATACATTTTGATTTGAATACACAGTTATAAATTTGCAAGGGTTACAAAGCATTAGGCAACCTATTTGACACTTGGTACCCACAGAGGGTGGACACTTACATGTGTAAAGGTGCCCATGCACAGTACAATTGTTTGGTGCGATGAGATGCGCAATCCCATCACACATCATGTTGAAAGGCAAATTAACGGGTGGGTATAGTGCTTGACCCAGTATTTCGCTTTGCAGTGTGTGAGGTGTAAGGTGGGGGGAGACTGGACCTGGCAAAAGGACCCAGCATTCAGATTCAAGGTAAGATTCAAGGTAAAAGCTGGATTTTTTAAGACTATTTAGTCTGAATGTACTGTAAGTGACTAATCTCTGGTTGCAAGTGTTACATTTGTGTCCTAAGTCTATTTAATACTTCCAAAACTTATTCCAAATGATAAAAATTGAATGCCTGTGCCCACATTGGTGCCATAATTCATGCCCAAATCCATGTCAATGAGAGGGTGTGGTGTATTTTCAATCCAGTTATTTGCAAATGCCTTGGGTTATAGACTGCATGGGTGTTTTGTGGTGATGAGGCGCGTTAAATTGTCTTGAGTTAATTCGGCGTGAGAGGGGGAAGGGTAGAGAAGTTCTGGTGTTTGTGAGTAAAAGTGGATGTTTTGGGATGACACTGGCACATAAATGCAGACTTTGAATCATCAGAGCAGGCATGCCCAAATTCAACATCCATCCTCAAAGCACACTAAAGCCCCCCATACACTATGCAAATTCTCCCCTCAGAGAAGTGGCATCTATTCCCCCTTGAGCCACCCAGGACCTCCCAGATGGCAGGATTGCATGTGATGTATGCAATGGGATCCCCGTTCCCTGACGCCGGGATGGAATCCAACCCAGAGATCTTATATACAGCACTTATGATCTCTGGCTCCAATTTGATGCATACAGGAATGCGCATCGAATATCTCACACACACACGCTCTGTAGTCCGATTTCACAAGATTTCTTGCCACCATCAGGCCCAAATCACATAGTGTATGGGGCCTTAACAGTTCAGGATTTAGAGGCACATTTGTCATGATCGCATTTACAATGCGATCTGGGCGGAATATTACCGCCCAGGATCGCATTGTAAAATGCGATCATATCGGGCGAATGTATCAAGTTTAAGGGCGCAGGGACAGGGCTCCTAAAGGAGCCCGTCCCTGCGAAGCCCTAACCCGGAAGCCGGGGAGTCAGCGCATGCGCGGTTATGCGCTGACCCCCGCCGACCCCTCTTACCGCACTGCCCTGCTCGGGCAGTGCAATGTGTAGCCATAGGCTACAATGGGCTATCGCCATATCAGAATGGCGATAGCCCAGGGGTGCGATGCCGGGCTGCCCGATGTTGATACATCGGGCAGCTTCGCATCCCCCATAGAAACGGAGATCCCTGCTGCGGTCCCCCTATGATACATTTAGGGGATACTTAATATTTGCGGCTAAACCCCGAAAACGTGTGTTTTCGGGGATTTAGCTGCAAATATGGTTTGATAAATGTTCCCCTTAGTGATATCCAGGCTTCAACAAGAGCGTCTTTAATTAGTACCACAGTTATTTTTATTTAACCATCTGTATAGGCAAATGCAGGGGGGTTTCTGGTTGCCCGGAACACCCCCATGCAGTGTAAGGGACAAAACAGAGCTGCTGCACATGCCTAGTGTACCAGCTTTTTATACCACATTTACTGTATGTTTGGATCTGAGCCATCAAACATTGCAATGGACCAGATAGCAGCTGCCAGGAGGAAGAAACTGGAGCCTTACCATTAAGTGGGAGATTGTGAGCTTACTGTACTGGTTCTATTGTTTGATGTATTTATTTATTATGAAATGTTTAACCCAGGCATGTCCAACGTTGGCCCTCCAGATGTTTTGAAACTACACATCCCAACATGCTTTGCAATAGTTTTTGCATTCTCTATTAGCAAAACTGTGGCAAAGCATGCTGGGATGTGTAGTTTCACAACATCTGGAGGGCCAACGTTGGACATGCCTGGTTTAACCTTTTCCTGACCACTTATATTTGAAACAGCCTATAATATAGACCAGGCATGCCCAAACTATGCCCCTCCAGCTGTTGTAAAACTACAAGTCCCATCATGCCTTGCCACAGTTTTGCTATTTGGGAATGCTAAAACTATGGCAAGGCATGCAGGGATGTGTAGTTTCACAACAGCTAGAGGGCCAGAGTTTGGACATGCCTGCTATAGACCATATATACTGTTAAATATTAATACTGTATTCAGTGTATAAAAAGATTTAAAAAAATATTTTTTTAAATTGAGTAATTTTTATTGCTTTTCAAAAAAACAAAACAACAACAAACACAAAAATCAAAAGTATTTGCATAAGTAGTAGGGCAACAGATCAATAGGTGCATACAGGAAATACATATTAACCAGATTAGGATATATACAGGCAGATGGATAGACATGCGTACGAGTCCACGCTCACAGTAATGAAGTGAGGATGATGGACATCGCCCTTCCATAATAAGGATAGGTACTCATTTATACATCCACCCGGAGGCGCCATCCGAGCAGACGAGTACAAAAGAGAGAAAAAACGTGTAAGAAGGCACGACCATAGGGACATAAAACATAAGAGGCCATACAGCACCCTAAATCTGCAGCTCAAAATAATAAAAAAAACAAGAGTATCACTGTCTAAACTAAAATACCCTATTATACTAATTAGCAGTAGTTAAAGAAAAGCTCCCAAAAGGCCCAAATCAACCCGCCCAGAAAACCCCCCACCCTGTACTACCCACCCCCAACTTAGGTGTACTTTATTCCCTATAACATACCCCCTCTAATCCTACATTAACAATAACCTAGATGAGAAAAAGTTAGTGGCATATAGCTGTAAGGAAAACCGCTACTCTGGCCAAAAAAACCTAACTCACCCCTCCCATCGTAACCCCCCCACCTACCAACTATCCCACTAACTATCCCCTCCCACACAAGCTATCCCACCAAAATAAAGGATGTTAAAAGGAGAACTACCAGGGGCATAAAGATAAGGATATATTTTACAGCGTGTAGTAGCAGAATGGGATAAATTGTTACTGAAAACAGAAGAGTAGAACATAAATGATCCAGAGCTGGGATAAGCGACTCTCCTGCCTAAATCAACTGCACATACCCTATTGGTATACAGTCACAAATATATACTACATACATTAGTGAAACAGGAATGGAATGGCAGCAAATAATATGAGTAAAATGGAAAACAAAATCAGACTGTGGATACATAGGCGTATGAAAGGCAGGTCTTTCGTTTTAGTAAAATAACGCAGTATATTAATCCGGCCAGATGTCGTAACCTTTCATTTGTGTAGAGAGGCTAAAAATCATCCTGCAGACCCAAGCACACACGTAAAAAACCTGGAAATACGGAGATATAAGTCCCAAAGTTGCCCTGTTCATCCAAGAGAAAACACCTGTGTATTGGAAAACGGAACAACCAAATAATAAGTGTCGACACTTTAAGTCCAGTGGTACAGCCGCAACACGGAATTTGAAGCAGTCCTCAGCAGCAGGAGTTGAGATGGTGGCAGAGGGGATGGAGGACTCCTCTTCCTGAGCAGCAGGATGCATAAGTTGAGCCGGTGAAAAAGACTTGTAGACCGCAGCGTCAGTATTTAGAGGCACAACGAAAGCTTCAATTTGAGCAAGGAGCCTCTGACAGGAGGCATTTACGGCCTGAAGGATTTGGTGCACGTACAGTAGCTTGACATCATAAGTAGTGAAGTGGCACCCAGTCCCGGGTAAAATGGCGGTGGCTAGCACACCGCCAGGGTTTTGCACAGATCTGTAAAGGATAGCGTGCCACAGGAAATCAACGGCATTGCATAGCTTGTGTAGATAAGTAGAAATAGATGACTTGCAGGAGCCAGAGATGGACAGCACCCTCCAGTAATATATAATGGTGCTGGGTATACACGTGCAACAAGATGGTGCTTGTCAAATAGGTGCGACTGAAAGTGAGGAACGTCAGGCAATTGAGGAGATCCAACCCACAGTGTTATGGAGCCATACTGGGGGTGCTAATGCTGATATTAATGCAGCACCACCTCAGGTACTCTCAAGAGTCAGCCAGATAAATGTGGGAGGCAGTACGCAGGCTTTGTAGACACTCACCCCATCCAAGACTGAGGAGGTCCCGGGTAATAGTGCACTGTAGACCAGATAGATGGCATCACTATAAGCGGTCCCTGCTGTGCTGCGGTCAAATAAGCGGTCCCTGCTGTGCTGCGAGGCTCCCGCTCTCCACTACCCCTATCGTAGCAGGCCCCTAATAGGGAAGATGACTGCCACAGCAGCGCGCCCAGCTCCGGATCCCGCCGGGACAGCCGCTAGACAAGGCTGCAGTTGGATCCAAGATGGCGCCCGGAGAATCCGGAGGCCCAGGCAGCCACAGCAGGCTATACGGGCCACACAGGAGAGCCGCAGGTGTACCAGGAGAGGCAGGAGACGCTCCGGAGGGTAAGTGGAGGGCACAGGAGATCCATGGGCCCGGGGGCAGGATAAACAGACAGGATGTTAGCGGAGCCCACGCCACACACGTCCACTCACAAATCAAGCCAAGCCACGCCCCTCAAAAAGATACATTTTTAAGGCTGTTACCGCTCCCTCATACTCCCGTACTTACTCCAATGTGCTGCAGAGAGGGAGAGTTAAAAATCCTGCGTTTGACACTGATCTGTGCTGAAGCCTAAATTAAAGATTATTATTCTTCATGTATACAGTATATACAGTAGCGCTGGTTTTCTATGATAAAGGATTATTTTACTCATTTTTTCTAATGTAAAGTCTAATACATATCATACAAGCATTACAGATACAGAGATCATGAATAAATCAGATTTACCTGCACAGAAAACTAGTATCATAGGAAACTGATATAATGGTATATATATATATATATATATATATATATATATAATATATATAATATTTTCTGCATGTAGTCACCACCTTTGTAGCATATTTAAGGCAACTTTGAGCTGAAAGCAGCTCCGTTTACTCCTTTGATTGGCTTTCAGCTCAAAAGCCGGCCAGTGTGTATGGGGCAGCGATGAGTGCTGATCCCAGCGCTGTCCCAGTATTACCAGCATACCAGCAGATGAGTGGATGGCTTTCCATAGCGTCCTGCTATGGAAAGTCACCCACCCCCGGGAAAATTGCTAAAACGTGTGAAAATGCTCAGTGTGTGATGAAAGTGATATTATTTAGCACCTTCTAGAAGATACTAGATAGTATCTGATTGGTTACCCATAGCAACATCCCATCTTAGCAAATTTCCCCCAATATTACAGGTCGAGTATCCTGTATCCGGGCATCCATTATCCGAATTATTCCAAAAAACGTGGTTTTTTGAATCATTCGAATAATTCCCCCCCCCCCCCTAACCCTCTTTTCATATTTACCAAGTCCCAGGGCGTCCACAGCAGGCCTCCGGCATCTTCTCCAGGGTCTCCAGTGGTCCCAGGAATACATTGCGCGAGTGTGCGCGCGCGCCGGTGATGTCACCGGTGCGCGCGCACACCCGCGCAATGCATTCCTGGGACCGCTGGAGACCCAGAGAAGATGCCGGAGGCCTGCTGTGGACGCCCGGGGACTGCGTGGACGCCGAGGGACCACCGGACACCATCAGGGGACAGGTAAGTATGGCAAAAAAAATGTATTCCAAAAACCGAAAAATTCCCCTATCCGGAATGCTTGTGGTCCCGAGCATTTCGGATAGGGGATACTCAACCTGTATTAATGATCCCTCCCGTCTAATGAACTTGCGAGTCCCACATCACTGAACGATATTGTTTACCAATATCCTTCAATGTTTACACTCAGTTTGACCACCTGCATCTGATATTGTTAACTAGGGATGTGGTCATCTATTAGAATGAACTTAGGTCTACAGTCATTAGGTCGACCCCACTAGGTCGACTGGCAGGAAGGTCGACCTGACTTAAGGTCGACATGGGCCAAGGTCGACATGACTTAAGGTCGAATTTGCATAAAGGTCGACATGATGAAGGTCGACTGGTCATAAGGTCGACATGGGTTTTTCACTGTTTTTTGAGCCGACATGTGCCGACAGGCGGTATTTCATGCCCTACCATCCACTAGGGCGTGGTGGGAGAATAAAATAGTGTGCCGAGCGCAGCGAGGCACCGTGCCCGAAGCATTGCGAGCGATGCGAGGGTCCGATTCTCATTGCCAACTGTGTCCATGTCGACTGTGTCGACATTCGGATAAAAAAACAGTGAAAAACCCATGTCGACCTTATGACCAGTCGACCTTCCTCATGTCGACCTTTATGCAAATTCGACCTTAAGTCATGTCGACCTTGGCCCATGTCGACCTTAAGTCAGGTCGACCTTCCTGCCAGTCGACCTAGTGGGGTCGACCTAATGACTGTAGACCTAAATGCAGTCTGACGAATGATCCCATTCCCAACAGACAGACTTGGAGGTAGGAGAGCCCTGCTGCAAGCTTACAATCTTGAAGTACAAGTTGTGGCAGCCACATGTTGGGAGGTATGTATATAGTCAAAATCGATAGGAAGTTAGACAGATTTGCACAGTGTTTGGCCGCATCCAATACTGATTCAATGTTGATGTGTGAAAAGTAGAAATAGGCTGTGCAGCACAGTCCATTTCTACTGTCTTGGAATGAGGGCACAGAACCCTCATTTGATTGCTTAATACATAGCAATGCATTGCTTTTTCCAGACAAACCCTCATTCTGATTGCTTAATACATATCAATGAATTGCTTTTTCCAGGCAAATAATCATGGCTTCAAAACCAAGACTTCACTACTTCAATGGACGAGGAAGAATGGAGTGTATTAGGTGGCTGTTGGCCGCAGTTGGTGTTGAGGCAAGTATTAGAACATATTGTAGTCACAGGCTTTTAAAATCTCAGACAGTAGAGGAAACGGGTGTCAGAAACAATGCGTTATCTCTCTCTGTATGGCTAGGGAGTACAGTTTTTGTGTTATTGAAAACTTCAATTATCCCAACACTCCGTACACTTAGTGCTTCATTCACTGAGTGGGACACTTCTCAGCATATTATCTCTCCAATGCATTTAATATAGCTTCCATTGTGTTCTATATTCCTGTTTATCACTAAGGTGTTCGATTGTACTGCTCAAACGTCGATGCATTTAATATAGTCTTTTTTTATTTTATTCACAGTTTGAAGAAGTATTATTTGAAACGAAGGAGGATTTTGAAAAGTTGCTTAAATGTACAGTATTTTTATTACATTATTATAAGTTACAAAAAAAAAGTTATATTGAATTAGCCCTTATGATGGATGTGATTAATAAACCAATAAAGTATTGCTGACCAAGACTAAAAAACTCAAAGAAAACTAAAGACCCGCACAGCAGTGTTTATTTGTTTTTGCGAATAGTGTACTAAGAGGTGTATGTACTAAGCATTGGAGAGAGATAAAGTATCAACCAAAACAGCAGGGTATACTAGGGGAGATCATGTCAACTGAATCTTACTGATTTTTTTTGACTGACTGTTCACCAGGGTGCCGGATGACTGACCGGCATTCGGGATTCCGGCAGTCATTACTCTGACGTTGGAATCCTGACTGAGATGAGCAGCGGCTATTCTTCCTTGTGAGTCTAGAATAGGTGGCGAGCGTATTACAGAAGCCTAACAGACCTATAGAATAATCAATCTTCAAGAGGGGCTACAATAGTGTAGTACTTTAAAAATATTTTTGTACTACTTTTACAATTTCGTACGGGGGAGCGATGTTTTACTTCTGCACATGTGCATACGCTGGGTGTAAGCGGGCATAGTGAACGGCTAGCCGTTCGCACCAATCAGTGCAGGCGTGGGGCGGTGGTGACGGCTGCGCTCATGGGAACGCCCAGTGTTTCATAGGTGTTCCCATGAAAATTATGGGCGTTACCATAGAAATTAGGCAGTGACGCGGCTGCCAGGGGTGGCCAGCTGACATTACCGGATGTCAGCTGTCCGCCCTCTTCCCATACAGGGAGCATGCAAAGCTAAGACACCAGAGAGTGTCTTAGTTTTGCATGCACCTTCCAAATCATTCGGCAACCATCGTATGATTAGGCCCCAGCACCCAAGGCTGCAAATGGATGTTTATGCAAAATATCCATTCGCAGCCGTGCGGGGAACTCGGCGAGCAAGGGGGGGCGGTAACGTTTAATCCACACGAAATGCTGCAAATTTCTCAGCGTTGCGTGTGGACCAGAATTAGGTCCTTTCATTCATTTCTTATTGGAGACTATCACACATCCTAGGAAAAGTCTACTGATCAAGACTATTGTTGATAATGCTCTAAAGTCCCTGCAACAAAATGTGGGAAGCAATCACGTGTTTCATCACTGGCACTGTAACAGGGGCGTGGTGGTTTTTTTTTGCTTATTGAGTCTATCCAGGGAATCGTAATACTACTTATGTGAGCTTGTCAACTACATACATTGGAAGCTGCCATTTGGTAAATTGAACACAAGAACAGAATTCACTAGGAAATAGAATGAGACATATTTCCTAATAAACACTGAAGTGATTGTTTCTTGCCCTTTTAGCTGGAGATCTGATGTTTCAGCAAATCCCATTGGTGGAAATAGATGGCATGAAACTTGTACAAACACGAGCCATCCTGAATTACATTGCCAGAAAGTACAACATGTATGGAAAGGACCTGAAAGAAAGTTTATTGTAAGTACTTCTTATTTATGTTTACCAACTAAACTTCTTTTTTTAACATCATGTTATAGCTACAGTAATATTAATACAACATCGATGTTTTCCAATGCATTGTGTGCATTCTACTTTGTGTCCCCGTTTCATCTGTATGGAGAACTATCAGCATTAATTGTATTATTCATAAACTTTATTTACAGAGCACCACAAAGCATCTGCAGCACCTCACAGAGCATATATGCAGATATAGTACAAATATATATGGGTATAATGTTCATAACCTACAGACAAGATAGATAATTGTCAATTATGCATGCTACATATAGTTACAATGACCTCTATGCCGTGCTGAATGATACTTCTACATTAGGTATTGGGAACAGCAGACTAGCTCAGGGTCACTTTATGCATGTGGGTTATGATAATAGCAGAAGGAAGAGGAAAGTAAGATTACATAAGGAAAGAGGAAGGGCCCTGCTTGTAAGAGCTTACATTCTCTATCTGGTGGGTGAACCGATAAGTGACAGACCGCAAGGTGAGTCCATGTGTTAGGACAGAAAATTGTGGCTTACAATGAGCTCTGACTAAATTTAGAATAATTAGAGTTTTTTTTTTTTAACGTATCAATGCTTACAATAGTTGCCTATATTTTAGATTTCCTGTCTGGGAGGAGCCTGGGAAGGAGATGCAGATGGCTGGGTGTGGCTAGTTGCATCATTAGGCCCTGCCCCCTTGTGATAAAATGCCAGGAGTCATCTAGAATTGCATAGGAGAGGGGGCTAAGGTTACGCAATTAAAGTAGAATTGCATCATTAGGCCCCACCCTCTTTAGGTACATATCTCCTCTATTCTGCCCACTATACTAGGATGTCAAAACCCTTTAGTCAGATTAGTAATAAATAATAACTCTGTGAATTCTATTAAATGTAAGGTGCCATCCTGCAGACTTTGGCTACATCTTGCAAACAAATGATGATAATTAACCTTCTATAAATGATGATTAACCTTCTACTGTACTCACGTTATCTGCTATTGGTATCATTTCAGCATTGACATGTATGTAGAGGGATGCAGTGACCTGGCATCACTGGTCATATCATATTTCTTCCTTCCTGAGGCCGATAAGGAGCAAAGAAGAGATCTCCTCAAAAACAGAGCAGTGAACAGATTCTTCCCAGTATTTAACAAAGTAAGAAATATTGACATATTTAAAGTGCAGATAACAGATCAGTGTTTGTCTTTATTCTAGTGTTTGTCTTTATTCTGGTTTTTGTTCATACGTTTAAAAAAAATATTTGAGCTTATGCTCTGTGCTTTTCAGGAATGTCACTCCTGTTTAATAATGTTGTTTATCTGGCCAATGCTCGTATTAGGAGCAATGTGAGGTCATGAATGGCAAAAAAATAAAAAGGCTGCAAAGTGGATCTCCGCTTTCTGAAAGTAAATACAGTGACATCCTTTCGGCAAACATTTATAGAACGGGTGCTCAAAAAAACAGGTTTTTACATTATACTATACCAGAAAATCATGACCTGGGTCCATATTGTAACTTCACGTGTATTTGGTATATATGTGAAATATTATGAAAAGATCATATTTTTAGATTCTACAGTGGACCTCACCTTTTATAATCTGAATTACCGATGAGTATAGTGTATCCTAGACTAGGGGTACTCAACGCTCTCTAATCCACCAGTACCACAAGAATGTCATGGTTATAAGGATGTATTTCATCATACACATGTGAGCAGGGCCGCCAACAGGGGGGTGCCCTAAGTACAGCTGTCCCGGGCCTCAGCCTCTGGAGGGGCCTGGGCAGCTGCCCACAGCCCCCCTGCCCCCTGTGTTCCTCACCCGGCAGCCAGCCCTCCCCCCCCCCCCCCCCCCCCCCACGCATCCGCACCCAGCGTCTCTCACCCGGTGGCCAGGCATGCACAATACACACAGTGCAGCCTGCAGAGCGCCGAGCCTAGGACACAGAGGGGCTCGGTGCTCTGCAGGCTGCACTGTGCAGTGTGTGCTCGGACCATGGAGACTGAAGGAGCCGGAGGACGTGGCTGCGACATGATGGTAAGTAATGGGGACGGAGTAGGGGGAGGCAGGGTGCTGGCAGTGGCAGGCGGGGGGTTGGTGGGCGGGCTGGCACGCCTGGGGGGGTTCGGAGGTATGGCGCTGTGCCGCTGGGGGCCTGGACTGTAGGTCAGTCCCGGGCCCCAGAATTTCTAGTGTCGGCCCTGCATGTGAGTTGATTTTTCTAGGTCTGTATTTGTCCCTCATGCTTCCACAGATAGATATCCATAACACATGATCTAAATGTGGTAGTTGGGGATTGCACTTGAAAAGCCAATGCATAGTCTACCATTACCAGGATGAGGAACAAGCTAGACTAAAAAAATCCAAGTATGGACTGTAAGCTTGTGAGCAGGGCCCTCCTACCTCTATGTTGGTTTGTTTCTACAGTATGTTTTATCACCGTTGTTTCCAATTGTAAAGCGCAACAGAATATGCTACGCTATATAAGTAACTTTAGATAAAAATAAATATATATATATATATATATATATATTTTTTTTTTTTTTTACATTTAGGCCTTAGAAAACGGGAAATTTCTTGTTGGAAACCAGTTCAGTCTTGCAGATGTGCAGCTTCTAGAGGTGATTTTGATGTTGGAAGAGATCCACGGTGACATTCTACAGAACTTTCCTAACTTACAGGTAAGAATTGCACACAGTGGGCGAGATTCACATATTTTTTTCCGTTCAGGCATCGCGCCCATTTGTTTGGTCGGATTTAGCCAAAATGCGCAACTAAACCTGACCTTAATGGGCGCAATCAGCATGATAAAATCATCCATTGAATACCGACCCACAAACTCCCGTCACTTTCGAATGGAGATCGGATGTGATTAATCATTTTAATCCAGCCCAGTACTTGATAATATGACTGCATCCTCATATGTATTTCTCCATAAATTATCTAGATATTTTTCATGGGTGGCGATATACATGGTACTTGAATGGAGCACAATATGTCCTGTTATTCATTGCCCTGCGCCAATTTCCCTGAATTTTTTTAAAAAATCAGACAAGTACAGTATGGGGCAATTTCTCCACTGGCACATTTCTCCACTTTTCTCACTGCTTCATACATCTCTGCACAAATGTAATACCTGTATACCCTAATATCACAAGTCATATTTTCTCTGTATCCATTTCTGTGTGCCAGATTCCACATCAGTTCTCTGTGCATTGTATATGTCCCTCTGCACCTGCTTCTCACACTACCTACCCTAACTCTGTACTTATTTTCTTTTCTCTATTTTGACACTCTGAACTACACTATTGTACCAGAGCCATGGTTCCTCAATCCTGTGCTATACCTATTCACTCACAATGCTTTCTGCCCTCTAGCAGGATGTGTTGTGGCATGGGCCACAGTGCAGGGCTGTTAGAGGTCAAGGGTGCAGATAGAGGAGGATAGGAGGAGGGAGAGGACTACTTTGCCCATTCTCTCTACCTGCTGCCTCATGTCCTGACCCTCCCTGCCATGCTCACTTCTTGTCTCAGGTCTCCTTACCTGCACCTCATGTCACCAGAGGCGTAGCGAGGGCGGTGCCGGTGGAGCACCAGCTCCGGGCGCAGGAAGGTATCATGGCCCCAGAGCTGCGCTGGCACCGCCAACTCGCCCGCTCCCCTGCGCTCTCTCTGCCGCGCCGCTGCCATCTCCCTCGCTGGCTCCCGGCGAGTCCCCGATGTGTCTGGGAGACCGTGAGGCGGTGCTATTTAAAATTCACCTCTCCCGCTGGACCACTAGCCAATAGGCGCTTGCGGTCCAGCAGCCAATCAACTGGTGGCTGCTGGACCGCGAGCGTCTATTGGCTAGCACGGTCCAGCGGGAGATGTGAATTTTAAATAGCAGTGCACGTCTCCCAGCCAGGCATCCCAGGCATAGGTGTGCGCACAGGGGGGGGGGGACAATAGCCGCAGCCCGGAGCCGCGCTGTGTCATCGAGCCCGGAGCCGCGCGGTGTGTGGGGTGGGGACTAGCCGCAGCCCGGAGCCACATCATGAGGACACTTCTGCCCATAGCCTCACCATGAAGGGGGGAGAAGACCCACTGCTGACACCTTTGCTTCGCACAGGGAGGAGGAGCCGCTGCCATTGTCTTATGAAGGAGAGAAAGTAATAGTGAGCATCCCAGCATCTGTTTGTCTTTGCCCCCCCAACTCTTCCCTCTGTCTATGCTGCCCCTCCGTCCATCTGTCAGTCTGTCACCCAACATGGTACTTTGTCCCCATCTGTCTATGCTCCCCTTGATCCATCCATCTGTGCTCCCCCTCCCCTCGTCCATCTTTCTATCTATGTTGTTCTATCTGTCCATCTTTGCCCCCCCTGTCTGTCCTGTGCCGTATAATATGTAATGGGCATTACAGTGTGTCAAATAATGTGTAATGGGAATCATGTGTGTCAAATAATGTGTAATGGGCATCACGGTGTGAGGCGCAACATCTAATGGGCATCACGGTGTGAGGCATAATGTGTAATGGGCATCATGGTGTAAGGCGCAATGTGTAATTGGCATCACAGTGTGGGGCGCAGTGTGTAATGGGCATTATGGTGTGTGGCATAATGTATAATGGGCATTATACTATGTAATGTCTGTGTGACGTTTAATAGGCATTACAGTTTGTTATATAGTATGTAATGGGCATCATGTGTGACCTTATGTGTAATTGGCATCACAGCATGTGGCTTTATGTGCAATGGGCATTACGGTGTGTGGTATAATGTTAAGCCGCGTCCCCTTTTTGCCACGCAAGAGCCCTGCCTACTACAAATCGGGGGGGGGGGGGGAACATGCCCTTGCTCCAGGCACTGTGGCACCTAGCTACACCGCTGCATGTCACCTGTCTCTCTCCCCCTCCTTCTAGATTGTAAGCTCCTTAGAGCAGGGCCCTCCTCCCTCCTGTTCTCACAGCACCCTTCTTGCATTCCAATTACAGCTCTCTTACTCACCTACAATCTATACCTGCATCTCTTCTTACTCATGTCCCTATGGGCCTTATTTTGGTTCATTCTTTCTGACAAAATCCTTCTTAGATGGACAAAACCATGTGCACTGCAGGGGGGGGGCAGATGTAACATGTGCAGAGAGAATTAGATTTGGGTGAGTAATTTTGTTTCTGTGCAGGGAAAATACTGGCTGCTTTATTTTTACACTGCAATATAGATCTCACTTTGAAGTAAAACCCCTCCCAAATCTAATTCTCTCTGCACAAGTAACACCTGCCCCACCTGCAGTGCACATGGTTTTGCCCATCTAAGAAGGATTTTGTCAGAAAGAATGAACCAAAATAAGGCCCTATATCTCAGCTGTATTGTGTATTAAGATTTGTCCTGTTAATTGTGCTCTGTTTTTGATCATCTGTCGCTGTTATGTCTAGTTCTGTGTACTCTGTACTGTTATAATGTGTTCTATATGTACAGAGCTGCGTACCACTTGTGGCACCTTATAAATAAAAATATAATAATAATATTCAGTATTTTGTGATATTATAGTATACAAATGTTTTGCATGTTCTACATTTTGACTTACAACATTTTTGGTCCGGTATTCAATTATATGCAGTAACTTACCACTAAAATCGACCCACCCGGGGCTATTAAATTGTATCCGACACCAGCAGTAATCGTGATTTGAAACTCGATTCAGACCTGCTCCCTGTCCAGCGAGTGTTAGGAGCCCAGCAAGCAGGTTAACGCCACCCCGACGAACGCACCGCCCCTCCCCCTTCGCCATCTGAGCCCCTGTGCAGGGCTGCAAACGGATGTGTAGGTACATATAAATTCGCTAGCGCCCGCATAGAGGAGAAATCTATCAATGGTTACTTACCAACAAAGAATTTCTCCTCCTCCCCCCAGCGCTCACAGCCACCACGTGAGCCAGGAGTTACTCGGCTGCTGCTGGGTTTGAACCGAAATCAGGCGCTCGTCGATGGCGTGCGCCCGCCCTGAGCAAGCACAAGAATGCCTGCATTTGCTCGGACACTCCTGGCGTTTCTGTGGGCTCACCCACTGTATTTGTGGGTACTCATGAAATGCCGGGGGTTCACCAACCCTATCAGCACTGTTTTTTCCCCCTGTAAAAACACATACTGTAGAATCCAGAACTTTTCCCAGATCCGATGTATTTTTGCAGAAAAACGTGGTATTTGCCACATGAAAAATAAACGGTATAATTGAATAGCCCCACGTGAAACATAAGGCAAAAAAATCACTAAAATACTAAATTTTTGTGCCAAAAGTTATGCACAAAATAATCAAAATAGTAAATCAATTGAAATGATTGAAGATCTGTTCGGTATCCATGTGTATGTGTTTATATTTATATTAATTTCAGTGACTTTTCTTTGATAGCATTGCAGACACAAAAGTTGAAACAAAAACAAAGTAACATTTTTGGACCTGCTACTTTTTTTTATGACATTCTTCTATTATTTGACACATTTTTTAGGCTTTTAAGAAAAGTACAAGTGAGATCCCAACTATTAAGAAATTCCTGCAACCGGGGAGTGGAAGGAAGCCGATGGCGGATGCGGTGTATGTGGACACTGTGAATAAAATTCTTCACAGCTAAAATGAAGATAAACTTTGACAACATAGTTGCTAGGAAAGGAAAGTATGCCATGAAATTTGCATATTACATTTAATTTCCTGTTCATTTCATGGTTCATCTCCACAGTATATTTTCCAAATATTTAGGCAAATAAGTGTTTTTTTTCCCTCCATCTTTTAGAATATTCTTCCTGTGTAACAATTCAGTGGCAGCACCCCTCCCCAATATCTGCAGCAATTCTTTCCATTAAGTGCTGTCTCGAGCTCCCCAGCACCGTTTTCCACTTTAGGGGATGATTACATTGCACCTTGAGCTGTCAGGGGTGTTTTATTGTATGCAGACATGCTGAATATAGTATATGTAACTGCCACTATGGGGGGAATTCAAATTGGTGCGAGGTTTACCAAAACAATAAAACCTTGCAGATAACTTTGAATTAAAAAGAGTCTGCGCACTTCCGATACCTGCGGTATTTTAAACACCGCTTTGGAAAGTAAGAAATGACTGATTAATTAAGCTCATTTGAAATTTCTAATTGCTTAATTAGTCCTCAGGGGGGTGTTGCAAAGGTACTAAAGCAAGTCTGATTTTACCTAAAAATAAGATTTGATGAAAAATCAGACTTGCTCTGGAGATGTCTATTAAAAAAAAAGATGCATTGATTTCTATAGAAATCACTTTGTCTTGTTTTCTCTCATCTAATCGAATAGCAAAACCCTGTGGCTTCGGAAAATGCCCTAAGCCACAGGGTTTTCTTTCTTCTTTATTTTTTTTTTTTTAATATACATTTCCTGCCCTCGATTGCACTCACCCTTAGATACATTGAACAATTTAAAAATAATAACATGTATGTACCTTATAGTGATGTGCTTGGCTGTTATACACAATCTTTGTTATTTAAAGTAAGGTCCATACACACTGGGAGTTTTTTTCCAGCATGTATGGCCAGCAATGAAGTGCATATCTCTGGCTGGTAAATAAATACATTTCTGTGAAGCCACCAAACAGTATTTTCAAAGTTTACATCTACCCAGTAACACAAACGGGGGGGGGGGGGGGGGGGGGGTGTTCTTGCTGGTAAGGGGCATGGCCACACAATAGTACCCCCAATTCAAATTATGCCACACAGTAGTGCAACTTTATTCACATTATATCATTTGATGGTGTCCCTTATTCACTTTACATCACACAGTAGTACCACTTTACCTTATATACATTACTCCTCACATTATTAACATTATACCCTTAGAAAAAAATCCTGAGAAAATATTATATTTTAAGCACCTTCATGGCCACACTGCAACCCAGCACAAATCAGTGTGTGCTGGGCAGAGGAGAAGAGCTGCAGCTGCTGCTGTCACTTAAGGGGAGGGGGCCCGCGGCCCCCACTGGGCCCTTCCATCAGACTTTGGCCTGGGTAATTTGTACCCCCTACCCCTTTCTCTTTGCCCCCTGATAATACCACACAGTAATGCCCCTTACACATGACACACATTATTAACGTCCTTATAAACATAATGCCCCATAATGCCAACCTTTATTAATGCCCTTCATACACATAATGACACACATAATGCCCCTTACACATATGTTGCACATTATTAATGCCCTTATACACATGACACACATAATGCCTGTTACAAATATGTCCCACATTATTAATGCATTTATAGATTACACACATAATGCCCCTTACACATATGCCGAACACTATTGCACAACCAACCAACCCGCAGACAGCACTCGCACAGCCGCTAACACTGTGACCTCTGCCTCTGCTTGGATACAGATGTTTCCTCATACATCTTGCCTCAATAGGCCATGCAGCTCCTGGCCAGTTTTGCTAACGTTGGGTGCCTTTTTTGCTAAAAATGTGTCTTATTTGCATTGTTATGTGACCAGGACACATAAGTAGCTTCTGATGATTAAAATGATATGTGGCATGCCTATATTCAGTGTGCGACTGTGGCTGTACCTGCATACGGTACCTATGTTACAGTGATTTCCATAAATATACTATTTCATATGCAGATACAGCCTCACTCACACACAGAATATAGGCATGCTGCATTTCATTTTAATCAGCAGAAGTTGCTGGTGCCCTTGGGCATTCCAAATGCCCTAGGCATTTGCCTAGTTTGCCTATGCCTAGGGCCGGCTCTGTGTGTAACAGTACATGCAAATAAAGTCAAAAACATATATGGATAACACCGGTATGTAGTGATATGGCAAGGGTTTAGTACAATTAACAATGCAAACACAAGATTGATGGGAGCTTCTTTTAATAGACAGTTCTCAAAAGCAAAAGTCATTAGTAAAAGCTATTGCTAGTAATGCTAGCGGCTAATGCATAATATACCCATTCTGTGTATTTTGGCTTATTATGTTTTATATATGTGAAAATACCAATACAAATATTTACTAAATAAATAACATGTATTCATATAGAAAAAAAAAATAAACTATTCTGTTTGC
Organism: Crinia signifera; assembly: GCF_055691185.1. Classification (NCBI taxonomy): domain Eukaryota; kingdom Metazoa; phylum Chordata; class Amphibia; order Anura; family Myobatrachidae; genus Crinia; species Crinia signifera. The sequence continues at coordinate 209,226,806 of NC_139219.1, forward strand.
TTTACTGTTGTAATGCCTCCAATCATTTCAGCCTGGCTTTACTGTATATACAAAGCAAGACATCTGTACAAGTGCTATACAATCATAACAACAAGTCCTTGAAATATTTGTTACAAGTACACCAAATAAATAAAAAGAGAGTACTTTTTTTCTTTCCTCTACCAGTACACCAAATAAATGTATGGCTGATCATTTTATATTTGCATGCAATGTTCTACTGTAAGATATAATAACTTCCAGTTTATCCAACCTATATACACAGTATATAAGCTGCCAGTGTACCTTCAGGGATTTACCATTCAAAGCAGCAGGGATTTATTCACTTTGGTAACATTTCCACTTATTCCTACTTCGGTGCCCGTTTTCTTTGCCACAGGCTACTTGCACTGTGCTGTTTGGGAACAAAAGTTATTTCACACTTCTAAAACAATTGCTTCCTGTTTGCGCACACCAGCCTGAACAAAAGGGCTCTTCAGCCCTAGTGAGAAACCTTTCAATAGACTGATTTGAATACTGATTTAACAGGGACTTGTAGAATAATGTAATACTCTTAACCTGCTGGGCAGCATCACTGATTGTTCTGGCTGTTTTTGTCTACATCATACCCCAGTACATTACTTCCTGCTTACTAAGGGGTAAACGTACTAAGATGGAAGTTCTATTGAAGATTGGTTGTTGCCCATAACAACCAATCAGATTTTAGTTATCTTCTAGAAGGTGCTTAATAAATCAAAAGTAGAATCTGATTGGATGCTATGGATCCTTCAGTAGTACTCCCATCTTAGTAAATTTACCCCCAAGTTCATAAATCCTCGAAGCTGTGATTCAGTACACAGCGGCTGGCTGAAAATATGCAAATATTCTCATTGATTTCATTTTCACATATCCATATAGTATCCCCACAGAATCACAGGAAACATGTACAGAGTAGCTGATCAAGTCATAGTTGTCATCCCCCCCCCCCCCCCCCCAATAATTATTCCTCAATTTGTGATTAATCATATATTCCCACTAATGTTTGAGCCGTTTATAATACATATATATATATATGTGTGTGTGTTTTCCAAATAAGGAGGCACTCGGAGACTGTATAATCAAGCAAAATGTCTGTATTGATGGTTAAGTACTTTCAAGAGTGAACTCCCGTCCTCAGAACCACCTACAGCAAGGTTACAATGCAGCAGGTACCCACAGGCTTACCTGTCTTCAGCGTCTCCCACACGCCGCGCGTCCATCCTCCTGGAAGCCTCCTCAGCCGAACTTCCGGTTACAACTACAGCGTTGCCATGGTCACAACTGTGTGCGTTCCATAGGCATCAGCTGTGCGTTCCACCGCCTCGAGCAGCCAGTCAGGCTGGGCAGGAAATGGATGTCCACTGCTTAGGCATGGAGTGAGACCTTTGGAGAGGCAAATTATACAGTCTCCGAGCGCCTCCTTATTTGGAAAACTACATTATGTTATGGACTGGGCACCGGAGCAGCTGAGAATTCAGAGTGCCGGCATACAACAAAGATATATATACGTTTTTTTTTGTGTGTGTGTGTGTATAAGCATTCATTAATTGTGCAAAAAAGTGGTGTAACTAGATCTCTCCCCCCCCCACCACTGCCAAAATAAGTTACTGACGTTCCCCCTACATTAACTATACATTATTTTACCTATATTCTCATTGCCAGGGTTTTGTTTGCCTGTTGACAGAGGATTCATGATCGTTACCAGGGGTTTCACCATAGGCGTGCTGGCGGTCCTGGAAGCTGGGCTTCCTGGCAACGCAGTGCTCCTCTGACAGATGCTAGAGGTCCAGCAGGATCTTTAGAATCTGGCACCTTTAAGGCAGTGGACAATTTTCTCTGCACAAGTAACATCTGCCCCACCGGCAGTGCACATGTTTTTGTCCATCTAAGAATGATTTTGTCAGAAAGAGTGACCTAGAATAAGGCCTAATATCTCCTCCAATTCCCCCTCAGCTACCCCCACACCCATCATCCTTCCACTCCAAGTATCCAACTCTGTCCTCCTACCGCCTGACTACAGATAAGGAAGTGCACTCCCTCATCTCATCCTCTACCTGCCCCTTGGACCTCCTCTCCTCTTGTCTCCTCTGCTCTTTCTCCCCTACTGGCTGCTCCCACCTTTGAGTGTCGACCTTATTCTTGTGTCAACCTTCTGGTAATGGTGACCTATGGTATGTTGACCATTTTCAGGTGCTGACCGACCATTAGTGGTCAAACTAATGACTCTTGATCTAGACATTGTCTATCCACTACTGTAATCCTCTGGGGTACATATGTCCAATATACCATAGAAATCCGGCTACTTTCTGTTAAGTTTCTCACCAGTGCATATGCATACAATAATATACCTAATAACCATTTATGTACAATTATATATTACTGCATTTTACCCAGTGCTTTAATACTTTTATCACTGTATCCAATATATTTTGCAGAAATTATTTTACTATAATTCTACACTCAACGATAAATCATGTTATGTACAGCTGATGTTCTGTTTTGTTACTGCATTCTGGCAAAAATACTTACACTTCCAGTGTGCCCTCTCAGCTGCTCCCTCCTTCCACCCACATGACGACCACGGGTTCGTGAGTGACTGACAGAAGAACTTGCCAGGAGTCTGGAAAAGACAGTGAGAACAGTCAGTGAACCTGGTACTTCTGGTTGAGGGGACAAGACAAGACCAAAGGCCAGGGCTGGTTCTGATCTGAGGGCTCTCTGCAAATCTGACCGCATATTTCTGTCTTTATTAGAGTGCTCAGAAAATGGATGGAAATTGACAATAAAAAAAAGAAACCCTACCGTTGTTTCGGCCGTGCCCACTGGAGACACTAGTGTGTATTAATGATGATTTCAACCAAAAGAGAAATAGTGACATTACGATTGTCCATTCCTAATGGGAGGGAGTTTATTCTACAGACAGTGCAGTCCGGCAGATTTATTAAGCTCGGTGAAGTGATAAAGAGTCTGTTTTTTATCACCAGCCAATCAGCTCCTACCTGTCATTTTCAAACCAAGCCTGTAACTTCACAGTTAGGAGCTGATTGAAAAAATGATAAAAAACAGACACTTTGGGGGAAATTTACTAAAGGAAATGTGTAAAAAATAGGTGTATTTGTATCCAGAAATACACTTATTTTTGACATTTACTATACCGAAAATAGGGCAATTCATATTCGTATTGATAGCACATCAATACGAGTACGAATTGCCATATTTTCGGGATAGTAAATGTAAAAAATAAGTGTATTTCTGGATACAAATACAGCTATTTTTTTTACAAATTTTCTTTAGTAAATTTCCCCTTTTATCACTTCACCGAGCTTAATAAATCGTCCCTGTTACACAAGAACAATAGTCACATGGGTAGCATGAGCCACTAGAGATGTGCGGACTCGGATTTCCCAGATCCGAGCCCGCACGGACATCATCAATCTGAGTCCGGATCCGAGCAGCGCTCAGAGCTTCCGCCTGACTCGGATGTGGGCGCGCAGGCAAAATGTCATCGCCCGGTGTTTGATTCTCGCGAGATCACGGAACCCTTACATTCCGCAACCTCGTGCCGCCATCTTCACTCCATTCTCAGAGAAGGGTGGGGTAGGGTGTGCTGCTGTTTATGGTCTCTGCTGGGGCCCGTGCTGCTTTGTACTGTGTCTCTGCTCAGTGTTCAAGACATCACTATTGCAAGGACGACTAGTGCTGTGTACTATCTCTCCTTTGTGCTGGGGCCTGCCTCTGCTGAATCTGCTCCTGTATAGTCAGTCACAGTGTGATAGTCCACTGGTGCTGCTAGTGCCACTGCCTGCCCTGCATTGCCTAGTACAATTAATTAATTCCAGTCTGCTCTCTGCTGTTGCCACTGGCTAGTGGCTACCAGTACCTTTGCAGTATATAATTCCAGTGTGCTGTTGCCCCTGACGACCAGTACCTTTCGCAGTATATAATTCCAGTTTGATGTTGCCACTGGCTACCAGTATTTATCGCAGTATATAATTCCAGTCTGCTGTTGCCACTGGCTACCAGTATTATTTATCGCAGTATATAATTCCAGTCTGCTGTTGCCACTGGCTACCAGTATTATATATCGCAGTATATAATTCCAGTCTATTTTGTTTCCTATAGGAACAGGAGAATGCGCTTATAATCTAGGATTCCCTTTGTCTATGGATGAGTTCAGATGATCAAGAACAATGGAGACTGTTTGCAATATAAAAGCAATAATTTGCATTTTATTTTTAAATAAACATTAATATTAAAAAGACATAGGCGGCCACCTAAAACATTTCATGTACATGTACAATATAAATATAAAAAGAAAAGAAAAAATGGAATGAAAAAGTGTAGACACAATGGTCAACACAAAAAAATGTATACACTGATGGTTTGGTATAATATACTTTGTGAGATGGGGAAAGCCACGGGACTTTCAGATAAATGTTCCACACTCAATGTAGTTGGAAGTGCCGACTTTGGCCCGTTAGTGGTGAATAAGTCAGGTTAGCCACATGCAGAGATTTTAAAGGAAAATAATTTTTCTCACCAGAGGACACTTTGTTTGCTGGGTTTTTAGCTGTAATTGCGTGCGTTTAGCATGTGAATCTCACCCTTGGTCCGGTGGTTGTGGTTGATGGAGTGTCCCGCTGGGAGGGGGGTCAGCGTACCGGTCCGAGCGTTGGAGGCAGCTCGTGGGTCTCTCACTCCCGCTGCTGCTGGTATGTGGACGGGCGCTGGCGGCAGGTACCTCTCACGTTTGCCGCACCTCCTCCTCCTGGCGTTCTCCTAGTTTGTGCTGCGGCTGGATGAACACAAATGCTGCAGTCTGTGGGTAAGGTGAAATGTCGTCCACAGGCTGTCAGGAATGATACGGGCTGTGTTGGCACTTGAAAGAAGCAGGCTGGGTCCACCTTTCTAACGCGTTTCGCCCGACTAGGGGGCTTTTTCTTTAAAAAAGCGCATTCTCCTGTTCCTATAGGAAACAAAATATATTTGTCTGTGTATTTCCACGGTAACACGTGGACATACACAGCTTTTTGTACTCACACTAGTACAATATTTGAGAATTGCAGCTAAATAAACAAAAATTACCAGTATTATATGAAATACTAATATACATATATATTATTTATCTATATATTTTTCCTGTGTATGGTCTATTAGCGCCTAATCTCCCCCTGTTTCCCAGGGGTATTCCATATAATTCCAGTCTGCTGTTGCCACTGGCTAGGCTACCAATATTTATCACAGTATATAATTCCAGACTGCTGTTGCCACTGGCTAGGCTACCAGTATTTATTGCAGTATATAATTCCAGTGTGCTGTTGCCCCTGGCGACCAGTATTATTTATCACAGTGTATAATTCCACTTTGCTATTGCCACTGCCTGCCAGTATTTATCTCAGTATATAATTCCACTTTGCTGTTGCAGCTGGCTACCAGTATTATATATTGCAGTATATAATTCCAGTGTGCTGTTGCCCCTGGTGACCAGTACCTATCACAGTGTATAATTCCACTTTGCTATTGCCACTGCCTGCCAGTATTTATCTCAGTATATAATTCCACTTTGCTGTTGCAGCTGGCTACAAGTATTATATATCGCAGTATATAATTCCAGTCTACTGTTGCCACTGGCTAGGCTACCTGTATTTATCACAGTATATAATTCGTTTGATGTTGCCACTGGCTAGGCTACCAGTATTTATCGCAGTATATAATTCCAGTCTACTGTTGCTACTGGCTACCAGTATTTATCGCAGTATATAATTCCACTTTGCTGTTGCCGCTGGCTATCTGTATTATTTATCGCAGTATATAATTCCAGTCTGCTGTTGACACTGGCTAGGCTACCAATATTTATCGCAGTATATAATTCCAGTGTGTTGTTGCCCCTGGCGACCAGTACCTATCACAGTGTATAATTCCACTTTGCTATTGCCACTGCCTGCCAGTATTTATCGCAGTATATAATTCCACTTTGCTATTGCCACAGCCTGCCAGTATTTATCGAAGTATATAATTCCACTTTGCTGTTGCAGCTGGCTACCAGTATTATATATTGCAGTATATAATTCCAGCCTTCTATTGCCACTGGCTAGGCTACCAGTATTTATCGCAGTATATAATTCCAGTCTGCTGTTGCCACTGGCTACCAGTATTTATCGCAGTATATAATTCCAGTCTGCTGTTGCCACTGCCTAGAGTGGAGATAAATGCTATTGAGGTTAATAATAGTGTAGGCGAAAAAAAAAACACATAAATTCTGTGATTTTAGTGTTTTTTTATGCTTTTAAAAAAAAAAATCAGAACCCAAAACCCAAAACATTGAGGGGGTGTTTTGGCAAAAACCAGTAGAACCCAAAACCCAAAACGCGAAAAGTGGCCGGTGCACATCCCTATGAGCCACTGCTGGTATGACTGTACTTTTTGGGGGGCTGTCCCACGGAGGGGGGCAACGGGTAATAGATGCTGTGCACATGCGCACAGCGTCTATTCAGTGAGACAGAGGAGCTGGGAGCATGGCCAGCAGTTTATACAGTGCTGGTCATATCCCTATAGTGACAGAAAATTTTGTATGGGACACACACCCTTCCGTGCCCATGAGCAGCTCTGCTGCGCAAGGGTCCCGATTCACAAAGTGCCAATGTTGGGAGGTATGGGTTATGGTTAGACTAAGGGGGGCATGGGGAGGATTAGGGTTAAGCTGTGGGGATGAGAGAAGATTAGGGTTAGGCATCAGATAGGGAGGGTTAGGGAAGTAGGGGAAGAGGTACAGTATATTTACCCAGCCCCTGTTTGATTCTGATCATCGAGATGCTGCTGTTGGCCTTCTGACTGCATGTGAGCATGTGACCAGAGGGCCTGTTGATGTCAACAGCTCTATATCTGGGCAGTTGCTATGGCAACACTAAGAGACTCCCCCAGACTCCAGCTGCTATAAAGACATAGGCCCTTATTCAAATCAGATCGCAGTACAAATTTGTTCTCAAAATGGGCAAAACCATGCAGGGGCGGATTGGTCTGCCGGGAAACCGGGCATTTTCCCGGTGGGCCGGCTTATTTGAGGTAAATTGCGGCCGCTCACCCTCCCTGCTGGGCCGCGGCCTGCCATCTACGTGCTTAGCAGCCGCGGCCGCAGCACTATGCCCTTATTAAACATGGTCGCGGCCAGCCCCATGTCACCCAAACTTAAAATGGCTGCGGGAGGGCTGGTGCGCATGCGCGGCTGCACACAGCCTCTACCGCGGTACTTGCAGGTTTAAAGGCAGAGCTGGGGATGGCGCCACATGCCTCTTCCACTGAACGACACATCGGCCCACCGGGGAGACACATTTTGTTGAGGCAGCAGCACCTCAGATGCCAGCAGCTGAAGCTAACAGGTGTTGCAGCGTGACATGCGTGTGGCTGCAGAGACTGTTCGGGGACCAGTCCAGGCAGGAATTAGCAGGTTAGTGCTCCCATCTTGGTGCCGGTTCCTTCTCCAATCCAGCGTCCTCTCTCTTTACTGCCACCCCCTCCCCCAATCCAGTGTCTCCCACCTTCTCTCCCCACCGTGCCCATTTCACTACCCACCTACTATAAAGCACGAGCCAGTCCAGTCCTCCCCCCTCATTCAGCCCAGTGTCCCCACTACTCCAGCCTTCTGTATCTCCTCTCACAATCACATTGCAGTTTCTTCTCCCACCCTGCCCATCCAGTGACTCCCCCCTTCCCTCTCAAACCTGCCCACTACCCATTTAACTGCCCCCAGCAAGAAATTCCAGCCAATGTAGTCAAAATCTGCCTCCCTCATAAAGTCCAATGTCCCCCTTTTTTGTCTATTGTCCCTCACATCCCCTATTATCTACCCACTTTTTCATCTAGCCCCCCCCCCCCCCCCCATTTGCAAAGCCACTCCATCCAGCCCAGTGTCACCTACTGTCTCACTGACCCCCCAAATGCAGTGTCTTCCACCCTGTCGGCCCATTTTCTCCCCCTTCCCTCCCCATCCAACTCAGTGCCCCTCTTCGCAATATCTAACCCATCTACTCCAGTGTCCCCCCACATACCACTGTTCTCATTACCCTGTATGTCAATGTATGTATTGGAGTTTCATAATGTCTATGGATAGCTTTCAATTGTTTTTTTTTATGCGGCCCTTGTGACTGGGTGCCCAATGGAGCATTTCAGTATTTCAGTTGTTTATGGGGGACTATTAATTATCATGCTTGTTACCATTTTGTTATGGGTACTGTGTAGCGGTGGCTGTGCCAGTCTGTCTGTAATTGATTTAAGAATGGGTGGTTTCTTATGGGCCAGTGCTCTTGGACACTCCCCCCAGTCTAAAGTACCAGCCAGCCCCTGATGGCAATGGTTTTCACTTTGCATACAGGACGCTGACAGCCTATCGCTGGTCAGCGTGTGATGTCATTGAGATGCTTGAGGGTGCGTGGTCACGTCGGGCCAGGCGTGCAGCACTTAAATTGGTGTTATAACGTAAGAGACATTTATTGTATTTCATGCCTGATTAAAATACCTAATTGGAATTGAAACGTTGCTTTATTAAAACCTGCTTATCGATTTTCTAAGAAAAATGTTTTGAGTGCTGCGATTCTGGGACTGTGTATGTATATATGTATGTATGTATGTATATATATATATATATATATATATATATATAATAAGAGGTGGGTAGGTGCGCGGCACTCAGCTTTCTCGTACAAGAAAATAGGACGACAGGACCATGTCGACGTGTCGTGTCAACGTTTCAGTGCTTTTATTTGTGCACTATCATCCTGGTGATAGTGCACAAATAAAAGCACTGAAAAGTTGACACAACACGTCGACATGTTCCTGTCATCCTTTTTTCTTGTACGAGAAAGCTGAGTGCCGCACCTACCCACCTCGTGAAAATGCTTACCTGAAGCTGTGGGGCACCGGTGAAAGCTATCCATTGCAACAGGAGTGCCGGTCCACCTGGATCTCTCTCTCTCTCTCTCTCTATCTATCTATCTATCTATCTATCTATCTATCTATCTATCTATCTATCTATCTATCTATCTATATATATATATATCTCATAATGTACATATGGGCTCATACTGTGTGGCATAAGGTGTACAGGTTTTTTTATAGAAAAAGGGGACCTCTAGTTATGGTGCATAATGTGTTTAAGGGAGGTGGCCCATACTCAGTGTCCCATTGAGGTGGCGGGGGGGGGGGGGGGGGGGGGCGTTTGGAGACTCCCTGTCACCCCCCTGTCTCTATCTCCCCAGCCACACAGGCTGCAGAATAGATGCTGTGTGCATGAGCCTATTCTGCAGCCTGAGGGGGTGGGGACATAGCCAGCAGCTCAGAGAGACACCAGCCATGCCTCCACAGCTGCAAAAATGGGACATGGCCTAGTTGAAACAGGCCACGCCCACATATCACTACGCCACGCCCCCTAAAAATCGGGCGCGCGTGCGGCGCGCAACAGGTCCCCGCACCCCCCCCCCTAACCATTAGGGCTGGTTTTGATTCCCAATCCGCCCCTGAAACCATGTGCAGTGCAGGTGGGGCAGATGTAACATGTAGAGAAAGAGTTTGATTTGTGTGAGTTATTTTGTTTCTGTGCCGGTTAAATACTGGCTGCATGATTTTTACAATTCAATTTAGTTTTCAGTTTCAGCACACCCCACCCAACTTTAACTCTCTCTGCACATGTTACATCTGCCCCACCTGCGGTGCACATGGTTTTGCCCATTTTGAGAACAAATTTGTACTGCGATCAGATCTGAATAAGGGCCATAATTAAGAACAAAGAGGATAGACATGGGTGTGGATCGTATTGTTGACCTGACTTAGGTCGAGAGTCATTAGGTCGACACAGTTGGGTCGACAGGCAACTAGGTCGGCAGGGTTCTAGGTCGACATGGGACAAGGTCGACATGGTTTTAGGTCAGCAAATGTGTTAGATCGACATGGGTTAGGTCAAAAGGTCGCAAGGTCGACATGGGTTTTTTCATTGTTTTTTGTCCCGAATGTCGACACAGTAGACATGGACACAGTTGGAAGTCAACTGCAGCCCCTCGCATCGCTCGCCGTATATAATTCCAGTCTGCTGTTGGCGCTGGCTACCAGAATTTATCGCAGTATATAATTATTACAATCTGCTATTGCCACTGGCTACCAGTATTTATCACTGTATATAATTCCAGTTTGCTGTTGCCACTGGCTACCAGTATTTATCACAGTATATAATCCAGCACCCGCCATTTTCACTCCAGTCTAGTAGTGGGTTGGGAGAGGGTGTGTTGGTGCTGCTGCTGGGGCTTAAACTTGAGCTTGACCATGAATGCAATATTTTTTTCGCTGGGGCTGTCTGCTGGGGCCTGTCTCCCTCAGTGCTGCTGTGCACTCTGTTCTCCTCCCTGTTTAAGGTGGGATCACCCTAGCAAGGAGGGCAGTCTAACTGTGTACTTGTAGTACTACTGTCTCCTCTGTGCTGGGGCCTACCTCTGGTGCTGTGCTGTACCTAATAGTGGGGCAGATGTATTAAACCTTAACAAGAGATAAATGCAAGGGTGATAAGGAGAGATAAACGTCCAGCCAATCAGCTCCTTACTGACATTTTTCAAACACAGGCTGTAACATGGCAGTTAGCAGGTGATTGGTTGGACATTTATCTCTCCTGATCACCCTTGGATTTATCTCTTGTTAAAGCTTAATACATCTGCCCCAGTATATACTATAATATTATTAATAATTTTATATATATATATATATATATATATATATATATATATATATATATATATATATAGTCCACTGGTGCTGCCTGCTAGTGCCTGCACTGAATAGAGGCTGCCAGTACCTATTCAGTCCACTGGTGCCACTGGCAGTGCTAAGTACCTAGTAGTACTACCTACCTACTAGGCTGCTATATTATTTAATAAAAAAAATAATACCTGTCCTGCAGTGCTGCGTGGAACTGTAATAAATAATTCCATGCTGATGGTGCACTGACGTGCCAGCCAGTACCTAATAATTAATTATTATAAATTCTGTTGGTGCACATACTGCATACTAGTATTGCTGATGTATCTACCTGTCTTGTGCCTAGTACTGCCGTATGCACCTGTCTGGTGCCTAGTACTGCCGTATCTACCTGTCTTGTGCCTAGTGCTGCCATAACTACCTGTCTGGTGCCTAGTACTGCCGTATCTACCTGTCTTGTGCTTAGTACTGCCGTATCTACCTGTCTGGTGCCTAGTAATGCCGTATCTCATTATCTATATATACTACCTGTCTCCTGGTGCCTAGTACTGCCGTATAATTCCAGGTGTGCTGCTTTTTTTATAATGAAAAGAATCCAATTTTTTATTTTTACTGCAGGAATTTATCTGCCGTATAATTACATGCCTACCACCATGTGTGCCGTATCAGTCCAGGGGTGCCGCCATCTGTGCTGTATAATTCCATGTGTGCTGTATCAGGTCAGGGATGCCCGCATGTGTGACATAATTCCTGGGGTGAGCCAAGTGTGTCATATAATTCATGGGTTGCTGCAAAGTCTGCTGTTTAATTCATGGGGTGCTGCTAAGTGTGCCATCACAGTCCAGGGGTGATGCTAAGTGTGCAGTATCAGTCCAGGGGTGAGCCAAGTGTGCTCTATTATTTATGGGGTGCTGCCGCTTGGGGGAGCAGGCGGCAGCGGGGGGCGTCGGCACCCGCATACCCCGTGGGGTCTGCAGGGAGCACACAGCCGGGCAAAAAAAACTGCAGTGCAGGGATTCAGAGGCGCTGTCCCAAGCTGTCAGTCAGCAGCGCCGGGAGCAGGAACTCCACGACCCCTCCACTACACCTCTCACATCATCCGCTCTGTGAGGTGACGGTCTGTAGCCTGTGAGTACTTGTGTCCCCTCCGGTGGCTATCTCCTTCCGCAGGGGGGAGCAAAATGTATAGTTACGCCACTGGGGGTGCTGCTAAGTCTGCTGTATCAATCCAGGGGTGCTGCCATTTTTTTAATTAAAATAATAACTCTTTTTATTGCAGGAGTGTCACTATGTGTGCCATATAATTCCATGTGTGCTGTGTCAGTCCAGGGGTTCCGCCATCTGTGCCGTATAATACCATGTGTGCTGTATCAGGTCAGGTGTGCCACCATTTGTGCCATATAATTCCTGGGGGTGAGCCAAGTCTGCCGTATAATTCATGGGGTGCTGCCAAGTGTGCTGTATTAGTCCAGGGGTGAGGCTAAGTGTGCCGTATCAGTCCAGGGGTGATGCTAAGTGTACACGAGAAACAAATTTCGACAGGCAGGTAGATGCGCCCTGGACTGCTGCTGTGTGTGTACTCTGTGGGTCACTACACCCCACTACAACAATATACCAAAACACAATTTGAGAACACACTTCAGCGCTATCCCTATAGAAAATAGCTCCTAAGCACAACAAAAGACTTGCTTGTAGAACTTTTTGGGTCTACTTGTGTCCTAAATGAGTGCTGTAGAGTAATTGGGGCCTTCTACTGACCTCCGTAGGGGTCCCTATATGCCCATAAAGGTATCTTTTATATTTTCTCTCCACGGTAGTCTCCTCTATATTTCTGTGACCGCCCGTCACTCACAAGCAGAATATAAAAATTACTGACCTGTGTTACAGGCCCTATGTGCATGTAACGGTATCTTTGCACTAGGATCACAATCTCCAACAATAGTTCGACACCCCGTATTCATTCAGTCATAAAACTTCATTCGTCTGGTGGAACAACACTCACCTCAATATGAGGCCCTATATGCATAGAGCAGTTTCTTTAATTCGGTCCTGATAAGGAAATTTTCCACATCCAGGATGCTCCGTATAAAAAGTATTTTATTCCACACGATATACAGGTAAAACAGACGATAAAAAGTAGATTAAAAAACAAATACACACATTGATGTGTGAGACCACACTGCAATCTCTCCCTGCATCCGGAACAGGGTGAGATGAGTTGCCAGGTGGAATTAAGCAAAAAAGTCTCACCATCAAATGTGCCCCCTTCTCCTCACCAACGCGTTTCGGGCTCAAGCTGCAGCCCTTTTTCAAGGTGTGAGGGGTCTATGGTGTGGAGTGGTATTTATACCAAACTCCCAAATAATCCTAAAATGATCTAGATTAAAAACTGGGGTGGAGTTAGGGGATGGTACCATTACAACACAACACCTAAATACCTTTCTAATACAGTGTTTCATACTCACTACGCTTCTAATCATGTTAAACATAATAAAGCATGCACATAATCCCGATATGGTACCGAAAGAGAGACATATATCGATAGCGAACATACATAAAACAGACTCAAATGAATAAACTCCCCTTCCGGGGTCACTTCCGTCTTTTCCAGAGCACTTGTCATGCACCTGTACATTCATTAGTGTTAGCGTCGCGTCACTTCCGGTAGCGCGATCGCTACTTCCGGTATTCGGGTGCAACAACTTGCTACATCCTATGGTTCCATAATGACTTAATGGGTGCACTCATCCTTCTTCCGGATGCTTGAACCGCTGGCTTCCTGTGCCTGGAACGCAGTAAATGGCTCTGTTGATTTAGTGTATTGCGGCCGCCATTTTGTGTGAGGGATTTCCATAGGACTCAATGTTAGCGCTTTTTGTCCTCTCATTTGGTGCCACCATACTGTAGCCTCATGCGGAATATGTCGCCAGTGAGCCAGGACAAAACAACATAAAACAGAGATGTTAATACACAGCACATCATAAGAAACACTTAATTTCGAATCCTACGTTTAACCCATTAGGTTCAATAGTTTTATGGGAGTAAATTTTCCTCATTTCAGTGCAGGCAAGACGTTTTTCTCTGTCATCAACCCTCCAGTTCTCCTTAATGATGTTTATACCACAAAACGAAAATAAGTGTTCTGTATTACAGTTATGTACATTTTTGAAATGCATGGAGACATTATGCGTCTCCGTGCCTTTCTTGATGTTTCTCACATGCTCGGCCATACGGGTTTTTAACATTCTTATGGTCTTACCAATATATTGTTTATGGCATGTGCACTCGATAATGTAAATACAGAATTTACTGTGGCAAGTAATAAAATCATCAATGGTGTGCCATTCATTAGTTTGCACCGATCTATACTGGTTTATTACCCTGCTGTCACTTTTGCATACTCTACACATTGAGCAGGTGCCGCACCTATAAAAACCCTTAGATTTTATGGGGTTTAAAGGGGACGGAGTGTTGATGGCACTCGTTACCAATAAATTTTTCAAGTTATTGGCCCTCCTGTAAATGACATGGGGTTTTTCGTCAACAAATTGTTTAAGAATAGGGTCACTTTTAAGGATCCCCCAATGTTTCTTAATAATCTTCTCTAATTGCTTAGATTGATTAGTATATTTTGTGATAAAATTAACACCCCTAATGCCGCTATTTTTCTCCGGTCTAGGGGCTAATGGTGTATGTCTAACAAAAGTTTGTACACACTCTCTACCTTTTTCTTTTGCTTTTGAAATAATACTTTGTTGGTAACCTTTACTTTGGAACTGCTTTTCCATTTTGTCCGCATGGACATCATATATTTCAACATCCGTGCAGTTCCTGCCTATTCTCTGGAACTGCCCGTTGGGTATGCTACGCAGCCAATTTTCATGATGATTGCTGCTGTAGCCTATAAACGAATTACAGTCTGTTTTTTTCTCGTAATTCCGGGTTTTTACAATGTTTCCCTCCACATAAATGTACAGATCCAGGAAATTGACATTAGTATTGCTTTTATCAAAGGTTAACTTAATATTGATCTGATTTCTATTAAGTTCATCACAAAAAGTATTCAAAGAAAGGTCATCCCCATTCCAAATAAACAAAATGTCGTCAATGTACCGCTTCCAGGACACCAGGCTTGCACCGAGCCGCAAGTTGTTAAAAATGCACTCCTCCTCCCACTTGGCCATAAATAAATTGGCATAGCTCGGTGCCAGCCTGGTGCCCATCGCGGTACCTGTTAACTGTAAATAAAAATCCCCATTAAACCAAAAATAATTATTGTTGAGTATAAGGGCTATGCCTTCCAATATGAAGTTTTTCTCGTCTGTGGATTTACCTTCTTTATCCAAAAAGTGTTCCACAGCTTTCAGCCCTACACCATGATCAATAATTGTGTACAGTGAGGTCACATCTGATGTGACTAAAGTGTAACCATTTTCCCACTGTACACCCTTCAACACTTCCAAAGTGGCTGGGGTATCTTTGAGGTAAGACACATTTTTTTGGACTAACGGTTGCAGCAATGTATCCAAATAATGGGACAGATTGGAAAGTACAGAATTCGTCCCCGCAACAATAGGACGTCCCGGGGGGTCTACCATGCTCTTGTGTATCTTAGGTAGAATGTACACTACTGGTATAGATGGAGTCTCAATTTTGATGTATTCTTTAACCTTCTCTTCTAGTACCCCCTTAAGAGTATACATATTCAGAAATACCTCCAATTTCTTACTGATTGCTGCTGTAGGATTACCCCTTAATTTCTTATAGGTTTTAGTATCCAGGAGCTGTCTGTAAATTTCTTTATTATAGTCTTCCGTATTGAGTATGACAATACTGCCACCTTTGTCAGCTGGCTTCACTATTATGTTTGTATTTTCCTTAAGGGTCTTAATTGCATTCCGCTCCCCTTTAGTTAAATTTAGATTTTTTGGGGGTTTAATCTGCATTTTGTCAAGATCATCCCTTACCAGCTTTTCAAAAGTTTCGACCAGACAGCCCTTCTTATGAGCGGGATAAAATGTTGATTTTTTTCTAAAGATGGACACTGTTTCAGTGGGGATCTCAGCCTCCACATCACCACTATCACCCAATTGTCTTTTCTCCTCAAAAAAACGCTTGAGTGATAATTTTCTTACAAATTTTTGAAGATCCACATAGACTTCAAACTTGTCAATCTTATTAGACGGAGCAAACTTTAAGCCTTTTTCCAGCAGGGAGCTCTCCTCATGTGTCAACTCATAGGTACTAAGGTTAACTATTTTTGTCTTATGGTCCTCTGTTGTATCGGGGTGATTAGTATCAATATCCCCCTCTATGTTAGTCACTATTGGTTTCCTTTTTTTGGACTTAATGCGACTGGACCTTTTTCCCCTTTTGCCCCTCTTTCTGACTTTTTTATCGGCTATCTGTATCTCGAGGTTGTGGGTCTCTCGTCTAAAAAACGCTCAGTGTCTCTAATTTCATGGAATCGGTTGGGAGTTTCCCAGGATGGATTGTTATCCCTCCAATTATCTTTTTGTTTATAATTGTTCTTTTTCCATCGTCTTTCTCTGGGTCTCTCCCACCCTTTTTCCTCCTGTTCTTCAACATATCTCCTATCTCTATTATCACCATAAGATGGGTTTCTCATTGGGTCCCCTCGGGGGGTATGGGCGTAATTATTGAGGGGATTTTTTCTTGGTTTAAATTTGTATGTATTATTAGGGAACCTTTTTTGTGTTGGCTCATCAGGCTTATCAATCTCC
This sequence comes from Crinia signifera, assembly GCF_055691185.1. Classification (NCBI taxonomy): domain Eukaryota; kingdom Metazoa; phylum Chordata; class Amphibia; order Anura; family Myobatrachidae; genus Crinia; species Crinia signifera. The sequence goes on from NC_139219.1 coordinate 209,243,299, forward strand.
ACTGTATCTTTTTTGACTATACGCTTTTCTTTATTGGTTATACAGTGTTGATTGCCCTTTTTATAATCATCCTTATCCCTCCAAAATTTCCTCTTTTTTTTAGCCATTAGATCTTTCTCATTTCTTTCTACTTTTGTTGTTACCATCTCCTCTAAATCTTTGTATTCTTTAGACTTTGAGTAGGGTTCTACTAGAGATTTGTAGATGGCTATATCTCCCTCTAATTTACGAAGTTCCTCTTTTTTCTGATCAACAATTAGCTGCATCAATTTAATTGAGCAGTCATCGAGGATCTTGAACCAGCAATCCATGAATTCTTTTGATTCATTACCAAATGAGGGAACTTTTTCGAGTCTCAAACCTCGAGGTACTATTTTTTCTTTACAATAGGTTTCTAAAGTGGTAAGTTCCCACCAAATTTTACCCTCACGTATCAAGGCTTTTTCCAATTTAAGCATTGCTGTTTCAAGATCCTCATCGGTAGTACAGACAACTTCATCATTACTTTCCATCTGGAAAGTCTCTTTTGCATACACATTACGCCGGCCCCTGTGGGCAAACATTATATTCAATGTAGATAGAGGTCGCTAAACACCTCCCTGTCTATTAGTGATAGAACAATGTACACGAGAAACAAATTTCGACAGGCAGGTAGATGCGCCCTGGACTGCTGCTGTGTGTGTACTCTGTGGGTCACTACACCCCACTACAACAATATACCAAAACACAATTTGAGAACACACTTCAGCGCTATCCCTATAGAAAATAGCTCCTAAGCACAACAAAAGACTTGCTTGTAGAACTTTTTGGGTCTACTTGTGTCCTAAATGAGTGCTGTAGAGTAATTGGGGCCTTCTACTGACCTCCGTAGGGGTCCCTATATGCCCATAAAGGTATCTTTTATATTTTCTCTCCACGGTAGTCTCCTCTATATTTCTGTGACCGCCCGTCACTCACAAGCAGAATATAAAAATTACTGACCTGTGTTACAGGCCCTATGTGCATGTAACGGTATCTTTGCACTAGGATCACAATCTCCAACAATAGTTCGACACCCCGTATTCATTCAGTCATAAAACTTCATTCGTCTGGTGGAACAACACTCACCTCAATATGAGGCCCTATATGCATAGAGCAGTTTCTTTAATTCGGTCCTGATAAGGAAATTTTCCACATCCAGGATGCTCCGTATAAAAAGTATTTTATTCCACACGATATACAGGTAAAACAGACGATAAAAAGTAGATTAAAAAACAAATACACACATTGATGTGTGAGACCACACTACAATCTCTCCCTGCATCCGGAACAGGGTGAGATGAGTTGCCAGGTGGAATTAAGCAAAAAAGTCTCACCATCAAATGTGCCCCCTTCTCCTCACCAACGCGTTTCGGGCTCAAGCTGCAGCCCTTTTTCAAGGTGTGAGGGGTCTATGGTGTGGAGTGGTATTTATACCAAACTCCCAAATAATCCTAAAATGATCTAGATTAAAAACTGGGGTGGAGTGAGGGGATGGTACCATTACAACACAACACCTAAATACCTTTCTAATACAGTGTTTCATACGAGAGACCCACAACCTCGAGATACAGATAGCCGATAAAAAAGTCAGAAAGAGGGGCAAAAGGGGAAAAAGGTCCAGTCGCATTAAGTCCAAAAAAAGGAAACCAATAGTGACTAACATAGAGGGGGATATTGATACTAATCACCCCGATACCACAGAGGACCATAAGACAAAAATAGTTAACCTTAGTACCTATGAGTTGACACATGAGGAGAGCTCCCTGCTGGAAAAAGGCTTAAAGTTTGCTCCGTCTAATAAGATTGACAAGTTTGAAGTCTATGTGGATCTTCAAAAATTTGTAAGAAAATTATCACTCAAGCGTTTTTTTGAGGAGAAAAGACAATTGGGTGATAGTGGTGATGTGGAGGCTGAGATCCCCACTGAAACAGTGTCCATCTTTAGAAAAAAATCAACATTTTATCCCGCTCATAAGAAGGGCTGTCTGGTCGAAACTTTTGAAAAGCTGGTAAGGGATGATCTTGACAAAATGCAGATTAAACCCCCAAAAAATCTAAATTTAACTAAAGGGGAGCGGAATGCAATTAAGACCCTTAAGGAAAATACAAACATAATAGTGAAGCCAGCTGACAAAGGTGGCAGTATTGTCATACTCAATACGGAAGACTATAATAAAGAAATTTACAGACAGCTCCTGGATACTAAAACCTATAAGAAATTAAGGGGTAATCCTACAGCAGCAATCAGTAAGAAATTGGAGGTATTTCTGAATATGTATACTCTTAAGGGGGTACTAGAAGAGAAGGTTAAAGAATACATCAAAATTGAGACTCCATCTATACCAGTAGTGTACATTCTACCTAAGATACACAAGAGCATGGTAGACCCCCCGGGACGTCCTATTGTTGCGGGGACGAATTCTGTACTTTCCAATCTGTCCCATTATTTGGATACATTGCTGCAACCGTTAGTCCAAAAAAATGTGTCTTACCTCAAAGATACCCCAGCCACTTTGGAAGTGTTGAAGGGTGTACAGTGGGAAAATGGTTACACTTTAGTCACATCAGATGTGACCTCACTGTACACAATTATTGATCATGGTGTAGGGCTGAAAGCTGTGGAACACTTTTTGGATAAAGAAGGTAAATCCACAGACGAGAAAAACTTCATATTGGAAGGCATAGCCCTTATACTCAACAATAATTATTTTTGGTTTAATGGGGATTTTTATTTACAGTTAACAGGTACCGCGATGGGCACCAGGCTGGCACCGAGCTATGCCAATTTATTTATGGCCAAGTGGGAGGAGGAGTGCATTTTTAACAACTTGCGGCTCGGTGCAAGCCTGGTGTCCTGGAAGCGGTACATTGACGACATTTTGTTTATTTGGAATGGGGATGACCTTTCTTTGAATACTTTTTGTGATGAACTTAATAGAAATCAGATCAATATTAAGTTAACCTTTGATAAAAGCAATACTAATGTCAATTTCCTGGATCTGTACATTTATGTGGAGGGAAACATTGTAAAAACCCGGAATTACGAGAAAAAAACAGACTGTAATTCGTTTATAGGCTACAGCAGCAATCATCATGAAAATTGGCTGCGGAGCATACCCAACGGGCAGTTCCAGAGAATAGGCAGGAACTGCACGGATGTTGAAATATATGATGTCCATGCGGACAAAATGGAAAAGCAGTTCCAAAGTAAAGGTTACCAACAAAGTATTATTTCAAAAGCAAAAGAAAAAGGTAGAGAGTGTGTACAAACTTTTGTTAGACATACACCATTAGCCCCTAGACCGGAGAAAAATAGCGGCATTAGGGGTGTTAATTTTATCACAAAATATACTAATCAATCTAAGCAATTAGAGAAGATTATTAAGAAACATTGGGGGATCCTTAAAAGTGACCCTATTCTTAAACAATTTGTTGACGAAAAACCCCATGTCATTTACAGGAGGGCCAATAACTTGAAAAATTTATTGGTAACGAGTGCCATCAACACTCCGTCCCCTTTAAACCCCATAAAATCTAAGGGTTTTTATAGGTGCGGCACCTGCTCAATGTGTAGAGTATGCAAAAGTGACAGCAGGGTAATAAACCAGTATAGATCGGTGCAAACTAATGAATGGCACACCATTGATGATTTTATTACTTGCCACAGTAAATTCTGTATTTACATTATCGAGTGCACATGCCATAAACAATATATTGGTAAGACCATAAGAATGTTAAAAACCCGTATGGCCGAGCATGTGAGAAACATCAAGAAAGGCACGGAGACGCATAATGTCTCCATGCATTTCAAAAATGTACATAACTGTAATACAGAACACTTATTTTCGTTTTGTGGTATAAACATCATTAAGGAGAACTGGAGGGTTGATGACAGAGAAAAACGTCTTGCCTGCACTGAAATGAGGAAAATTTACTCCCATAAAACTATTGAACCTAATGGGTTAAACGTAGGATTCGAAATTAAGTGTTTCTTATGATGTGCTGTGTATTAACATCTCTGTTTTATGTTGTTTTGTCCTGGCTCACTGGCGACATATTCCGCATGAGGCTACAGTATGGTGGCACCAAATGAGAGGACAAAAAGCGCTAACATTGAGTCCTATGGAAATCCCTCACACAAAATGGCGGCCGCAATACACTAAATCAACAGAGCCATTTACTGCGTTCCAGGCACAGGAAGCCAGCGGTTCAAGCATCCGGAAGAAGGATGAGTGCACCCATTAAGTCATTATGGAACCATAGGATGTAGCAAGTTGTTGCACCCGAATACCGGAAGTAGCGATCGCGCTACCGGAAGTGACGCGACGCTAACACTAATGAATGTACAGGTGCATGACAAGTGCTCTGGAAAAGACGGAAGTGACCCCGGAAGGGGAGTTTATTCATTTGAGTCTGTTTTATGTATGTTCGCTATCGATATATGTCTCTCTTTCGGTACCATATCGGGATTATGTGCATGCTTTATTATGTTTAACATGATTAGAAGCGTAGTGAGTATGAAACACTGTATTAGAAAGGTATTTAGGTGTTGTGTTGTAATGGTACCATCCCCTCACTCCACCCCAGTTTTTAATCTAGATCATTTTAGGATTATTTGGGAGTTTGGTATAAATACCACTCCACACCATAGACCCCTCACACCTTGAAAAAGGGCTGCAGCTTGAGCCCGAAACGCGTTGGTGAGGAGACTTTTTTGCTTAATTCCACCTGGCAACTCATCTCACCCTGTTCCGGATGCAGGGAGAGATTGTAGTGTGGTCTCACACATCAATGTGTGTATTTGTTTTTTAATCTACTTTTTATCGTCTGTTTTACCTGTATATCGTGTGGAATAAAATACTTTTTATACGGAGCATCCTGGATGTGGAAAATTTCCTTATCAGGACCGAATTAAAGAAACTGCTCTATGCATATAGGGCCTCATATTGAGGTGAGTGTTGTTCCACCAGACGAATGAAGTTTTATGACTGAATGAATACGGGGTGTCGAACTATTGTTGGAGATTGTGATCCTAGTGCAAAGATACCGTTACATGCACATAGGGCCTGTAACACAGGTCAGTAATTTTTATATTCTGCTTGTGAGTGACGGGCGGTCACAGAAATATAGAGGAGACTACCGTGGAGAGAAAATATAAAAGATACCTTTATGGGCATATAGGGACCCCTACGGAGGTCAGTAGAAGGCCCCAATTACTCTACAGCACTCATTTAGGACACAAGTAGACCCAAAAAGTTCTACAAGCAAGTCTTTTGTTGTGCTTAGGAGCTATTTTCTATAGGGATAGCGCTGAAGTGTGTTCTCAAATTGTGTTTTGGTATATTGTTGTAGTGGGGTGTAGTGACCCACAGAGTACACACACAGCAGCAGTCCAGGGCGCATCTACCTGCCTGTCGAAATTTGTTTCTCGTGTACATTGTTCTATCACTAATAGACAGGGAGGTGTTTAGCGACCTCTATCTACATTGAATATAATGTTTGCCCACAGGGGCCGGCGTAATGTGTATGCAAAAGAGACTTTCCAGATGGAAAGTAATGATGAAGTTGTCTGTACTACCGATGAGGATCTTGAAACAGCAATGCTTAAATTGGAAAAAGCCTTGATACGTGAGGGTAAAATTTGGTGGGAACTTACCACTTTAGAAACCTATTGTAAAGAAAAAATAGTACCTCGAGGTTTGAGACTCGAAAAAGTTCCCTCATTTGGTAATGAATCAAAAGAATTCATGGATTGCTGGTTCAAGATCCTCGATGACTGCTCAATTAAATTGATGCAGCTAATTGTTGATCAGAAAAAAGAGGAACTTCGTAAATTAGAGGGAGATATAGCCATCTACAAATCTCTAGTAGAACCCTACTCAAAGTCTAAAGAATACAAAGATTTAGAGGAGATGGTAACAACAAAAGTAGAAAGAAATGAGAAAGATCTAATGGCTAAAAAAAAGAGGAAATTTTGGAGGGATAAGGATGATTATAAAAAGGGCAATCAACACTGTATAACCAATAAAGAAAAGCGTATAGTCAAAAAAGATACAGTGGAGATTGATAAGCCTGATGAGCCAACACAAAAAAGGTTCCCTAATAATACATACAAATTTAAACCAAGAAAAAATCCCCTCAATAATTACGCCCATACCCCCCGAGGGGACCCAATGAGAAACCCATCTTATGGTGATAATAGAGATAGGAGATATGTTGAAGAACAGGAGGAAAAAGGGTGGGAGAGACCCAGAGAAAGACGATGGAAAAAGAACAATTATAAACAAAAAGATAATTGGAGGGATAACAATCCATCCTGGGAAACTCCCAACCGATTCCATGAAATTAGAGACACTGAGCGTTTTTTAGACGAGAGACCCACAACCTCGAGATACAGATAGCCGATAAAAAAGTCAGAAAGAGGGGCAAAAGGGGAAAAAGGTCCAGTCGCATTAAGTCCAAAAAAAGGAAACCAATAGTGACTAACATAGAGGGGGATATTGATACTAATCACCCCGATACAACAGAGGACCATAAGACAAAAATAGTTAACCTTAGTACCTATGAGTTGACACATGAGGAGAGCTCCCTGCTGGAAAAAGGCTTAAAGTTTGCTCCGTCTAATAAGATTGACAAGTTTGAAGTCTATGTGGATCTTCAAAAATTTGTAAGAAAATTATCACTCAAGCGTTTTTTTGAGGAGAAAAGACAATTGGGTGATAGTGGTGATGTGGAGGCTGAGATCCCCACTGAAACAGTGTCCATCTTTAGAAAAAAATCAACATTTTATCCCGCTCATAAGAAGGGCTGTCTGGTCGAAACTTTTGAAAAGCTGGTAAGGGATGATCTTGACAAAATGCAGATTAAACCCCCAAAAAATCTAAATTTAACTAAAGGGGAGCGGAATGCAATTAAGACCCTTAAGGAAAATACAAACATAATAGTGAAGCCAGCTGACAAAGGTGGCAGTATTGTCATACTCAATACGGAAGACTATAATAAAGAAATTTACAGACAGCTCCTGGATACTAAAACCTATAAGAAATTAAGGGGTAATCCTACAGCAGCAATCAGTAAGAAATTGGAGGTATTTCTGAATATGTATACTCTTAAGGGGGTACTAGAAGAGAAGGTTAAAGAATACATCAAAATTGAGACTCCATCTATACCAGTAGTGTACATTCTACCTAAGATACACAAGAGCATGGTAGACCCCCCGGGACGTCCTATTGTTGCGGGGACGAATTCTGTACTTTCCAATCTGTCCCATTATTTGGATACATTGCTGCAACCGTTAGTCCAAAAAAATGTGTCTTACCTCAAAGATACCCCAGCCACTTTGGAAGTGTTGAAGGGTGTACAGTGGGAAAATGGTTACACTTTAGTCACATCAGATGTGACCTCACTGTACACAATTATTGATCATGGTGTAGGGCTGAAAGCTGTGGAACACTTTTTGGATAAAGAAGGTAAATCCACAGACGAGAAAAACTTCATATTGGAAGGCATAGCCCTTATACTCAACAATAATTATTTTTGGTTTAATGGGGATTTTTATTTACAGTTAACAGGTACCGCGATGGGCACCAGGCTGGCACCGAGCTATGCCAATTTATTTATGGCCAAGTGGGAGGAGGAGTGCATTTTTAACAACTTGCGGCTCGGTGCAAGCCTGGTGTCCTGGAAGCGGTACATTGACGACATTTTGTTTATTTGGAATGGGGATGACCTTTCTTTGAATACTTTTTGTGATGAACTTAATAGAAATCAGATCAATATTAAGTTAACCTTTGATAAAAGCAATACTAATGTCAATTTCCTGGATCTGTACATTTATGTGGAGGGAAACATTGTAAAAACCCGGAATTACGAGAAAAAAACAGACTGTAATTCGTTTATAGGCTACAGCAGCAATCATCATGAAAATTGGCTGCGTAGCATACCCAACGGGCAGTTCCAGAGAATAGGCAGGAACTGCACGGATGTTGAAATATATGATGTCCATGCGGACAAAATGGAAAAGCAGTTCCAAAGTAAAGGTTACCAACAAAGTATTATTTCAAAAGCAAAAGAAAAAGGTAGAGAGTGTGTACAAACTTTTGTTAGACATACACCATTAGCCCCTAGACCGGAGAAAAATAGCGGCATTAGGGGTGTTAATTTTATCACAAAATATACTAATCAATCTAAGCAATTAGAGAAGATTATTAAGAAACATTGGGGGATCCTTAAAAGTGACCCTATTCTTAAACAATTTGTTGACGAAAAACCCCATGTCATTTACAGGAGGGCCAATAACTTGAAAAATTTATTGGTAACGAGTGCCATCAACACTCCGTCCCCTTTAAACCCCATAAAATCTAAGGGTTTTTATAGGTGCGGCACCTGCTCAATGTGTAGAGTATGCAAAAGTGACAGCAGGGTAATAAACCAGTATAGATCGGTGCAAACTAATGAATGGCACACCATTGATGATTTTATTACTTGCCACAGTAAATTCTGTATTTACATTATCGAGTGCACATGCCATAAACAATATATTGGTAAGACCATAAGAATGTTAAAAACCCGTATGGCCGAGCATGTGAGAAACATCAAGAAAGGCACGGAGACGCATAATGTCTCCATGCATTTCAAAAATGTACATAACTGTAATACAGAACACTTATTTTCGTTTTGTGGTATAAACATCATTAAGGAGAACTGGAGGGTTGATGACAGAGAAAAACGTCTTGCCTGCACTGAAATGAGGAAAATTTACTCCCATAAAACTATTGAACCTAATGGGTTAAACGTAGGATTCGAAATTAAGTGTTTCTTATGATGTGCTGTGTATTAACATCTCTGTTTTATGTTGTTTTGTCCTGGCTCACTGGCGACATATTCCGCATGAGGCTACAGTATGGTGGCACCAAATGAGAGGACAAAAAGCGCTAACATTGAGTCCTATGGAAATCCCTCACACAAAATGGCGGCCGCAATACACTAAATCAACAGAGCCATTTACTGCGTTCCAGGCACAGGAAGCCAGCGGTTCAAGCATCCGGAAGAAGGATGAGTGCACCCATTAAGTCATTATGGAACCATAGGATGTAGCAAGTTGTTGCACCCGAATACCGGAAGTAGCGATCGCGCTACCGGAAGTGACGCGACGCTAACACTAATGAATGTACAGGTGCATGACAAGTGCTCTGGAAAAGACGGAAGTGACCCCGGAAGGGGAGTTTATTCATTTGAGTCTGTTTTATGTATGTTCGCTATCGATATATGTCTCTCTTTCGGTACCATATCGGGATTATGTGCATGCTTTATTATGTTTAACATGATTAGAAGCGTAGTGAGTATGAAACACTGTATTAGAAAGGTATTTAGGTGTTGTGTTGTAATGGTACCATCCCCTCACTCCACCCCAGTTTTGAATCTAGATCATTTTAGGATTATTTGGGAGTTTGGTATAAATACCACTCCACACCATAGACCCCTCACACCTTGAAAAAGGGCTGCAGCTTGAGCCCGAAACGCGTTGGTGAGGAGAAGGGGGCACATTTGATGGTGAGACTTTTTTGCTTAATTCCACCTGGCAACTCATCTCACCCTGTTCCGGATGCAGGGAGAGATTGTAGTGTGGTCTCACACATCAATGTGTGTATTTGTTTTTTAATCTACTTTTTATCGTCTGTTTTACCTGTATATCGTGTGGAATAAAATACTTTTTATACGGAGCATCCTGGATGTGGAAAATTTCCTTATCAGGACCGAATTAAAGAAACTGCTCTATGCATATAGGGCCTCATATTGAGGTGAGTGTTGTTCCACCAGACGAATGAAGTTTTATGACTGAATGAATACGGGGTGTCGAACTATTGTTGGAGATTGTGATCCTAGTGCAAAGATACCGTTACATGCACATAGGGCCTGTAACACAGGTCAGTAATTTTTATATTCTGCTTGTGAGTGACGGGCGGTCACAGAAATATAGAGGAGACTACCGTGGAGAGAAAATATAAAAGATACCTTTATGGGCATATAGGGACCCCTACGGAGGTCAGTAGAAGGCCCCAATTACTCTACAGCACTCATTTAGGACACAAGTAGACCCAAAAAGTTCTACAAGCAAGTCTTTTGTTGTGCTTAGGAGCTATTTTCTATAGGGATAGCGCTGAAGTGTGTTCTCAAATTGTGTTTTGGTGATGCTAAGTGTGCCATATTAGTCCAGGGGTGCTAGTAAGTGTGCCGTATAAGTCTAGTGTTTGTGCCGCCCCACTTGTGTCGCTTATCATAGTTATCCAACTACTTCTGTGCAAAAAAAAAAAGTCAGAACCCCAAACCCAAAACATTGAGGGGGTGTTTTGGCAAAACCCAGTAGAACCCAAAACCTGAAGGTAATCAGAACCCAAAACGCGAAAAGTGGCCGGTGCACATCCCTATGAGCCACTGCTGGTATGACTGTACTTTTTTGGGGGCTGTCCCACGGAGGGGGGGGGGGGGGGCAACGGGTAATAGATGCTGTGCACATGCGCACAGCGTCTATTCAGTGAGACGGAGGAGCTGGAGCATGGCCAGCAGTTTATACAGTGCTGGTCATATCCCTATAGTGACAGAAAATTTTGTATGGGACACACACCCTTCCGTGCCCATGAGCGGCTCCGCTGCGCAAGGGTCCCGATTCACAAAGCGCCAATGTTGGGAGGTATGGGTTATGGTTAGACTAAGGGGGGCATTGGGGAGGATTAGGGTTAAGATGTGGGGATGAGAGAAGATTAGGGTTAGGCATCAGGTAGGGAGGGTTAGGGAAGTAGGGGAAGAGGTACAGTATATTTACCCAGCCCCTGTTCGATTCTGATCATCGAGATGCTGCTGTTGGCCTCCTGACTGCTTGTGAGCATGAGACCAGAGGGTCTGTTGATGTCAACAGCTCTACATCTGGGCAGTTGCTATGGCAACACTAAGACACTCCCCCAGACTCCAGCTGCTATAAAGACATAATTAAAAACAAGGAGGATAGACATGGGTGTGGATTGTATTGTCGACCCGACTTAGGTCGACAGTCATTAGGTCGACACCGTTGTGTCGACAGGCAGATATTTGGAGCTTTTAAAAAGCTCCAAATAGAGCGAAACGCGTTAGAGAGATCTTGCCCGGCAACCTTGGACCAAGAAGGGACCCCTTGCCAGTGTACCAGACCACGCAAATCTGTACGCTGATCATCACAGAGCCACAGACCCAGTGAGACTGTGCTGCTGCTGTAGGAGGGCGGGTGAGAGACGCCACTCCACAGAACTACGGGCTGAACAGATGCTGGACGTAGGAGACCCCAGGCGCGAGTGAGAGACGCAGCTTCTGGACTGACTAGAACTGCCGGCATTGGGTCAGCGTCTCAGCGTCTGCTAAACTGCGGGTTGTAGAACGGAGGGCTACGGACACATGTAACATCATCACAAGCTCTCCTGCCTCACTGCTAATTCAATATTCGCCCACCAATAACACCAAACCTGGAGTCTGTGAGTAATACCTAATATGTGCAGTGGATACAAAATTTCATACATTTGTCACTGATAAACGGAGATTGGACACTCTTTAACTGGCACACATCGTTGTCCCTCTTGGAAAGAGTTTAAAACAACTAATACCCCTTTCCCACTGCAGGCTTTACACGTGTAAATGCCGTTTTTTTAGCCTTTTTAAACGGCTAGAGCTGCAGTGGGAAAGCTCCAGGTTGCTTTACACGGGTAACAAATACCGGTTTTTGTTACCCGTGTAAAAAGCAGTGTTTTTAACGTGTAATAGCCGTTTTTTCGGCAGTGGGAAAGGGGTAGCCCTTTACCCGTTAAAAAAAAAAACGGCATGGGGTCCCCCCCCACTGCCGAAACCAGCACCAGGCTGAAGGAGCCGGGGCTGGTAATAAAAAATCAGGAAACCCGACAAATAGGGGTTCCCTGATTTTTTACAACCAGCCCCAGGCTCCAGGTCCGGGGCTGGTTCCCAAAATACGGGGGACAAAATGACTAGGGGTCCCCCGTATTTTAAGAACCAGCCCCAGGCACAACCAGCCAGCAGGGTAATGCCACAGCCGGGGGACACTTATGATATAAGTTCCCGCGGCCAAAGCATTAACCCTACCGACCAGTCAGCCTGGCCAGGGGCCCTGGGGGAGTGGGGACCCCCCCAATAAAGGGGTCCCCCCCCTCCAGGACTTACCTGACCAGGCTGAAGCCTGGTGCTGTCCCCGGTGACCCTGGAGCGGTGGTCACCGGGCTGATGGTATTGTGTAAAAAATAGAATAAAAACCATTGTCTTTTACTGGTGAACTATGAGTCCCAGCAAGCCTCCCCCGCAAGCTGGGACTTGGAGAACCACAAGTCCCAGCCTGCGGGGCATTAAAGGGCCCGCTGGGTCTTGTAGTTCCACAGTAAAAGAAAGAGTTAAATAAACACACTGACACACGTGAAAAATAAAAGTTTAATACATACATAACACATACATACTGATACTTACCTATCTTGAGCCCGTAGGTAGCCCTGGTCCTGATGTCCTGGTCCGTGTCGGCGTCTGTATCCAGTCGGCATCCCTGTCGGCGACGGCGTCGGCGGTCCGGAGTCCGAAGAAATCCATTTGGGAAGCTGTGGAAGGAAACCATACTCACCTGTCCCAGCGCGACGTAGTCCAGGTAAGGTCTTTGCAAAAAAAACAAACCGACACCCGAACCAAGCGGACTGACGGAGACGCACGGTGTGTTTGTTTACATCGTGCGGCTCCGCCTCCCGAATGCCGCTATTGGCCGCCTTGCGGCCTAGCGGCTCCTGATTGGCCGCTAGGCCGCAAGGCGGCCAATAGCGGCATTCGGGGGCGGAGCCGCACGATGTAAACACCGTGCGGCTCTCAGCTGTGTCCGCTTGGTTCGGGTGTCGGTTTGTTTTTTTTGCAAAGACCTTACCTGGACTACGTCGCGCTGGGACATGTGAGTATGGTTTCCTTCCACAGCTTCCCAAATGGATTTCTTCGGACTCCGGACCGCCGACGCCGTCGCCGACAGGGATGCCGACTGGATACAGACGCCGACACGGACCAGGACATCAGGACCAGGGCTACCTACGGGCTCAAGATAGGTAAGTATCAGTATGTATGTGTTATGTATGTATTAAACTTTTATTTTTCACGTGTGTCAGTGTGTTTATTTAACTCTTTCTTTTACTGTGGAACTACAAGACCCAGCGGGCCCTTTAATGCCCCGCAGGCTGGGACTTGTGGTTCTCCAAGTCCCAGCTTGCGGGGGAGGCTTGCTGGGACTCATAGTTCACCAGTAAAAGACAATGGTTTTTATTCTATTTTTTACACAATACCATCAGCCCGGTGACCACCGCTCCAGGGTCACCGGGGACAGCACCAGGCTTCAGCCTGGTCAGGTAAGTCCTGGAGGGGGGGGACCCCTTTATTGGGGGGGTCCCCACTCCCCCAGGGCCCCTGGCCAGGCTGACTGGTCGGTAGGGTTAATGCTTTGGCCGCGGGAACTTATATCATAAGTGTCCCCCGGCTGTGGCATTACCCTGCTGGCTGGTTGTGCCTGGGGCTGGTTCTTAAAATACGGGGGACCCCTAGTCATTTTGTCCCCCGTATTTTGGGAACCAGCCCCGGACCTGGAGCCTGGGGCTGGTTGTAAAAAATCAGGGAACCCCTATTTGTCGGGTTTCCTGATTTTTTATTACCAGCCCCGGCTCTTTCAGCCTGGTGCTGGTTACGGCAGTGGGGGGGACCCCACGCCGTTTTTTTTTTTTAAATTCTCCCCCCCCCCCCCCTATCTTTACACTGCTTAAACGGGTTTTTAAACGGGTAAGTGTGAATGTGACAAAAACAGCTTTTAAACGGTAATTTACCGTTTAAAAGCTGCAGTGGGAAAGAGTCTTTATGGCTCTTACCCGTTTAAAGACCCGTTTAAAAAAAACGGGTCTTTACCCGTGTAGGCAGTGGGAAAGCAGCATAACATTAGAGCCATACAAGCTCAACAAGAGCTTCTTCAATTAGAAATAATTATGTTTTATTAATTACTTTTTACACAATATAGGTGGCCACCGATTATTGAATGTGTATGTGAAAATAAATATTTTACTGTGAAAATTAATTTATACGAATTTAATACTTTTTAATAAATATATTTGTCGGTAAACAAGTGTTCAGTGGTAATTCAGACCTACATGCACCAGTATGTATTGTCCACCCGACTTAGGTCGACAGTCATTAGGTCGACACCGTTGGGTCGACAGGCAACTATGTCGACAGGGTTCTAGGTCGACATGGATGAAGGTCGACATGGTTTTAGGTCAGCAAATGTGTTAGGTCGACATGGGTTAGGTCGAAAGGTCGCAAGGTTGACATGGGTTTTTTCACTGTTTTTTGTCCCGAATGTCGACACAGTACACATGGACACAGTTGGATGCTTCGGGCACATTATTTTATTCTCCCACCTCGCCCTAGTAGATGGTAGGGCATGAAATACCACCCGTCGGCACATGTCGGCTCGAAAAAACTGTGAAAAAAACCATGTTGACCTCGCGACCTGTCGACCTAACCCATGTCAACATAACACATTTAGTGACTGATCAAGAAGGGGAAAAGCCTTGGGTTGAGAGGGAGCTCTCCCGTCCCCCACTGGGACCTCCGGGAGCCAGTATCAGACAGCCAGCGCCGCTTCACCAGGTAAGGAGGGCAGCTTGCCCGTCAGCTCGCTCTCCACAACTAAGCGGTGCCCTGTCTGTAGGGGGGTCCCCGCAGCACCCTCTCATCGGGACGCTGCTTCGAGCTGCCCACTATCTGCGAGCCCGACACCCTGGTCATAGCACGCAGGCACAGCCCCCCCCCCCCCCCGTTCTTGCCCCCCCTCCTGCTCCTCCTCACTGCCGGCGGAGTGCACATACTGCTGGTCCCCCATCCCCGGCACCGTGACCCGCACACAGCAGCATTAACTGCCACCACTGACTCGCTGTGGGGCTACCGGTCCGTGCAGTGACCTGTGATGCCCCAGCTGTGGGTATTGGGGAGACAGGTGCAGGGGATGCTGCCTGGACCACACGCATCACCTTCCCTCTGCCTGTATCCTTCCTGGACTCTGGAGTGACATTTTTTTGCCCAAGATTATGTTAAGACGGCCCTGCTTAAGTTGACACATGAAATAGGTCAAAATGGTTAATGTTGACATGGTTGGAAGGTTGACACAAGCATTAGGTAGACAATGGCTAGGTCGACAGTCAAAATGTTTTTCTCCATTTTTTGCCCGAATGCTGACATGGTGGACATAGACACTGCCAAGTGTACCGCTGCGCTTGCCATGCTCCGGACGCAGCTACACTCGGCACACTATTATATTCTCCCTCCACGTCCTAGTGGATGGTGGGGCATGAAATACCGGCTGCCGGCACATGTCAGCATAAATAACAATGTAGAAAACTCATGTTGACCTTTTGACAGTCGACTTAGTGTTTGTGTCGACCTTACAAGCATGTCGACCTTAGCCATGTCAACCTATTTCATGTGTCGACCTAAGCCACGATGTCAATCTTCAGTGGTCGACTCAATGCACGCTGACCTTATATGTGTTGATCCAACGCACATATACCCTCGACTCAGTGTGCTCCGTGTTAGATGCGCAGTAGCCAGTTAGTAAATCTGGAGGTATGACATCCCCCACAGAAATCTAGAAATGGAGGGGTCCCTCTGATAGAATCAATTCGGGGGATACTCAGTGCTGCAAGTAAGGGGGTACGGCGTGGTACGGAGTACCTGTAAGAAATATGTTGCAGGTACGCAGTACCACTTACCCCTGACCCACTGTCAATTCTATTTTTATTTTAAGTCTAAATATGATGCATCCGCAGCCCTCCCACCCAGCGTTATGATTGGTGCTGTATGCAGCTATCAGCAACTGCTGATTTAGCCTGTCACACTGACAGGCATCAGCGGCGCCGACAGCATGAAGAGCAGGCTCCACAATTATAAGCACAATTTGCCCGGCTCTACCCCAAGCAAGAGCCAACCCACCCCCAGTCATTCTCTGTTTCTCATTCCCTGTCTCCTGATGCCACGCCACTATTGTCATTTAGTCACTCCTCTTGCTTTGTGTAACCACGCCCCCTCATGACACATGACCACGCCCATTTTTGGTGGAGGCTATCAGTACCACCAAGAAAAAAATTCTACTTGCACCACTGGGGATACTAAATATTTGCGGTTAACTCTGGAAAACGGGTGTTTCAGGGGTGAATTTATGAAGCTTGGAGAAGTGTTATCTATGCCCATAAAGAACGTTATGAGCAAGGTGATAATGGTTCAGCCAATCAGCTCTTACCTGTCAATTTACATATTGTAGCTGATTGGCTGAACCATTATCACCTTGCTCATAACGTTCTTTATGGGGATAGATAACACTTCTCCAAGCTTCATAAATTCACCCCTCAGTGATTAACCCTCAAAAGCTTCTGTACCTCACCCCCGCACAGTGGTTGTGTTACTGTAGAGGGCAGGGTACCGGAGCGTAGCTTGTCTCTACTCAGCTAAGATATTATTTTTAGGCTTAAAATCATATTTTCTTATTTGGATGCTAGGAAGGAAAAAAAAGGGCATGCTGCTACTTGCAGTGCCGCTGTGGATGTGATCTATACCTCTCTAGTACGTTTCTTCTATGCTGGGACCCCGACGGTCTCTACAACGGAGCGCTCGGCATCAGGAGAGATGATCAAGGGACTAAGCTCAGCCAGCTGGGGACACCCGCCTATCCAATCAGATCAGCCCATACCATAGTAAATCTAGCGATCAATGCGGTGACAGATGTTCCACCCTCACACCCGGACAACTAGCAAGACCTAGCAGTATAAGAAGGCTGGGATTTCTATTTACTTCAAGTTATGGCTACTGCTGCAGATGGCCAGTTATTAGTATTACACTGTATGCTATGATTGCTAGTTACAGTAGGAGTCTCCAGATCACTCTCCCAGGGACGAATTTCAGCGTTTCCAACTTTAAAATCGACAAAGGTGTACGTTCTCCTGCATGCAAATCTTACACCATTGTGATCCAACCGGATTGCTGGGTTACATCTTGTGGCCCCGCCCTGTATATAATTCAGTGATTTTTGGCACTAGTAGCAGCAGTGACTGAGCGATCCAGATTGTGCACATCACTTCGCTGTTGCTGGGCTCTGTAACCTGCACATAGGGTAAGCTGCATATAAGATAAGATGCAAATAGGGTAAGCTTTTGTATTACTCTATTTGCAGCTATTTAAACCGCTCTCTACAGAAGTTATTGCAGAAGTTTGCTGAATCTTTGATTCTCTCTAGAAGATAACATATACTAATAATATATGTCCCCATGAAAGGCTTGTGATAACACCATGTGTATTCTGTACTGGTACAGATTCCAATGCAATGACATTTTTATAGTGCAAAATTAGAGTTCTTACTGCGGCATTGAATCAGACCAGTTATCTGCCTTCAGGCATTGTTCCTGCTAAAGAAGCATCTATGTAAGTACAATAACCTCTCCTAGTGACAGAGACACATGTAACATCATCACAAGCTCTCCTGCCTCACTGCTAATTCAATATTCGCCCACCAATAACACCAAACCTGGAGTCTGTGAGTAATACCTAATATGTGCAGTGGATACACAATTTGGTACTTATGTAGTATCTGGGCTGCCGATTTTTTGATTGTATGCCTTAAGTTAAGGCATACAATCAGATGCGATGCGATGCGATATCGCATCGCATCGCATACGATGCGATGCGATGCGATGACCCGATTTTTCCATAGGATTCAATGTTAAAATGGACTGAGTCCATTTTAACATGGAATTCAATGGGAAAAAGGGGTCCTTTTCATACCCCTACTATCCAAGTGGGCATGGAGTTGGATATAAACCTGTGGCGAGCGTAGCGAGCCACCGAGCCCGAAGCGTGGCGAGCGAAGCGAGCCCCGCGAGGGGACGGTATTCTGTGTCCCCTCGCGGGGCTCGCTACGCTCGCCACGCTTCGGGCTCGGTGGCTCGCTACGCTCGCCACAGGTTTATATCCAACTCCATGCCCACTTGGATAGTAGGGGTATGAAAAGGACCCCTTTTTCCCATTGAATTCCATGTTAAAATGGACTCAGTCCATTTTAACATTGAATCCTATGGAAAAATCGGGTCCATCGCATCGCATCGCATCGCATGCGATTTGGTCGGGTGCGATGCGATGCGATGGACCCGATTTCAAAATCGGCAGCCCAGTTACTACATAAGTACCCACAATTTCATACATTTGCCACTTATAAACGGAGATTGGACACTTTAACTGGCACACATCGTTGTCCCACTTGGAAAGAGTTTAAAACAACTAACATTAGAGCCATACAAGCTCAACAAGAGCTTCTTCAATTAGAAATAATTATGTTTTATTAATTACTTTTTACACAATATAGGTGGCCACCGATTATTGAATGTGTATGTGAAAATAAATATTTTACTGTGAAAATTAATTTATACGAATTTAATACTTTTTAATAAATATATTTGTCGGTAAACAAGTGTTCAGTGGTAATTCAGACCTACATGCACCAGTATGTATTGCCGACCCGACTTAGGTCGACAGTCATTAGGTCGACACCGTTGGGTCGACATGCAACTAGGTCGACAGGGTTCTAGGTCGACATGGATGAAGGTCGACATGGTTTTAGGTCAGCAAATGTGTTAGGTCGACATGGGTTAGGTCGAAAGGTCGCAAGGTTGACATGGTTTTTTTCACTGTTTTTTGTCCCGAATGTCGACACAGTACACATGGACACAGTTGGATGCTTCGGGCACATTATTTTATTCTCCCATCTCGCCCTAGTAGATGGTAGGGCATGAAATACCGCCCGTCGCCACATGTCGGCTCGAAAAAACTGTGAAAAAAACCATGTTGACCTCGCGACCTGTCGACCTAACCCATGTCAACATAACACATTTAGTGACTGATCAAGAAGGGGAAAAGCCTTGGGTTGAGAGGGAGCTCTCCCGTCCCCCACTGGGACCTCCGGGAGCCAGTATCAGACAGCCAGCGCCGCTTCACCAGGTAAGGAGGGCAGCTTGCCCGTCAGCTCGCTCTCCACAACTAAGCGGTGCCCTGTCTGTAGGGGGGTCCCCGCAGCACCCTCTCATCGGGACGCTGCTCCGAGCTGCCCACTATCTGCGAGCCCGACTCCCTGGTCATAGCACGCAGGCACAGCCCCCCCCCCCCCCCCGTTCTTGCCCCCCCCCTCCTGCTCCTCCTCACTGCCGGCGGAGTGCACATACTGCTGGTCCCCCATCCCCGGCACCGTGACCCGCACACAGCAGCATTAACTGCCACCACCGACTCGCTGTGGTGCTACCGGTCCGTGCAGTGACCTGTGATGCCCCAGCTGTGGGTATTGGGGAGGCAGGTGCAGGGGATGCTGTCTGGACCACACGCATCACCTTCCCTCTGCCTGTATCCTTCCTGGACTTTGGAGTGACATTTTTTTGCCCGGGGGCCCAAGATTATGTTAAGACGACCCTGCTTAAGTTGACACATGAAATAGGTCAAAATGCTTAATGTTGACATGGTTGGAAGGTTGACACAAGCATTAGGTAGACAATGGCTAGGTCGACAGTCAAAATGTTTTTCTCCATTTTTTGCCCGAATGCTGACATGGTGGACATAGACACTGCCAAGTGTACCGCTGCGCTTGCCATGCTCCGGACGCAGC
This sequence comes from Crinia signifera, assembly GCF_055691185.1. Taxonomy (NCBI): domain Eukaryota; kingdom Metazoa; phylum Chordata; class Amphibia; order Anura; family Myobatrachidae; genus Crinia; species Crinia signifera. The sequence goes on from NC_139219.1 coordinate 209,263,055, forward strand.
TACACTCGGCACACTATTATATTCTCCCTCCACGTCCTAGTGGATGGTGGGGCATGAAATACCGGCTGCCGGCACATGTCAGCATAAATAACAATGTAGAAAACTAATGTTGACCTTTTGACAGTCGACTTAGTGTTTGTGTCGACCTTACAAGCATGTCGACCTTAGCCATGTCAACCTATTTCATGTGTCGACCTAAGCCACGATGTCAATCTTCAGTGGTCGACTCAATGCACGTTGACCTTATATGTGTTGATCCAACGCCCATATACCCTCGACTCAGTGTGCTCCGTGTTAGATGCGCGGTAGCCAGTTAGTAAATCTGGAGGTATGACATCCCCCACAGAAATCTAGAAATGGAGGGGTCCCTCTGATAGAATCAATTCGGGGGATACTAAATATTTGCGGTTAACTCTGGAAAACGGGTGTTTCAGTGATTAACCCTCAAAAGCTTCTGTACCTCACCCCCGCACAGTGGTTGTGTTACTGTAGAGGGCAGGGTACCGGAGCGTAGCTTGTCTCTACTCAGCTAAGATATCATTTTTAGGCTTAATCATATTTTCTTATTTGAATGCTAGGGAGGAAAAAAAAGGGCATACTGCTACTTGCAGTGCCGCTGTGGATGTGCATTGTTGAAGATCTATACCTCTCTAGTACGTTTCTTCTATGCTGGGACCCCGACGGTCTCTACAACGGAGCGCTCGGCATCAGGAGAGATGATCAAGGGACTAAGCTCAGCCAGCTGGGGACACCCGCCTATCCAATCAGATCAGCCCATACCTTAGTAAATCTAGCGATCAATGCGGTGACAGATGTTCCACCCTCACACCCGGACAACTAGCGCCACCGAGCAGTATAAGAAGGCTGGGATTTTTATTTACTTCAAGTTATGGCTACTGCTGCAGATGGCCAGTTATTAGTATTACACTGTATGCTATGATTGCTAGTTACAGTAGGAGTCTCCAGATCACTCTCCCAGGGACGAATTTCCGAGTTTCCAACTGTAAAATCGACATAGGTGTACGTTCTCCTGCATGCAAATCTTACACCAGTGTGATCCAACCGGATTGCTGGGTTACACCTTGAGGCCCCGCCCTGTATATAATTCAGTGATTTTTGGCACTAGTAGCAGCAGTGACTGAGCGATCCAGATTGTGCACATCACTTCGCTGTTGCTGGGCTCTGTAACCTGCACATAGGGTAAGCTGCATATAAGATAAGATGCAAATAGGGTAAGATTTTGTATTACTCTATTTGCAGCTATTTAAACCGCTCTCTACAGAAGTTATTGCTGAAGTTTGCTGAATCTTTGATTCTCTCTAGAAGATAACATATACTAATAATATATGTCCCCATGAAAGGCTAGTGATAACACCATGTATTCTGTGCTGGTACAGATAGATTCCAATGCAATGACATTTTTATAGTGCAAAATTAGAGTTCATACTGCAGCATTGAATTAGATCCAGTTAAACCAGTTATCTGCCTTCAGGCATTGTTCCTGCTAAAGAAGCATCTATGTAAGTACAATAACCTCTCCTAGTGACAGAGAAGTGATTGCATAATAATGTGCCTCTCCTTGCCTTACATTACATGATATAGTTCTATTTTATTCAGTATGGGAGACTTATTCGCAGTTTTACCTATAATTTGTAAAGGGGGAAAAAAAAACATTGGTGTTGCCCACACTTGCCTACCTGACCCTCTCCTTTAGGGAGAAAATGCTCTGTTCCTGGACTTCCCTGGTAATGTATGATTGCCATCACCTGTGGTGAAACACCTTTCTTATCAATTACCTAGCTCCTCACAGGTGATGGCAATCATACATTACCAGGGAAGTCCAGGAACAGAACATTTTCTCCCAGAAGGAGAGGGTCAGGTAGGCAAGTATTGTTTTGACCAGGGTTGCCTACCTGACCCTCTCCTTCAGGGAGAAAATAGGCATACCCATCATTGCCTTTGCCATCGATGGCGAAAGTGCAACTGACCATCGATAGTTCATAACTATCCAATGGATATCGATGGTCATCCATTTTCTTTGATTGATTGGCCTCTGGGGGCGGGGATTTGCGGGTGCCAGCTATGCTCCGTGTCCCGGCTCCTTGGGTAAAAACCAAAAACGAAACTATTCATTTAAGCTTGACATCGATGGTGGGAAACCATCTGGTTCTCCCCCATCGATGTCAAAACTATTCGACATCGGCCATAAACCATCGATTATTTCAAATCATCGATGGTCGATGGCTATTCCTAGGAGAAAATGCTCTGTTCCTGGACTTCCCTGGTAATATATGATTGCCATCACCTGTGGTGAGCTAGGTAATTGATAAGAAAAGTCTTTCCCCACCATTCATCAGACCTCCTGCTAGAAAATGGCAATTAGCATCTCATTTCCTAAGGTGGCCATACACTGCTGCAAAATCTCCAGGCAGTGTTTGGCCATCCAATACCTCTTGAGCTTCCCAGAATACATTCCATGGACTCCTTTGACATGCGATGTATCGCATGCGACCCCATTGCCTGCCACTTAGAGGTGATCAGAGTTGTAGGTGGGACGTGCAGCAGGTCTGACCTCCGTTTCCTGTCTCTAATGCGTAATGGGACCACGCATCGACCCGATTGGATGTCAAACACATCCAATTTGGGCTCATTTCACATGATTTTCTCATTTCAATTCATTGAAATCGGGCCCAACTCGGACTAGTGTATGGGGGCCTTTGAGTCACAGAAGCTGGTGATTCCTTCCCCAGTCATACAGAGTAAGTACATTTATCCCTTTAAAATCAATTTGATCACTTCTTAAACATAAATACATTTAACTATGCATAGAGCACTACATATAAATGTTAAAACACGCCCATTGTCATTTAAAGATGGCGCTGCAACCCCTTCAGTGCTATGGCATCCATTTTGTCCATGTAGGCTGGAGTCTTCGGCCACATTGACCTTTGTGTGTTCCCCATCTTAGCTTGCGAATGTGTCTTGGTATGGAGCTGTAAAGGCTTCAGCTGCTTACTTACAATGCAGCCTGAGCAATCCTAGGACTGTTCAAAGAAATGATGGTGCGTCTTTGCACACAAGCGGCACATCAGACACTGCCAGTGGGCACATCTCTGTACAAATACCCACAGCTGTTGTATTAGCATATTTTTGCTGATCCTATGATGCGTCCGATTTCATACAGGCCCCAGATGCTTAATAAACTCTTTACTTCCATTACTGGTATTATTCAGAGATTACGGTTTTCTCATGGTTTATGTGGTGTTTTATATGTGGTAAATAGACCCCTTAGCTTTAGTAGTGGAAAGTAGTCTGGGAAGATCCATATAATCGGACTACAGTCATTTGCATTTATATAGTTTATACACTTGTACACTACTAGAATTACATTTTACAAACACAACTGAATAACATAGAGGTTGCACTGTATATTTGACCAGCTATAGTATGCCTCTTATCTGTTTGTACACATTGGGATATTTGCTAGAAGATTTTGGGCGGGATGTTCTAACATCCCTCTAACGCCCCCCTTCGCCGGGCATCGCAATATTAATAACCACATATGTTCTAACATATGCCGTTATTAACGCAAGGGACAGCTCTTGTGATAAGAGCTGTCCCTTGCGATGCGGCGCCGGTGCTGGACTTCCGGGTCTGTGACCCAGGAGTCCATCTGCGCATATGCAGAGCACGGCGCCAGCCGCAGGGTATGCTGGGAGGGATCCGTGACGATAGTGGGGGTATGAAAAGGTCGGAAGGACGCGTTCCGCCGCCCCTCGCGGGACTCGATGCACTCGCCACGCTTCGATGTGGCGTGAATAGTGGGGGGGGCCCTAAATCACATTAATAAATTACATTGTATGTCATTTAATTGTATAGTACATTAAATGGCATCGCAGCCTGTAACATAGGATCCGATATCGGATGCGATCGCACCCGATGTATGTAATGTATTCACTGCCAGAGAGCAGTGAAAAAATTACATAGGAAAATCGCATCGCATGCCAAGCAAAAATGGCATGCAATTTTCTTACGCAGAATAGCCCACTAAGCTATCTGGGAAACAAGTACCAAAAAAATTATATTCCATTTTTTCAAGGGTTTAAATGAAAAATAAGCTAATGATAAGAAAGTTCTCTCTCCAAGTTTAGAAACTTTTATCTGTCCTCATGGCCTCTTCTAGACCTATCCACACCCATAACCTATCAGTGTTTTCAAGTTTACAGCTGACCCTACATTACCCATGTTGACATTAAATGCACCAGTTGTATTTATGTAATGCATTTAATGTCAACCCGGGGAACTGTAAATGTGAAAATACTTTACTAATGCTTTTTAGGGGCCCTAGGGAAACTAATGGTGTGTACACACGTGAGTTGTGCCGTGCGATGCGATTCCCGATGCGATCATATCGCATCGCACGGCATGCATGCGATGGCATACAATTTTGGCTATATAGTGCAGATCTGCACTAATATAGTCAAGGCAGCCAAGACTATCTATCTTTCGATACGGGAGCGCGCATCGGGATTGCAAAGGTTAAAACCCTTGCGATCTGCGTGCGATACCGATGTGATTCTGACTATAAAGTCAGAATCGCAGGGTGATTGTACCTGTGTGTACACACCATAAGTTGTTTGGGCCCTATCCATTAAATGACCCCCTTATTTGCCCCCCCCCCCCCTCCCAAATATGGCCACAGTGTTTCCCTTCCCTGCAACACCGCTTGGCCTCCCTTCACCCCCCCATGAGTACTCACTTCCCATGGTGGTCTCATGCTTCTGACTCTGTTCTGAGCATCGCCCGAGTCATGATGATTTGTCACATGATGCTGGCTGATGAGGGTACTCAAGCTATTCTGTGCTAAATGTAGTCAGTTTGTGCATGTGGAACCTAGACCTACAGCCATGACCTAGGGTGGGATGTACTAACGCGAAAATGCGGTAAAACCCTGTTTTACCGCATTTTCCTATGTATTAAAACCCCGTCGCCACGTTACCGCAGGGAAGGGTATCGCCACCTTTGGGTGGTGATACCCTATAGAAGCCTATGGGCTTCTTTTCGTCGCCCGACGCCTCCGCCGCAAACCCGCCGACTCCCCCTCCCTCTTGCTTACCTGGTCCAGGTCCTCCTGGACCCGGAAGGTAAGCCCTGTCTCCCCCTAGTAACGCAGCCGGACGTCCTTCCGGCTGCAGGGGGGAGGAGGAGGCGCCGGGGACAGCCTGCTTAGCTGTCCCCGGCGTGAGAGGAGAGCCAGGCGGCAGGGAGATGACGGAGACCCCCCCGCACAACAGTGTACAGGTATCGCGGGGGGGCTCTGTCACCGCATCGCGATGCCAGCCGCATATGTTAGTACATATGCGCTGGCATCGCTGCGGACAGCCGGTGAAGGGCGGCGATGTATATTAATACATCCCGCCCCTAATCTGTTCTCAGCAATTGGAGGCAACTCTGCATGTGGCATCCCAAGATCACATTCCTGTTGCTTTCATTTACCAAAAATGTAAAACATTACTGTATGAACCTTTTTTGGGGCTGTTTATCAATGAAGATATATATTCGGAGCATGATTGAGGAAGTATTCACCATCTTCTGATGGCTTACCTGTGGGATGCAGCCCAATTTGTGGATCCCTTTCAGGCTCCTTCTGGGTGGGATGTACTAAAGGACATTTTTTCAAATGTAATAAGACCCAGCCGACGCATTTTCACTGCACAGGCAGTGTTCATTCTAGCACTCGCCATCTTTGAAAACCCATGCAGTTCCTCTTCCATTCCTGGGGTGTCGCTGCCTGCTGTAGTGCTTCTAGCATAGTGTGGTCTGTATATCAGCACTGATATGCAAACCAGAGCTGTGCTAGAAACACCACAGCAGACAGCGACACCCCAGGCAGGGAAGAGGAACTGCATGCGGGTGCTAGAATGAACACTACATAGTGTATAGCCATCCAGGTGGCTGACCGCACTCCCGGGCATGCCTCAGTCAAACTCCTCCTCCCCCTAGCAACACAGCAGGAGGTCCTTCCCGCTGTAGTGGGTAGGAGGAGGCGCCCAGGACATCTGCTTCCCGGTGAGGGAGAGCCCGGGGATGGGACTGAGACCCCCCCGCACACACATCACAGGTATCGCTGGGGCCGCCATCACTGCACTGCAATGTTGATCGTATATGTTGGTAAATATGTGATCAACATCGGTGCAAGGGGCGGCAATGTATTTTAATACATTCCGCCATCTGTAGGATATCGGGGCTTTGTACACCTGTGTAAACGGTAGTTCACCCAGATGCACTAGCACTGCCGGGTCAGACTCAACTTAGCTATCTTTTACTGCTATGAAAGTAACAGTGAAAAGATAAGTGGAGACAGCAGATTTTCGGACCATGATAAATTGCTCCGGCCCCGATAATTAACATGATGAATAACTTTGAGAATAATGGTGTTATATCACTAGGTAGAGAATAATGGCATCTAGAGATTTTTTTTTTTCATATTTCACAGTAAACAGGTATTACAGAGTTAAAAAAAATAGTGAAAATATTTGAGAGCAATTTTTCCTTTATAAATATGCTTAGAAAAAATAAATATATTTTGTAGTGTAAATCAATCCACATATTTTGCTCGTCTATATACCCGTGCGTAATTATTTGTATGCTAACTTTTTACTATACATGGATAACATTAAACTGTTACCAAATATTCTGATACCAAAATGAAATCATTTGAACTTAATTGGAGGTAAATTTAACTTTGGTGGATTTTCTGTGTTTTTATTTTTTTAGTCTTCATTAGTGGAGAGCTCAGGCCATTTTCTTGTAGCACAGCAGGCAGTTTAGCCTACCTTCCTGGGAGTCCTGGAGGTATCTCATTATGTAGATATGTCAGGATACACATATCCAAAATGCAAATAACATTATTTACCCTTTTATCCACCTCATTATTTCATATGACAGGTTCAAACTAACATCAGTACTAAAGAGGTGCAGTAACAAATTAATCAGCATTCTGGTTGTTTAACCATTTTTAGCATGGCCAAATAGCAAAATTGTATAAGGGCATGCTGGGATGTGTAGTTCCTCAACAGCTGAAGGGCGAAGGTTCCCCATCCCTGTTTTAAGGAAAGAAATTGCCATATATTTGGGACTATTATATGAAATTATACTATATAGATTGTAATTATTTCAATCAATTGCATGTTTTTTAGGTAAAGTAATCATGTCTACAACGCCAGTACTTCACTACTTCGATGGACGTGGAAGAATGGAGTGTGTTAGGTGGCTATTAGCTGCAGCTGGTGTTGAGGCAAGTATAATCACATAATGTAATGTCACAGGCCTATGAGACCTAAATGACTGGTGTTCTCCTCACCAAATAATGAACAGGACTTCAGGAAAAGTTTAGTGATCAGGGCCATCTTAACGTATAGCCACACTGGTTAGGTGCCCAATACCTTGCCTGGTCACTCCCTGAAAACAGGGGTGAGACACCCCAGTTTCAATAGACCACAGCCATCCCTACCCGCGAACACATTTCCCTGTCAATGAAGCAGAGGCTTTTGCAGTTTTACTATGCGATCGCTAGACCCATCTTGCATTTGCGCAGGAACACCGGGAAACTGTGCAGGAGGTTGCAAGTGCATCCCCTTCTGAATCTCCCCCTTTAGACCTACATTTCCTACATGGCCATCGATAATTTTTTTTTTTTTAATAGATTTTTGGTTTTGGCAATTATCCCAACTTTCCCACCAAATCAATCCTTATTCCTTGGTAATTGCAGAACTTTTCATGTAGCTGTTCAACTAACACCAAGCATAAAATATATAAAGACGGGTAATAGTAATTATGTTAATTTACTGAAAATATAAGAGGAATCACCATTTACATAAATGGAGAACCAGGTACAAATGACCGATGTTAGCTGTACTCTGACAGCAAGAGATGAATGTGAATTCACAATTGAAGATATCAGTCTATCCTAGTTTCTAGTGCATTCTGGCATTTCTAAAACTGCAGAAATTAGCAAAAAGAGATACTTTCACGGCGGCAGTTACGTAGTCAGTGTAGTGTCCCTGTCAGTATCAGCGTTGTGTTCCCGCAGCCAGCGTAGTTAGCTTGTGTCTGCGACTGTTTGTACGTTCACGCCTAACCGGAGCTTATACAGTTAGCGTAGTCAGTCAGCGCTTATAACATTGTGTGGGAGCCATTGACCATTTTTAACCAGACACCATCTAAACGACACTAGGTTTATGATTACTAAACCGGATACACATAAAGGTAGTTTGGCATAACTAAATTACGCCCCAATCTCTAGCATTCCTAACAGCCATATAGAGGTGACACATCCAGTCCGGCTCCAAAAACACTTTCCTTACCATTTTTAACCTGCCTGACATGACAGTTCCTGAAACACCTCCACTATCCATGCCAGCCTGAAGCGTGGCAAGCGCAGCGGTACGCGTCCTCCCGACCTGTTCATACCCACACTATCCACGTCGGTGCGGAGTTGATTTTATAAAGTGTGGCGAGCCATCGAGTGGATGCGGAATACACGTCCCCACACGGGGCTGGCCACGCTTCGGGCTCATTTTATGCGGCCACTAGCCATGCTTCAGGCTTGGTGGCTGCTGGGCTCACCACACTTTATAAAATCGGTACTCTTTACCTAGAACGGCGCCCATCGCGACCATCGCATGCACTAAAAAACGGGTGCGATGCGATGGCCGCGATTTCCCATAGGGATCAATGTTAAAAGTGTGATTCGACGCGATTTTAGTGTTCAATGGCTCAATGGCCGCGATTTTTCCATAGGAAACAATGTTAAATGGGCCACAGAGCCCAAATAGTCACCCTAAAGTCAGAAATGGCCCCCACAATTGTCAACGCCACCCCACGATCAACGTCAACCCGAAGCGTGGCGAGCGGCGGCGGTACGCGTCCTCCGACCTTTTCATACCCCCACTATCCACGTCGGCGTGGAGTTGAGAATAGAATAGTGTGGCGAGCGCAGCGAGCCACCGAGCCCGAAGCGTGGCGAGCGGACACGGATACCTTCACAGGTAAACGCGTCCCTTCGCGGGCTTCACAGGTATCCGCGTCCCCTCACGGGGCTCACTGCGCTCGCCACGCTTCGGGCACGGTGGCTCGCTGCGCTCGCCACACTATTCTATTCTCAACTCCACACCGACGTGGATAGTGGGGGTATGAAAAGGTCGGAGGACGCGCACCGCCGCCCCTCGCGGGCTCGCTGCGCTCGCCACGCTTCGGGTTCACGTTGATCGTGGGGTGGCGTTAAAAATTGTGGGGGCCATTTAAGACTTTAGGGGGACTATTAGGGCTCTGTGGCCCATTTAACATTGTTTCCTATGGAAAAATCGCGGGCATTGAGGCATTTAACACTAAAATCGCGTCCAATCACACTTTTAACATTGATCCCTATGGGAAAATCGCGGGCATCGCGTCGCACCCGTTTTTTTAGTGCATGCGATGCCCGCGATTTTTTACCCCCGATGACCGCGATGGACATCGTGGGCGCCGTTCTAGGTAAAGAGTACCATAAAATCAACTCCACGGCGACGTGAATAGTAGTGGTATGAACAGGTCGGGAGGACGCATACCAATTTCGCTCGCCATGTTTTGGGCTGGCATGGATAATGGCGGTTTGAAATGGGCGCATTTGCCAGTATGTAACATGGAGCACAGGCAAATGCATTCTTTATTGTGCATCAGACACACTTGCACACCGCACCCCCCCTTTGTGCACGACACTAGCCCTGTCCATCTCCCTGAAGTGGACACAGGCAGGGTTGCTGTACCCTGCCGCAAGATTTACTGAGACGCACAAGCATATGAGGTGCTTGTGCGTCTCAGGCAGATGGAGCACCTCTCCGCTGGTGCCCGCATGATCGCTTATCCACCTGAGTCCGCCAGCGCAGGTGATCTGGCGGTTACCGGCGCTGTGTGACAGGCGCTCACTAGGCTTGCCGGGGACAGAGCTGCAGCTCGCGGGGACAGTACGGCGACTACGCTGCCTGACAGGGACACTACGCTGACTACGCAGGGCTGCTGCGGGGACACTACGCTGACTGCGCTAGGCTGCCTTTGGGCTACGCTGAGAGCATAGCATAAGGTGCCACCGTAAAACTACACAGTTACCGAAAAAATATATTTTGGACAAAAAACATCTTGAAAATATATTTCTAAAAAACAAAAAACCTCACTTCTTTTACCTGTAGTCAACTGAATTAAGGGTGGATCCTGTTTAGTCTTGCTCTGAAAGGAGCTGCAACATGAATGACAATATTCTGATAGGTCAGACTCCGAGCAAGAGAAAACCAGACTGACGGGTCATTAGCCTACACTTTTTAGTACATTTATACAATGAAGTTTGCTAATGGTTATACTTACACTCTATGGGGGTTATTCTGAACACAGAAACAATAGAACCCCCAAATCTCACTCTCTCTGCACATGTTACATCAGCCCCACCTGCAGTGCATATGGTTTTGTCCATTCGAGTGTGATTGTGGCCTTTCCGAGTGAACCAGAATAACCCCCATATGCAAATTTGTCGAACTGTAAATATGCCATAATACAGTATGTGTCACATTTGATAGACTTTAATATTTCTACTTTTGCATTTACAGTTCAAAGAGGAATATGTTGAAACAAAGAGTGATTATGAAAAGTTGCTTAAAGGTACAGTATGTTTTATTATGATAGTCAGTTTTCGGTCCTATGACCACCATTGGGAACCTTGAAAGACAAATAAAAGAATCCTTTACTTATAAGGATCGCAATTCGGCATCCTGCTCGGTACAGAGGTGAAGCAGGAAGTGATGTGTGGGTATGATAAATGTATCCCATTGTTCCTACAGCTCAGGTGGTGGGATCATTTTGTTTCTTGCCACCTTTAAGTCTAAAGAAGAATGGTGACAATGACATGCAGACCATAGTTGCCTACCCTCCTGCATTATACAGGAGACTCCCTGAAATAGCAGCAATCTCCCTCATTTCACCTAGCCCACATTATGTTAGAGTTTTGGGGGACAAAAAGGAATGAGAGAGATACATTTACCTTGAATCATCATATCGCCATATCCCAGTATTGGTGACAAAACACAATGATCCCTATGGCTACATGCATCTTGTGGCCATTTATATGGAGCCACATATAAAACACATTAAATGAACAATCCCTGACTCGTATCAGTGACTTTTGTTTAGCATGTACAGTACAGTATAGTATCTGTTACTAACGGCTTTGGGGCTCATCTACATTTGGATGTAAGTCATTTTAGAAGATGCCTCTCAGATGTAGCAGTACACCCCCACACTTCTAGGTGCCACGTTCACAATCTCTTTTCACCATCTCTCCATATATGGAACTGGATCAATGTGAAAAATTCTACTGCCAACTATAATCTCCCTGAAAGTAGTTTTCAAAAGTAGGCAAGTATGATGCAGACATGTTTGTATAATTATCAAGCATATATTCTTCATAATAAAAGACTTGATTTTTGGGGGGCTGTAAATATGATTTAGCATGAAGTGCTTAGAAATTATATGAAACCTCTAAATAAGAGCAGTTAAGCAGGAACAGAGGAATGGGTGTGTCATGCGTAGCTACAGTAGTTAATCAGTTTGTCTTGCTTCAACAATTTATGTTCTCTTAGTAGCAGGGCTTATGATTGCTGCAGGCATTTTGGTGTATACTGTACAAGTTAATTTCAAAGTTCTTCCATGGCCACATTAATATGAAATAAGCACAAGCGACATTCAGAGTATTTAGGCCAATTATCCAAGTCCCACCCAGTCAGGGTTCCCACGGTGACGCCTCTTACTAATAACGTCTGGATTACAGAGAACAAAAAATCTAGGAAATATTCTCCTCATACTGCATTTGGCCAAAATATGTTGCACATGTCACCAGTATTTGGCCTCCAGTGATTCCAGTCCCACTTCAACCACAACACCCAGCAGAATAAGTTTAGGTCAAAAGTTGATAATTACTCTTTAGTGATACTGCCGGGCCTGCGCCAGCTTTATTAACAGGCTTCAGGCATTTTAGGGGGGAGACCAGCACCGCTCCGCAAAACAGAGGTATGTTGTCTCCTTTTTATGGAGGGAATGAAGGCAGTGTGACCTCCACATGTCAATAAGTATGGCCCTTGGGGGGGGGGGTTAAGATTTGCATACCTCCCAACATGACCCATTCCAAGATCTATATATTATTGGCGCCAGGATCCTCTGTACTACTTACACACTGGGATGGGAATTGGGAGATCTAGTTTGGTCACAGTGCATAGGCAGTGGGGCCTTTGATAGGTGGGGGGCATTGGGTAAAGTATCCCCTGCACCCCTTCCCTTAATCTGGCTATGCTCCGCACCCTAGACAAAACCTCATTCTTCAAAACACCACCCTCCCAAACCCCACTCTGCCCCCAGGACCTACTTTTCAGCCCCTCAACTGAAAGTGTAAAGATGGCATCTTAGAAGTACCTCAGCCGCCACCTGCATTTACAAGGATGTCTTCCTCATAGACATCCTTCATTTTGTGATGGGAAGACTCAGGGGTGCCCCCCAGATCCCAACACCCTAGGCAGCTGCCTAATGGTAGAGCTGGCCCTGCCTGCACCTCTGTATACTGTGGCTATGGAGTTATGTCTCTGGATAAGGGCTAAGATTAAGTGAACTTGTTTGCCTATGTGCAGGAGAAGCAGAAATTTTGTGAGGAACAATTAGCCATGAAAATATAGCCTATTAATTCACTTGGAAGTAAATGCATTTTCTAATTTGTTTGCGAGCTGAAACATAATGCATTCATTTTCTTTGCCTCTTTAGATGGAGATTTGATGTTTCAACAAATCCCAATGGTAGAAATAGATGGGCTGAAACTTGTACAAACAAGAGCCATCCTGAATTACATTGCCAGAAAGTACAACATGTATGGAAAGGACCTGAAAGAAAAAGCTTAGTAAGTGCCTTATGTTACACATTGACTTCAAGGGATTTATGTAGACTTGGAGGTGCTGGAAAAGATGCACACATGAAATGGCACATTTTACGTGCACATGCTCAGTCAGATGCATATCCAGCAATGTATTCTCACCAATAAATCTTTCAATTATTGCTGTTTGTAATAGAAATGTAAACATTTTTATAACTAATACTTGAAAACAATTGTATTTGTAGGTGTATGACAATAAAAATCCCCTTTTTGGGTTAAGTCCATACACTTTTATAGGCGCAATAATATCTATAGATGGCAGTGCATGGTGGGTGCAAACACTCTGGAAAGTTATGCAACATATTGGCATTGGGACAAACCTTTTCAAAAACAGCAGGTCATGATCTGCTATTTTTAATAACGGGATACATACGGATGACCGTTGGTGGGGATACCGGCGGTCAGCATACTGACGCCATCAATCCAGATGAAGGGAATCCCTATAGGTGTTGCGTAAGTATACTTATCCTCTCCCTGCCCCCCCCCCCCACCCTATCAGTCCCTCCAAGGCAGACTAACCATTATTTTCTCCGCTACAGCCTAATCTTACCCACCCCACAGCCTAAACCAAACTTTCTGCCCCCTCCCTTAGTGTCTAAACTAAGTTCCCCCCCTAGTGCCTACAGACACCCCTCGGCCCAACACTAACCAGTCCTGCATACTTAAGTTCGGCATCCTGGAAGTCTGGATTGCAGCACCGGAATTCTCATTGTTGTTGGGATTCCAGTATTGGTCTCCTGGCAGTAGCTGGGATTGTTGGGATTGTGGATGCCGGCATCCACATCGCCGGGATGCTGAACACATCACCTATAAATTATATGCTGTGGCAGAAAAGAGCTATGCCCATGTTCTGTTTTACCCATATTGTGCATGGTACCAGCTGTGTGGCAATAGTAATGCCATATATTTACACAAAATAGGAAGGCTTTTGTTATTGCGCTACCAATACAGTATACTACAAATCTGGGTGTAACCTTGTCAGAATATATAATTACTGCACTTGTATGGCTGCCAATAGGACTGTCATTATCCCAGGACAAAACATTGGTTCATTCTGGTTTCTTTCATCGTACAGACCAGTGGTTCCCAAACGTTCTTGAATTACGGCACCCTTGAGTATTAGAATTGTTAGAATTGTTTTTACAGTACTACTAGGATAAACGTTTTTGCTGATAAATATGGAAAAAAATTGTAAATTTCACTAAGGTGGTGTACAATTGTGCTTCTGAGTGCCCACATATTTTATGATAGGCAAAACCAGTGCTACAGTAGTTGCTGCCAATCACTTTGAATAATTGGATTTGGTCCTGGACCACCAACCCAAAAGCCTTCTGGCACCCCAGAGAGCCAAGGCACACAGTTTGGGAACCATTGGAAAAGACAATCAGATTATTTAAAATATAGGTATTTTAACTAGAGAACATTGTTCACTCACTAATGAGTGAATGTTTGATATTTAGTTTGGACTTACTGCCTTTATAAGATTTAGGGGCTCTTTTCTAATAAAATAAAATTTTATGTGAATGATCAAACTCATTGCGTACAATAAATTATGCTCCTAAATGCCACGTACCCAGCTCCAAACTGTCAGTTAGTAGCTGACTGGAGCACTATTTACCATATGCAAGGAATTGTATTACAAGTTTAATCACTTGTGTTGATGTATGCAGTGGCAAACGCAGGATTTTCAGAAGGGGGTTTCCAGAGGGGCGGAGCAATGCCACATCAGATAGACCAAATGTATATAAATAATAATAAATATATACAGTATAGTGGAGTGGGCTTATTATTCATTATTTTCTGGTGGGAGGACAGCTTGCTTAACTGCACATATCTCCAGTTCCCAAAAATATATTTCTTAGATTTTAATGGAATTAAAAACTAGAGAATCCCACCTACCAAATGCTATTGGGGACTAGGGGATCAGAGTTCAGGAGGCAGAGCAATCTGCCAGTGAGTAAATAAAACTACATACCAGTTGTGTGGAGCTGGAGCAGTAACCAGCTGCTGAAAGGCTGATATCTCTGGTTCTGGGAACAGTAGAGACAAGTTACTAGTGTCTCTCAAAGGGGGAAGAGTCCCAGCTTTTGGAATATACACCCTCAGAAAAACTCTAAGTCAGACAGAACCTGAAATATCTGCGTTGGAAAAGCAATTAACAGGCTTGGATGGGGACCACTACCTTGAAGTCAGATATCTCCGGTTCCCAAGGGCCGATTTTTTAATTTCTTGTACCAATGGAAAGAGGGGACCCTCAGCTTTCAGCCTAGGGTCCTTAGACTCCCGGAGGGGTTTCTGGGTACTCAGAAACCCCCCCTGCGTGCGCTACTGGAATGGGCCTCTATTATACAGAATAATGCCTGGGTTTTTATATCTTTTGTATCCTCCTGTATTGTGCAACATTTTGAATGTAACGCTCTTCACATCATTTATTTCATGTTATGTTTGCACTGTATCTGCATATACAATATGTAATGCACTATGAACCACCTATATAATAATAATATTATGATTAAGTGAATTCAAACCATACTTCTTAGTATAGCTATAGTATAAACAGGTTGTCTAAAGGGGCATACAAACGGAGCAATTTTGTGTGTAAGCACAGATCTCTCCGTGTGCATGCCCCGGAGCGATGGTGATGCGCTTGCTAGTTAAGTCAGTGCAGTCAAAATCTAGTCAAATTGCGTAGCAAGTGACTACAAATTGCTCTGTGTGCACTGAATAGTGATCGAGATCTCTCATTCTGAACCACTACCCTGCTTCTTTTTTTTCATGCGTATGTGTGTGTCCTCTGCATGGGTGACCTGGACACAGGGAAATCTCCTACCTTGTGTAGCTTAGCAAAATCGCTTAGCACACATTTCTCCGTGTGTATGCCCCTTAAGTGTAGGTTTTCTAAATGCTATTGAAATTCAGGTACTTGTGTAGTTTCACGGCACCACTTCCCTGCAGATCGCATCGTATGCAAATCGCATGAAAATCTTATGCAAATATCGCATGCGATTTGCATATGATGCGATTTAGCCGCCCCCCCCCCCCCCACACACACTTTTTATAAAGTGTGGCGAGCGCAGCGGGTCCCGCGTAAAACGAACCCGTAGCCTAAGTTTAGATCCGGGTTGCCTACCCTCCTGAAATAACCAGGAGGCTCCCGAAAATCTGGTTCCCCTTTCCTGCCCCCGGAAAGGTGGGCAGCTCTCCCGATACCAGTGGCACACCCTGAATCTCCCTGACTGCAGCGGTAAATTACTGCAATCCGTGTTTTTTTATTTTGGGGGGGGGGGGGGGGGCTAAAGTTGCAAAGCACATCATTTAGTCCCGCCCCCTCCTCGAAGACCCACAAAATTGTAGGATTTATAGTACTGGGGGCGGAGCTTGATGCCGTCCACATCAGGCCCCGCGCTCCGAAGTACTGCTGACAGTCTCCTCTCTGGGCTTCTCCCAGAGAGGAGACTTTAAAAGTAGGCAGCCCTGGTGTAGATGTATGTACAAAAGTAAACCTGGTACGCCAGGCCAGTGAATAATTTAACATACACTGACTGTTCTTCATTTCATTACAGTATTGACATGTACGTAGATGGAACCACTGACCTGCTTTCACTGATCCTGTCATCATTCTTCCTTCCTGAAGCTGATCAGGAGAAACAAAAATGTCTCATTAAAGACAGAGCATTGAACAGATACTTTCCAGTGTACAATAAAGTAAGAATAGGGGTTTTTATGTTTTGCAACTTCTACAAACTGTTCAATTTGATTACTTTTTAATATTCTAATTTGTAAAATCACTCTATATGTATTCTGCCACCTTCCGTTTCCCAGAGTTATTGTAGGCATGGTAATCTGGCACAAGTGCACAGAAAAAAATGAAGTTGCCCATAGCAACCAAATGGATTCTGTCTTTCATTTCTCTACTGCATTCTAGGAAATGATGACCTCTTTTCATTTTTAGCGGCTTTAGTAAATTTACCCCCAATAGTTCATTATGGCTTTTTTTTAATACTTTGGTGTAGGCAGTCGGCACTTATAGGAAACGAGACTTCATAGCACTTAATTTGGAAAAAAAATAAACATAATTGTACACAATGAAGGCTGTTATGCATTTATGGGATCAGTATCTCCCATTAAATATATTAAGCTCTATAAAATATATCATATTAATCAACATCTTCTGATGAAACCGGTAATTTGCTATTCCGGAGAAACGCGTCAAGAGCCTCCTATTTAAAACACTGACACTTTGGGGCACCTTTATACCTGCTTTTGAAGCCACCACCAGCTGCTCCCTGGTCTGATTGCACCCAATTTATTGCTACCACAACCCCCCCTCTGGACTGCTCATTGTTCCTGCGGGAGACACGGAGACTGTGAGTATGCTCATCTTACGCTGGATACCAGAGGTGTCGGTGGGCAGCACGACAGAGGTGCCGTGAGCACATGCTGCAAGCTGTTGTGCACACTGCAAAAGCCCGGTGTTATAGCACCTAAACACTTGGCTTAAGTCAGCTGCCCGTACAAGACTGCAAACCGTCTGATCCAGATTGCCGGGTGATACGAGCGGGTGCTGAGGCACATCAAGCTCTGCCCCACAACATTCTGAGCCGGATCTCCGGAGTTCAAGCTGAGGTAAGGTTACCTGCGGACAGCAGGTCTTAGTCTCCAGCTCCTGTACAGCCCCTCCCCTCACCAACTGTCCCCTTCTCCCCTCCCAGCCATTGCCGCCCCAGGACACTGGGGGAATGTAACTATAACAGCGGCATTGCACATCAATACTGTGGACCTACAAATTGGGAAATCTCCTGGTGTGTGTGCACATCAGACCTTGTAGGCAATTTTATCTCACATTGGATTAGTTGTGTTGCTTTGCACCAATTTGAACGGGACATTAACCTACAAGGGATATCCGAAACCGTGGTTATTGCTGGTGAGAATTGGCTTCATTATTGACACTAAGTTTCTAAAAGCAATATATGAAATATTATCTCCAATGCTTTTTTGATCAATGTGCCCAACAGATGTCAGTGTTGATTAATATGATATATTTTATAGATATTATATCTATGTGTTGTTATTAATAAATTTTATATCTTATTATAGTGTGACAACTCTCCCATTAGTGCCTAACACTAACCTTCTTACCTTGCACTCTAACCCTTTCTGCCCCGTAGCCTAACGCTACCCCTCCTTCTAAGTTCCTATCCCTCCCTCCTCGCAGCCTTTCCCTATGCCCCCCATGGTACCTAAACCCCACCACTGGGCCAAACGCTAACCTGCCCTGCATACATATGATCAGAAAGCCAGCGGCTGGGATTTTGGCGTCAGCATTTCCATCGACATTAGGATTCTGGCGACTGTCTTCCGGTATCGGTAGTCTGACCACCAGCATCTTGACAGCGAGGGTGTTCATCGCATCCCGTACAGTGGACCATCATAAAATACATTTCTGATCGGTTGGATTACATCACTAAACAACCTTCCATATAAGGAACCTAGTGTGGGGAATGCAGCTAATATATTGTTTTTAATTAGATTTTTTTTTTTAGGCCTTAGAACATCATGAATTTTTAGTTGGAAACCAGCTTAGCATGGCAGACGTACAGCTCATAGATGCCATATTATCAGTGGAAGAGTTCCATGCTGACATCCTACAGGACCTTCCTAACTTACAGGTAAGCTTCTATGTGATCACTTGTGTTGCTGATTCATTGTTGGTTTTACAGTATGACATCCTGCTTATGTGGTGGTAGCTCTGCCCAGTGACTAGGATGAATTCCTTATTTTAGTGTTTTATCCTATGTTGAGATGATAGAATCGTTTGGTTAGTAAGAACTGATTTATGGGTTACAGGGTTTTTGGTAATTATTTGCCTCAATGGTAAACTGAACAGTGCCCAGGGGTGGACCTTTATTTCTGCATGTATATGGTTTGACCTTTATCAGGGTTTCAACTGATGCCTGAAAGTGATTGATTTATCCATTGACCCTATGCACGCACAGGTTGCTGGAACAACCTATATGTGCAACACCACGCCCCCATTCCTGCCGCTGTGGGGGCATGGCCAGCGGCTCTGTGAGCTGCTGGCCATGCCCTCAGCCCCTCTGCTTGCGGGAATAAATGCGGTGTACATGTGCACAGTGTCTATTCACGGGGGACTGGATTTCCAACTGCCCCACACCCCTCGCGGTGGGTCACTGCCGGCCCTGGGTGGGATGCGGGAACGTCACAAAAACCGTGACGTTCCTATGAAAAGCAGGACAGTTGGGAGGTATGTGGAGGTTGTCTCCAATTAAGTATATTCAGTTGGATCTATGTAAGCCTTTTCCATTTTGCATGTTGTATGTACAGATAGTCTTTTTAGACATAACAGCGTTTAAGTACATTGTCATCTAAGGGTACCAGTGCTACATATACGTATATAACTGTATCCAATCTATTGTTTTATTTTTCCTGCTACATTATTAATTTTCTAAAACTTTTATTCTTATTTTAATCTTTAGGCTTTTAAGAAAAGAATCAGTGAAATCCCGACAATAAAGAAATTCCTGCAGCCGGGGAGCCCGCGGAAGCCAATGGCAAATGCAAAGTACTTAGACACTGTGAGGAAAATACTTTTCAGCTAAAGTGAAAAAGGAAAGAATATTGGGCAGATGTATTACACCTGGTAAAGTGATAAAGAGGAAGGTGAAAATGCACCAGCCAATCAACTACTAATGGCCATTTTTTTTAAACACAGTTGATTGGTTGGTGCGTTATCACTTTCCACTTTATCACATTATTAGACTTAATACATCAGCCCCATTGACTTGTTAGGATATTGGAGCATGCACTGTAAATTGCATGACTGAGATCTACATTAAAATATGTCTGTAAATATTATCTGATCTGTCTTTATATCCATCTCCAGACTGATTTTTCCTTAACAGTCATGTTGGCACAAATAAACATTTTAGAATTTCCTTGCACACGTGTCCTTGTATAACTTCTCAGTAAGGGCAGTATTCAATGACGGAGTTCTCCGTGCATGGAGAGCGTTTTATTTTGCTCTCCATGCACTCTCCGTGTTCCGGAGGGCTCGCTGCCACTCCTGCTCCCACTATTCAACGTTTTTAAAACTCGCCGCCACTCGCGGCGAGTCTTAACCCCTGCAGCGGACGAGCGTCCGCGGCAGGGAGCTGACAGGGAGCCGTGGGACGTGGCATCCAGGGAGATTAAAGTCTCCCTGGATGCCACAGAACATATGTGAGGGTAGGGGGCCCCCCTGGGACCCAGGCAGCACAGGCTGCCCCCCCCCTATAGCCAGCGGGGGACCCAGTATTCACTGCACCCGAACGTGCATACGGGTGCAGTGAATATATGAATATCTAATGAGCGGCTCGAGCGCTCCGGCCCCCTGCTGGCTGCACTGTGTAAAAAATAAATAAAAAAAAAATAAAAAAAAAATATATTTTTTTTAAATTAAATATATATTCATGTGCTATAAGCACATTAATAAAAATCACATGCCCCTTCACAGAAAAAAATTCCTGATTTTTTTGACACCAAAATTAAATACAAAACCCTTTTAGATTAAAAGTTCACATTCCAGCTCTCCATCAAAAGATGGAGAATTTCTACACGGAGAGAGACGGCGAAAATCACTTAGAAAGACGGAGAACATTTCACATTGAATAGGGTTGCTCGCTTTTGGAGAGCAAAATGCCCCGTCCAAGGCGAAAAAAGCACAAATTCTCCACAAAACACGGAGAACTTTTCTCATTGAATACTGCCCTAAGAGTCTCTGCACCACTCAAAATGCAGATGGCGTACTTGAGTAGCAAGAAATTCAAGCTGGAACCACTTTAATTGTATGCAGGTTATCCCTATACAGTGCTCAAAGTGGGTATGGTATACCAGCACTTCAAGCACTGAATACTTAAAAATATATATTATTTCCCTTATTCCTGATCACTGTGGCCAGCAGCGATCAGGAGGGCTTGTGAAAGAGACGCCGGGCAGCAGAGACGCACCGTCCGCTGTGGCCTATACTCCCTCCCACCCGATCCGACTGTGTCCTCCTCTGCTCTGTGATACCCGCTCCGCTCTCTGGCACTGCCGCCGATCTTCATCTCCTCTACTGCCCAGCATCTGTGAGTGTTAAAATTGTGGCTAGGCATGCTGGGATTTGTAGTTTCTCAACATCTGGAGGGCCGCAGTTTGAGAACCCATGCCCTAGTGGATGGTAGGGCATGAAATACCGCCTTTCTGCTCAAAAAAAAAAAAGAACAAAAACCCAAAGACCATGCTGGTGACCCAAAGGTGACCTTATCCCCTTTCCCAAATAGACAAAACCTTGCTGCACTGCAGATGGAGCAAATGTAACCTGTAAAGAGAGAGTTCAATTTGGGGTAGTTATTTTGTTTCCGTGCAGGGTAAATACTGGCTGCTTTATTTTTACACTGCAATTTAGATTTCTGTTTGAATACACCTACCCCAAGTCTAACTCTGATGCACATATTACATCTGCCCCACCTGCAGTGCACA
The DNA here is from genome assembly GCF_055691185.1 of Crinia signifera. Lineage (NCBI taxonomy): Eukaryota > Metazoa > Chordata > Amphibia > Anura > Myobatrachidae > Crinia > Crinia signifera. The sequence goes on from NC_139219.1 coordinate 209,284,575, forward strand.
TGGTTTTGTCCATTTGATAAAGATTTTGTATTTGCGATCAGCTCTGAGTCCATCCCTATGCTTTGTATGGACTTCCTCCAGATGGGTTGGGATCATTTGGTCTATTGCATTATGGTCGAAAGTCATTAGGTCGAATCCATTAGGTCGACATGCTAAAAGGTCGACATGACTCTAGGTCGACATGATTCTAGGTCGAAAGGTCATTAGTTCGACAGGTCATTAGTTCGACAAGGTCATTAGTTCGACATTGTCTATGTCGACATTCACAAGATCGACATGGGGTTTTTCACTGTTTTTTTACCTGAATGTCAACACAGTCGACATGGACACAGTTTAAAGTGCACTGCATCCCCTCGCATCGCTCGCTGCGCTCGCTATGCGTCGGGCACGGTGCCTCGCTACGCTCGGCACACTATTTTATTCACCCACCACGCCCTAGTGGATGGTAGGGCATGAAATACCGCCTGTCGGCACATGTTGGCTCAAAAAACAGTGAAAAACTCCATGTCGACCTTGTGAATGTCGACATAGACAATGTCGAACTAATGACCTTGTCGAACTAATGACCTTGTCGAACTAATGACCTTGTCGAACTAATGACCTTGTCGAACTAATGACCTTGTCGAACTAGAATCATGTCGACCTTTTCCCATGTCGACCTAGAGTCATGTCGACCTAATGGATTCGACCTAATGACTGTCGACCATAATGCAGTAGACCAAATGACCGCATCCCCTCCAGATACTTGAATACATACTAGAGGCCTAACTGGCTTCTGACATAATTAACCATAGTGGAAGCAGGTGGTAGAGAATATGATCAAATATTTCAATCTGATCACTTTTATAATATGAGCAGTATGTAAATAACCACATAGCGCATACATGACTGTTAATAAGTATTTATTACACCTTAGAAAAAAGATCATTATTTCTAAAAGCAGGCAGCTGAACATGTTACTATGATTCTTTGTTTACAGGTTTAACAGGTTTTACAAAAGATCCCTGTATCAGGAACATTACTGATTTCCGTAATACTTTATCTGGGAAAGAAAGTTAAACACACTTGTTTCATTGAAACCATGTAAAACTGAATTAATGGGGAATGCTATAAGAGCTCTAGAATGTCCAGGTAGACACTCAATAGGTCGATAACATACAGTTGACAGGTTAAAAAGGTCAGCAGCGGTTGAGGTAGACGGGTACAAATTGTTGATAGAGTGAAAGATCAATATAGAAGACCACCTTAAGCACTGTGCACCTTTTGTTCCTATCGACCTAACTCATGTCAACCATCTGGTGTAGTAGACCTATTGACTGTGTACCTAGACATTGTAGATCAATCATCCAGATATCATCGATTTAATGGACAAGACAAAAAGGTAGGTCGTTAAGATAAAAAAAAAAAAAGAGTATAAACCAAACGATAATGTTACAGATTCAGTGCATTTTTGTCTTCGGGTAGATTGCATATAGTAAACTGAAGTGTTTGATCTGTACATGTGGACTCGGAATTCCCAGCAGACCTTTACAGTAGATTCAGCAGGAGCCTGACTACCAAGAAGATGCTGCAAACAATGGAAAACACTGTTACATTCATACTTTATAGTAAACAGGAACTGAATTGAGAAAATGCCGACATGCACAGGGTCTACATTAACAAAAGGTTGGCACAAACAAATTGTTGACATGGAAATGGTAGACACATTAAAAGACCAACATGAGTTTTCACGTGGACCTAGTCATGCTTCGGGCCAGGTGCTGCGAATCTACTGCGCTTAGCATACTTTACCCTCCCCAAACAGAGTCCAATATAAAAAATACAAAAAGTCAATCATGAAAACTCACCTAATTCCAGCTACCAGTCCAGCAGGCATTATTTTACGTGACCGGTTGTACCGGAGACCCATTATTACAGCCAAAGAACCTGCAGTAACTACAGAAATAACACATAAATACTTTGATAACAGATTTCATAAGTAGCCATAAAAAATGGTTACTATACAGATTTTTACAGCAACTTAAGTCAATGAATACAACCATTTTCATACTTATGACACTTTAGTATGTACATAGTACAGGTAAGTATGACACGAAGAACATAATGGGTGAGATTTAATAGGATGAGATATTCAGAAAGTGAGAGATTTGGGAAGAAATCTCCAGTTTTTTTTAAAGCGGCAATCACTTACACTGCAAAATCAAACTGGTTTTGGGGATGCTGTCCTACAATATGCTAAAGAACAAGAATAATACCGTAACGCGCTAGGTGTACACAAAGAAACCAATTTGATAAAATTTATAGAAATTTATTCAAAACGGCATCATAGTTAATAAATGCATGCATTAAAAAGCATCTAAACACACAAAAAGTTAGTAGTATGACACGAAGGTAAGATTTTTTTTTTTTTTATATAAGTAGGCACAGACACAATTATAGTAGCAAATAATTAATGAACCAGTAAAATATGATTTTAATTAGTGTGTTGTCAATGTCTCTTCTTTCATAGAATACTAAGGAATACATGGTATTATAGTCGCACAATCTTACATAAACAGTAGTTAGAATCAGACTTAAGGCCCGTACACACTGGACGATTTTGTGCTGAAAGCTGCTCAAAACACCAAGTTTGAGTGGCTTTCAGCTCAAAGCCACCTAGCGTGTACGGCCTGGCGGTGAGCGGTGATGCGTGCTCATCTGCTGTATTACCAGCAGATGAGCGGCTTTGAGAACGGCTTTGCATAGCGCTGCTCTATGCAAAGCTGTCCACCCCCCACTGACAGCGCCGGGCAGAGGGAAAGCCACTCAGTGTGTATGCACTGAGCAGCTTCCCCCCCCCCCAGCGATAACAACGGTCAATGCTGTCCATACAAGCTGGGCATAAACGCCCAGTGTGTATGGACCTAGCTACATATTTATTACTATTCACATTGACATGCGTAACATTACAGTTCAACCTTCTTGGCCTTGTATAAGAACTTAGTAATGTTTTACCTTGAGCTAAAATAACAATCGCAATTTCATCTAAATTAGCTCACTATCGGTACACATCTGTGATAGGTTCTGCAAGATGGCTTTCACCTATACATGTACTGTTAAAATTGACCTCATTCCTCCAAATAATTCTTATTTTCAGCTTGCAGCATTAGCAATTAACAAGTTCTAATTGAGTCAGTTCTAGCATTAGCACTGTGCGCAGATTCTCAGTAACTATGCTACTTATAGGCTCCTTCATGTTACGGACCACCCCTTCACCAAATAAGCATGGGACTAAGCAGTGGCGTCACTAGCGGGGTGCAGCCCCATCCAGGTGAATTGGGTGACACCGTGACCATGCCTGCACCCCCCCTTCCTGCAGTCATGCTTGCGTAGGTACTGTGCTCTCTTCTATAGTTACAGAGCAGGCTTCCACCCATCCCTCTGTCAGTCGGTGGCTAAGCAGCTCTTGCCAATCAGATCTTGCATACAGGCAGCCTTGGTGATGGGCTGCGACCTCCTTTTGGTTAAAAATCAGGCACCATATTGGCTGCCAGCAGCAGGCTGGGCTAAGCGGAGCCGGGGGAGGGTGGCAGGCTAGCTTCAACATGTGGAGCTGTAGAGCGGTGGCTATATCCACTCCAGACCCTGCATGGAGGAACAAGGCACATACTTGCCTGCCTTCATCCCTTGCCTGCCTTCCCTGCTGTCGGTGGGATGTGTCCGCATCGCAGCATACCTGCCCTGGCCCCAGGAGTCCTCTCACTCTCTTTAATGTGTGGATCAGTACCAATTTCGTTATGTCCTGTACCAGCCTACTCCTCCTGCCTCCAGCTCCTACCTATTCTGCTTTGCCTCACCTCTAATACACAGCACTCCTAATACAATACCAGCCTATTCCTCCTTTCCCTGGCTCTTACCGCAAGGTGTCGGATGGCTGACCGGCAGTCAGGATTCCGACAATCATTATACTGACATTAGAATCCGGAGTGCTACAAGCCCGACAGACGGGCAGGGCTATTCTGCCTCGTGGAGGTCCACGACCCCCATAGAGGGAGAATAAAATAGGTGGCGAGTGTAGCGAGCCACTGTGCCCACAGAGAGCCCGCAAGGGGCTTCGTTGCGCTCACCCCGCAGTCTGAGACCCCGCAGTCGGGATTCTGACGTCGGGCTAATAACTGTATGAATCCCAACTGTCGGTGTGTTATAACACACCCCTTACTACCGTCTACTCTTGGGGGTTTATTCTGCTCGGTACGGTGGGACCGTAAACAGGCGGATCGTTTTTTTTTAAATCTGCGCATGCGTAGCTTTCGCAATGCGCAGGTGCGGCGACCTCACACCGCTCACGAACGGGTCTCTCCGTGCGAAAAAAACTGTCCGCAAGAGTACGGTCATTGTGGGCTGCATGGGGGTGTTTTTAGGGGAGCGGCCGGAATAATGTGGAAAACTGGGCGTAAACATGGGCGTACACAGGGGTGTGCACCAAAAATGTACGGTGCTACAACCGCTCGATCGGTGAACGCACCGTGCATTTTGGCCCAAAAACAGGCGGACGCCAAAGATAGCTCCAGACCACCCCTAGAGATACCCTATGACAGCGGATGCCTGGGTCTGCAAATTAACGCTGATTACTACACCTGAATGTAATAAGCAATGCTGCAGCCTATTACGTGAAAACCATGATTTCACTACCTGCAAGCCACACACAGCCCTCAAACACATTGGAAGCTTATCTTTCTACACTTCTCTACATGTAAAGGTTGTTTTAATTTTAGGTAAGATTCATTCTAAGACCTGCTTATATATGTCAAGGTAGTTATTTTATAACCATCTACACCCATTCAGTAAGTGTTTTTGTATACTTTAAAAAGCAGGACACTCAATTCACAGAAGTCGACATGTGTCAACTTTTTCACTTAACACCAACATAACTTTATTTAAAAGTAAAACCAATGTGGGAACAGATAGATAGTGATTAAAATGCCACATTAGAACATAATAAATATACATGTAATGAGGGTTAAAATGTTGTTTTATTAGGGTGTTTATTAAGGTAGACAATTGAGTTAATAGAAAACAATTATTGAATAACAGTTAGAATAAATAATTAATTGTCTTAATTATAGTTGAAAGGCAAGATTTGCAGTGCCATATATGTGAAGTGTATGCCACCGTGCACGGACGTACGCTCACTCTCACGATCGGTGACAAACGCTGAGTTTTCCATTGAAAAAAGGCGAGACCCGTCCATGCACTGTGGCGTACGCTCAGATATACGGAAGATGTCGGTGTGAAAACGGAGGAGACCTGTCCATATACGGTGGCGTACGCTCTGTTGTACGCCAGTTAACGGTGTCTAAGAGTAGACCCCTCTGTATACGGTGGCGTACGCTCAAGTGTACGCCACTCCCCATTGTCGGTGTTTGTGACCGTCCGTATGTGGCTGTTCTGTGGGCGGACTTTCGCTCACCGTCCGCGTACGGGAAACGTACGGTGAAACGGACCATTCGTACGTTTCACCGACATAACCAGAATAAGGCCCTTGGTCTCAGCTCCCCACCAGCCCTGATACATTTTACCCAGCCTCCCCTTCTCATTTCCCATTCTACTTCTCCTTTGTCCCTATCTCTCCTTTGATACCTATTACCCAGCACCGCTCCTCCTATACCTGCCTGCTCCTCCTATACATGACTCTCCTGCTACTTATTACCTGGCACCCCTCTTCCTATCCCAGGCTTCTCCTGCATCCCCTAAGCACCTCTCCTCCTATCCGTCTTGAAAAAGTCTCCATACAACGTGGGAGACGAAACGCGTTGACGTCATTGCATTGAGACGTTAGAGGCTGACCGCTGACCCAGGAGTAACCACGCTGCATACGGCTTCCCAGCGCCTCCACCAGCAACAAGCGCTTTTCTTCAATACCACCGCAGTCTGCATATTGGGACGCTCCATGAGACGGGAGGAGAGGCTTTTACCCGCCGGCACCTATTCTAAGGTGACCCGCAGAGGACAACTACCGGCGGCCACCCGCACCCCGAGAACGGAGCAACCAACAGACCGCTCAAGCCGCTACTGACACAGGGTGAGACAACCAAACAAAACCCCTGCGTCCTAGTGCTGCTTGTTCTATTGCCGCTCTCATATATATTTATACCGGCATGGAGCCTAGTCGCATTTGACTTCTACTGCATTCATTCTATATGTACAAATGACTGCTAATCATTACTAACCTCATCCTCATAAATAATAACCTGCATTGGACTGAGCATCACTAACCACCATTTCAATAACATTATAACAGCATTTATCATTCGACTCCTAACTACTTATACGATCTATCTACAGCGGTGCACCCCTAAAGCTGGGTACACATATGTACAATTTCATTTTTCTTGCGACCGTTCGATCGACCGAATACACGTTCGGCCGTCCAAAACATACGACCGTTCTGCGCGTACACATATGTACAATTTTACTTGCGACGTCCGATGTACTCCCGTCCAAACAATCGCAAGAAGAAGTATATGAGAGACCCTGTAACCCTTTGCCTGCTGTTTTAACTAATGTGTTTTTAATGCCTCACTGCCCAACACTTTAGAGGCATCACTTTAAGACATTAATCAATGTTGAAGTATTAATAGAGTGTGCTGGAAGCTCTTTGCAGAGCACCATAACACACTATTAAAACTTCAACATTAATGTCTTAAAGTAATGCCTCTAAAGTGTTGGGCAGTGAGGCATTAAAAACACATTAGTTAAAACAGCAGGCAAAGGGTTACAGGGTCTCTCATAATGCAGCATACCACCGTGCTTTGTCAAACTGTCAAGCATATCGATCGAACGTGCGTACACACTTCACTTTTGTTCCGATATGGAGCCGTCCTGTCGGATGAAATATTAAGCAGCAAAGAACCTTCGACCGACCGTGGACGGCCAAGAGCGTTTTTGGCCGTTTATCGATCGCACAGCAGCAATTGGGACAGCGTACACACCTATACAATCGAACGACCGTTTGCCCCCAGATTGGAAGAACGGCCCGACGATTGTACATATGTGTACCCAGCTTAAGCCAATAACGTCTAACCTTTTATCCTATTAAGGATTGATATTTATTATCCTGTCCAACAGATCTATAGTGTACTTACTGTGCTTTTTATTTTCATAATTTGTATTTTTTATTTTTATTCTTATGTTTATTATCAATTGTTTGTCTTATATCCAATGTATTTAATTATATAAAATGTATACTTTTTTAAAGCAGTGTGTCCACCTCATCTTTGCACATTGGTCTATTTTGATTTTATTTATTTGTGGAGTATATTCCCCTAGATTTATTTGTGGCTAGCAGCGCAATACACACCACTTCCCCCTTTTTTCCTCCTATCCCAGCCTACTGCTCCTGTGTCCCCTCCGGCACCCCTCCTCCTATCCCAGTCTACTCCTCCTGTCCTCGATTCTTCTAATACCTATCAATCGGCACCCCTCCTCCTATCCCAGGCTACTCCTCCTGTGTCCCCTCCTCCTATCCCAGTCTATTCCTCCTGTCCCCGACTCTTCTGGGTGAGTTATTTTGTTTCTGTGCAGAGAAGAAGTTTTGCCACTGGGTGACACAACAACAAAGAATAGGGCTGCCGCACAGGTAATTATCAAGAAATATCACAAAAGCCCCCTTTATTCATGATCATTCGTATCTGTTATGAGTAATTTCCTGGGGTGTGCTACCGCCCATGCAGTGAATGAATACAAACAAAACGGACAGGAAAGACTGCTTGGGTGGCGGTGCACTCTTAAGAAGGTGAAAGGATAAGTGTTTTAAAACATAACTTTTATTTAAATTTTATTAAAATATATTTGCAGCGAATGTAATTAACACATACATTAAACAATAACACACAATTGTATGATAGGCCAAGGGTATTATTCTCCCTCGGTTTTACATCCGCGGGGGGAGAGGGTGAAGTTAATATCACGTGTTATAACGTATTAATGTTTAACTTATCATGTAGGTAATGTATCCACCGTCAAATAACTATGTACTCAGAAATAAACACAGTGGATACAAATTCAACCTTATAGTAACTGCTGCAGTCGTCAATGGACTGTGCCTGGGACAAGTGTCAGAGATAGTGTTTATTCTATTCAGGTGTAACTCAACATTGGTGGCCAATCGCGTGCTATATCAAGGGATTGTAGCATCCAACCAGGGGTTAAATCTCCCTCTGTGTTCCAATCCCCCAGCAATGATCAGTCAGCCACCCTGAGTATGTAATTACTCTATGGTGCTACACACATCATAAAATCACTGTAGTGTGGGACTAGAGTGATATTGATACAATGCTGTTATATCCGGGGATCAGCTGTAACAGTGAAGGTAGCTGTCTCAGCGTGCCCCCAACAACAGAGTAACAGTAACAGATCTCTCTGTCTCTAGCCCAATAAGTGTGGGACTAGAGTGATGTTGATACAATGCTGTTATATCCGGGGATCAGTTGTAACAGTACAGGTAGCTGTCTCAGCGTGCCCCCAACAACAAAGTGACAGTAGTAAGTCTCTCTGTCTCTAGTCCAATAAGTGTGGGACTAGAGTAGTACTGATATAATGTTGTTATATCAGGGGATCAGCTGTAATAACAAGGGTAGCTGCCTCAGCGTGCCCCCAACAGCAAAGTAACATTAGCAAATTTCTTTGTCTCTAGCCCACTTATAACAGTCTGACGCGCTCGCACTCGCCCTAAGGGAATGTTAACCGTCTGTCAGCAGTTACTGTATCAATAGTATAATCTCCCCTAAACACAAGCCCCCCCGTGGTGTAGCTGGACGCTGGGTGACACCAACCCTAGTGACACCTCTGGGACTTGTAGGTTTACAGCTGGGGAAATGGTAATACTGCTGTGCATATAGTTTACTACCTGAAGTGCATTGTTCAAAAAAGAGCTAAAGATCCGCACAGACTAACAATCTGTAAAACTGTTTAGAGACCCACTTTTTGAACTACAAACTGGATAGATTCTGGTAGTTAGATAGTTGCTGGTGCGCCCAGCTTTTAAAATCAATGGTTGTACACTGGTACCTGAAGTGCATATCTGTATATAATGAGGTCCTCTGCTAACATTAGGATTGTGTATATGTATATATATATATATATATATATATATACATACATATACACACACACAGACAGGGCCCCCATAGGGGAATGGTATGGCGCATAGGTGGGCGGAGCAGTGGATAACGTAGGTGGGGCTACAGCAGAAGCAGTGAAAGAGAAGGGAGGGGAGAAACAAAGAGGGCTGCATTTATCAAGTAATATTTGTGGCTAAGACCCCGAAAACACCCGTGTTCGGGGGTTAACCGCAAATATTAAGTATCCGACAAATGTATTAAACCCTTGAGTGGTAGGTTTGGCTGGGGCAGGACAAACCTACATGGGCAGGTTTGTCCTGCCCCAGCAAAACCCACCACAGTTGAAATCCCCCTCCCTCACCTCTGCTGAGCTTCCCTGCTGCCGCTGTCCCCGCTGCCTCGGTCACATTCAGCAGTGACGTCGGCGGCAGGCTGGGGGATGTTCGTGGCTGCTCGGGAGGACTCGGTGCCTGAGCGCTCCCGAGTCTCCCCAAACTGCTGCCCGAGCCTGCCGCCTATGTTATTGCTACTAAAAGTATGGTGGCAGGCGGAAGCGGCTGGGGGAGTGGGGTTAGAAGAGCTCCGGCGATCGCCGGAGCACAGGTGATGGGAGGGTTGGGGGAATGGCTGGGGGGGGGGGGGTTGGGCTCTAGAGGTGCTGCGCCAGTGGTGCACACCTGGACAGAACTGGCGCGCACCTATTTCATATTTGTGGTATGCCCGGAAATTTTCCGGGACAGCCCGCTGTGGCAGCGCAGCTGAGCCCGGAAAATTTCCGGGCATACCACTCAAGGGGTTAAAGGGGTGACCGCAACAGGAATCTCTGATCCCTGCTGCGATCCCCCCCTGCAGCGCCGCCGGCCGCATCCCCCATAGGGCAGCCCAGCTTCGCACCACTGGGCTATCGCCATTCTGATATGGCGATAGCCCATTGTAGCCTATGGATACACATCGCACTGCCCGTGCGGTCAGCGGGGTCGCGGGGGGGGGGGTAAGCGCATAGCCGCGCATGCGGCTTCCGGGTCAGGGCATCACAGGGACAGGCTCTTTTCGGGGCCCTGTCCCTGCGCCCTTACATTGATAAATCCCGGTGGTATTGCACGATACCGCAATGCGATGTCCGGCGATGCTCCAAGGTAGGTAGCTCTTAGTTTGGATATATCAAGTAAGGAGCCATTATCATGTGGCTCTTTGCTGGTTAATCGTAGACCCAATTTAGGGTAACAGTGGTGTGGGGTGCGGTGCTCCTGGACTGGATGGGCTGGGTGGCTTTAGTGCGGCATGCCCTTACATTCTATTAACACTTTTCCCTCACTAACAGTATCTCACTCTTATTTTAATTACGTTTCATTATCTCTCTCTTTATATATAGCTTCGGCTTCTTATCACTAATTATTAACACTTAGTATATCACTGGTGTGCCGCGCTGGGCCTCCTAGCTTATGATAGTTTTTTGGGGTGTCATACCCTGCACCTAGATATAGCGCTAATATACAGAGAAGCCTTGACGCGGCTTGGGGGCATAGCATACACCTGCGCAGGTATATGTAACCAATATCTCTGAATTCTATTATCATGTAGTGTTCTAGTTTGGTTACTAATACTACTCAGTGTGCTGAGGGAAAAAAATGTCTTGTTTACATAACCCCTCCCTCATGCACCTGGGTAATATTACTGAACTAATTGAGCATCTACCACTATCTGTATGGATGTCCGGCGATGTCACCGCACCGGCATTGCTCTGTAATAATAAATGTGCCCCAGAAAGAGGAGAACAAAGAGAGGGATGAAGGGGAGAGAGAATGTGGGGGGAAACTGACAGAAGGGGCAGAGGAATGAGGAAGAGAGAGAATGAAAGAAAAGGAGGGAGTGAGGGGAGTACAAAGGAGGAGATGGGAGCGGGGCATTGGTGCAAGATTACAGCCTCCAGATCCACATTCACTATTTTACTTCAAAGCAAGTGATTCCTTCTTTGTGTGCCTCAGATCACAATGGAAGATGCTGTTAGAGGCTAGGCGCTGCCCAATGTCAAAAGCATGTGCACTTGTTAAAGGGGCAGATGTGCCCCTAAATGTTGAGGGACATGCCGTTGGGACATGGCAGTGAGAGAGGCATGGGGGAAAGAAAGCATGAAAAGACAGGGGGCATAGCGAGTGACAGGCATGGAAGAAGAGCGGCATGGGGGGAGACTATAGAGAGGGCAGCATAATGAGACTGTGCAGAAGAGCTTGTACTCAGGACAGCAGTTACCTGCAAGTCTGTGGGAACAGGCTGTGTTTGCTTTCTAGCCGGGCGCCTGGGATGTGCAGTGGCTTTGGCTCCGCGCATCCCCATAGAGCCGTGAGCAAGCCAGTAGGCCGGATGTACATTAGTGTGCTCATGCGCACCCGCCTCCCTTCCCGTCAGCATCACCCAGCATGTGAGGAATTGAGCTCCCGCTACATTCAGGCTGAAGGTTGTGTGTGTGTGTGTGTGGAGGGGTGTATTTGCCGTGCCCAACATCCGGCTCATCACCGCCCCCGCTCCCGGCACAGCTCTGGTTCAGCTCCGTCTTCTGGCAGAGCTCCGGCTTCCTGCTCAACTGTGGCTCACAGCAGAGCTCTGACTACCTGCTCAGTGGCATTTATATTGTGGGAACAGCTCCGTTTCACTGCCCACCTTAATTAGTTGTTCAATTGTCGGGGCTGCATTGAGGACTCTGCCCACCACTGTCACTCACATCCAGGCCACCCCTGCCCCACTCCATATAGGGAGTATCCAGGTTCCACATCTGGACCGCCTTCCTTCACTGTACACTGTGTCAGGCCCCCATGCGGCGCCACTCTGGGTCTCCCTAAAATAGCCGACATCCATCTGCCAACTGTCTCAGAACACAGCTGTAACTGCCACAGCACAAGCCCTATCTCTCTCTTCTTGGGATCCATACACTTCTTAGCAGTGACGTAAGTTTGTCCCAGTTGCCCTGAGGCAAGATAAATACTGAAGCCCCCCCCCAATAGCTCAATCAGTAAGGTGGTCATGGGTTTTAAGACAGGTGGCACTTGCAAAACTTATGTTAGAAGGGGAGTCAGCTACAGAAGTAATATTGACTGCATTCAATTAACGGATTTAAACTTGCAGGGGAGGACAGGTGCCCCCTTTGGAGCAGGAGCCCGGCGGCAGATGACTTAATTGCCTCCCAGAGTTACGCCTCTGCTTCTTACTGATTGGACAGTATTCCCATTCACAGCACAGTTAACCTGATCCCGACTGCAGGTTTAACAGTGGCCAGCCACGGATGCATACAGCAGGGAAAGGAGCATAAATGTTACATTACAGTTTGTGGCCATTTTAATGGAGTGCCACACTTATATATACTGTACTCCGGTATGGTGAGTACTGATCACTGGAAAAACGACATGCCACTAGTACAGGTTTAGAGGGCTGTGCATCCATTCATTCCTACAGTCTCTCTCACATACCAATCTTATGGTGCAAAATCACAAGATGGGCAGAATTGCAAAAATACACCTCCTGTCCTGCACATGATTCCAGTGTTAGGTACCGTACTACTTGAGTGTGGGCTGGATGCAGGAATGACTGTGAGGTCTGTTTACTAAGCCTTGGAGAGAGATAAAATGGAGAGCAAGAAACTACCAACCAACCAGCCCCAAATGTAATTTTTCAAACATTCGGTGACATGGCAGTTAAGAGCTGATTAGCAGGTGTTTTATCTCTGTCAACTTTATCTTAGTAAAACAGACCCCTTTGCTGTTTTGAAGTAACTAAGTAAATGGGCATAGAAGAAGGCCTACAATATTTAAGAAGCACATTTTAGTTTGGATGGGGAGGGGGGTTGCTTAAAGATATCTTTCCTCTATAAACATTTTTCACATTCATTGATGCAGCAGAGACCAAGGCAGGTATTCAATGTAATTTCTCACGATGTGCAGCAAATCCTGTTTAGAATTCGGTGCACATTTGCAGGGTTCTGGAGGGCTGGCGCATTTACTGCCAGCCCTCCCTGTCATCCCAGTTCCATACCGAAGGGGCTCGCTGCCCATGACAGCGATGTTTAGCCGCGGGACGGTGGCAGGCAGGGAGATGTAAGAATGTGTGGGGGGAGGAGGGCTCCCGCAGACACAAGCAGCAGAAGCTGCCCCTTGGGAGAGCTGGCAGGGGACACAGGTAGGGAGCCGCTGCACTGGTCTCGCTCGTGCATATGTAATGAGCGGGATCAGAGTGAAGTGAATATCTAATGAGCGGCTCCCTGCCCCCTGCCCCCTGCTGGCGAATGTGTAAAAAATTTTTTTTTTTTATTAAATATATATGCATGTGCTAAAAATACCATGCTCCTTCACAGAATAAATTTACTGATTTTTTTTACACCAAAAATAAAAAAAAATCCCTTTATTTTAAGATCACATTCCAGTTCACCTTAAAAAGATGTCGAATGCCAAACGGTAAATCATGACGAAAATCATAGAAACATAGAATTTGATGGCAGATAAGAACCACTTGGCCCATCTAGTCTGCCCTTTTTAAAACGTTACCTCAAACCATATTTGATCCTTATTTTTTTTGTAAGGATATCAAGCATGTTTAAATTGTACTACTGTATTTGCCTCTACCACCTCTGATGGGAGGCTATTCCACTTATCTACTACTCTTTCTGTGAAGTAATTCTTCCTCAAATTTCTCCTGAATCTTCCTCCCTCTAGTTTCAGTGCATGTCCTCTTGTTCTGCTGCTCCTCTTCCTGTGAAGAATGTCTCCTACCTGTACCTTGTTAAAGCCCTTGATATATTTGAAAGTTTCAATCATGTCCCCCCTTTCCCTTCTCTGCTCCAAAGTATACATATTAATCTTTTAGTCTTTCCTGGTACGTTTGTGATGTAGGCTATGCACCATTTTAGTTGCCCTTCTTTGTACAGTCTCTAATGTATTTATATCCTTCTGGAGATATGGCCTTCAGAAATGAACACAGTACTCTAGATGAGGTCGTACCAATGACCTATACAGTGGCATTATTAGTTATTTCTTTCTACTGCTGAAACCTCTCCCTATGCAACCAAGCATCTGACTTGCCTTCTTCATTGCTTTGTTACATTGCCTACCTGCCTTTAAGTCCCCTGAAATAGTGACACCTAGATCCCTCTCTTCCTCAGTAGTTTCCATTATAGTGCCATTTATACTATACTGTATTTAGTCTTTGGATTTTTGAGACCCAAGTGCATGATTTTGCATTTGGCATTAAACTGTAGTTGCCATGCTCTTGACCATTCCTCTAATCTACCTAGATCATCAATCATTTGTTTTACCCCTCGTGGTGTGTCTACCCTGTTGCATACCTTTGTGTCATCTGCAAAAAGGCACATTTTACCCTCAATTCCATTTGCAATATCACCAATAAAGATATTAAAAAGCACTGGTCCAAGTACAGATCCCTGGGGTACCCTACTTGTAACTTTCCCTCCTTTGACTGTACTCCGTTTACTACAACTCTCTGTGTTCTGTCCTGGAACCATGTTCCTATCCATTCATCTATCTTAAAATCCAATCCCAAGCTTTCAAGTTTATTTAACAGTCTGCAATGTGGGACAGTGTCAAAAGCCTTACTAAAGGTAAGCTACATCTACAGCCCCATCTTGATCTATTACTTTAGTCACCCAGTCAAAAAAGTCAATAAGGTTTGTTTGACATGATCTTCCCCCCCAATAAACCCATGCTGTTTCGGATCCTGTAAATAGCTGGTTTTGAGATATTCTACAACTCTTTGTTTTAAGAGTGTTTCCATCAATTTCCCTACTTCTGATGTACGGCTCACTGGTCGATAGTTGCTTACCTCTTCCTTTCTTCCACTTTTGTGTAGTGGGACTACGTTCGCTGTTTTCCAGTCCTCTGGAATTACTCCAGTAGCTAGCGACTGGTTGAATAATTCTGTTATTGGTTTTACCAGTTCCCCTTTTAGCTCTTTTAGTATCCTTGGATGTATCCCATCTGGCCCCATTGATTTATCCACTTTCAGTTTTGAGAGTTGTGTGAGGACTTTCTCCTCTGTAAATTTACTTGTTTCTCCCTCAGTTTTCTGGCTATACTTGCAACTTAACTGTGACCCCTTCCCCTCTCTTTCAGCAGTGAATACTGGGCAGAAATAATTATTAATATGATCTGCTATTACATTGTCCCCCTCAAGAAGCAGTTCTCCATCCTAGCATTGAATACACTCTCAGCGAATCCCAGTAAAAACCCCATTGAAATACAACAGCGAATTGCAGTGAGCATGAAATGGAGAACTGGCCGACATTCACTGTTCGCTTTCCGCGAACAGTGAACATTGAATAGGGAATCAGATTTTCAGTGAAAAAGATTCACAGCAAGGAGTGAAAACAGCCCAATTCGCCGAAAAAAACCCAGTGAATTGGGAGCATTGAATACTGCCCCAAGCCTCAGTCTATATGTTCAGTCAATCATTTCAATGGTATATATTTTGTAACCTAATGAAAAAACGATTGTGGACAAAATGTATTAATTGTTGCATTTATATGTATATATTTTTTATTTCAATAATTTTTTATTAAATTTTGCAATTGTGGACAAACAAAGAGAGAAAAAAACAGATAAAGCTAAAAATAAACAAAAAATAAACAGGGTATTCTAGTAAAGGCATCTCAGTCATATATATGAATGAATAATATCAGAACAAAAGCAATACCATATCAAATGTATCAATTAATACAATAAAACATACAATATACATTATACTCATGTGTGGTCTCATTCCATTTTAGATGGAAAGGTTGCTATTTCTATATTTCATAGAGAAGCCTCATTTTATATTACACATTTTGAGAGGATGGAAGGGTAGTTACATTAGTCGCATTTATGATTTAATCATTTCATTTCTGCTACTACAGCTCAGCAATACCCAACTGAAGTTTCAGAAGTTTTACCACAAATTTGTTTTGCCTCATCCGTAATATGTAAAACCTTCTAACTTTAGCAAAATACACACATAATTAAAACTGTTCTATTGTTCCCTCACTTGAATTAGGCAAGAGAATGACAGTCTAGCTATTGGGACAGGTATGGATTCAGGGTGGCAGGTAATGGTTTCAGGGTGGCAGGTATAGATTCATGGTGGCAGGTATGGTTTCAGGTTGGCAGGTATGGATTCATGGTGGCAGGTAATGGATTCATGGTGGCAGGTAATGGATTCATGGTGGCAGGTAATGGATTCATGGTGGCAGGTAATGGATTCATGGTGGCAGGTAATGGTTTCATGGTGGCAGGTAATGGTTTCATGGTGGCAGGTAATGGATTCATGGTGGCAGGTAATGGATTCATGGTGGCAGGTAATGGTTTCATGGTGGCAGGTAATGGTTTCATGGTGGCAGGTAATGGTTTCATGGTGGCAGGTATGGATTCATGGTGGCAGGTATGGATTCATGGTGGCAGGTAATGGTTTCATGGTGGCAGGTAATGGTTTCATGGTGGCAGGTAATGGTTTCATGGTGGCAGGTATTTGGTTTCATGGTGGCAGGTAATGGATTCATGGTGGCAGGTAATGGTTTCATGGTGGCAGGTAATGGATTCATGGTGGCAGGTAATGGATTCATGGTGGCAGGTAATGGTTTCATGGTGGCAGGTAATGGTTTCATGGTGGCAGGTAATGGTTTCATGGTGGCAGGTAATGGTTTCATGGTGGCAGGTATGGATTCATGGTGGCAGGTATGGATTCATGGTGGCAGGTAATGGTTTCATGGTGGCAGGTAATGGTTTCATGGTGGCAGGTAATGGTTTCATGGTGGCAGGTAATGGTTTCATGGTGGCAGGTAATGGTTTCATGGTGGCAGGTAATGGTTTCATGGTGGCAGGTAATGGTTTCATGGTGGCAGGTATGGATTCATGGTGGCAGGTAATGGTTTCATGGTGGCAGGTAATGGTTTCATGGTGGCAGGTAATGGTTTCATGGTGGCAGGTAATGGTTTCATGGTGGCAGGTAATGGTTTCATGGTGGCAGGTAATGGTTTCATGGTGGCAGGTAATGGTTTCATGGTGGCAGGTAATGGTTTCATGGTGGCAGGTAATGGTTTTATGGTGGCAGGTAATGGTTTCATGGTGGCAGGTAATGGTTTCATGGTGGCAGGTATGGTTTCAGGGTGGCAGGTATGGATTCATGGTGGCAGGTAATGGATTCATGGTGGCAGGTAATGGATTCATGGTGGCAGGTAATGGTTTCATGGTGGCAGGTAATGGTTTCATGGTGGCAGGTATGGATTCAGGGTGGCAGGTAATGGTTTCATGGTGGCAGGTAATGGTTTCATGGTGGCAGGTAATGGATTCATGGTGGCAGGTAATGGATTCATGGTGGCAGGTAATGGATTCATGGTGGCAGGTAATGGATTCATGGTGGCAGGTAATGGTTTCATGGTGGCAGGTAATGGTTTCATGGTGGCAGGTAATGGTTTCATGGTGGCAGGTATGGATTCAGGGTGGCAGGTAATGGTTTCAGGTTGGCAGGTATGGATTCATGGTGGCAGGTAATGGATTCATGGTGGCAGGTAATGGTTTCATGGTGGCAGGTAATGGTTTCATGGTGGCAGGTAATGGTTTTATGGTGGCAGGTAATGGTTTCATGGTGGCAGGTATGGATTCATGGTGACAAGTAGTGGTTTCATGGTGACAAGTAATGGTTTCATGGTGACAAGTAATGGTTTCATGGTGGCAGGTAATGGTTTCATGGTGGCAGGTATGGATTCAGGTTGGCAGATATGGATTCAGGGTGGCAGGTAATGGTTTCATGGTGGCAGGTATGGTTTCATAGTGGCAGGTATAGATTAAGGGTGGCAGGTAATGGTTTCAGGGTGCCAGATATGGATTCAGGGTGGCAGGTAATGGTTTCATGGTGGCAGGTAATGGTTTCATGGTGGCAGGTAGTGGTTTCATGGTGGCAGGTAATGGTTTCATGGTGGCAGGTAATGGTTTCATGGTGGCAGGTATGGATTCATGGTGGCAGGTATGGATTCATGGTGGCAGGTAATGGTTTCATGGTGGCAGGTAATGGTTTCATGGTGGCAGGTAATGGTTTCATGGTGGCAGGTAATGGTTTCATGGTGGCAGGTAATGGTTTCATGGTGGCAGGTAATGGTTTCATGGTGGCAGGTAATGGTTTCATGGTGGCAGGTATGGATTCATGGTGGCAGGTAATGGTTTCATGGTGGCAGGTAATGGTTTCATGGTGGCAGGTAATGGTTTCATGGTGGCAGGTAATGGTTTCATGGTGGCAGGTAATGGTTTCATGGTGGCAGGTAATGGTTTCATGGTGGCAGGTAATGGTTTCATGGTGGCAGGTAATGGTTTCATGGTGGCAGGTAATGGTTTCATGGTGGCAGGTAATGGTTTCATGGTGGCAGGTAATGGTTTTATGGTGGCAGGTAATGGTTTCATGGTGGCAGGTAATGGTTTCATGGTGGCAGGTATGGTTTCAGGGTGGCAGGTATGGATTCATGGTGGCAGGTAATGGATTCATGGTGGCAGGTAATGGATTCATGGTGGCAGGTAATGGTTTCATGGTGGCAGGTAATGGTTTCATGGTGGCAGGTATGGATTCAGGGTGGCAGGTAATGGTTTCATGGTGGCAGGTAATGGTTTCATGGTGGCAGGTAATGGATTCATGGTGGCAGGTAATGGATTCATGGTGGCAGGTAATGGATTCATGGTGGCAGGTAATGGTTTCATGGTGGCAGGTAATGGTTTCATGGTGGCAGGTATGGATTCAGGGTGGCAGGTAATGGTTTCAGGTTGGCAGGTATGGATTCATGGTGGCAGGTAATGGATTCATGGTGGCAGGTAATGGTTTCATGGTGGCAGGTAATGGTTTCATGGTGGCAGGTAATGGTTTCATGGTGGCAGGTAATGGTTTTATGGTGGCAGGTAATGGTTTCATGGTGGCAGGTATGGATTCATGGTGACAAGTAGTGGTTTCATGGTGACAAGTAATGGTTTCATGGTGACAAGTAATGGTTTCATGGTGGCAGGTAATGGTTTCATGGTGGCAGGTATGGATTCAGGTTGGCAGATATGGATTCAGGGTGGCAGGTAATGGTTTCATGGTGGCAGGTATGGTTTCATAGTGGCAGGTATAGATTAAGGGTGGCAGGTAATGGTTTCAGGGTGCCAGATATGGATTCAGGGTGGCAGGTAATGGTTTCATGGTGGCAGGTAGTGGTTTCATGGTGGCAGGTAATGGTTTCATGGTGGCAGGTAATGGTTTCATGGTGGCACGTATGGATTCAGGTTGGCAGATATGGATTCAGGGTCGCAGGTAATGGTTTCATGGTGGCAGGTAATGGTTTCAGGGTGGCAGGTAATGGTTTCAGGGTGGCAGGTAATGGTTTCAGGGTGGCAGGTAATGGTTTCATGGTGGCAGGTAATGGTTTCATGGTGGCAGGTATAGATTAAGGGTGGCAGGTAATGGTTTCAGGGTGGCAGATATGGATTCAGGGTGGCAGGTAATGGTTTCATGGTGGCAGGTAGTGGTTTCATGGTGGCAGGTAATGGTTTCATGGTGGCAGGTAATGGTTTCATGGTGGCAGGTAGTGGTTTCAGGGTGGCAGGTAATGGTTTCATGGTGGCAGGTAATGGTTTCATGGTGGCAGGTAATGGTTTCATGGTGGCAGGTAATGGTTTCATGGTGGCAGGTAATGGTTTCATGGTGGCAGGTATGGATTTAGGTTGGCAGGTATGGTTTCAGGATGTCAGGTAATGGTTTCATGGTGGCAAGTAATGGTTTTGAGGTGGCAGGTAATGGTTTAATGGTTATTCAAGATATTAATGTGTTATACTATATACTTTAGGAGGAACCCAGATAAATGAAAGAATAAACTTTTCGTGTTGTGCATGTATATAATTTGTTATTAGTAAGGTGGGAAATTGGGCACATTTGCACAAACAGAAATATATTGCACCCTACACATTTTGTATATCAAAATTGATATTTTTAATGCAGGCTGTCTATATCATGCATGACACAGTCATGTTCCCAAATGAAGATATTCCGGGAGTGTCAGAATTCTGAGCGTATATCAGCTGTAAGATGGTAAGCGGTGACACACCTTACAGATGAGTTGTTACATGTTCCACATGCCTATATTTTTACAACGCAGAGGTGCAGGTAATGTAGCTCTGTTTTTTAGACTTTTTAAGAGCTTTACTTCTCAAGAAAAACCTATAATAGTTCTTCCAAATCTCAATTGTCTGTATAGCATAACTCTGAATAAAACCTTTTTCATTATTGTATGTTATTTTACTTACTCAATGATATCTTGATATCGCTTGGACTGTATGAAACACGTAATGCACCATAAGCTGCAAGCAACCCAAAAGTAAGACCTGCAGCGAGGGAAACAATACTGCCTGCCAAAAAGAGAAAACAGATGTTTAAGCATCAGTATGTAGTTTTAGAATGGCTTATGAGGTACTTGTCACACAAAATTGAGGCATACAATTCTAAGGCTGATCCAATTTTAATCCATGAATTCACTGACATTTATACCCCTTTTCCACTTGCAAAAATATCCCGGGTTTTTGCACATGAACGCACATCAACCCGGGATTTAGTGCAGAGTGCAGCCCCCCCGGAGCTGCCGCCGCCGCAGACGGACAGATCCCCCAGATATTCCCCTGGATGAGGAAGCTGCACATCAGTCACGGTACCGATGCTTTCAGCTGGCGTCTATTTTTAATGACATGTATGGATCAGTGTGAATGGGGCTATCCCGGGTCGATCCCAGGTCTGAATGCAATGTGAAAGGGTACATTCTCGGGTAGTGTCCCGGGAAGCATCCGTGAACACATTCCCGCGTATGACCCGGGACTGCAAGTGAAAAGGGGGTATTAGTGACATCACTGCAGCATGAAGTGACTTTTGCCTCGGTGATGGGATAAATACTGGTTCAGCCTCTTCTGTGTACATATAATGGGTCTATAATAAAACATGGGATTATTGGTCTACTTCTCGGTATAACTCTTGCCCATCAAACACCCAATGTAAAGTGCTGGAGGGTGTGGATTATTAGGAATACAGGGTCTAGATAGACTGTCAATAGGTTGACACCAAAAGGTTGCACGCAATATGTCAACAGGGTCAACATGGAAGAGGTTGGCATGAAAAAGGTAGACACAAGAAAAGGTTGACATGAGTTTTTCACATTTTTTTGGTGTCAGTGTTAACACCTATCACCATGGACTTTCAGTTAGTGTAATGCGTACTCTCGCATGCCATGCTTTTGGACTTTACCGTTCTCATTGATGATAAAATATGAAAAAGTTTAAAAAAAAATTGTGAAAAACTAATGTCGACCTATTGCATGTCAAACCCTTTTCATATTGACCTTTTGCCCCTGTCCACCTACTGACTATCTAGAGCAGGCATTCCCTACCTCTGTCCTCAAGGCACACTATTGTTTTAAGTACATCTGGCCCCCTATCAGCACCGTGGCCAGGTCTAGACTGTGCCTGGTCTAGACAGGTCTGTCAACCTGAACCAGCTCTGACATGCATTTTTTACTAAATTTCCAGCTGGCATGAGCCGACAGGCGGTATTTCATGCACTACCATCCACTAGGGCAGGCATTCACACCAACAGTTCAGGTTTTTAGGAGTTTGTATATTCTCCCCGTACTTGTGTGGGTTTCCTCCGGGTGCTCCGGTTTCCTTCCACAATCCCAAAAATATACTGGTAGGCTAATTGGCTCCCTACAAAAATTAACCCTAGAATGTCTGTCTGTGCGTGTGCATGTGGTAGGGAATATAGACTGTAAGCTCCACTGGGGCAGGGACTGATGTGAATGTTCAAATATTCTCTGTAAAGCGCTGCGGAATATGTATGCGCTATATAAGAAACTGTTAATAATAAATAAATAATAGTGATATCCAGACTTGAGCACAGGTGACTTAATTAGTACCTGAGGGATTCTGATTAAACCATCTGTGCTGAAGCCTGGATATCACAAAAACCTGCACTGTTGGTGTGCCCTGAGGACCGTGGTTGGGAATGCCTGCACTAGGGCATTGTTAGTGCAAAAAATAGTGTGCCGAGCGCAGCGAGCCCAAAGCATGGCGAGCACAGCAAGCCATAGGAGGGGTTGCCGGACACTTAGACAGTGTCCACGTCAACATATGTCGACATAGACACCCTAAAAACATAAAAAACTCATGTTGACCTTTTTCCATGTCGACCTTTGGACCATTTTGACCATTTAACCATGTCGACCTTTTACCTGTCGACCTTTAGACCCGGTCAACCTTTTGACTTTGTGACTGTCGACCATATGACTGTCTATCATGAGTCAGTCTATTGCCTGGTACACACCAGAACGATCCTGATTGTTAGTAGATCGTTAGCAGATTGTGAGATGGTCGCACGATCTGTTGGAGCACATGATCTGCTAACAATCTGCTAATGATCTGCATCCAATCCGATCCAATCTGGATCCAGATTGATGGGATTGAGCCCTAATCGTTCTGGTGTGTACCCTACATAAGTTTTATACCATAACCCAACAGCCTGTTAAGAACATGGCAAGTAATGAAAAGAACAAATAGGAAGCAGATGTAATTTACCTTTGCGAGTAAATCCCAGTAGGCCGCCCAGAGCCAAGATGGCAGCGTATCCAAAACCAATCCAGTCTATTGCCATGATTCTGGTAATAATAGAAGATAAATTGCAGATTACATATTGCAAATTTGTAGTCAATGAGCACGTTGGAGGCAGATCTACTGTATGAGTAAATGGGGGATGGTACTATGAGATAGGTTGTGAGCTGTGCAGATGAGTGGTACTTAGGGCATTATGTCAAAGGTCTATGTCAAAACACATTTTATTTGGAATATATTAAGAATTTATTTACATTTCTGAATATGATGAATTACATGAAATTCCCAAATAATAAGTTTGTGTTGCTAAAAATGTGCAAGCAGGAGTATTCTCTATGTCAGGGCTGGGCAACACCAGCCCTCCAGATGTTGATGAACTACACATCCCAGCATGCCTTGCATCAGTTTCAGCATGGCCACATAGCAAAACTAATGCAAAGTATCCTGGGATGTGTAGTTCATTAACATCTGGAGGGCCGGCGTTGCCCAGCCCTGCTCTATGTCATACCATCCACTGTGATGAAAGAAGTTGGTAAGTGTATGCTCGTATTTCTGTGTGTCTATATCAGCAGCAAATGCACAAAGTATAGTGGTGATTAAAAGAAAGTGAGTGAGCAGACATGGTAAAGATAAATGCCGATATATTTAGATCAACAAATAATTTCATCCTGCCTGATTCCACAAGTTCGTTAAGCCCATGTTGGGAAATATCTGCAAATATTGATTACCCCCACAGAGTGCATGCAAGTATTCTATGGAGGCATTGAGGACTTAATTCTGCGTGGGCTATCAAGCCCATTATGAATGACCAATCCACCCTATCCAACGCATTCTCTGTATCTTTCAACAGGAATACTACATGGGACAATACTTGACCTGGAGTTGATTGATCATTCTTGTACAACTGCCTTTCGCTTGTCTGATGAACCTCCTCGGGTCCTCATGAATCAGACAAATATTCAATCAGTTGGTCAACACCCTACTGGACCAAACATTTTGAGGCCTATATTTATAGGAAAATTGACCCGTAACTCAGGATGGGCCCTTACCCGTTTTTGAGACTGATTGTACTGTTGGTCTCCGGGGATTGGGGTGGGGTTTGTAGTACTTATGGAAAAAAATCAGCAAAAACAACGGAACCCTACAAGCCTCTACTGTTGTGCACAGAAGGCTAGGCTGATTCTACTTATTTTGCTGCCCCATGTAGTTACCCTACATGGGGCAGCAAAATAAGTAGAATCTATGTTTTCTAAGAGTTTATTATGCGCCATCCTTGCTGAGGAAAGTGTATCCAAATGTGGGATGTCTCTAGATTCCAAATTATCGGGACTATTCAGACCTGATCGCCCACCTGAGAATTTGCAGGCAGGGGGTGTGTGTGTGTGTGTGTGTGTGTGTTATAATTGATAGTCTACGCATGTGTATGGCTCATAGTACACATTGCTGGCCCTATGCAAGTTGATTGATAGAAAGCTGGTGTGTGGGGGTTAACCGGTTGTTTTCTGGGAGTGTCAGGGGAAATGCAGGCGTGCTAAAGCTTTTTAGGGAAGATGTGTGACATCAGCTCTGGCCCCGCACACAACTTGTTTTTAGTTTCTTGTTTCACAGCCACCGAGTACGTCCTGGGCAATGCACAGACTGCACACACTAGAAAAATCATTGCAATGGTGAGTGATCACGAATGGAGTTGCAGCTAATCGCAGGGCTGCAACATTTGTCGCAGGCTTGCACAGGGCAGGATTCACTCTGGATGATCATAGGGTGCTGCAAAGTAGCAGCTGTGCGATCAGGTCTGAATAACCCCCAATATCTTGAAGCTGGGATTAAAGAGCTTCTGTGTTTTTTTGGGAAGGGTGCCTGTTTTCCCATGATAGAACAACTATGTCCGTAGGCACACCAGGATATAGATCATGGTCCAAAAATGAGATTACTCAAATAAATAATTAAGACAACATGCAACATTAATTGATGGTTATTAGTTATTATTGTGGGACAAAACGTCCAAACAAGCCCTAGTAGCTGGTGCTTGTAGGTGGTCGAGGGGCTGCAGCGGCAGTAGGCATTCTGTACATGAATTCTTCCCCTGTCTCACTAGTCCTTCCAGCATGACATCTGGGAAAAAAATGCCTTCAGAAGATATGCCCCTATCCCGCTATACAAAGCCTGGCAAGAACAGCTAGATACACGTACTGTAGTCAAGAACTAACAAATTGTGGATAAACATTTTTAAATGGTGTCTGGTGGGGAAGGGGGTGGGGTAAGCAGAAGCACCAATTGCAAAGCCACAATCTCTTGATTCTTGGTCAGAACCTTGTCAAAGGTGGCTGCACACAGCAGGTCCCAGTGCTCTTTGGCTAGTGGGAGGACTACCATAATAAATTACCAGCCTATTACATGTCTTTTTTGCGCAACAAAGTTTTAGCATTATAAGGTCTATTTAGCAAAAAAGTTTTTACACTTTTTCTAATTTATCATCAAATAGTTAAAAGCCCATCAAAATGATGGCTTAGAGCCCCTTTGCTCCTTCCTCCAATGATGTGGGAGCACGCAGCAGCCCTCACTGCTCATCGCTGCCCTGTACACACTGGGTAACTTTCATGCTGAAAGCGGCTCAGATGAGAAAACGGAGTGGCTGTCACATGAAACATTTGTTGAAAACAATGTTTAGTACAACTTTTCCTTACTCACAGCACCCTAGAGTTTCAGCACTTTTTTCACCCCTAGGTGCCATGAAAAAAATAAATAAAAAAAAGTAATTTGTACCTACTTGTCATCCTTATGCTACACACTATGCAATATAACGTTAACGATATTGAAAAACGGTCAGTGTGTACCCACGATATTAATGATGCGGGCTCTCGCACATCGTTAATAACATCCTCTGTTGTCTGTACATGCAACTCAATCTGACAATATCATCAGAGACTGCATGTACGGAGAGGGGATTGGTGACGTTACTGACCAATATCGGTTAGTGTGTATGCAGTATATCGTTCTCCACAGCACCGCGGATATAGTTAACAATATCGTTGGTGCCAGGGGTCGCTAAATTTGTACCTAGCTTTCGGTGGGGTACGGTCATTGGGTCTACAGCAAGTTGGTCGACAAGCATTGGGTTGACACCGTTAATTCGACATGGTTCTAGGTCGACACGGGTTTAGGTCGACAGGCAGTATTTCATGTCCTACCATCCACTAGGACAGGCCTGGCCAACCTGTGGCTCTCCAGATGTTGTCAAACTACAAATCCCATCATGCCTTGCCACAGTTTTGCTATAAGGGAGTGTTAAAACTGTGGCAAGGCATGCTGGGATTTGTAGTTTCACAACATCTGGAGAGCCACAGGTTGACCTGTCCTGCACTAGGGCATGGTGGGATTATAAAATAGTGCCCGAAGCATCGCGATCGAACGAGCAATGCGAGGGGATGCGGTGCACTGGAAACGGTGCCCATGTCGACTGTTTCGACATTCAGGTAAAAAACAGTGAAAAACCACGTCGACCTTTGATACTATCAACCTATGATACTGTCAACCTATTGCTTGTGTCGACCTATTGGCCTGTCAACCTAAACCCATGTTGACCTTGTCCCATGTCGACCTAGAACCATGTCGACCTAACAGTGTCGATCTAATGTTTGCGACCAACTTGCTGTAGACCAAATGATCCCAACCCCTTTCGGGTTAGTTATGTGGTGACGTACAGCTGTGCTACTGATTGTCCACATGTTCTATAAATGGTAGCCACCAGCACTGGATTTTCCTGTCACTCATTGGTTTATCTATGGTGGTATTGGCCAGTTCACCAACACCACATTTCCTACCAGCCTGGATATTCAGGTATCTGCAGCCCAACAGACGAGTGTCAGTGTATTCGGTGTGATCTGCTCCATCTCCTCCCACAATGGTAGCTGCAGTGGCATTTTTACAATGGGTACAGTAAGTGTGGTGCAACAGGGCCACTGAGCCCACACTGCACCCATTTTTATAATACCCCTCCAGAGTCACGCATCAATGGCAGCAGCACAATAAACTAAACACAGTGAGAGAGAGGGCAATACAAAACCTCAGGGGACATAGTGGACAAAACCTAGAGGTGATATATCAGTGAGAGATGGCAATGCCAGGATGTCAGGGAATGTAGTGGATAGGAACTGGCAGTGACAATGATTCAGGTTTTGCGGCACACACAAGACAGCGCAATGCAGGATAAACAGATGAGGAGGTGGCGGGCAGTACAATGCAAAATATACAGATGGGGGTTGTGCACACAATGCAGGACATACTAATGTGAAGTGGGTAAATAGCACCATGCAGGACAAATGGGGGTGGGGGAAAGAGACTAAAGTGACCCCATGTAAGCATGGTCCAATAACATAGTTTATGTCTATATATATATAATACACATGCCTTCAACATCACTAGTCGCACCCCTGTGGCATTGTCACGCTTCCTGCTGCAGCACACAGTATGTATGTATAGGGGCATACACATGGGTCGATTACAGCCCCTTTTCTAAGCGATCTGACTAGATTATTTAAAAAAGAACACTCCGTGTGTATGCCCTGCAGCTCTGCCGATGCGCAGTCCTGTGCATCGGTATCGCCTGCTTGGTAAGCCAGTGCTTGCTCTGGCTTTCCCTAGATCATGGGGCTTTGCCTATGGGATACGGTCGTATTGTCGACAGCACTTAGGTCAACAGTCATTAGGTCGACACCGCTGGGTCAACAGGTGGTAAGGTCGACATTGGTGAAGGTGGACAGGTGTCAAGGTCGACACATCGTTAGGTCGACATGGGTTAGGTCAACAGGTCAGAAGGTCGACATGGTTTTTATTTACTGTTTTTGAGCCGACATGTGCTGACAGGTGGTATTTCATGCCCTACCATCCACTAGGGCATGGTGAAAGAATAAAATAGTGTGCCCGAAGCATCGCGAGTGATGCGAGGGACTGCGGTTGACTTCCAACTGTGTCCATGTCGACTGTATTGACATCCGGGTAAAAAAACTGTAAAAAAAAACCATGCTGACCTTCCGACCTAACCCATGTTGACATAACACTGTGTCGACCTAAACCCATGTCGACCTTGACACCTGTCGACCTTCACCCATGTCGACCTGAGTGCTGTCAACAATACGATCCACTCCCTAGCCCAGGGGTTCCCAATCTTTTTTCTAATCACGGCACCCTAGAGTATGCAGAATTTTTCCAAGGCACCCCTAGGCCCCCAAAAATATATATAAAATTAAGTAGGTTGTGTTTATATGTGCTTCTTAGGTTCAGTTACGTGGTAAAGGGCAGGATTTGATTCTGATTGTACACATTTTATGATTAGCAGCCACCATCACTGGTCTTGTCCAGAAATAGTCGATCATAAATAATTTGAATTGGTCCTGGACGACCAACCCGAGGCACCCCTGCAAGTGTCCAGAGGCACCCCAGGGAGCCTAGGCGCACAGTTTGGGAACCACTGCCCTAGCCTATTATAAAAATAGGCAAAGCCCCGCTCAGCAGGAATGTTCAGCACAAAGCATCACAGTGTGCTGAGCAGGTGTCCCGCTATGTGCTGAGCGTTCGTGCTGCAGCACGTCGCTCAGCTAGAAAAGCCGGGTCGCCCTGTGTATACGGGGTTTATGTCGGCCTTTCTATCTATCTAGAACACCAGCCAATCAACTACCAACTGTCATATTTCAAACACAGCTGATTGGCTGGTGCGTTATCTCCTTCCACTTTATCTCCAGTTTATCTCTTCAACAGGCTTAATACATCTGCCCCATTGTCAATTACTGCTCGATTTACAATAGCAGCCAACTAGCCAGCCCTCTGTCCTGCTGCTGGGGGGCTGACCAATGTGTCTGTCACTCTATTAGACAGTCGCAGCAGCAGCGCACATGCACCAAAAAATACAATTGGAAAACACAGAGGAACCATAGGAGAAATAACCTAGCAATGCTGAGGAAGCAATGGATCCTCACAATTGCATGGTTAAGCTTGGACCATTGGAACCATTTGCAGAAATCCGATGAAACATCAAATAACTCCGCTCACTACTATAAACAGTTCTGCAAAGACCTCATTGTAACCTATAGGTGCTTCAGGAATGTGAGAGGAGGAGGGGGGAGTCATGTATCCACTACTATTTCCTTATTCAGTCCTCAGGCACCCCTACAGACATGTATATCCAATCTCCTAGCTGGAGCACAGGTGTGTTCATTACTGGCTACTGCTTTTTTTAGGAGGTCCACAGTATCACTATCACACTATCTTAGGCTTTCTCCCCCTAAAACATTTGAGAGAAGCCTTATTCCATTTACTAACTTGCCCACTACATGTATGCTTCTGGTGCTGCAGCAACACGCCCTGTAGAAGAGGCCTTGGCTACAGAAGCTTGTCAGGATATGCCCTATGATCCCCACCAGCAGCATTATTATGATCATTTATTATGAACATATCTTTATAATTTGCATATAAACCATACAGTTGGTGCCACCCCGTGTGCAGCCCCCACACCCCCCTACAGTCAGAGGCACAGGGCACAGGGCACAGTGAGGAAGTAGATACGGACTGCCCGGGGCTGCTCCCAGCTATTGCAGTCACACCTAGAACAGTGACCCCAGATTAGGGCGGACAGCTGCGTACAGCACCGCAGCCAGGAGCCTGCACTCCCCCACCTCCGTTATACATCAAAGCAGATTATTAAATAATTAACCCTTAACTACAAAACAAGAGCTGGCCGGACACAGAGCCCAAACCTACCTGTCTCTGGTCCCCGCCTCCAGTTTCTAACCTTTCAACTATGACAACTCTGAGGTTTCTTTTTTTTCCCAATGCATGTCTTTTTTTCTAAATTTCCTTATATATGTTGAAATGAATTGTGAATATGTTAAAATATGGACGAAACGTGCAGATTCTTACATTGTTATTTTATATATTTTCCATGTACAGTATGATTCTAAGTTAAACTTCCCCAAAACAAGTTAAACAGTAACTTTCGTTTTACAATCGGCAAGCTCATTTATTGGCCGTTGCTGCCATCTTGTGGTGTTACGTAGTACTGCAGCATGGAGTGTAGGACACGTGACGTAAGCAATATTGTAACCAGAAATTAAGGGAATATTGAAACTAAAGTGCTAGATAAAAAATAATTTACAGAGAGTGGGGATATTGCGCCAATTCTTTTAAAGCACCATGGGTGTACTCACATGCACAAATGCACCAATACAATTGAAATAGCAATTATTTATTATAAAACTTTAGGTGGCCACATAGAAAAATATAATTCACACAAGTGTACAATGTAAGATTAATATAATAACATTAATTAAGACTGTATGTCATAAGACCAAGTTAATATCTACAAATAAAAAATTTCAAACTAATTTAAATTTAATTGCCAAAAAACTTTCTACCCCCCCCCCCCCCATAATGCACCTTACACTGTACGCCACTCACCGTAGGACCCCTTTCACAATATAACGACACATCTCACACGTGTATATATATATATATATATATATATATATATATACACACACACACACACACTCTCTTTAAACTCCTCAGCACCACCTACAAGGCTCTCTTCTCCTCCACCGCTCCTTACCTCTCTTCGCTGATCTCTATCCACACTACCTCCCGTCCTCTTCGCTCCATCGCTGACCTCCGACTGACCTCTCACCTAATCACCTCCTCCCACTCCCGTGTCCAAGACTTCTCTCGCGATGCCCCCCTGCACTGGAACAACCTCCCGCCACCCATCAGGCTTTCTGATTCCCTTACCTCCTTCAAGCGCTCCCTCAAAACCCACTTTTTTCAACTAGCCTATCCTTCCTCCTAACCTCTTTTGATCCTCCTATCCTGCCTCCGTTCCCATCCGTTCCTACTTATCCTATTGTTTTTCGTTCGTCCACCCACCTCCTTTTAGTATGTTAACTCTTATGAGTAGGGCCCTCCTTCCTCACGTACTCACCCTACCTCTTTACCTCACCAGTGCTCCTGTCCTGTTCTTCCCTTCCTCTACTTCATCTTCAGTCTCCTCGACAATTTTGACACCTACTTCTGAACTGATGCTGATTTTAGTTCTACCAGTTCTACCCCTATTTATGCTGTATTTTATTAACACACCCTGTACGTTACCTTGTAATTTGTTTTTTTTGTTTGCTATGTACGGCACTGCGGACACTTTGTGGCACCTTATAAATAAACGTACTACTACTACTACACCACACACATATATATTATTATAGGGATTTGACTGTCTAGGGCAGGCATTCCAAACCACGGTCCTCAAGGCACACCAACAGTGCAGGTTTCAGTGATATCCAGGCTTTAGCACAGATGGTTTAATCAGAATCCCTCAGATGCTAATTAAGTCACCTGTGATCAAGCCTGGATATCTACAAAACCTGCACTGTTGGTGTGTCTTAAGGACCGTGGGTGGGAATGCCTGGTCTAGGGGATTACACACTGGGGGCTATTCCCCTAGTTTTACATACTGTACATATACACTGCTCAGGAGTGAGCGATAGAGAAAGAGGGGAGCAAGAGAGCAAGAGAGAGTGAGTGTCAGGGACAGAAAGTTGTAGAGACGGAGAAAAAGAGGGTGTCTCAGAGACATTGCCAGGTAGCCAGGTAGAGAAAGGAGAGAGGGGATGGAGGGGTGGGAGGAGACATCACGGGAAAGAGAAAAAGACAGAGAGGGGGCTGCGGAGGCAAGGAGGGTTAAAGACAGGGGGTTGTGGAGATAGGGGACTGTGATGGGGAGATACAGTGGGCTGGGGATATAGAGAGGGGACTGGAGAGACAGGGAAGGGGGAGACGGGCGTTGTGGTGGGGGGAGAGATAGGGGGCTGTGGAGACAGAGTGGGGAGAGAGGAGGCAGAGGAGACGGAGTGGAAGAGGGGGCTGTGGAGACAGGCATAGGTGCCGATTCTGTGGGTGCTCAAGGGCCCGAGCACCCACGGAAATTGATGAGCACCCACGGGCCAGAGTCCCGATGCTGGGCCGCCATATTAACTTGCTAATTTGCGGCTGCAGCATCCACATTGCCGGACCTGCCACCTGGGAAACAGTATGTCGGGAACAGTATGTATTCTGTCCACGGAGTACCTGCACTGTGGGGAGTGTATGTATGTAGAACTCTGTTGCCGTAATTTGAATATTGGAGACAACTGTGCTCCATAATATAAATTGGTATTATTTTGTGGCCACACCCCTTCCCCATGAAGCCACTCCTCTATATTTTTGGCTTGAGCACCCACCAACAAAAACATAAATCGGCACCTATGGAGACAGGGAGTGGGGGAGGGGAGCTGGGGAGGGGTCTAGGGAGACAGGGGCGGGAAGGTAAGAGTGCCCTAAGCAGACAGGGAAAGGGGGCTGAGGAGATAGAGAGTAGGGTTGCGACAGAAATAACTTGTAAAGTACCTCCTTATCCCCCCCTTCCTGGGTAAGTACCCAGTCTCCCATCAGCAATAGCGGCACTTCATTCTGTCGGGTCTCATCAGTCCTGCAGATCCGGATCTCCCGCAGCTCTGTCATCTCCAGGTGCATCAATCACTAGCGCTGTGTCCCTCTCTGACTGGCGCTGACAGCTACACTTCTTCTGTTCCCCGGCGCTGGAAACTCCAGGTCAATTGATCTCCAGCACTGGCCGGACTACTCCCGCTGTCACGCACCATCAGGTCTCATGATCTGCTGTCACACATCGCTCTCTCCCACCTCTCTCTCCGCTGCAGACCTCCTGCTACTGCTGCTTCCAAATGCTTTCAGCGCTGAGGAGCCGCCGGGCATTCAGAAGCAGCAGCGGCAGGAGGTCAGCAGCCGTCCTGCTAAAAAAAAAAACCCTGAGTGCGCCACTGCCGAGTCCCTGCACTGCAGTTTTTTTTGCCTGGTGGCGCACTCCCTGCGGAACTCGCAGGGTTAGCAGATGCCAGGGCCGACCGCCCCCGCCCGCTCCACCAAGGGGCTGCCTTACGATAGCTACGCCACTAGGCTCTAAATATAGTCCGTATTCCAGCTCACTCATAGAATCCAGTATTTAGATAAAAAAGCTGCAATAATATACAGTTAGTGATATATTTGGAAATACTCAAACTGCGGCAGTACCGTATGAGGCACCCATGGCAGGGAGTCCCGTAGGGACAAGTGCAAGTCGGAGTGGAAGACTAGTGGGGATAGATTAAGTAAATCACAGCCGATGCGTCTCTAACCCGCAAATTAGAGTTGAGCTGGTTCGGATCCTAGAGATCCGACCCCCCCCCACCAAAAAAAATGAGGCCAAGACGTCATCATCCTGCGTCAGATTCGGATCTCTACTATAAAAAAGCCGCCATCTTCCTTCGGCATGTAGAAGTCAGTCAGCACGGATGTGTCCGTGCTGTCTGCAGAAAGGAAAAAGCTATGGGGGACAAAATAACACTATGGGGGACAAACTAAGGGGGAGGCAAACTAATGGGGGAACAAATAGGGGCTGCATCAATTAAAGGGGGCTGCTGAAGGGGGACAAATATATATTGGGAATCTAAAGGTACTAAGGGGAATCTAAGGGGGAACTAATGGTGCAGGAACTTTTGTACATCTACTAAGGGGGAACCCTTGAGGGGGAAACTATACAAAGTGGAAAACTATTCAGGTTACAACTACTAAGGGGGCATTACCAAGGCTACTACTAAGGAGGGCTGTTACTGTATATGGGACTACTGTGGGGGACATCTAAAGGGGCTCTCTGAAAAAAAGTTTTTTTTAATTAAAATAAAAAAGGTGTGTGTTTTTTTAACCTGCAAGGGGTGTTAAGTGTGCCATATCAGTCCAGCTGCCCTGCCCAGTGTCCCGTTTCAGTCCAGGGGTGCCCGCATGTGTGCCGTATAATTCCATGGGTGCCCCCATGTATCCCGCATCAGTCCAGGGATGCCCCCATGTGTGCCGTATAATTCCAGGGATGCCCCCATGTGTCCCGTATCAGACCAGGGGTGCCCGCATGTGAGCCGTATAATTCCAGGGATGCCCCTATGTGTCCCAAATCAGACCAGGGGTGCCCGCATGTGTCCCAAATCAGACCAGGGGTGCCTACATGTGTCCCATATCAGTCCAGGGGTGCCTGCATGTGTCCCGTATCAGTCCATGGGGTGCCCCCATGTGTGCCGTATTATTATATGGGTGCCCCATGTGTCCCGTATCAGTCCAGGGGTGCCCCCATGTGTCCTGTATCAGACCGGGGGAGCTGCCCTTTTTTTTTTTATGAAAAGAAAAAAAAGGTGTTTTTTAAATATTTTTACTGCAAGGGCTGATAAATGTGCTGTATCAGTCAAGGGGTGAGCCAAGAGTGCCGTATAATTCATGGGGTGTTGCTGAGTCTGCCGTATAATTCCAGGTATGCTGCTCTTTTTTTAATTAAAAGAATAGTTTTTCTTTTTTTTACTGCAGGAATGTTGCCGTATAATTCCATGTCTGCCGCCATGTATGCCGTATCAGCCAAGGGGCGCCGTCATCTGTGTCGTATAATTCTATGTGTGCTGTATCAGGTCAGGGGTGCCCGCATGTGTGACGCATAATTCCTGGGGTGAGCCAAGTGTGTCATATAATTCATGAGTTGCTGGAAAGTCTTCTGTATAATTCATGGGGTGCTGCTAAGTGTGCTGTATGAGTCCAGGGGTGATGCTAAGTGTGCTGTATGAGTCCAGGGGTGATGCTAAGTGTGTCGTATAATTCCAGGGGTGAGCCAAGTCTGCCGTATAATTCATGGGGTGCTGCCAAGTGTTCTGTATCAGTCCAGGGGTGAGCCAAGTGTGCTGTATAATTCATGGGGTGCTGCTTAGTCTGCCGTATCAATCCAGAGGTGCTTCCATTTTTTTATTAAAATAATAGTTTTTATTATTTTTACTGCAGGAGTGTCATCATGTGTGCCATATAATTCCATGTGTGCTGCATGGCAAGGGGGTGGCTGACATCACATGACATCAGAGCCCATTTTCCATGCATTTTCACACTGACTAATTACTGAAGGTAGGAGAAATCATTCAAAGGTGAGCAACTATCGAATGATTTCTCCCTAGCATCATACTTTTACTCTCCATCTTTCTCCACTTCTACGTCTTCTTTTATGTTTTCCTATTTCCTTTCTTATATTATACACTTATTTGTTTTCCTGTCTCTATTTCTAAACTTGAAGATTTAGCTGCCCTTCTACCTGTGCCTACTGGCCAGTGAGTGCCAAGTGGCTCCTTGATTTGCAGTAACACTGGTGGGAGATATCAGATGTCATGATGTCTCTCCTTACTCACTTTGCAGGAACCAAAAAGTCACATGTCTAGAGTCTAAAGCTGTTTTATTAACACCATATATCCCTGAGATATTTCATTTATTGCTCAATTTTTTTATTATATTTTATGTACCCCCCCCTTTTTCATATGTAATGTGATAGATGTACATCAATTGTGTTATTAATTAAATATTAACCCTTGAGAACCGTCTTGTCTTAAACATTGGAACAGCTAGCGCTGGCACATCGTTTGCTTGTTATCCCTCATCACCAAACTGACCTGGTGGACATAAAGGTTTCTTTCCAATCAAGCTATTTGCTCAGTATATGTGCATCAGGGTTTCCTTCTCGTGCCGAAGAAGATGAATAATAAAAATCAAAGCTTCTTTATTCCTCCTTGACCATTCATTTGGTCAGGCTTTTGAACAGATACTGACCTTGACAAAAAGCCCTTTTTTCACATCAAGGTTTCTTTAGATATACTGTATAACACTGATTTTCCCCTGGATTAGAATACACCTCCACACCACATCCCCTTTATCAGTAGACTCACCTCAAAATGAGGCCCTACATGCCTCAAAAGGTACCTTTAAACCTCCTCCTCTGTCAGAATATTTCAAGGAATTTCCAGATCAGGATGAAACTTGTAAAAAACATATTTATTCCAAATAAAACAGGTACATCCATGGGTGAATATACATAAAAATAATAAAAAAAACTTGATTAAAAAAAAAAACACTAAAAAACACCTCATTGCAGAGACACTCCAACACTTCTCCAATATCCGGAATTAGAAGAAGGTGGTGCAAGATGGTAAACAAAAATAGGTCTCAAACAATGACAAGTGCCCCCTCAACTCACCAGCATGTTTCTGGCACCAAAGTGCACTTTTTCAAGGTGTCACTTTGAAGGGTACTTTGATTGGAAAGAAACCTTTATGTGCACATAGGGCACCTCCACCAGGTCAGTTTGGTGGCGAGGGATGCCAGATGAGTAATGAAACAACTACAATAGAATATAAGTGTCGGTGATATCACAATTATTTTCAAAGAGTTGTAGCTAGGACAGCGCTGGTTATATATACTTCACATGTCTAGAGTGCCCAAAGTATGCTCTTGGTGGCATGCTGCAGCGATACAGTCTGCAGAGTGCTATTGTAAAGAGAACAGGAGATATCAAGATATCGTGAAAAAGCGCTTTGGTATGAGTGTGCTTAGACCAGCAGCAGTAAATAAAACGGGGTAGTCAGCCCCAATACAATTTAAAAAAGTACAGGAAGAGGTATAACTGTGATAAAATATCCAGTAGTCAGGTAAGTGGCATATAAAACTCAATATTTAATAACACTGTAAAATAATATTAAAAACAAATAATTGTAATATATCTAGAAATAATGATAATAATTAGGACAAATACTCACCCTTATTGACCGCCAGTCCGCAAACAGCCATAACTATTATCCACCCTTTTCTGGGATAGTGATATGATGTTAGATGGAAATTTATTCACCCACTTGTGTTGACTGGGCCTTTAAGCAGGTGGCGTTCCTCCAAGAAATGTTGTGTGCCCCAGTAACGTGGGAGAACAGATGTTGGTAGAGGATGTAACTTCCCAGAGCTGGAGTTGGTGGCTGTAGAAACTCCTGGCTGAAGAGAATAGTCACAATGGGTCCAAAAGTGTGATGAAGTGACTCCTTGTTGTAAGTCCTCAAATAGGCAGAGGGTTGACTATCGAAACTGGAGCTTTCTAGTACAGCTGTAACACCTTACACATTTTACCACTATCCGCAGCTTTTTCAAAGGTGACTTACTTTTTGTAATGTAAGGGTTTAAATACCCTGTAGACTGACATTATGCAATACACCTGTGATTGAGATTCAATTACCGGTAACTTTCATAATTATAAAAAAAATGTCTAAGAATTATATTTCAAACAGTGGCGGAGATACTGTAAGGCAGCCCCCGCTGCTGCTTGGGGGAGCGGGGGCTGCGTGGGCGCCGTGTGCCACTGCCGGACAAGTGAGTGTGACAGACAGTGAGTCTGTCACACTACACTATAGAGATGCGGGCGACTGCTGCTTATTGTGCACGGCCGCCTCCCGCGCTTGTCGGCGTGGGCGCGGCCATGACAGGGTATCTGTCATAAAAAAAAATGATTGCCTTGCACTCCCCTGTCTCCCGATCAATGGTGGTAAAGTGGTACTCCGGTACACGGGGAGGCATCCACCTGCGTCTCCCCTTCAGTGCGCACTGTACTACCGTGTACCAGGGGTGGATTTGTGCCACCAGGGGATGGAGCCTGCTGCTACCAGAAGAAGGTGGGCGGAGCTGCTGCTACTCTGCTGACGGAGGATGAATCTGCGGGGTGCTGCCTGCTGGGGACATAATTGCTTCTGGATGCCAGAGCTGCGGAGAGAGGAAGAAGCTGCTGGATGGAGGAGTGGAAGCCTTTGCCGGGTGCTGGAGGTATGAGTACAGGCTAAGCCAGCTCTGCTGCCAGGAGCATTTTTTTCTGGATCCGCCCCTGCCCAGTACTGCACTGCTGCAACAGCCGCCGCTTTTCCCCCCTCCCCATGTCACCACTGCCACCATGTCCCCCTTTCCATCGACACAGTAACTGCTGCAGCCCCCAACACATTACCCTTGCTCTCATAAATAAATAATATATACAGCTGTGTCTGCCCCTGGCTCTCTCACCCTCCCTTTGCTTTGTCCCCCTTATTCAGGGCCGGCGCCACCACTAGGCAAATCTAGGCATTTGCCTAGGGCGCCGGCCACTGGAGGGCGGCATTTTGTGCCGCCCGGGTACCTGTCCTGCGGCGCTGTGTATTTCAATCTGGCGGCGGAGGCAGCGGGGGTCCCTGCAGTCCATTAGAAATCACGAGCGCTATCCGCCGGGCTATGCGGAAGCGCTTCTAGTGTGAAAACTCTGGCAGCACGGCGCACGCTGATCTCAGCCAATCAGCGTGCTGCCAGTGTTTTCACACTAGAAGCGCTTCCGCATAGCCCGGCGGATAGCGCTCGTGATTTCTAATGGACTGCAGGGACCCCCGCTGCCTCCGCCGCCAGATTGAAATACACAGCGCCGCAGGACAGGTACCCCCCCCCCCCCCGGCACCGGGGCGCCCCCACCCCGACTCGCCTGGGGCGCTCCGGTGCCTTGCACCGGCCCTGCCCTTATTGCCTTGCTGTGCTTACAGTACTGATCCCCCAAACACTGTCCCTACTACCCCCAGCCTACTTTTGTTGTGTGGAGTTTGTATGTTATCCCTTTTGACAGAGTTAATAAAGGGGTGTTTGGGCTTTGAAATGTAAGTCGATTGCTGCACATGTTTTAATTCAGGCATTTGTATAGATCTGCTGAGTGCTTTACTACTTCTTGCTGTGTTTGTGTGTGTGTGTATATATATAGCTGTTTGATAAAAGCCTTATCGGCTGAAACGTCACTAACCACACAGCGTGTGAATTTGTTGTTTTTTGGAGCTAAGTCCCGAGTGCCGCACCCCCCTCCACCCGTATATATATATATATATATATATGCTATGTGGGGGGGGGGGGGGCACAAACTTTTAGCAGGGGGGAGCAAAATGTATAGTTACGCCACTGATTTCAAAGGTAGGAGACAGACTTACATGTAATTCTACTAAGAAGTTTAGAAATGATAAGTGTAAGTGTCCGGTCAGCCCATCACTTCCGGTAGATGTAAATCAAGATGCTAGCATGAACTTCCTTTTGCGTGAGCCGTGTAAGCATGCCATCCATCCGGATCAGTGGTTTCCGGGTATGACGGGACTTCTGGTCATTGGGGCGCACACATGCCACCACACTTTCTAGAGTGTGACCCGAATAAGTACCTATCATGTTCAATTGATTATTCAGTCCGGAGTCTAATATATGGACAATTTATATTTAATCATATCAGATACAAATCCATACATTATCAATTAGATAGAAAAACATATGGCCTTATTCTGGTTGCGGCGGCCAAACGTACGTACGTTCCGTATCAGCGTACGTTTACCTATACGGACAGCCACAAATACCGACAAAGGGGAGAGGCGTACACTTGAGCATACGCCACCGTACACGGACAGATCACCACTTATACACCGACAACTGGTGTACAACAGAGCGTACGCCACCGTTTACGGACAGGACTCTTCCGTTTTCACACCGACATCTTACGGCTATCTGAGCGTTCGCCACCTTGTACGGATTGGTCTCGCCTGTTTTCAATGGAAAACTCAGCGTATGTCACCGATCGTGAGAGTTAGCGTACGTCCGTGCACGCTGGCATACCCTTCACTTATATGGCCCTCATAATCTAGCCTTTCAACTATGATTAAGACAATTAAATGATTTATTCTAATTGTTATTTAATTATTGTTTTATGTATTTTTATCAAAATGAAAAAAAAAATTGGGTACTCTTTACCTAGAACGGCGCCCGCGATTAGCATCGCGGGCGTCGGGGGTAAAAAATCGCGGGCATCGTGGGCATGCGATTTTCCCATAGGGATCAATGTTAAAAGTCAGATTGGACGCGATTTTAGTGTTAAATGCCTCAATGCCCGCGATTTTTACATAGGAAACAATGTTAAATGGGCCACAGAGCCCTAATAGTCCCCCGAAGTCTTAAATGGCCCCCACAATTTTTAACGCCACCCCACGATCAACGTGAACCCGAAGCGTGGCGAGCGCAGCGAGCCCGCGAGGGGCGGCGGTACGCGTCCTCCGACCTTTTCATACCCCCACTATTCACGTCGGCGTGGAGTTGAGAATAGAATAGTGTGGCGAGCGCAGCGAGCCACCGAGCCCGAAGCGTGGCGAGCGCACGCGGATACCTTCACAGTTATACGCGTCCCCTCGCGGGCTTCACAGGTGTCCGTGGCGACGCGGACACCTGTGAAGCCCGCGAGGGGACGCGTTTACCTGTGAAGGTATCCGCGTCCCCTCGCGGGGCTCGCTGCGCTCGCCACGCTTCGGGCTCGGTGGCTCGCTGCGCTCGCCACACTATTCTATTCTCAACTCCACGCCGACGTGGATAGTGGGGGTATGAAAAGGTCGGAGGACGCGTACCGCCGCCCCTCGCGGGCTCGCTGCGCTCGCCACGCTTCGGGTTGACGTTGATCATGGGGTGCCGTTAAAAATTGTGGGGGCCATTTCAGACTTCAGGGGGACTATTAGGGCTCTGTGGCCCATTTAACATTGTTTCCTATGGAAAAATCGCGGGCATTGAGGCATTGAACACTAAAATCGCGTCCAATCTAACTTTTAACATTGGTCCCTAAGGGAAATCGCGGCCATCGCGGGCATCGCATCGCACCCGTTTTTTAGTGCATTCGATGGTCGCGATGGTCGCGATGGGCGCCGTTCTAGGTAAAGAGTACCAAAAATTGTTTGTATTCGAGTGAAAACTTTGACACATGTCGACTTGTGTAGACTGACTCAGGCCCTTATTCTGGTTGGAGCGGCCGGGCCGTACGCGTACGTCCCGGTGTTTTTCATGATCTGCGCATGTGCAGATACGCTAATGCGCCGGCGCGAACACTCCACAACGCTTACGGCTGGGGTCTCAACGTGCGAAAAAACCTGTACGCGAGTGTACGGGTAATGGGGCGGCATAAGGGCGTGTTGATGGGAGCGGCCGAAATAATGAGGGAAAATGGGCGTAAATATGGGCGTACACAGGGGTGTGCACCAAAAATGAGCGGTGCTACTACCGCACGATCGACTAAGGCACCGTTCATTTCGGACACCAAACAGGCGGCCGCCAACCGCCATCTCAAACCACCCCTACAGATACCGCATGCCAGCGTGCGCCTGAGTTGGCTAATTAACGCTGATTACTACTCAAACACATACACCTGAATGTAATAAGCAATGCTGCAGT
Organism: Crinia signifera; assembly: GCF_055691185.1. Classification (NCBI taxonomy): domain Eukaryota; kingdom Metazoa; phylum Chordata; class Amphibia; order Anura; family Myobatrachidae; genus Crinia; species Crinia signifera. Next base: position 209,325,460 of record NC_139219.1, read on the forward strand.
CTATTAAGTCCAAAGCATGATTTCACTACCTGCAAGCCACACACACAGCACGCAAACACATTGGAAGCTTCTCTTTCTATACTTCTCCACATTTAAAGGTTTGTTTAATTTAAGGTAAGAATCTTTTTATACGCTAAGGTAGGTATTTGCTAAACAGTTAGACACATTCACTACGTGCTTTCATAGACTTTACGCAGTAGCACACTCAATCTACACAAGTCGACATGTGTCAACGTGTTCACTCTAATACTAACATAGGTTTTGTATTTAGGATACAATAACATAAACCACATCTAACACCTACAAAGGATGTTTCAGCAATAAGATACAAATGGAGGTTACAGGATTCTATATGGCGCAATGCAGCCCTGGTGTTACAGTTCCTAAAGTGTCACCAACACTTTACAACAATACGAAAAACACAAAAATTGGAACTTTAGACAGTGAGGCGCAGAATATACTTAAAGACTTCCTTGGGTCTTCTTCTTTGTTGGTTGTTCTGTGATGGCAAGGATTTTTAGTCTTATTCTCCGTTTTTTCGTCAAGGTAAGTGTCCGTGATCAAAAAATAAAGAAAGAATAATAATGAGTTTCAACTTGTGCGTGGTTATTTGATTTGAGTCTATAAAGTAAGACAATTAGGTGCTCTTGGAATGAAGTGAAAGTGTACTGTGCGTACCAAACTCACGTTAAACAGGTTGGTACGAAGCTTATAAAGGTATCTTTCGACGTGATGGTAGCTTCTATTATATTTTTCTTCTTTTAGTGAGGGAGGGAAGTGATTCTCCGATGTGCTCAAAGAAAGGAGAAAGTACAATATATGTGTAGATTCATACAGAAGGATTTTTTTGATCTGTGAGGAGCCCCAAATAAATGATGGCGTACCTCACTCACCAAAATTATATGTGGATTAAACGTATCAAGGTGTCTTTAAATTGTGGGCGTACCCTTACTCACGGAGTATTTTAGAAGTTTCCACTTATAAAGGTTTCTTTACAGTGTCTCTGATATTTTTCCCTTCTTTGGTAGAGGAGGGGGGTGATTCTCCGGTGTGCTCAAAGGAAGAAAAAAGTACAATATATGTGTAGATTCATATGGTATACGGAAGAATTATTTTGATTTGTGAGGAGCCAGAAGAAGTGATGGCGTACCTCACTCACCAAGATAATATGTGAATAAAACGTATCAAGGTATCTTTAAATTATGGGCGTACCCTTACTCACGGAGTGTTTTAAGAGGTTCCACTCATAACGGTTTCTTTAAAGTATCCCTGATTTTCCCAAGGTTTGTTGTAGGTCACCATTCAGAAGTTTCTCAAAAAGAAATCAATATGCCATGTGTCAGGGATATGGTCAATTTGATATGAGGGGGTGAAGTATTACACCAAATTTAAGTACACCTCACCCTTAATTATTTAGAATAGACAATTGATGGGCGTACCCCGACTCACACTTGTGTGTTTGATGGTCCGCTCATCAAGGTTTCTTTTATGGGGATAGGTCTCCAAAGCTTTTTTTCCCCTTTTTTTTTTAAATAGGATTTTCTCGTTCAATATTCCATATAGAAAAAAGATATATTGAAATGTAGTGACACTCTTTTCAGACAATACTTCCAATACTGGATATACCTCAGGCAGCGTACCTTACTCACCGTTGAATACGGTGATGCAAGGCCTATAGCGGTTTCTTTTATAGGAGACTTCTTTTTGAAAAAACTTTCAGCCCAATCCGTTTTTATCCAAAAAATATCAAAAATTCAGCTTTTAATCCAATTATTCCACTAAGTAAAACATCTCCCATATGGGGCATCAATATAAAACAGCAGTTTCCATAGAAAGTCCAACAGTTGTTTTTAAAAAAACAATATGTATAAAAAAATAAATAAAAAATAAAGAAATGCAGCAAAAAAGTTCCTTTAAAAATCCAATACATACATTAGAGGAAAGATGGCTGTTCACTCCTCTCCAGTGGCATCGACGCGTTTCGGTCTAGGACCTTTTTCAGGATGTACTGGAGCTGAGTGAGCAGCTTCTATTTAAGAGATGAACAGCCAATCGGTGAACAACAGGAAATGAGGTGGGTGTGTGGAGAACATTGGTATTTTCACCCATCAAAATTGCCTGTATTTAACATAATACAATAAACATATATATACATCATTTTATATGTGTTGAAATTCATACAAATACTGATTTAGGAGGTTTAAAAAGGGTTTAAAAGAATTCTCGGACTCGTTGTCATGGAAACCCCCGTCACTTCCGGTGGCATGTTCTTATGTGAGATCGTACGTAGACGGAGAAACTGTATTTTATACAGGGTGCGGGTTCCCGTGGGATGTCCATTATATGCTGGAGGTTTGAGCAGCATATTATTCTTTTAAAATCCGTCCTTTTGGAGGATGCGGCAGTGCGTTCTCCGGCTGTGGAACGCACGCCGCCGGAAGCGTCCGCCGGAAGTGTTCCCTGATTGGTTGGGCATGGAACGCATCACGTGGTTCCATGTCTCCGTCCCGGCAGCGTCATCGATGGAGATGCTGTGGAACGCATAGCGTCGGAGGGGACTTTTCTATTGGTCCAGCGTGAACTGGGTGGTATTTTTTTAAAACGCTCCTTTAGTTTCTATGGAGTTGTTTGGACGCGATGGGGTTGCCATGACAGCGGGGCACGAATGTACTAGAAAACAGAAAAGCACAATTACATATAGTTCATTTTTGATTTTTACATGCGGTATATGAGATATTTCTATCATGAATGCAGCAGCAGCAGTATAAAAGGTGATTTTGGACACAACGAAATATTTTAACATTTTATGCATATACAAAAGCCAAAGTCATTCTGAGTATATGAAAATATTCACAGAACCAACAAGTGTTCACAAAACCAACAAGTATTTCTGAGCACATCGGGATATTTACAAGAACCACTTGAGCTCAAAATCACTATTGAGCCCATTGGGTATCAAAGTGGTACAGTTGTAGATAAGGTTCATCTCTGCCTTGGCCAGGAGAGATGAACAATCAGGCTGTCTTAAATTGCCTTTTATGGCTCTCAGGCCACCAAATTCAGTAATCTCTTTGGTTGAACAGTGATGGACCTGTTTAAAATGAGATGACAACGCATGGGTTTCCATCCCATTTCTTATATTTCTAAGATGTTCTCCTAGACGAGTTTTAAGGGGTCTGGATGTGCGCCCAATATAATACTTATTGCAGCTGCATTTAATCATATATATGACATTTTTTGAATTACATGATATAAATTCCTTAATTTTAATGTTGTAACCATTAATGCAAAACTCCTGGATTTTATTTGACCCTGTGCTTTTGGTGTTTTTGCATCCCAGACAACTTCCGCATCGATAGAATCCTTTTGATGTGATTCCCATCGATGTATTTTTAGTAGAGAAGTTGCTACCTACTAGGTTGGTACGTAAATTCGGTGCTTTACGGTATATATATTTAGGATGTTTTGGAATAATTTTCCCCAGGATGGGATCCTTGAGGATAATATTCCAATGTTTCCTGAATATGTGTTCTATTCTTTTGTGTTCATTCGAAAATGTAGTCACAAAGGCATAAGAAAATGGATTGTTTTCTTTCTTATTTTTTGGCTGTTTCTTTTGGCTGGTTGTTTGAGATGGATTCAAGGATACAGCTTCTATGCCCTTCTGTATTGCCTCTTCCTCATATCCACAGGCCAGAAATTTATCTTTCATTTGTTCTGCCTGTTCAGAGAAAACATGATCATCCTTACAGTTCCTCCTCAGTCTTTTAAATTGACCAGTGGGTATGGAATTCAACCAATGGTCATGGTGGCAACTTGTGTAAGGGATGTATGTGCCTGAATCTGTGGGTTTCACATAATTTTTAAATTTAAGATTATTGTCTTCCACATATACTGTAATGTCCAAAAAGTTTATTTCTGTTGATTGAACATCAAATGTTAATTTAATGTTCAAATTGTTGGTATTCAGGTGTGTGCAAAAGGCGTCTAAAGCGTTCCTGTTTCCTCTCCATATGAAAAAAATATCATCTATGTAGCGTGCGTAGGACACCAGATCCGCTCCGAGGGGATTGGTTACCCAGATGTTGTCGAGTTCCCATGCGCCCATAAACAGGTTCGCATAGCTCGGAGCGAATCTGGTGCCCATTGCGGTGCCCGCTTTCTGTAAATAATATTCATTATTGAAAATGAAATAATTGTTTTGAAGGATAAATTTGATTCCTTCTATGATGAAGTTTTGTAAGTCCACAGATTTGTCTGATAATTCAAGAAAACGCTTGACACTCTCCACACCATCATTATGGTCAATGATGGTGTAGAGCGAGCTGACATCAGCAGTGACAAGTGTGTACCCTTCCTCCCACTTGATGGTTTTTAATAGTTTGAGGAAGTCTCCCGTATCTTTTAAGTGTGATTTATTTAACAGCACCAGTGGCTGTAGATGATGATCGATCAGCATAGATAGATTCGCTGTTAGGGAGTCTACCCCAGAGATTATGGGGCGACCCGGAGGATCGATCAGTTGTTTGTGAACTTTGGGTAAAATATATAGTACGGGAGTGAGGGGTTTGTCGTTGACAAGAAACTGGGCCTCTCCTTTAGTGATGATCTTATTTTCAACTGCCTTTTGGATAAATGTTTGTAATTTGGGGAGGGTGGTGGGGGTTGGGTCATTTCTTAGTTTTTTATACGTAGATGTATCATTAAGTTGTCGCATGACCTCTTTTTCGTATTTGCTGGTATCTAGAATGACCACCCCCCCCCCTTTATCTGCAGGCTTGATGATAATGGTGTTATTATCTTTTAGCGTTTTAACTGCCTCTCTTTCTTTTTTAGAAAGGTTGGAGTGTTTTTTATTGATTTCAATGGATTTGGCTTCTTCAAGTACCATAATGGCAAAGGTTTCCAGGAAAGGGCCTTTACAATATTGTGGATAAAAGACAGACTTAGGTTTAAAGTGAGTCTCGTCTTCTTCCACTTTATTGGCTTCTTCTTCTTTAGAGAAGAACCGTTTAAGTGTTAATTTGCGGATAAACCTCTGTACATCGATATAGAAATTAAATGGATCAATATGGTTTGTGGGGGCATATTTAAGACCTTTTTGGGATGTTTCAGCAATGTTTGAAGCCCATGACCACTATTTTCCACACAATCTTTGTATAGTACCCAAAATAATGACCTGTACCACTATCTCATCTGCTATGATTTGGATTTGACTACACTCTGGATGTAAGATGCCACCAATCACATTATTGCACTCTCATCTCTCTAACAAAGGATTCCTACATCTGCTTATGACACTGTAAAATCATATATATTTAAAAAGTTAGGCATGTTTGTTCACAAGCTAATTTATCATGTTTGGCCCATTCACACATCTTTTTTTAGGGAGGACACATATGCATTCCTACACAAATGTACCTTTTCACCCTTGTTTGTCTGCCTCACCCACTCCATGAGGAAAGCATTGTTCTGGACCTGCTTTTACCTACTACTGTAGGAGCTACCTCACCTGTACACAAACTGCTTTCTCACCTATTAAGTTGCTCTGCACATGTGCTGACACAAACTAATTAGCAGGGAAAAGTTGGATAGGAACATGGGAATGGCCATGGAGAGGGTTACACATGGGAAACTTCGACCACACTTCAACAAATGTTCAAAAATACCCTGGTCAGTAAGTACACATAAATCTAGTATTTGTTTCACACAAGAAATGACACATACCACAATTTAGATTTAATTTGTAAAATAAATTTATTTGCTGTTCAGCATCACAGCTTGACACTTTAATGTGAGAAATCAAATAAACAAATAAAATAGACACACAAATAATAAAACAGCCAGAACAAGAGGTTGCATATCTCCAAACATGTGTTACCCTGCAAATGCAATGGTGAAAGAAATGGGGGCACCAGATTACGTACTGCAACAACCAGGGTGAATACTAAGCAAGATACACACCACCAAAAAAAAATATCCTGCATTTGTAGAGGTTAAAATACGAACTTTCATGCCCATGGCACGCAAATGGATCGATGGCCAACTCAGGAAGCGGATGTCCAGTGCAATTTAAACCTTTGGGCTCCAACCACAGAGGAAGTGAACCAGGTCTCATTTGGGCCCTTTTTTGCCCCTTTTAGATGGGGCCTTGGGGACAGGGGCCTTTGGCTCAGCTGGCTTTCGGCGTCTTCCCCTAGTCGACACAGGAGGGTCAGCCGAGGTGGAAGGTTGGGGAGCAGCTTGGGGTGGGGCAGCAGATGGGGGATTGTCCCTTAGGGACCTGGCGGTGGACAGCTGCTCCGCAAGAAGTTCATTCTGGCGGCTGAGGTGTTGGCCAATGCTTACTATGCCAGCCGCCAGAGTTTCATTAATGCGGTTCAAGGCCTCAACCTGCAGGTTGTTTGTGGCCTTCCACTCCGCCAGAAAATCCGCCACCTGCTGCTGACGGATCGCAGCATCCACCCCTTGCTGCTCGATCCTGTCCAGCGTCACCAACAGGCTCTCATCCCATGTCTCCTGTGGCTGGGGCTGGGGGCGACGTCTTGGTGGAGGCTGGACCACTTGCTCCACCTGTGGCTCTGCAGAGGAAGATGCTGCCGGTACATCCTGGCTTTCTGCTTCTGCTAGGATAAGAATTGAAAACAATGTCACCATCACATACGCAATAAAAAATATCTTTCTAAATACAATGCATTACTGTGACTTACCATCAAAAGGAGCATCAAAGACCTCCGCCGGGAGCTCACTGTCCATATTGGAGATCCCCCTGATCTCCCCCACATCAATCACGTCCACGGAGTCCTGCTCCAGGGGGGTATACTCCAAATGGTCAGGCATAGGACCGCTCCCGGTGGACATGCTGTGGTTGTACCGGTCAGTCATCTTCCTCTTCAGTGTACTTTTGAAGTCAGTCCACCTACAAGTTTAAAAATACAAATATCACCATGAGATATGTGCACCACTGTGCTACGTGTAGGGTTACCATCTAGTCCCTTCAATTCCGGACACATGTTAATTACACAGGTTCTGTGGCAGTTTAAAATTAGGTGAAGTGGAGTCTTGAAGTCAGCCAGCCACAGAACCTGTGTAATTAATATGTGTCCGGAATTAAAGGGACTATGTGGTACCCCTAGCTACGTGATATTTCCTAGTGTGGGTGCTCTTATGTTTTTTTGCCATATGTGTCCCACACACACATTCATGTCTAAATTAGGAGGCATTTCAGTGTCTCATCTCATTCATTAGGCCACTAAATGCACATACATACATCACTATGCAGAAATGACATCATCCATGGCCAAATTAGGCACCTCCACCTGGTGTGAAACTACACATTCCACCATAGCTTGACAATGTGGTTATTATGGAGTAATTTAACTATGGAATGGCATACTGGGATGTGTAGTTTCTCACCAGCTACATGTGCACAGTTTGCTCATTCTTGTTTCAGTAGCATCATATGGAACATGTTACAACAACTCTTTCAAAAACACACTTTCTCTTGTCCCATCACATACTTCACATGAGCAGAACTGTGCCCATAACCTCACATCACACCAATGGTGCATGTTTCATATATCAATGTGGGTTATTAGACATGGTTGTGTTCACATGTGACATTGAAGTGTAGCACTATCTACAAACACACCTTTCTATTAGTCTCAAAACATACATGTAACATATGTACACACATATGACATCAGGGGGACAAAGACCAGGGCAATTTTTCAGCAGTCTCCAGCAGGAACTGAGGCCCTTATTCTAGTTCACTCTTTCTGGCCAAATATTTCTTTGATGGACAAAACCATGTGCACTGCAGGTGAGGCAGGTGTAAAACCCCACCCAAATCTGATTATCTCTGCACAAGTAACACCTGCCTCACCTGCAGTGCACATGGTTTTGTCCATCTAAGAAATATTTGGGCAGAAAGAGTGAACTACAATAAGGGCCTCAGTTCCTACTGGAGACTGCTGAAAAATAGCCCTGACAAACACACTAACCTTTTCTTCACCGCGTCCCAATTTCTGACCACTGGTGACACCTGGTTCACTTCCTCTGTGATCTTCTCCTAAAGGTTTCTCCTTGCACTGGCACCCGGCTTCCTGGTTGCCAATTCAATCCATTCGCGTGCCCTGGGCACTAGAATTCGCATTTCGGCCTCTACAAATGCAGGGTTTCTCTTTCTGGTGGTGGTATCCTGCTCAGTCCTCACCCTAGATGTTGCAGCTTGTTTTCTGGTGGCCCCAGTTCTCTCACCATGCACCTGCTGGGTCACACCTGTTTGGAGAGATGCAACCTCTTGTTCTGGCTGGTTGCTTGGCCCTTGTGGAGCTGGTGGAGGTTCACCAGGGCCTGTTACTGAGGGGCCCGCTTGATCTTGCAGGCGACTCCTCTCTTGGGCCCTCCTTCTCCGCTCCTGTTCCCTCTTGTTCAGTGCATCAAGCAGGGATTGTGCTGTAGCTCTCTGCAGAGCGTCCTCAGCTGCAGAATCGTCTGAGTCAGACATGTTTGCAGCAATTGTGGGCTGCATCTGACTGAATATTTATATGTTAATCTCCCGCCATGAACAAGGGGGCGTATATTTTTTCCCGCAATGTAGATGTAAATTTACGCCGATATTTCCCGCCGATAATTCCCGCTTAAATTACGCAGGTCTCAACGCACCTGATCAATCACCTGTATATGCACATACACAGGTTGTGGAGCATTGTGGGCTACATCGTGAAATGTGTGCACCTGTCATTCCAATGATGAGTGTTGTCAGCTGGTATCTGTTGGAGTTCGTGTATGCCTTGTGAGTCACATTTCAAAACATCACGTTACAATGCTTTCCTTACATATGTAATGTGTATGAAATTGTCATACAGCAACATGTCGCATTGTGGCCCTTTAAGCAGCGTAGTTATGACTAGAGGGTTGCGTGTATTATTTTCCGCACACTGTAAATACAGTACTCCTCTCCATGGATATCGGTGTATCGTGCCCCCTTTAAGCAGCGTAGTTGTATGTAGAGGGTTGCGTGTATTATTTTCCGCACACTGTAAATACAGTACTTCTCTCTTCATTGAATGCATGCTGTTGGTTGTGGTGTGTGTATATCGGAACGGTCCGCGTAAGTTTCTATTCGCATCCAGTTTGTTAATGTAAGAGGGATAAATAAAGTTAATACCAAACAAACAATTTTTTCGACCAATCAGCAAGCACCAAAAGTGATATATGTACCTGTAATTAATAACTGCGCCATTGCCAATATGACTTCTAACAGAGCTAGGCCATTTTCCACCCCTGAGCTGTTGGCCCTGGTCGACGTCATGGACCGTCACCTGGGACCCAGGGGCCCATATGTTAGAAATGCGGACAAGCGGCGGGCGTATACTGCTGCCCGCCGCCTGATCTTCTCGACGACCGGCGTCCGCAGAAGCCTGGGGCAGGTTGAGCGGCGCTGGTCAGACCTGCGCAGGCGGCAGCCAGTGTTACTCAGCAGCCTTCGTCGCCATATTGCCCGATGTAAGTTTTGATTACTAGTATGTCAGCGTTTTTTAGCAATGTTTTGTGTACTTTTTATAAATATGTTCCTGAGTATGGGGGTGTATATGGGGGTGTATATGGGGTGTATATGGGGGGTATATGGGGGTGTATATGGGGGTGTATATGGGTGTATATGGGGGTGTATATGGGTGTATATGGGGGTGTATATGGGTGTATATGGGTGTATATGGGGGGTATATGGGGGTATATGGGGGTGTATATGGGTGTATATGGGTGTATATGGGGGTGTATATGGGGGTGTATATGGGGGTGTATATGGGTGTATATGGGGGTGTATATGGGGGTGTATATGGGTGTATATGGGGGTGTATATGGGGGGTATATGGGGTGTATATGGGGGTATATGGGGGTGTATATGGGTGTATATGGGTGTATATGGGGGTGTATATGGGGGTGTATATGGGTGTATATGGGGGTGTATATGGGGGTGTATATGGGGGTGTATATGGGTGTATATGGGGGGTATATGGGGGTGTATATGGGTGTATATGGGGGTGTATATGGGTGTATATGGGGGTGTATATGGGTGTATATGGGGGTGTATATGGGTGTATATGGGGGTGTATATGGGGGGTATATGGGGTGTATATGGGGGTGTATATGGGTGTATATGGGTGTATATGGGGGTATATGGGTGTATATGGGTGTATAGGGGGTATATAGGGGGGGTTTAAGTAGTTGATCAGTTTTTGGGTGTAGGATATCAAATAGTTTGCATGATAAATGTCTGAAATATCACAGCAATGATAATTTTGAAGGTTATGAGCATGACTAATGTGAATTTTTCTTTCCCCCTTTTTTATGAAACCCAATCTTCGATTTCTATGCCATCAACATGAACATTTCAGCACGGGCAAGAGCCGCCAGAGAAGCCCGGGAGCAGGCACGCCGGGACCAGGCAGCCCAGGAGCAGCCGGAAGAGGAGGAAGAGGAAGAGAAGGAGGAGGAGGAGGAAGAGGAGGAGGAGGAAGAGGAGGAGGAGGAGGAGAAGAAAGAGGAGGAGGAAGAGGAGGAGGAGGAAGAAGAGGAGGAGGAAGAAGAGGAGGAGGAAGAAGAGGAGACACTGGGTGCAGCTTGGACCCACACAATTTCCCCATCCCCTTCCCCCTCCACAACCCCCACCCCCTCCACAACCCCCACCCCCTCCACAACCCCCTCCCCAACCCACACCCCCTCCCCAACACTGGAGACACTGGGTGCAGCTTGGACCCACACAATTTCCCCATCCCCTTCCCCCTCCACAACCCCCACCCCCTCCACAACCCCCACCACCTCCACAACCCCCACCCCCTCCACAACCCCCCCCCCTCCCCAACCCCCACCCCCCCCCCTCCCCACCCCATTTCCAACCCCCCTACACCTCTCCACCACCCACCCCCAAACCTCTCCACTCCCCACTCACACCCACTACCTCGGTCCAAACTCCAGGACCATCCCCCTTGCTCCTGACCCCCCCAACCACTGCACAGCCAACCAGCGGCGACCAGGATGGCTCAAGTAGCCGTAAGTAAATAATGTGTCTAATGTTGACCTACACATTTCTACACATAAACAATCACAACAACCACATATGTGTATCCAACATCAACATTAGTTGCAACATATCACTGCAGGCCGACCATGAGGTGTGTCCTGTCCTTCTCCAGGAACAAGGCTCCCCTTGGTGGTTTTTTTGAGTGTGGCCATGCCTCACCCCTTGAATAATTGACATAACAGTACATCCAATGAGATATCCGACATTAGTGGTGTGGTAGTTATGTGGCTCCAGGTGTTGGGTAACTCCAGTTCCCAGCATGATGTGCAACACAGGGCCGGATTATAATGGAGGCGCAAGGGGTCAGTGCCCCTGGGCCCCCCTCTAGCTAGGGGCCCCCTGTGGTTGTCATGTATGTTTTAAAAATAAAATGTTTAAGTTATGTTTTTTTTTTTTAGCTAAATGTTTTGTGCATGGGTGGGGTAGTGCTGCAGCTTCACCTATCTGCCAATGTGACAATGATTTATGGTGCTGAGCATCGGGAGCCAAGGCACACTGATTGCACAAGTGTGCAGTGCATTTCTGGGAGTTGACTAAGTCCCATGACACTTTGCACCAGAGGACAGAGGCTGAGAAGTTTGTGCTGAGCTCTGATTGGTGGAGCTCATTACATGCTTCTCAGGTCCATGGAGAACAGCAGCAGCAGCTTAGTCATAGGAGGGTTTTTAATCAGAGGCAGCACTAGGACTGTGAGGTCTCCTCCAGAGTAAGGGGCAGAGGGACAAACACAGGCTTTTCATGTGGTGTGTGTATATATATATATATATATATATATATATATATATATATATATCCCCTGCAGGTAACCATTGACCAAGTTTATTCTGCCTTTACTCTGTGTTTTGACAGTATAATATTCGCCCATGCAGTGTGCGGCCAGTAATGACAAGTGCAAGGGGGCCCCCCGCTCTAAAGTACCCCGGGCCCCCCAAAGGCTTAATCTGCCACTGGTGCAACTTAAATGTAGAGATTGTTTTGGTAATAGTGTGTGAGGCCATGCGGATGCATGCTTTACAAACATAGCTGTAGGCCTATAATTTGTACAGCAATGTCCTAAATTTAAAATACTAAGGAGTGCTTAAGCCACAACAATGTCATAACCCTTAAATAGCACAGGCTAATTGTGAGGTTAGAGGACAGTCCCCCAAAACCAAAGTACCAATTGGGATACAGCATACATTCATTGATGAAGGAGTAATTGAATTAATGTTATTTACTATGTACAGTATGTGTGTGTTAACATATTATTTTTTAGTACTGTGTTTACAGCAGACCCATCTTCAATGTAGTTTACAAATGTATGTGGCCTTCACACATAACTCTGAACTTTTTATTATGTACAAATACAACAAACTTTTGTGTATGTTATATATTAATTTTTTTTTTTTTATCCCTTCACTACAGACACTGAACAGCAGCAGGAGGAGGTGGCACGGATCCGGAGGGAAATATTCCTGACCCTGCTATATTTATTTATTCTTTTTGCCCAACTGGACGACCTCATTTAATTTTTTTTTATCCCCCCCCTTATTATTTTTGCCCAAAATAAACGTTTATGTACAGTTCGAATTGCGTGTGTTTTTACTAATAAATATGTTAGAGGGCTTGTAAGGGTAGGTACATACAGATGTGTACTGTACGTTATACTTGTAATTTGAGGTGAGGGGTAATGATTGATGTGTGAATGTGTGTGTTTTTGAGTAAAATAACACATAGTGAAAATGCATGCATGCTTAATGTTGTTAGATTAAAACATCACACATAACATCAGGGTAGGTATACATGTTACACATTGTGGACAAAGTAATTATGGACATAATTTAGTACATATACAGAAACACCAACATAACTTGATGTAAAAGTAACAGCAATATGGGGACACATAGATAGTGATTAAAATGCCACATTAGAACATAACAAATATACATGTAATGAGGGTTCACATGTAGTTTTATTAGGTCTTTATTAAGGTAGACAATTGAGTTAATAGAAAACAATAATTGAATAACAAATAGATTAATTAATCAATTGTCAGATTAGTAGTTGAGAGGCAAGATTTGCAGGTCCATATATGTGAAGGGTATGCCAGCGTGCACGGACGTACGCTCACTCTCACGAGCGGTGACATAAGCTGAGTTTTCCATTGAAAACAATAGGGACCCGTCCGTGCAAGCTGGAGTACGCTCAGATCTCCGCAAGAAGTCGGTGGGAAGACGGACGAAAGACGTCCGTAAACGGCGCCGTACGCTCAGTTGTACGCCAGTTGTCGGAGTGCAAGGGCTGGGCCGTCCGCGTACGTTGCCGTACGCTCATTTGTACGCCACTCCCCTTCTACGGTATTTCTGCCCGTGCGTAAGCGGCTGATTTGTGGGTGGACCTAACCCTAACGGCCGCGTACGGCTAGCGTGCGTTAATAGCGAACGTACGCACGTTTGGCCGCTCCAATCAGAATAACCTCCTGAGTGTGCTGCTGTTTAAAGTATATGAAAACACTTACTGAATGTGTGTAAATGGTTACCAAATAACTACCTTGGCATATATAAGCAGGTCTTAAAAAGAATATTAACTAAAATGAAACCAACCTTTACATGTAGAGAAGTATAGAAAGATAAGGTTCCAATGTGTTTGAGGACTGTGTGTGGCTTGCAGGTAGTAAAATAATGGTTTTGACTTAATAGACTGCAGCATTGCTTATTACATTCAGGTGTATGTGTTTGAGTAGTAATCAGCGTTAATTAGCAGACCCAGGCGTCCGCTCTCATGCGGTATCTGTAGGGGTGGTCTGGAGGTGGCGGCCGCCTGTTTTGTGTCCGAAATGCACATTGCTTTTGCCGATTGAGCGGTTGTAGCAGCGTACATTTTTTGTGCACACCCCCTTGTACGCCCATGTTTACGCCCAGTTTTCCTCATTATTTCGGCCCCTCCCTCAACACGCTCCTATGCCGCCCACAATGACCGTACTCTTGCGGACAGGTTTTTTTGCACGGAAAGAACCGTCCGTGAGCGTTGTGGAGTCGTCGCGCCTGCGCATTGCAGAAGGTACGCATGCGCAGATAAAAAAAAAACCCGGAACGTACGCTTACGGCCCAGCCGCCCGAACCAGAATAAACCCCTTAAGCTGGTTTATAACACAACATAAGGAATAAGGATATTATGAGAATCCCAATGACATAAGTGATAAAATCACACATTCTATCATGATATACCTTATTCGGTACTCTTTACTTAGAAGGGCGCCCACGATTTTGATCGTGGGCATCGTTAGTAAAAAATCTCGGGCATCTCGGGCATTGAATGCACTAAAAAATCGGGTGCGATCAACCGACGAGATGCCCGAGATTTCCCATAGGGAACAATGTTAAATGTCTCAATTGACCCAATTTTCCTGTTCAATGCCTCAATTGACCCGATTTTTCCATAGGAAACAATGTTAAATGGGCCACAGAGGCCAAATAGGCACCCTAAAGTGTATAATGGCCACCCGAATTGTTAACGCCACCCCACGATCAACGTCAACCCGATGCGTGGCGAGCGCAGCGCGCCCGCGAGGGGCGGCGGTACGCGTCCTACGACCTTTTCATACCCCCACTATCCACGTCGGCGTGGAGTTGAGAATAGAAAGTGTGGCGAGCCCGAAGCGTGGCGAGCGCAGCGAGCCCCGCGAGGGTACGCGGACAGCTGTGAAGCCCGCGAGGGGACGCGGATACCTGTGAAGGTATCCGCGTCCCCTCGCGGGGCTCGCTGCGCTCGCCACCCTTCGGGCTCGGTGGCTCGCTGCGCTCGCCACACTTTCTATTCTCAACTCCACGCCGACGTGGATAGTGGGGGTATGAAAAGGTCGTAGGACGCGTACCGCCGCCCCTCGCGGGCTCGCTGCGCTCGCCACGCTTCGGGTTGACATTGATCGTGGGGTGGCGTTAACAATTCGGGTGGCCATTATTCACTTCAGGGTGCCTATTTGGCCTCTGTGGCCCATTTAACATTGTTTCCTATGGAAAAATTGGGTCAATTGAGGCATTGAACAGGAAAATCGGGTCAATTGAGACATTTAACATTGTTCCCTATGGGAAATCTCGGGCATCTCGTCTGTCGCATCGCACCTGATTTTTTAGTGCATTCAATGCCCGAGATGGCCGAGATGGGCGCCCTTCTAAGTAAAGAGTACCCATTATTCTAATCCGTGTTTAAAAAGAGCGAACAATTCCACATCTGATGTACATAACTGTAAGGATGACAAATAAGGAATAAGGAATATATATCGATGCTAATACATTTCTTTCTCTTTTTATCTTAAAAATATATAGTATATATGAAGTAAACAATTTATATAATACTGAAATACAATGAATACAGAGATAATAATTTGATCTATGTATACAGAAAAAATAGTTTTTATTCTCGATATGTTCATACCAAGAAAAATATTTGGGGCATATGAGATAGCTCTTCTTTATTTTTTTATTATATTTTATTTTTATTTTTTATATTTTATTTCTATAAACCACATCACATAAAGGAAACATTGGTATGACTACCTACTTTTTATTTCGATAAACCACATCACATAAAGGCAGTGGCGTAACTACGAATTGGGCGCCCCCCCGCCGTTAATGGGGGGCGCCCCGCCGCACCCCCCGCCCGCAGCCTTACCTGTCTTGCTGGTCCCGTCCCGGCTCCCTTGCTGGCTTCATTCTTCTGCTAGTGAGACGGACCAACACAAAATGTCCGCCCCCGTACAGCAGATAGTTTCAGAGAACTGTCTGCTATATGGGGCGGACATTTTATTGTGGTCCATCTCACTAGCAGAAGAATGAAGCCAGCAAGGGAGCCGGCACGGGACCAGTGAAGTCAGGTAAGGCTGCGGGCGGCGGATTGGCGGGCGGCAGATTAGCGGACGGGAGGGGGCTAACTATAGCACCACAGCCCCCCGGCACCCACACATGCACAGCGCCCCCCCGCGGCCGCGGGGGCTGCGGTGCTATAGTTACGCCTCTGCATAAAGGTACCGTTGGTATGACCACCTATATGGTGATACTATATATATATAGGAAAAAACAATCAAAAAGGGCTATAGTAGCTTAAACAATGACTTTAATAGTGAGAGCAACCCATGGGATAAACCGGATAATAGTATTTGGGTGTACTGGGAACAAGTGAGGAAAAGGGAAAGTTGAAAAGAGTTTCAGATAAAGTAATAATTAATAATGAGGTTGATTAGATAATTCTGTTTAGTTCTACAGCCTAATTGAGGCCATATGGATGAATAGATTGCATTTTGAGCATCCAGTAGACCTCCTGTTTACATAGTTTTTTTTAAAATGATCTCCCCCCTGATGGTTTTCAGGATGTGTTCTAATCCTATAACTGTAATATCTTTAGGGTTGCCTTGAAGTTTTTCGGAAAAATGTCTAGAGACAATGGGTGACATTCTATGGGATGCGTTTTTTTTTTTTTGCGATTTTTTTTCGCAAAAACGGCCGAAATCGCATGTTTTTCCATTTTCGCATATATGCCGGGGTCGTCGCCGGGGACCAGGTGAGTAGGATTTCCTTCCTCAGGTACCCCTTAGGATTACTACGGATCCATGATCCCGGAATCTTCAGCCCTGGAGCCTCGGACCCAGGACCAAGGCCCCGGAACCGGACTCTTCAGCCCTGGAGCCCCGGACCAGCCCCGGAACCAGGACCAAGGCCCCAGAACCGGACTCTTCAGCCCTGGAGCCCCGGACCCCAGATCCAGGGACCGACCCACGGGCTCAAGGTAGGTAAGTATCAGTATGTGTGGGCTGTGGATGTATTAAACGTTTATTTTACTGGGTGTCAGTGTGTGTTTTATTTAACTATTTCTTGTACTGTGGAACTACAAGTGCCAGCGGGCCCTTTAATTCCCTGCATGCTGGGACTTGTGGTTCTCCAAGTCCCAGCATGCGGGGTAGGCTTGCTGGGACTCATAGTTCTACAGTATAAGACAATAGTTTTTATTATTTTTTTACACTTTTCATCAGCCCGATGCCCACCGCCCAGGGGCATCGGGGACAGCCCCGGACTTTCAGCATGGGCTGGTAAGTCCTGGAGGGGGGGACCCCTTCTTTGGGGGGGTCCCCACTTCCCCAGGACCCCTGCCCATGCTGACCAGCCAGGGGGATAATGCTTTGGCCGCGGGACCTTATATAATAAGTGTCCCCCGGCTGTGGCATTACCCTGCTGGCTGGTTGAGTCTGGTGCTGGTTCTTGAAATGCGGGGGACCCCTAGTCATTTTGTCCCCCGTATTTTGGGAACCAGCGCCGGACCTTGAGCCTGGTGCTGGTTTCATTAAATCAAGGGGACCCCTATTTGTCGGGGACCGTGATTTTATGTCACCAGCACCGGGGCTGGTTATGCTCTGGCGGGGGACCCTGCGCTGTTTTTTTTTTTATTTTAAATTGCGATTTCCTACAAATGTGCGATTTTCAGACCTGAAAATCGCACATTTTCAGGACTAAAGAAATCGCATCAAATCGCACCTATTCGCACTATTTGTCCCCTTTTTCGCATCTCATTAAATATGCGAAAAACGGCCCAATCTTGCGATTTTCAAAAGTGCGAATAGGTGCGATAAAAAACATGCAGATTTTACCGCATCCCATAGAATGTCACACAGTATGTGTCTGGCCTGTTTAAGAATATTTCATCGATGTTCCAGGAATCTGATCTTTAATCTTCTGGTAGTTTTGCCTATACATCTCAACCCGCAGTGGGAAAGGGGCACATGAGTATATAGATAGTATAGTCTGAGTTGCAATTTATAAAGTTGTTTATTTTGTATATATTACCTTCTTTGTCTGTTGTTTGTATGTTGGATGTAAGTGCAGGTTAGATATGTTGTACTGCCACATCTGTAAAAACCCTTTGGGGGTTAAGCCACATATCTGGTTGTATATAATGTTTGGAGAATGGACATAAGCGCTGCCTGTCTTCAAATGAAAATTTATTTGTGTATGTGGAGGTAAAATTAGGGCCGGTGCAAGGTTAAGTGGCAAAAGTTCAGCCTATAGTCCCCCCCAGACAGTAAGAAAAAAGTGGGAAGGGCATTTTATAAGTAACTTTGCATGGAGACCGTTATAACTCATATAGTAGTCCATGTGGCGGCACTCAGGTAAATTAAATGTATTTCCAGGCAGTAGTTAGCCAAAGTTTTGAAAAAAAAGTTTAATTTTTCATCATCAGGGCATAAAAATACACACAAACAACTCAGCTTATAAACCATCCAGCACACGTGTATCACAGCACAGCAACTATCTGAACTAGGAATCGCACTCGCCCAAGTGAAATCAAATCCCCCAGGCCCCGCTGTCTGGCAACCAACATAAACTGTATACAAAACAAAAAACAAACACCAAGAAACAAACAAAAGATAATCATAACAATAATTACAAAAGGTTGCTCAGGTTCTAGAGGTTATGCGTTATGGGTCCAGGCAGCATGTATTGCCGGATGAATACACTGTGCATACCACCCCTATACTGTACATCCTGACTCCCATCCCCCACACTGTACATCATACCTCCCAACTGTCACGATTACAGCGGGACAGTCCCGATTTTCGGGTCCTGTCCCGCTGTCCCACCCGCGGCAGGCATTGTCCCGCTGCGGGGGGTGGCAGTTGGGAGACCCCCCAATCTAATAGAATAGACGCTGTGTGCATGCGCACAGCATCTATTCTCGTATGAAAATGAGGTCGCGGCTAATTAGTATAAGCTGCGCCCTCATTTGCATACACCCCGCCCCCTTTTCGGGCTTCGCCGCGCGAGTGTCCCTATTTCTGAAGCAAAGAAGTTGGGAGGTATGGTACATACCACCCATACTGTACATCCTAACTCCCATCCCCGACACTGTACATACCACCCCATACTGTACATCCTAACTCCCATCCCCACACTGTACATACCACCCATACTGTACATCCTAACTCCAATCCCCCACACTGTGCATACCACCCCATACTGTACATCCTAACTCCCATCCCCGACACTGTACATACCACCCCATACTGTACATCCGAACTCCCATCCCCACACTGTACATACCACCCATACTGTACATCCTAACTCCAATCCCCCACACTGTGCATACCACCCCATACTGTACATCCTAACTCCCATCCCCCACACTGTACATATCACCCCTATACTGTACATCCTAACTCCCATCCCCCACACTGTACATACCACCCATACTGTACATCCTAACTCCAATCCCCCACACTGTGCATACCACCCCATACTGTACATCCTAACTCCCAGGGGGGGTCAAAGGGGACAGCTGACCCGGGCCAGGCGATCTGAGGGGCCCCAAGGTCAGCCACCATCCTCCCCTCCACCTGGTCCCCCATTACTCTGCTGTCTGGCCCGTCCATCACACAGACACCGGCTCTGCCGCCTCTCAGCCCTCTGACCTTCTGCTGCTCAGACGCTCAACCTCACTACCGCAGGCGCCCGCACACATCATTCAGATGCACCTCCGCCTCTCAGAAGATCGTCCGCCGCCCGCCGATGAAGAGATGCACCGCTGTTTGCCTGATCGGTGAGTGATCCAGGGAAGGACACTAGTAGCTTGTCTCTACTTTGCCCAGAACCAAAGATAGCAGCCTTCCAGCAGCTGGTTACTGCTCCAGCTCCACACACCTGGTATGTAGAATTATATACTCGTGGGCAGATTGCTCTGCCTCCTGAACTCTGATCCCCTAGTCCCCAACACCATTTGGTAGGTGTGATTCTCTAGTTTTTAATTCTATTAAAATCTAAGAAATTTATTTCCGGGAACTGGAGATATCTGCAGTCAAGCAAGCTGTCCTCCCACCAGAAAATTATGAATAATAAGCCCACTCCACTATACACCCCTCCTCTGCGTATTAAACATCCTCTACCACCCTGTAAGTTATGTATCAGGGTCCCTTCATTCAGCCCAATGCCCCCTAATCTCCCACATCTGTGCAGTAAAGGGGTAATTAGTGGAAATTACTGATCCAGGCCCTACATGCTGAGCGGTTGATATAATCCCCCCTACCACCCGGGGCAAAGCTTCCCCCACCCCTACCGCTGGTGGATCAGTAGGGGACCAAATATATTGCTATGCCCAGGGGTCTACACTGCTGTTGATGCTCCTGTATCTATATATATATGTTTGTATATATACACACAGAGTACCACAACACTCGCCATCCCTGCGAATGGGGTGCAAGCAGCACTCGCCATTCCCAGGTTGGGGTGAAGTGGCCTGTGACCAGCGGTGTAGCTAGGTGCCATGGTGCCCGGAGCAAGGTCATATTTCGCGCCCCCCCCCCCCTCCCCGGTAATGAATTGGGGGCGTGGCTAACATGTGTTGGCATGTTACATTTGAAATATATGACGCTGTGGCAGAATCTGCTGCGCTATATAAGACGCTGTAACGGAATCTGCTGCGCTATATAAGACACTGTAACGGAATCTGCTGCTCTATATAAGACGCTGTAACGGAATCTGCTGCGCTATATAAGACACTGTAACGGAATCTGCTGCTCTATATAAGACACTGTAACGGAATCTGCTGCGCTATATAAGACTGTAACGGAATCTGCTGCACTATATAAGACGCTGTTACGGAATCTGCTGCACTATATAAGACACTGTAACGGAATCTGCTGCGCTATATAAGACACTGTAACGGAATCTGCTGCGCTATATAAGACTGTAAAGGAATCTGCTGCGCTATATAAGACACTGTAACGGAATCTGCTGCGCTATATAAGACGCTGTAACGGAATCTGCTTCGCTATATAAGACACTGTAACGGAACCTGCTGCGCTATATAAGATGCTGTAACAGAATCTGCTTCGCTATATAAGACGCTGTAACGGAATCTGCTGCGCTATATAAGATGCTGTAACAGAATCTGCTTCGCTATATAAGACGCTGTAACGGAATCTGCTGTGCTATATAAGATGCTGTAACAGAATCTGCTTCGCTATATAAGACACTGTAACGGAACCTGCTGCGCTATATAAGACACTGTAACGGAATCTGCTGCACTATATAAGACACTGTAACGGAATCTGCTGCGCTATATAAGACACTGTAACGGAGTCTGCTGCGATATATAAGACACTGTAACAGAAACTGCTGCGCTATATAAGACACTGTAACGGAAACTGCTGCGCTATATAAGACACATATAAGAGAGATCCACCCCCCCCTCCGCCACAAATCCCCCAAACCCCA
Organism: Crinia signifera; assembly: GCF_055691185.1. NCBI lineage: Eukaryota > Metazoa > Chordata > Amphibia > Anura > Myobatrachidae > Crinia > Crinia signifera. The sequence continues at coordinate 209,346,781 of NC_139219.1, forward strand.
TGATTATCCCCATAATTATTTATCTTTAGTAAAAAAAACTAAAATCCACCTTGAGAAGAGCAGGGTGGCAGCATAAACCAGAGAGATTCCACCCCCCCCCCCCCCCCGGACCCCACCAAACCCCCAGACCCCATGATTTTTCATCTTTATTTAAAAAAAAAAAAAACGAAAAATATCTACCTTGAGGAGCACAGCACAGACATTCTGTGTAGAGGCAGGGTACTGGGAGGAGTCTTCCTTATTTCTGCTTCTCAGCGCTGCCCGGGAGCCGGCCCGAGCAGCAGCAGCAGCTTGGTTAGGGACTTGAGCAGTGAGTCACGTGACGTGACCCCATCACGTCGCGGCGGCAGGCCGGGACCAGGTGAGCAGGGCAGACAGGGGCAGGCACCGGGCAGTGCAGCCGCCGGCGCACGCTGCCCTGCGTGTGTGAAATTAATTATTGCAGGGCAGCAGGACTCCACCTCATTTGCGGAGGAGGGGCGGCGCCCTGCGCCCCAACTGCGCCCGGAGCGTGTGCTCCGGTGGCTCCGCCCTCCCTACGCCTCTGCCTGTGACCACATGCTGTAATAAATACAAATACAGGGACTCAACACTCTCCATAATGATCTAACTCACTTTAGTATACAATTAATAAAATAAATAATGGGGTTTTAGTTCATGAATTGATCAATGCATTTAAGATTGCAGCCCATTGCCAAGGGACCCCATTTCACTGCAAGTCCTACACTAACAATAGTCTCTCAAGAGCCTGCCAACTGCTGACACATCATAGCTAAAGTGGACATGTGTTTTTTTCCTGGTTTAAAGCTCACCTGCCAAGTGCCTTATGGCTTTTAAAGATGAGGCAGTCACCTAACACAACACCTGACTTAGAATTAAAGGGGCAGCTGTCACAGGTTACAGATAAATTAGCTCATCTGGGGTGTAAGAGAAAGCTATGATCACAGTAACAAAGGTTAATTAAAAATTAACCCACATATATACACACACAGAGTACCACAACACTCGCCATCCCTGCGTTTGTATATATATGTGTGTGTGTGTGTGTGTGTGTGTGTATATATATATATATATATATATATATATATATATATATATATATACACACACAACCCAATAGTGTTATACAGCGCCCATGTACAATTTATCAATACAATGATTTTAGTCTTTCCACTAGTTGTAAAATATTGTCAACCAAGATTTCTTTTAAATATAAAACATTTATTATAAAACATATAAAAATTAGATTAGATACTCTTGGAAAATAAGTGTTCTCTTGGAGTTGGGATCACACGAAATATTTGTTATTTGGTGTGATCCTAACTCCAAGAGAACACTTCTTTTCCAAGATTATCTAATCTAATTTTTATATGTTTTATAATAAATGTTTTATATTTAAAAGAAATCTTGGTTGACAATATTTTACAACTAGTGGAAAGACTAAAATCATTGTATTGATAAATTGTACATAGGCGCTGTATAACACTATTGGGTTGTGTATTGGATTGTGGATCCCTCTAGTAGGGATCGAGTGTTAGTAGCGACCACCCTTACTTAGCGCAAATATCTAGTGATATTGTATTGTTTTATATATATATATATATATAATATATATATATATATATATATATATAAACAGAATGGGAAGGATCCCAATAAGGGCACTCACCAGGATTTCACGTAATGACAGTTTCTTTATTGGTAGTCCATTACCATTTAGGTTATATGTAGGTCTACGTTTCGGCCACTAGAGGACCTTTCTCAAGACACCACAGCATTGACGTCCACACAGCTCAGAGGTCAGGATACGTATAAGTGTCCATCTCCGTGCTTTGCTCCGCCCCTCTGGAAACCCCCTTCTGAAAATCCTGCATTTGCCCCTGGCGCTCATCCCTACAGCGAAGGTTCAACTAATGCTTCCTTGTCACTACCTGTCCCCTGTATCCCCTTCAGCCGTCTGTCCCTGTATCTCTCCAGCCTCCTTCCCCTTATGTCTCTCCACCTGTGTGTCCCATAATTCGAGTCTCCTGTCCTGTCACTCCAGTCTCTCAGGTTCAGTCTTGCTATTTGGACACTCTACCACTGTGCCACCTCTGGGGCAGTTAGGGGGAGCCTGTGATCACTGCTTCACTGTCTGCCTCTAACAGAGTAGGGATGTGGTCCGGGGGTCCAGATGCTTAGAGAGCTCTAGGCACACCCCAAAATGACAATAGCTGTGATCATGCTGCTGGTTCACACCCCACAACTTAAGGCTCCATCCCTTTCTGGTTACGCTTCCGGGTTGGAATTGCTACCTAATAAAGTTAGGGTGGAGTATCGGATGGAGGGAGGAAGAGTAAAATACATATAGGGCAGCAGAGCAGAGTAGAACACAAGCGTATTATTATAACAAAAAGGGAACTGGGGTTTAAGGTCTTTTCCTGTAAGACCACGTGCACTGCAGTGAGGCCATGCCCATCACATCAAGGCCACACCCTTATTGCACAGATGCAAGTGTTTCCTTTTTAAAATGTCTATGGGGGAGGGCGTATTTTTTACAGTTTACACAGGGATCCAAATTGTGCAAAAACATCCTTGGGGCCAAGCAACTGGCTCCTGGAGACCTGTTGGGTGCTAGGTAGGTGCATAGGATGTATTGTGGAAAATCTGGGCCTGCCACCAAGCCACAATATAACTGGCCGCATACTGTATACCACTTAATGGACAAACGGAATAGATCTGATCATGTGACACACAGTTGGGCATAGCTCACCTGCATGCTGGATTTTTTGAATAATGGAAATGTATTTTTAATTTAATTATTGTCAAGCAGATCCAACACTGAGCCAGGATGAGTGAGCAACTATAAGATGACCTTGTTCATACCTCTGTAAAGTTTAAATCAAATTAGTTCACTGCATTGATCAAGGCTTCTATAAATGTAACTATAGCTCTGTCATGAAAGAGGACCACACAAAGCTATTGCACATACTAAATGAAGGTGCATTGGCAGTCATATAAGATCAATACCATTTTTAGCAGGAATAAACCTGGCACTTATCTACAATTACATCTACAACTACATCTTACTGTTCACACTACAAAGTGACTTTCATTCTGATAAATGCATGTGATAATGAGTTGTTTCTCAGTTAGCGATGTAACATTTTATTATTGAAATAGAAAACATGTGCGGAAAGCACGGGAGGGATTTTATTTCAGAGTAGCTGATAATAATGCAATGCTCTCTGGTGTTTCTATATAGATTATGTGCACATTCATTTATACCACCTGCAGACTACATAAAAGCTATCTTATTGACATAAACATTTCATAAAAATGTTATCCGGGCAGACTGAACTCAAAGCAATATCCATATTTCACACCAACGCACAATAACACAGCATCCATTAAATACAATGTTAATAGCGGTGCAACATCTAAAAGAAGATTGTTATATTTTCAAGTAAGTATAAAAAAATCTGAAAAAATAATTTAAACTAATTAGTATAATGTAACAGCCCTTAATTGAACTTGAAATGAAGGCGTGTGTGTAGACTATAGGGATCGATGTGAGAGCCACAACAGGGAGCTTTTGTTTATCTTGAGTGGCAGCACTGGGCACTGCTATCGCTGTCTGAAAGTTGCCTTCAGGGCATTCTATGCTTTGCCTCTTTTGGGGGTTAATAATGAAAACATGCACGCAAAGCAATCAGTCATATGAATGATTTTGTCCTAGCTGTACAGCTGCATTACCAGGCCGCAGACAATGGCTATGGGCCTAACTCAGACCAGATCACAGGGCACATTTTGTTTGCAGATGGACATAACCATGCTGTACTGCAGGTGGGGCAAATGTAACGTGCAGAGAGAGTCAGCCCCAAGTTCCACACTGTAGAATCCAGTAAGAACTACATGTGCGATGGGATTGATGCCGTCTGTTTTACAAATATTTCTATGAAGTGTCGCTAATCCTTACCATAGAAGTGTTTTTATTTTTGACATTGACTAATCTATATATATCAACAATACCCAAAAATAAACTTGAGGCCACCAATGGCGAGATGTAATAGGGTCCATATTTTTCAGGTGTCTACAAAAACCGCACCATATTGCATGTCACATTAGCGATTTTCATCCAAAATTCACAAAATGTAATAGGGTGTGCTCTTTTTAGACAGTCAGAATTCCTAATGGAAATGTGCAGTTTTTTTTAGACATGTGCGGTTTAACATAACACAGTGTGCAGACCAGCATAACCAGCCCTGGGCTCATTGAGCCGGTCCTGGTTGCAAAAATACAGGAAACAAAAAGACTGGGGGACCCCAATATTTTGGAACTAACCCAACAGCCAGCACATACCTACCACAGCCAAGGGACACATTTTAAGCACGGTCCCCCAGCCAAATCATGACTACCGGGCTGGTCAGCCCAATAAAGTGGTCCCCCCCAGGCTACCCCTGTCCTGGGCTGAAGACCGTGGCTGTCCCTACCACCCTGTGGGTGGCAGGCTGATTCGTCTTGTGTAAAAAATATATTGGAAAAATACATTAGTTTTCAGAGTAGAACTACAAGTCCCAGAAGGACTCCCCCGCATGCTGGGACTTTGCGAACCACAGGCATGCAGGGCATTAATAGGCCTGCTGGTCCTTTTTGTTCTACTGTGAAAATAATGTACAAAAAAGACACAAACACATAGAAAAGTAAAACTTTATTTTATACACACAAACAGACATGCGCACATACAGTACTCACCATCCCACATTCCCACGATGGAGCAGCACCTCTCCCATATAGAATCCCTGTGACCCGGCGCTTTGCCTATTAAAAATAGGCAAAAGCCCTGCTCAGGATGATCACTCAGCATACAGCATCATTGTGTGCACATCAAAGGACCACACATTCACTAACTGAAACATTCCTACCATTTCCATCTCAAAAATATTTCCAGGATTAGAACCTTTCCCACCCTGGATCCTATGGACCCTAATCCTCTCACTGGTCAGATCCAGATTGGACTACTGTACTCTCCTCTTACCTGTCCTCCCTGACTACCACATCTCTCTACTACAATCTATCTTCAATGCTGCTGTCCAGCTCATCTTTCTCTGTAAATTTACTATGTCTGCCTCCCCTCTCTTAAAAGCCCTACACTGGCTCCCTGTCACGATCCAGTGTCTAAGAAATACTTAATTACCATCTACCAAAAGTGTTTGGTACTTGTGTATTTTGGCGGCGCCCATCGCATCGCATGCCATAACGCATACGATGGTATGCGATGCGACGCGATATCGTACGATAGTGCACGATGGCATACAATTTTGAAATTGTATGCCATTGTACATGGCATACAATGCCATACGATGCGATGCGATTAAACATTGTATAAGCACCCTAATGGGTGCTTACAACGTTAAATGCACCCCCACGCCACCCCCCCACTATAAACGTGAACCCGAAGCGTGGCGAGCGCAGCGAGCCCGCGAGGGGCGGCGGTACGCGTCCTACGACCTTTTCATACCCCCACTATCCACGTCGGCGTGGAGTTGAGAATAGAATAGTGTGGCGAGCGCAGCGAGCCACCGAGCCCGAAGCGTGGCGAGCGCAGAGAGCCCCGCGAGGGGACACGGATACCTGTGAAGGCCGCGAAGGGACGCGTTTACCTGTGAAGGTATCCGCGTCCGCTCGCCACGCTTCGGGCGCGGTGGCTCGCTGCGCTCGCCACACTATTCTATTCTCAACTCCACGCCGACGTGGATAGTGGGGGTATGAAAAGGTCGTAGGACGCGTACCGCCGGCGCTCGCCACGCTTCGGGTTCACGTTTATAGTGGGGGGGTGGCGTGGGGGTGCATTTAACATTGTAAGCACCCATTAGGGTGCTCAAAAGCACCCTTTAGGGTGCTTATACAATTTTTTATCGTATAGGGGGTCAAAATCACGTCGCATCGCATGCCATCGGGTGCATGGCATGCGATGCGATACGTTCATCATACGACGGATATCGGGGGCGCCGCCAAAATACACAAGTACCAAGTGTTTTTCCAGGCTTGCACTGAGACTCTTGTCCTGCGTCCATCAGGCCTATTCCCATGCATGACAACTTTCGCTCCAGTTCCCAGCATGGACGAGGCCTTCTTGGATTCATCAATGATGTTTCTTAGCCAATCCTGTCAATACCATTCTGACATCACTCTGCAGTATCCAGTCCTCAGCGCCCAGTCCCTATAAGTATGCTAGGAAAAGGCTTGTCAAATTGTCAGTGCAATGATGTCCACAGAGTGGGTATGTCTACATCCTGATGCACAGCCTGACTCCCTCCAGTGCCCAGACTGGGAATTACCCATGGCTCCAGTTAAACCTATTGCTCATTATTATTATTACTACATCCGTTATCTAATCATTATCGCTTTATGATTGTGATACCATCCTTCATCATCACTCACTTCTTACTTCATCTGCTTCCTGCTCGTCTGTCCAGTACCATCCAAGTTCACCAGCCACCTTCTCAGTGTCAACATTGATATCATCACCATTGGTGTATTAACTTTGGATGCAGTTATCATCGGTGGACCTCTCCCGTGCCTGTGTTAGTGGTATCTGCAAGAGCTCCATACTTACCTGCAATGCTCCACTGTATCTCCGTACACCTTTGATGATCAACATCAGTCAGAACTGACTTCAGTATCCAGAGACTCTAGCATTGTGTCTACTTACCTGAATCCATATGGTTCCAGTCCAGAACTCTCTCCTTCAGGTTCCAACTTATCCTCCGTGATCCAGTATTCCTCACAGTCACGGCTTTGGGACTTAGACGTTATCTATACACATTAAGGATCTCCCTTTATGTGGACTTAATTCATTAAAGAAACCACTTCCATTTTTTATTCCAGCCGCAGACCGAAGTCACCTTGCAGATGTGACACTCTCTTTTCCCTTAAGAAACCAGTTTAAGCTTCTCACATTCTCTGACCTTATCGCTATTCACATCCCTACTCTTCACAAATGCATGCCACCTTTCCTGCCTTCTAATTACTTCCTCCAAAATTGCCTCCAAGATTTTGCATGTGCTAGTTCCTCTATCTCTCCCTATCAGACTCTCCAAAACTTTTCTTAAAACCCACTTTTATCAAATCAAATTCTATAAAGTTTTTTTTCTATAAGTGAACATAAAACACCTGGACATGAAGATTATGGTAACATGCACACAAAGGGTAACAATATTTGGTATTAAGTAACATATATCTGCAAACGAATATTAGGAATGTACAGCAGATTGGGCTAATAATATAACACAATACTCCATAATAAGGATAGGATTACAGCAAATAAAATAGAGTATAGTGAACTATTAACCATTTTTAGTGCGCTATATCTGAACTAAGCAGAGATATATCATAATATTTCCAGGGAATAAGGAAAGAAACAAAGGAAGAGAATATCATCATCAGTCTAATTACTAAACCCATAATAAATCAAAAAAGAAAAGGGAGAAACAGGAGATATTACCCTTACTGTGTTAAAAAAATCAAAAGAAACCACTCTATATTAATAAAGCAAAATTCCAACCCCCCCCCCCCCCCCCCCCCCAAAAAAAAACAAAAAAAACAAAGCAAACCTCCCCATAACCCCCCACCCTGTATGGCCTAACCCCAACTTAGGTATACTTGGATCCCATTAACCAATCTCCTCCCCCAACTAACTATGCTAACTACCTATCCTCCCCCCCCCCCCAACCCCAGAAAGGAAATCCCTCCCACCCATTCAAAGGATAGCAACAATATGGACCAACTGGGGCAGTGGATTTGTGGTCCAAACCTAACTCTCATACATCGAACAGGATATAATATATTAATTTAGTTTTGATTTACAACAAGGCATTGCAACAGCATCCTGCTGAAGAGAAGTATCAGGGAGCATGACTATAGAAACGGCATCTGAAATGGCAAATCAGAACAAAATGTCACCCCTTAATCCGGCCAGAATTTAGCAGAGGTAAAGGGAAAAGTCATAGACAAAGTACCGTTCTGATCCCATACCTCCCAACAGTCCCGATTTTATCGGGACAGTCCCGATTGTCAGGGCCTGTCCCGATGTCCCACCCGCGGGCGGCAGTGTCCCGCGGTGTGGGGGGGCTGTTGGGAGTCCCCCCTGCCAGCTGCTAAGCAGCGGGAAATAAACGCTGTGCGCATGCGCACAGCGTCTATTCCCGCAGCCAGGGGACTGGGGGCATTGCTAGAGGCTCACAGAGCCTCTGGGTCATGCCCCCATAGCGGCAAAATGGGGGCGTGGCCTCGCGGAAGAGCCGCGGGTATAGGCCACGCCCCCAAATTAGGCCACCACCCCCGAAAATTTCAACGCGCCTCCGGCGCACAGGAGCATCGTCCCGATTGCAGAACTTCAAAAGTTGGGAGGTATGTGATCCGCATATGGAAACACAAAAGGGCCACAAATGTAGATGGTGAGCAAATTATATAGTCCTGGCGCATCTGGGAAAAGTATAACAGAAAGTATCGCGTTGGACTGCACTGGCATCAGGATATCCATAAACTGAGGAAGAAAAGGGGTCAGCAGCCACCTGAAACTTTGAAATAAGTGGGTTAAGAGGATATTCTGACATAGAAACTGTGAGAGTTGCTGATACAGAAGCTGGATAGTGTGCTCAACTCCTGAGCTGCATCTCCCATAGGAGCACCAGGAAGAGATATTCCATAGATGTAGCATCCAATGCATTGAGGAGCCTCTTTGTGGAAGCTGTAATGGCCTGCAGGATTTGTTGCAATGAATTCTCCATGATGTAGGAGAAATGATCACTAGTAGGGGCTTGTCACTGCAGGAACCTCTAAGCACCATATAGACACCAGTAGAGAAATGGCAGCGGCTAGCACGCAGCCAAGACTCTTTCGCCACCACTATATCAGACAGACCAGCAGCTTGCAGGTATTATAATTAAGGCTTCCCCACACAGTCATAAGCACTCTGCATATAGCCGCACAGCAGTGACTGGTTCCTCCAGAATAATAAGGCAGGAGCAGCATCTCAATTTGTCCCACAACGAACAGCCACGGGATATGGTACCAGGCAGTGGATGAGACCCGAGCCAAACAGAGTAGTCGCGGTACTTAGAAACCAGCCTCAGATGACAGGTCAGGAAGACACGCAGGTAAAATGGCACCAGCGTCTCCGCACAGACCACTCCAGCGAGTCACGACGGAGATCTCCAGGGAGGTACAGAAGGGCAGGAAGCCGCAGATCTAGCCGAGGACAGACCCCGGTGGCAGCCTGCCAACAGTATCTCCCGTAAATTTGCGCCGCACCCAGGTAGGCCGCGTCAGGACCTCTCCCCAAAGCAGCCATCACAGGCACCGTCTGTGCAACAGAAGGAGTTGAGGGAAGTAGGAAAGGCTCCAGACAGTATTATAGGTGTGATAGCCTCCGGTAGTAGCAGGCAGACAGGATAGTTTAGCAGGAAAACTGCAGGGAGCTGAGACAACGAGCTGCCTTCTCCCTGTCCGCCCAAGCCACATTGTGTCTCATATTGGGGGAATTCAATGATAATAATTTTATTTGTATAGCACTCTTTCTCCAACAAGACTCAAGGCTTACAATTACATACATTCGGGTACTCTGACAGGGCTTGAGGGTATCGAAGCCCTTACGGGGTCGTGGAACTCCTCAAGGGACAGTAGCCCCTGTATGTCGGGATCCCAACTGTTGGACATTTAACAGTCAGGATTCCGATGTCGGTATACTGACCATTGAAATCATAACTGTCGGGAGGTCATCTGGAACCTACGCACATGCCTGTGGCCTGCTAGTTGTTTTTACAGACTAAACCTCACACCCAAATGAATTCCCCTTGTTAGGTCTATCATATTGTCTATTGCTACCGCTGTCTCTACTTCTGGTCAGACAAGTTGATAATGCTGGCCACACATCAGACCAACTAAAACACCACTCCACACACCTAACCAACACTTTCCACACACCAGCCAGCTTCTATCCAATTTGTGATGACCCAGAAGTAGGTGGACGGGTTTTGATTATTTTTTCTTTTTTAATCTGTATGTGTCAAGCAGACACTGACAAATGGACAATGACATATGAACACTGACACAGATGCTGACAAACTGACAGACACTCACACACGTACACAGACAGATGCTGACACACAGGTGCTGACACTGATTCGCAGCCTAGCAAGTCCCTCAGATGTCCCACCAAATGCCGGTCCGCCCGCCCCCTCGCACACCGCATTCATTCGCAAGGCCTGTGAATGGATGTTTAACATAAACATCCATTCGCAGGCTATGTGGAAACACCCACATCATTTGAAGGTCGTGACTCTCAGGTCACTTAGATATGTGTACACACTCGAGAGGAACTGGGTGGGCAGCCCCCGGCACCCACGCCACGGGCCAATTACCATGGGAAGCACAGTCACGGGCCGATTGCTCCACCCTCAGTCTTGGGTTTATGCGGCGAACAGCCTGTTCTCCGTGGCTGCTCACAGCCAGCGTATGCATCTGCGCAGAAATGTGCCTGCGCATACGCACAACATCAGTCCACCGCACAAACGCACGGGGAATGCGAACGAACAAGAATAACCCCAATAGTCTCTACTTGTATGAGACACAGTGCAATATATTTTGTAAGACTATTTGTGCTGCAAATATTGACAATGTTGTGTGCTCAGATTGTAGATAACGTAATGTTGACTACAAAATGCTGACGCGCTAGTAATATTAATTCAAGCATTATCATCATGTCTAAAGTTAAACTGCCGACATGGTTAGAATGCTTCATAAAACATTTCCACCATGTCAACATTTTCCACACGGTCTACAGTTAACATTAACACATTCACACCTTATCCACGCTGCTGGTGGGCTGTGTTCTCCAGTATAATCTCTGGCCATTTACTGAGCCACAATCACTTCCATACCCCATATACACCAGATATCCGGCACCTGTGTAAGTTCCACCACTGTCGTTGAAGCTGTATTTCCTTGAGTGATTGTTTAATTTATGTCATACATTCCTACTTTTGAAAACTAGTTTCAGGGAGATTATAGTTGGCAGCAGAATTTGCACAGCGTCCCAAAGGGCGTGTCTAGTTCCATATAAAAAAAGATTGTGAACGTGGACCTAGAAGCGTGTGGGTGTACTACTACATTTGAGAGGAATATTCTAAAATGACTTAGATCCAAATATAGATGAGCCCCAAAGCTGTTAGTAAGAGGGATTTGATACAAAATCCCGGCGGTCGGAATCCCGGCGTTCAAAATACCGATGTTGGAATCCCGACCGCCGAAATCCCGACAAGGGGGAGATGTGGATCACTACGCTCGGCACACTAATTTATTCTCCCTCTATGGGTGTCGTGGACTCCCATAGAGGGAGAAAGTGTTCGGATTTTGGTGGTCGGGATTCTGGGGTCGGGATTTTGAACGCCGGGATTCCGACCGCCGGGATTATAACTGCATCCTAGTAAGAGCTACTATAATTGCTAAAGAAAAGATTTGTATCAGGGATTGTTCATCTATTGTGTTTTACACGTGGTTCCATATATATGGCTACAATAAATGCATATAGCCATAGGGATCATTGTGTTTTATCACCACTGATGCTGATAATTCTTTCCTTACTTTTCCCCCAAAAAAGACTAGACTAGACTAATCAGAGAGAGAAGGAGATTGCTGCTATTTCAAGGGTCTGCTGCAGAATGCAGAAGAGAATGTAACTATGATTTATGCACTGTATATTTATGCTGTTACTGTTAATAAAAATATAATTGAGACTTGGAGTTTGGGATTGTTCTTCAATTATCTGTAAAATGCAGAAACCAGCAGATTGTCATTTCTAATAGAGTCAGACAATGATCAGTCTCACAGTGGGACCTGTTTCCGCAGCATGTGTTAAGTGCTCTTGGCTACTGCTTTTTAACAACACAGAGGCAGATTTATTAAGCTCAGTGAAGTGATAATCTGTCTGGTTTTTATCACCGGCCAATCAGCTCTTACCTGTCATTTTTCAAACCAAGCCTGTAGCTTCACAGGTAGGAGCTGATTGGCCGGTGATACAAACCAGACACTTTATTACTTCACCAAGCTTAATAAATCTACCCCTAAATTCAATCATCCTCCTTCAGCCTTCCTGAGTCATTGCATAATGGCCCTTATTCTGATCGGTGCGGCCGGATCCGATTATGCGGCCAGGACCGTGCATGCGAAACCCCGCCTTCCATACGGATCGCCAACTCCGTCCGTACACGGTAAGAAGCTGGCCGAACGGACCGCATGTGTATTTTTCACGGAATACGCCTCCTCCATCTCAGGGAACCTCCCCCATCATTCGATGGTCGCAGATCTGGGCGGGCAACTGACATCCGGCGATGTCATATGTCCGCCCCCTACACGTGCGTCACGGCTGCATTGCCATACGTACGCCCAGCGTTTGCATGGGAACGCCCATGAAACGCGGGGCGTATGCATATGGTAATGAGCCCAAATAGCCCTTAACGCCCCTCTCCACCCCCTGTTCGGAGTGTTCACATATCATGCGGGATTTGGCCGTATGCCCCGCTCGCACATGCGCAGAGACGCCTCTGCACATGCGCAGACACAAAACATCGGCGGGCCGAACGCACGCGGATATATCCGCACCGACCAGAATAAGGGCCAATGTTACATATAGTTACTTAGAAAAATGTTTCTGTTCTGTTATGGCTATAAATCATATATTATTATTATTATTATTATTATTATTATTATTATTATGCCTTTATATTTTTTTCAGTTAAAACTGGAATGCTCTTCAAAATTTCCAATTGCTAAGAAATAAACACTGCTGGCAAAAGTCTACTGGCAAAGGCAATATACCATTTAATACATCATCTATACATCTATACACGAAGAATAAAAACTATTATTATTGTTATTATTAATACTGATGTGCATTCAGGGACTGATTAAGGGGGGGGGCTCAGGGGGGTCAGTACCCCTGGGCCCGCTCTATCTAGGGCTCCCCTGTGGCTGGCATGTATTCTAAAACATTTTTTTATTTTTTATTTAGCTAAAGGTTGTGTGCATGGCAGTGGGGTAGTGCTGCAGCTTCACCTATCTGCTGATGTAACAATAATTAATAGTGCTGAGCACTGGGAGCTGAGGCACACTGAGTGCACACGTGTGCAGTGCATTACTGGGAGTTGACTAACGGCCCATACACAATAAAAGATTATCTTTTGAATCTGGCTGGTTGGAATGAAAATCACTGAACGAAGTTATGTAATTGATCAATCACATTTCTTCTTATGAGATTAGTGATCGTCAATAAGCTCATAGGAATCTTCATTTTTTGGGACTGGCTCTGATAAAGAGACCTAAAAGTTAATATTAATAGTTATTGCACCCATTTTCAATTCTATTGTGGTGCATGCCAGCTGCTGGGCATCTATACAAACAGATGTGTATCAATAATTGTCTCAGATCAGATGCCCATTAGAAGGTAATGCACATGATAGCTCTGGGTCTAGCCATGCAAACCCATTTAAAGATCTTGACTGGATATCTAAAGTTATGATTTGGGTGCTTTGGGCGGCAAAACTGCGGACTTTCAAAACCTCCGGAGGCTGCGAGAAAAAATATGATGTGAAGTGGCTAATGGGCGTCTGATTGCAGAAACAATTGAATAGCTCAAATACAGTAGATGACAAACTGTGGGCATGAGCCACAAATAAATTGCCCCCATTATCTCCTACAGAGAAAGAAAAAATCACATTAACGCCCACCAAAGAAAAATATTATCCACCACAAAAAAAAAAAACATATTATACCCCACGAAAAAACCCGAAACATTATTCCCGCAAAATAAAAACACATTACACTTGTTTCCTAGAACGGCGCCCACTAAGCAATTTACTTATTGGGCTAGTCTGCGTAGGGAAATTGCATCGCATCGCATGGGCCATTTTAGGGCCATGCGATGTGCGATGCGATTTTCCTATTTAATTTATTTACTGCTCTCTCAGCCCCGGGCCATCGCATCGAATCGCATCTGCCACAAAATCGCATGCGATTTTATAGGGTGTGCGATGCCATGACATTAGGTATACAATAATATGATTGTATGTCCCAAAAATAAGTTTAACGCACCCCCCCACTATCCACGCCACCCCGAAGCGTGGTGAGCGCGGCGAGCTCCGCGAGGGGCGAAACGCGTCCTCTGACTTTTTAATTACCCCACTATCCACGTCTGCGTGGAGTTGATTTTATATAGTGTGGTGAGCGCAGCTCGCCACCAAGCCCGAAGCGTGGGGAGCGCAGCGAGCCCCCCGAGGCTCGGTGGCTCGCTGCGCTCGCCACACTATATATAATCAACTCCATACGAGGCTCGGTGGCTCGCTGCGCTTGCCACACTATATAAAATCAACTCCAAGCATAGATAGTGGGGGAATGAAAAGGTAGGAGGACGCGTTCCACCACCCCTCGCAGGGCTCGCTGCGCTCGCGATGCATCGGGCTGACGTGGATAGAGGGGGTTGGTTTGCGTTAAACCTATTTTTGGGACATACAATCATATTATTGTATAGCTAATTTCATGGCATCCCACATCCTATTAAATCGCATGGGATCGCATGCGATTTTGCGGGACATGCGATGCAATGCTATGCGATGCGATATAGTGGGGTACAATGAGCATAGAAAAAATTACATTAACAAATCGCATCGCATGCCGCTATAATGGCCCATGCGATGGGATTTCACTATGGTGCCATACGTAGGAAATCTGGGCGCCGTGCTAGGAAACAAGCAACAAAACACATTATTCCAGTACAAAAAAAACACACAATTCCATAAAAAAACACATTATTCCAATACAAAAAAAAAAACATTATTCCCACACAAAAGCCCACATTACTCTATTCCCATAAAAAACATTCCACACAAAACAATCACTTTATTCCCCACAAAAAAATGCACGGTTCTAAACACAAAACAAATAAAAAAATACAACCCCTCCCCCAATTTTCCCCCCCATCCAAATAGACCTGGGGTAGCCAACCCTAGTCCTCGAGAGCTACCAACAGTGCATGTTTTGCAGGTCTCCTCACAGAATCACAAGTGAGCTAATTAGCTCCATCTGTGGATCTTTTAAAATGTGTCAGTGATTAATGAGTGCAGCAGCTAGGTTGTCTGTAAAATGTGAACTGTTGGTAGCTCTCGAGGGCTAGGGTTGGCTACCACTGAAATAGACAAATACACCTTATCCACCATAGAATAAAAAGACATTGTCCCATAATGAATAATGTGAACAGCATACACTGACACACACAATTGTCCAGCCCAACTCAAAATACCGAACCATTCGGGATCTGAAGAAGAGCTCCCAGTCCCTCCTCACCCAGCAGTCCTACAGAACCCACAGCCTCAGTGCTCTGTTGGTGGCACTGTGCAGGATTCTCTGCCGCCAAGTAACCTGAGGTCACAGCCAGGCCGCATCAGAGCTACTGTACGTTTACAAAGCCAGCGCTGCTCTGTCTGAAACTACTGCAGGACTGACGGAGCAGCTGGCACTGTGGTTGTCCGCTAGCAATGCCAGACTTGATTGGCCAGGGTACGGTGGGGAGTGATAAGAATGAATGGTCCTTGAGTCAGCTCTACAGCATGTGCCCCTTTAATAAATGGTGCCCGGAGGCCAATGTCTCCATTGCCTCCAGGAGTTCCGACCCTGTGTCTGGGTGTCCGTGTCCTAGTCATGTATACCACATGTGAATAAAGTCAATGAGGGAAATTCAGTTGGGAGTGAGGTTTAGCAAAGTAAAAAAAAAACTTACGTACCTCACATGCTCCCAATAAATGTGGCATACCATTTATTTTTTTAATTATTAGAGTGTTAAAAACCCTATGGCCTGTGAAAAAGCCCTCACCTCTCCAGGGCATCTCTCCAGGGTAGAAACGCCATCCACAGCAAGGACAAGGCCGGCTGTAGCAGCCCCCCTTAGTAATGCTCCCACAATAGTGCCTCCTTCCTTAGTAGTTGCACCTTCACTAGTTCCCCCTTAGTTTAGTTTCCCCCACAGTAGTTCCCCCTTAGTAGTTCCCCCTTAGTAGTTGTATCCTGGCCATTAATATAGTTTCCCTCTTAGTAGTATCCCCTTAGTATATGTACCCTTTCATTTTTTTCCATCAGTACTTGTCCCTCTTAAGCAGCCCCCATTCAGTTAGGCAGCCTGTTAGTTCCCTTGTTAGTTACCACATTAGTTTGTCCCCCCTGCAGCCCCCTTAGCTTTCCCCTTTGCAGACAGCACAGACACATCCATGCTGTCTGAATTTCACATGCGAACTGAAGATGGCGCCGGAAGCCAGGACTTATATAGAATCCAGGTCTCGGGAGAATCCAACAGCAGGAAGATGACGTTCGGCCTCGTTTTCGGCTCGGAAAAATGGTGGGACGGAAGGGTCAGTTATGTGGTTAGGGACGGGATATTCTACTGTTTGTCCGCATATGTTTTGACTGGCAACCACAAGCACTTTGTTTGCATGTTACATTGATCACAAATAATTAGAATTGATCCTAGGCCACCAACCAAGATACCCCTACAAGTCTCCTGAGGCAGCCAGTTTGGCAACCACCGATAGCAATTCTCTACCAGAACACACATGAAAAAATGTGCATCAGTAAATGGCATTTGCATAGCATACAGCATAATGCAGAATGTCTGCAGGGCATATGTTACGTCTAGATTTTGAGCACTTACCTTTGCTTTTGTAATATCTGTGGAACACAGTGTGATATATCTGGTAGGATTGGCTGCCTGTGCCTTGAAGCTAGACAGTAATGATCTCATGAATATTTTCATTAAAAAGTAATTCAGGCTTATGCACATTTATGCGGTCATTATGAACTGGTTAAATATTTAAATAAGGATATAATTACAATATGCTGATTTGTCATCATTTTGCCATTGTTCATTTAATCTAAAATTAATTCTTATTAACTAATTTCCTGCTTCAATACAGTTTTATTGGGCATGTTGCTTCAAAGCAGTGTTGGAAATCGTGAACATTATACTTTATTAACTTTATATTACCTCGCAGCTGTTTCTAGTTTTAGATTATACATTTGTTTGTTTGTGTGGGTGTGTTTATCCTCTTTAATGTCAATTAGAGATGTGCGGCGGCCACTTTTTTGGGTTTTGGTTTTGGTTTTGGATCTCCCTTCGTGTTTTGGATCTGGATTGGTTTTGGCAAAACCACCCTAGTGGGTTTTGGTTTTGGATCTGGATTTTTATGAAAAAATGCTAAAAATGGCTAAAATAACAGAATTTGGGACTGTTTTTGCCCCTAAAGTATTATTAACCTCAATAACATTAGTTTCTAGTCAATTTTGATCACTTCACAGCTTACAAAATTGTTTTAACCCCTTCCCGACATTTGACGTACATGTACGTCATGGTCGGGAAGTACTTCCCGACATTTGACGTACATGTAAGGAATATATACACACATATATATGTATATATATATATATACACATATATATATGTGTATATATATATGTGTATATATATATGTGTATATATATGTATATATATATATATATGTATATATATATATGTATGTATATGTATATATATATATATATATATATGCTTCCAGACAGATATTCCCGACATATGACGTATATATACGTCATGGTCGGGAGGTACTTCCCGACCGAAGACGTATATATACGTCATGGTTTTATAAACTGACACCGCGTCTATAGACGCGGTGACAGTTTGGAGATGTCTGCTGTCCCTGACAGCAGACATCCCCCCTCGCGGCGATCGCTGCGATTGGCTGTTCAAATGTGAACAGCCAATTGCAGCGTTTTCTGTGTTACCGGCGGCTAAGCCGCTCGGTAACACAGTGATCGGTGGTGACCGGTGCTGTTAAGTACAGCACCGATCACCACCGATCGCCAGCCCCCCCCCCCTCCCACCCGGCAGCCCCCCTCCCTCCCACCCACCCGGCTGCCGCAGCGCCAGCACCCCTCCCAACCCCCCACCAGCCGCAGCGCCAGCCCCCCTCCCAAAGCTGGTGACCAAAATGGGGTCACATGTGGGGGGGTTCCACTGTATTGGTGCTTCGGGGGTCTTGCTAATGCGACATAGCACCCACCATTCATTCCACCACCAAAAATCACTCCTTCCCTTCTGAGTCCTGCCATGCACCCAAATGGTATTTTTGGGTCACATATGAGGCATTGCCGTACTGGGGAGAAATTGGGGCACAGATTTTGGGGTGCTTTGTCTCCTTCATTCCTTGCGAAAATGAAAAATTTTGAGCCAGAACTGCATTTTTGTGTAAAAAATTACATTTTTTTACACAAAAATGCAGATCTGGCTCAAAATTTTTCATTTTCACAAGGAATGAAGGAGACAAAGCACCCCAAAATCTGTGCCCCAATTTCTCCCGAGTATGGCAATGCCTCACATGTGACCAAAAAATACCAGTTGGGTGCATGGCAGGACTCAGAAGGGAAGGAGTGATTTTTGGATTTTGCAGCACAGATTCTGGTTGAATGACCCCTGAAGCACCCATACAGTGGAACCCCCCCACAAGTGACCCCATTTTGCAAACTACACCCTTCAGGGAATTCATCAGGGGGTATAGTGTACATTTCAAACCCCCAGAGGTTTCACCAATTTTGATACAACTGAGCTGTGAAAATGAAAAATTAAATTTTTTCATTTTCACAGCCCAGTTGTATCAAAATTGGTGAAACCCCTGGGGGTTTGAAATGTACACTATACCCCTAAATGAATTCCCTGAAGGGTGTAGTTTGCAAAATGGGGTGACTTGTGGGGGAGGTTCCTAACTTTTAGCACTTATGGTGCCTAGAAACCTACATGGTTCCTAAAAAAAAATCTCATAAAAAGGAGGCTCCAAAATCAAGTAGGTGCTCCTTCTATTATGAAGCCTGTGGTTTGGTCAACGTGCACACTAGGGCCACATATAGGATATTTATGAAAACAAAAGAATTGGGGGAATCAATTTTTAGTCACATTTCTCTAGTAAAATCTACTGTGTTCGTTAGAAAAATGTATTAAAATTGAAACTCTGCAAAAAAAAAGAAATTTTGAAATTTCACCTACACTTTGTTTTAATTCCTGTGAAACACATAAAGGGTTAACAAACTTCCAAAATGCTGTTTTGAATACTGTGAGGGGTGCAGTTTTTGAAATGGCATCATTTATGGGGGTGTCTCACACACAAGTCCCTCAAAGTCACATCAGAACTGAACTGGTCCCTAAAAAAATCAGTGTTTGAAATTTTCTTGAAAATTTGAGAATTTGCTATTCATATTTGAAGCCTCCTAGTGTCCAAAAAAATGAAAAGGAGGTTGAAATAATGATTGCAACATAAAGTAGACATATGGTCTTTGTTAGTTATTAACTATTTTGAGTGGTATGTTTATTTGTCTCACAAGCAGAAAATGTGACATTTTGCAAATTGCAAAATTTTCCATTTTTTCACGACATTTTGGTATTTTTCACAAAAAAACACAGACTGTATCGACCCAAATTTACCACTAACTTGAAGTACAATGTGTCACGAGAAAACAATCTCAAAATCACTGGGATAAGTAAAAGCAAAAAAAAGTTATCCCCACTTAAGTGAAACATGTCAGATTTGAAAAAAATGGCTCTGTCAGGAACGCAAAAACTGGCTCTGTCAGGAAGGGGTTAATTTACTGTAGTTGGGCCAAAAGAGTATACCGAGGTAGCTGGATGACTAAGCTAAGTGACAGCAGTGGGCATCACATACATGTGGACCTTACACTTCCAACCTGGCACATCTTGGAAGCAGAGCGGCACTGCAGGGGCAGACAGGGTGGCAGTTTAATAAACTATCCCAAAAAAAGAGAAATGCTCCAAAGAGCAAAAAATACAAACAGGTATCGGCCTTGTCATGACTGGTGGTAGCAGCTTCAGCACTTCTATCAGGTTGCTGATCTCCCACTATTTCCTCCTCCATCATCCTCCAAAAATGTGTTTTTATTTTATTTATTACTTTTATTTATTTTTCTTACTTTACACTGGACACAGCCTGTCACACTGGACACAGCCCCTTGGACACTGCCCCTGGACACTGGACACAGCCCGTCACCCTGGACACAGCCCCTGGACAATGGACACAGCCTCTTGACACAGCTCCTGTACACTGGACACAGCCGTCACACTGGACACAGCCCCTGGACAATGGACACAGCCTCTGGACACAGCTCCTGTACACTGGACACAGCCGTCACACTGGACACAGCCTCTGGACACCGCCCATTGACACAGCTCCTGTACACTGGACACAGCCGTCACACTAGACCAGGGCTGGGCAATTGCGGCCCTCCAGATGTTAAGGAACTACACATCCCGGGATGCCTTGCATCAGTTTCAGCATGGCCACAGAGCAAAACTAATGCAAAGCATCCTGGGATGTGTAGTTCCTCAACATCTGGAGGGCCGCAATTGCCCAGCCCTGCACTAGACACTGCCCCTGGACACAGCCCATCACCCTGGACACAGCCCCTGGACAATGGACACAGCCTGTCACCCTGGACACAGCCTCTGGACAATGGACACAGCCTCTGGACACCCCCCCTGGACACAGCTCCTGTACACTGGACACAGCCGTCACACTGGACACTGCCCCTGGACCTTGCCCCTGGACACTGGACACAGCCAGTCACCCTGGACACAGCCCCTGGACAATGGACACAGCCCGTTACCATGTACACAGCCCCTGGACACAGCCCCTGGACAATGGACACAGCCTCTGGACACCGCCCCGGGACACAGCTCCTGTACACTGGACACAGCCATCACACTGGACACTGGACACAGCTCCTGTACACTGGACACAACCCCTGTACACTGGACACAACCCCTGTACACTGGACACAGCCCCTATACACTGGACACAACCCCTGTACACAGCCCCTGTACACTGGACACAGCCCCTGTCACACTGGACACAAGCCCTGTCACACAGCCCCTGTACACTGGACACTGCCCCTGGGCACAGCCCCTGGACACAGCTCCTGTACACAGCTCCTGTACACTGCTATGCACCACAGCCATAGGCGTGTGCACAGGGGGTGCCGGGGTGCACAGGCACCTCCTAATGACCGCTGGCACCCCCATACAATTGCATGCAATATGTGGATTCCCGGCTCACAGCAGCAGCACCCAGTTACCTAGAGCCGCCTCTAGGGCATCTAAATTGCCTAGGGGCAGGCTCAGATTCACGGTTGTGGTTTGTGGGGCACCTGCCAGCGGGGCTGATCTTGCACTTCTGCTGGCAGGGCAGCTCACACAGCTGAGTCTGTGCAGCGCGAGGGAGTATCTGAGCGAGAGGCTGCATAGGGACGGCTGGCGGCTACACAGAATAAAGATGCCAATCTGATCGTGTGGCCACTTGCAGGACAGCTCACACAGGCACAGCTGAGTTGCACCTGCATGAAAGCGTTGCTACGGGGGCAGATACATGCGGTGCCATACATTAAACATACCCCGTGCAGTGTATCAGTGGGCTGAGAGAGAATGCCTGGACCGACTGACTGCTGGTCCCTGAAGATTGCTGCTGCCCATGCCCAGATGCAGCAGCTCTTCCTCCCATGGACCTTTGCGGAGTCTGACTCCATAAACTGAAGTCTTTCGGCCTCCTCCCTTCCCTGCTGTCCCATCACAAAGCAGCAAAAAGTAAGCAAGTTTTTTAAACATAAGGGGCGGGATGTTCTAACATTCGCAGCCCAGCTCAGCCCCCCTTCGCCGCCCATCGTCTGCATAATTATTGCATATGCTCTAACAAATGCCATAATTATGGCAAAGGACAGCTCTTATGTTAAGAGCTGTCCTTTGCGGTGAGAGTCAGTGGGTCCCGGCAGGTCCCAGGGGCTCCCTCCCTTACCTGGCACTGCTGCTGCCCCAGGCTCTCCTCCTCCCTGCACCCAGAATAGGATCACAGTGCAGGGAGGAGGAGGAGGTCACAGGTCTGGGCAGCACAGCACTGTGCTGCCCGGACACAGGTGAGGGGGGGATGGGTCGGTGCGGGGCGGCAGGGGTCGGTGCGGGGTGCGGTGGGTCGGGGTAGAAGCCCATAGGCTTCTATGGGGCATCGCCAGATTTTTATAGCGATGCCCCTCACCACGGTATCCCGGTGGGCGATGTTTAGAGTATCCCAAAATGCGGTAAAAACCTGATAACTGGGGTTTTACAGCATTTTTAGTTAAGAAAATCTCCCCCAAGGTCTGTATAACATATACAGGGCCAGATGCACTAAGCTTCAAAAGTGATAAAATGGAGAGTATCCAGCCAATCAGCTCCTACCTGCCATGTCACAGACTGTGTTTGAAAAATGTCAGGTAGGAGCTGATTGGCTGGTTGCTTATAGCTCTCCATTTGATCACTTTTGATGCTTAGTGCATCTGGCCCACAGTGTTTTGAACAGGCGCCTGTGTTAAATATATATATATATATATATATATATATATATATATATATATATATACATACATATACAGTATACACATACATACACACACACACACACACACACACACACACACACACAGAGCCATACAAGGCACTCACTGGACTTTTTAAACGAGCAGCAAACCACGCAGGTTTTATCATACGCTTTCAGATTCTACTTCATCAGAACAGCATATAGTACAAAACATCTTCCTTTACACAGGCATACAAATGCAAATGCTCCCCCACTGCACACCATACCTGTCAGACGCACAATGTCATGGCATCACTACATCCTTACGTAACCCAGCCCCCAGGTGTCACCTAATAACACATATGTTTCATTACTGTAGTGACACTTGGGGACTGGGTGGAGTCAGGATGTGCGGCAAGCAAGTGTGGCCTGCGGAGAGCACTTGCATGTATGTCTGTATAAAGGTAAGATGTTTGTACTACAGTATATGCTGTTCTGATGAAGGAGCAAAATCTGAAAGCTTAACACTACTACCTGCATGATTTATTTACCAAATTCAATGAGTGATGTTTACCATGGCTGTTTTGAATCATTCCTATTAAATCTGGAGTAATTTGCCAGATTACTGTTTATATATCTATATATACAGACAATGGGCGGGGTTCTCTAATAACCCCCGCTGTACATCGCCGGCATTCGCAGTTTTAATAATTGCATATGCAGTAACATATGCGATTATTAACGCCAAAGCGATGGGCGGCGATGTGCAGCGGGTCCCCCCTCCCTCCCTGAACCCTCACACGGCTGTGTGACGGCTCCTTTTTCTTCTCCCTGCAACCGGAAGCTGTGCAGGGAGGAGGAGATCACTGGTCCGGGCAGCACAGCAGGAGGTTGCCCGGACACAGGTAAGAGGGGTGCGTCGCGAATCGGCAGGGGGCGCGCGGGGTGGCGGGGGATGTGAAGGGAAGCCCATAGGCTTCCATGGGGTTACGCCATCTAGAACTGGCGTAACCCCCCGCAGCGAAGCCCCGGCGGTATGGCTTTGCTGCATATGAAAATGCGGTAAAAACCCCGAAAACTGTTTTTTTACGGCATTTTTAGTTTAGTGAATCTCGCCCAATATTTACAACTCACGCTAGTAGTAAAATATGGGTATTACTGTAAAAATTTGAATAAACTGGTATGAATAATCAACATATGTAAAACAGACCATTAAATATAACTGAATATGTATCTCAATGTACATTATTCAATAAGCATAAAAATACATACATAAGAAGAAGAAAAAAGAAAACACTGGAGATGGATGTGAGCAAACAACAGATGGAGGTTTTTAATAAAACATATTGCAGCATAAGACATTCCTCAAGGTAATATAAGATGTCATACATTATGGCAACGACGAGAGGACTTGGCCTCCAACAGGTGAAAAAAAAAGAATCAACAACAAAAATGGCTCCTACAAGAGATATATGTAGAAGAAGGCATAATCTTTAGGATGCCACTATTGTGTTTGGGTCTACATAGTTATGGCACTGTTGGAATTAGGTCTGCATACTTTCCACAGACAAATTTAAATCTTTGTGCATTCAAGTATCCAGAACTTCAAATGAAGGAAGATACCTATGGTAACAATATAGGAACTTTCTAAATAATTGGGATTGGAAAAAGGGGGGAAGGTAAGGGGTTGGGGAAACTGACCACAATTAAACATAGTTAGTATTGGTCATCTCTTCAGTGGCATGAAGTGCAGCAACATACCTCATAGTACCTGGGCCGGTAATTCCTGTGGAGATAATATATTCTTAACAAGGTAATTAACGTGACACCTATAGGATTATTTTACACAGTGTTTTAGTAAATTACCATTTTGATGTGAGGAAACAAACCTCAGTCAAAACATAAATGGGAGTTGGCTAGAAAATGGTAAGAATTGAATAGCATGAAGTCAAACTAAACACATAATAGTGTCACTGATGTTTTGAATGATTCATAACGGCTTTCAATTTCAGAACTACAGTAAAAGCTATAATTGGATAAACAAAATTAGGTCAAAGATACAAATTGATATTATAATTTAAATTTGCTCAGTTACAGACTCAGACCATATTATTGAAGCTAACAGAAATCACAATCTAGCATCATAGTATAGTTGAAGGTGGATTGGGAACCTACCCAGCCTTAACCTTTTGGAGCCTAGCAGGGTGCAAGCTAAGGCACTCTGCTTTTATTCCACCTGTTGCTCCATCACCAGGTTTGGGTAAGGGACATCCCTGACTTTGGATATTTTTTGATATTTTTGATACATTTTATAAATGTTGTCTCTCCTGTCTTGTTTGATGTTTTTTATACAAATTAATTGTTTTTAAAATATGTGAGCAGGGAGAGCGCCTGTGGTCCTTACATTATCTTTTTCTGCTTTCTCTTTGGTGTAAGGGACACCAAGTAAGGGACCAGAGCAGCTCAATCAAGTGGAGCGCTCAAGGGAAGGTGTCTAAAATCGCACATTTACCTTCCCAGAACTCCAGTATCAATAGCCACACCTTCGGGCCCAGGACTCCACCTCATCCTGGGGTTTATTCTGGTTCGGGCAGCTGGGTCGTAAGCGTACGTTCCAGGTTTTTTTTTATCTGCGCATGCGTACCTTCCGCAATGCGCAGGCGCGACGACTCCACAACGCTCACGGACGGGTCTTTCCGTGCGAAAAAACCTGTCCGCAAGAGTACGGTCATTGTGGGCGGCATATGGGCGTGTTGAGGGGAGCGGCCGAAATAATGAGGGAAACTGGGCGTAAACATGGGCGTACACAGGGGTGTGCACAAAAAATGTACGGTGCTACTACCGCTCGATCGGCGAAAGCACCGTACATTTCGGACACAAAACAGGCGGCCGTCACCGCCACCTCCATACCACCCCTACAGATAACGCATGAGAGCGGACGCCTGGGTCTGCTAATTAACGCTGATTACTACTCAAACACATACACCTGAATGTAATAAGAAATGCTGCAGTCTATTAAGTCCAAACCATTATTTCACTAACTGCAAGCCACACACAGCACTCAAACGCATTGGAAGCATATCTTTCTACACTTCTCTACATGTAAAGGTTGGTTTCATTTTAGTTAAGATTCTTTTTAAGACCTGCTTATATATGTCAAGGTAGTTATTTGGTAACCATTTACACACATTCAGTAAGTGTTTTCATATATAACAGCAGCACACTCAATCTACACAAGTCCACATGTGTCAACCTTTTCACTCTTATACAAACATCGTTTTTTTTAATTATGATAAAAATACATAAACCACATCTAACAGCTACAAGGATGTTTCAGCAATGTTTTAAGGCCATGGCCACTATTTAGTTAAAATGTATTTTTATTAGGCTGTTCATTAAGGTAGACAATTGAGGTAATAGAAAACAATAATTGATGAACAATTCGAATAATTAATTTAATTGGCTTAATCATAGTTGAAAGGCTAGATTATGAGGGCCATATATGTGAAGGGTATGCCAGCGTGCGCTAACTCTCACGATCGGTGACATATGCTGAGTTTTCCATTGAAAACAGGCGAGACCAATCCGTACAAGATGGCGAACGCTCAGATAGCCGTAAGATGTCGGTGTGAAAACGGATGAAAGACGTCCGTATACGGTGGCGTACGCTCTGTTGTACGCCAGTTATCAGTGTCTAGGAGGAGATCCATCCGTGTACGGTGGCGTACGCTCAAGTGCATGCCACTCCCCTTTGTCGGTGTTTGTGGCCGTCCGCATGTGGATGTTTTGTGGGTGGACTTTCGCTCACCGTCCACGTACGGGACACGTACGCTGATACGGATGTTTGGCCGCCTGAACCAGAATAAGGCCCCCTGAGAGGTCGGCTCAATAATGTGGGCAAAGCTTAGAAGGAATCATAGCTTCCTTTAGAATCCAGCGCGAGGGGAACCAACCCTCAGGCGTGACACAAAGAATATTATAGCACTGCTTTTTCTCATTCTTGTTTGCTTATAGTATAAGATTAGAGGTTAATAAGTAGAGACAGGATTATATGCATTTGCATATGCATTTGCATATTTTGCCCATTCTTACTGGTTATTGCATATTTTGCCTAAAATCTATCGATGGTGCATATTTTAGGCCCCGTCCTCTTCCCACCCGCGAGTCACAGCAATGCTTTGCCCTGCTGCTGCTTGCCAGGTAGTGGTAGAGTGTGCAGGCTGGGGCAATATGTGCGCAGTGTGGGGAACCTTGGATGTACGCTATGTCTGACACTGCTCTAGGCTTCCAATCCATGTCGATAAAAGTCAGTCACGGCGGATGCCGTCATGAAGCTCATGAAACTTTGCCTGCCCCTGGCCTGGGACTTTACACCAAGAGACAGAGTTCTGCAGCAGAGGAGGAGGGCAGCAGGGTTGTGAAATCACTTGGCGCAGAGAAAATGCTGTGTCACAGTGAGTATGCGGCGCAGGGAGGAAGCCTTCCACTGCGCCGCCCTCACACGTTATGCTGACATTTGATCCTGCAGATGAGGGTCCATGTAGTTGATGCAAGAAGAGCTTTGGACGCTGCAGTATGCTGTAGCAGCCAGCATCCTGACATCTGCAGATGCTGTGGGCCTATTTTTTATGTTTATTTGCAACTACTTGTATGCTGATTTTTAAATAAATAAGTAAAAAATTACTTTTTTTATTATTTAATGTAGCATATTTTAACACTTTTCATGCATATTTTAAGTATTTTTCATGCATATTTGCATGCATATTTCAAGCTTTTTTTGTTGCATATAATCCTGTCTCTATTAATAAGCTTCTAAGCAGAATCTTTTATATCTTTTCACGTTTATATAAAACCTTTACAGCAGGACTGGCCAAACTGGTCCTTGAGAGCTACCAACAGTTCACGTTTTTCAGACCATCTAGCTCGTGCACAGTTGCAGTCATTACTCACTGTCACATTTTCATACATGTGCTGCATTCATTACTAAAGGCCCCCATACACTATGCGATTTTGGGACGATTTCATCCGATTTCGGCACTTTGTGCCGATAATCGGATGAAATCGGCCCAAAATCGTAGGTATGTGACATTTGATCCGATCCGATGCGCGGTCCCGTGCGCATCGGACCGGATCAGGGAGGTCGGACGGTCTGTACATACGATCACGTCCGACCTCCCTGTATGCATATGCCTGCCACCTGACAGGCATATGCATACAGACACCGGGGGAGTAGTGGGGGCGGCCAGCGGCAGCGGTGGTGGGGGCGGCCAGCGGCAGCGGTGGTGGGGGCGGGCAGCGGCGGTGGGGATGGGCGGCGTGTGTGGTGAGCGCAGTGTACTTACACATAGCAGCAGCGGCGGGGACGGGACGCGCAGTGGCGGCTATTATATTTTTAAAATACTTGTCAAATGACCGGCCGCTCTCTGATTGGCCGGAGAGCTCTCAGCCAATCAGAGAGCTGCCGGTCATTTGACAAGTATTTTAAAAATATAATAGCCGCCACTGCGCGTCCCATCCCCGCCGCTGCTGCTATGTGTAAGTACACTGCGCTCACCGCAAACGCCGCCCGCTGCCGCTGACCGCCCCCCCCCCCCCGCCGCCCCCACTACCGCCGCTGGCCGCCCCCACCACCGCTGCCCGTCCCCACTACTGCCGCTGCCCGCCCCCACTACTGCTCACCGCCCTGCAGCTCCCCGGGTTTTTTTTTACATGGGATAAATCGCATGCGATTTATCCCATGTAAAAATGGCACATCAAGTGCCAAATTGTATGTGAGCCTCCCGGGGAGCTGCCGGGCGGCTCGCAGGTAAATTGGGTCCGACTTGTCCCTAGGACAAGTCGGCCTAATGTATGGGGGCCTTAACTGACACATTCTACAGATCCACAGGTGGTCTGGAAAACTGGTAGCTCTTAAGAACTGGTTTAGCCACCACTGCTTAACAGCCTTTAGGTTTATTCTGATTTTTTTTAAACATACGAATGCTTAGCCTACATAGGGTTGTAATAATATGCCAATAATCAGGGACACATATGAGTTACACAGGTTCTATAGCTGATTAAATCCAGATGAGCTGCAGATTTGAAGTCAGACAACAAGACAACCTGTGTAATTCATACCTAAGCCCACCGAATGAACATCTGATACACCCCGCTACCCTAAAGCCTTATACTTAGGGTACGACTGCAGCACTGTACTGGGCAAAGTGCTTACGCACAGATCGCTCGGCACACAGTGCGATGCACCCACGATGTGCGCTGAGCGATCTGTGCTGAGCAGGGTTTTGCCTAAGCTTATAGGCCATTGGTTCTCAACCTCAGTCCACACAGTTCACGTTTTCTAGGTCACCCGGCAGGTGCACAGGTGCACTCATTACTCACCGACACATTTTAAAAGATCCACAGGTGGAGCTAATTATTTCACCTGTGTGTGGAGAAAAACACGTGGTGCAGATGCACACTCCATATTATTAATCAAAATCAATCAATAATAGAGGTTCTTGGTATATTCATTGGCCAAGAAATATTTGCCCACCAACCAGCTTCACGGTGACCTCATTTCTGGTGGGTCCCCAATACTAAGTTTGAATCTGGGGCGCGGAACCCCGCAAAGGCCAGCATAAGCCAGAGACATCAGGGCAGCAAACAAGTGAAAAAGTAGGCTATAAAAGTGTGTTAATAAGAAAGAAGCAGGAGCTAGAGGTTAAAAAGTGTAGTGCTAGAGAAAGTATAATATTAGTGAAAATAAATAGTGCTAAATAAATGTTAGGGTGTGCCACCCCGAAAGCAACTCGGTTACACCAACCCAAGGGGAACCGTGCCCCAAATCCATCTCCAAGACTAGCAATAAGTGTCAATTTTTAGGTCTTACCTTCATTGTGCCCTCAGTTTGCAGTCTGTGGCTACCAGGATTCTGTGTGGAGACATGGAAAATGTGCACTGTGTGGGGGTCCTGAGGACCGAGGTTGAGAACTACTGTGATCTAAGCAGTGCATGCACTGTCTATTTCTGCAGGCAATGGGGACTGCGCATCACCATTGCTGGGGAGCACACACACGGAGCAATCTGTGCTTTATTTTTAAGCCATCTTGTCAGATTGCTTAGAAATAGGGCTTACATCGCCTCATGTGTATGCCCCTAGGACAGCCACCAGTATGTATGACGGAGAATTGGTTCCAGCATGTAGAACATTGGTCAGGGAACTCGGTCCTTATTACCCCACGCAGTGCATATTTTGCAGGTCTCCTCACAGAATCACAAGTGAAATAATTAACTCCACCTGCGGACCTTATAAAATGTGTCTGTGAGTAATTAGTACACCAGTGCACCTGCTGGGTTACCAGCAAAACATGCACTGTGTGAGGGTAATGAGGACCGAGTTCCCTGACCATTGATGTAGAACAAAGAAAGTGGACAGAGTACTAGGTACCCCCCCCCGTAGGGTAAACAAACCCGCCCACCACCACCCCTGTCCGGCCGTTACCTCCGAGTCCTGCTGCCGACGCTCCTGTCTGTGCGGGTCCCGGCTACTGCTGCTATAGAGAAGAGGCCTCTAGCAACCTTAAAAATGGTCTGCTGTATGGGGTCAGCCATTGTCCAAGCGTCACTTCTCATAAGCAGCAGTAGCCGGGACAGCCGGGACCTGCTCAGACAGGAGCACCGTCAACTATAGTCCCGCAGCACCCCCGGCGCCCACACGCCACTGCGGGGGTTGCAGGACTATAGTTACGCCACTGGTAGTAATGTTCTCAAAAGGAGATATACTTAAATCAGTGATTGACCCACAAAATGATACTAAATGCAGTGTGAGAAGTGATTTGTCTGAAATCATCCATGGAAAATGAAGGGTTAACATCCCATAGAGGAATCATTGCCTGTAACTGAACAATGCTGCTTTACTTACGGGACAGACCAGATTTTATATCAGGAAAATAATGATCATTTCCATGAAACTTCACAAGTTATTTATAAAAAAAAAAAAAAAAACGTAATAATTTAATTGTACATTGAAGTCTTCTCCTTCCGCTGTGGGAAATCACATCATCTGTAAATCCAGTTAGATATTATTCTTTGTGTCACTTTTGACTGCCTTCATCAGCAACTAATCTGGGAATTGTTATATGAGACAGTCATTTCTAAAGGGCTCCATCAGCAGCAGATTAGCTCTCATATCAGTACATTAGGGTCTATTCAGCACAAGATTAAGCAGTGCAAGTTATGCAGAGATACTTAGCCAAATGGAACATTGTGCTTTATGTATAAAAGTTCAATTAAAGAGGCACAAGACAATATACTTCAGCAATGAGTTGGGAAGTTTATGTGAGTGGTTGATTACAAAGACAATCAGATAAGACTATCATGAAATGCCTGAGATGCGACACAGAAATGTTTAGTTGTAGTCATATCAGAGAAAACATTGGCTCACTTGAAATGTAGGAATTCTAACACCAAAGAGTTAAGGCTTATATATATATTTTTATCTTTATATGGTTTATCAAATTATGAGCCAGTGTAATTGTATAGGGAGGGAAGCCTACAAGCTTGCTTTGAAAAACGCTTACGTTGCATCTGTTTTGTGGAACTAAATTTCAAGTGCCAAATGTATTTAGCTTTTACATTGGCCTTTCCCACAAAACATTAACACGCACTGTGAGTTTATACCTGTATTCACATAGGAAAAATAAAAAATGCAGATGTTTGGCAAATGCCTGCAGGCTTTACCTATTTTTATGCATTAATTAGGGCACGTGGCTTGCGTTGCTTTGAAGCAACACTATTCTACGGGTTTTATTCTGGTTCACTCGCAAAGGCAAATTCACTCTCTAATGGATGTAACATGTGCAGAGAGAGTTATGTAGGGTACACACCAGAACGATCATGATCGCGAGACGACCATACGATGGTTGCATGATCCGCTGGAGCACACGATCTGATTCCAATCTGTACCCAGCTAAAGGGGTCGTTTTTAAATCCTGACTGCAGCAAATAGGATCTGCACAACGACCAAGCGACCAGCGGGGACGCGCATTGGATCGGAATCGGATCTAAAACATGTCATAACATGCCCAATGTACATACAATCGGTCAAGATTGTATCGAAATTGGTGGAATTAAGGCCAAATCATTCTGATGTGTACCCAGCATTAGATTTGGGTGGGGTTTGTACTTCAAACTGATATCTATATTGCAGTGTAAAAATAAAGCAGCCAGTATTTACTCTGCACGGAAACAAAATAACTCACCCAAATGTAACTCTCTTACACATCTTACATCAGCCCCACCTGGAGTGCATATGGCTTTGTTCATTAGAGAGTGAATTTGCCTTTGCGTGTGAACCAGAATAACCCCCTATATTAGGCAGCAGAAAGCCTTATACCACATTTGATAATTGTACATATACTTTTTATATGATTGTTTGTATATTAGTCAGTGTAATAAGTATTTCCATATGGTCTGTGATGTGGACAAATCCATAGGGATATGTTACGAAGACACATCCCCTCGCATATGCCTGCAGCAGGAGACCAGAAGACCATCGAATGATTCCCCCTACCTTCGCAAATATAAGTCAGTCTCAACTGAAGACATAGCGGGCGGCTGACATCATGTTAAGCCTTGAAATGCTGGGCATTCCCATGGCCCATGGCCCAGAGGCACCACCACCTCCATCCCTCCCTCTAGTCAGATCGCTTAGAAAAGGGGCTGAAATCACCCCGTCGGTATGCCCCTTTAGACATTTAAGTTTACGAAAGCACTGGGACATCCGAGAAGAGAACACAGAGACTGTTGGAGATACAAGTGAGGAGAGAGTGGGAGAGGTCAGGGTAGGAAAGATAGATCACCATATCATCACCACAGAGGAGATGGCAAATGAGCAAATAAGCTAACATAAAGAAGATGTGAGGGATAACTGAAGTCCAAGAACAGAACCTTGGGGTACACCTACCGTTAGTAGAAGTGTGTGTGTGTGTGTGTGTGTGTGTGTGGGGGAGGGATAAGAGGTGACAGAGAAGGGGTAGCTAGAAAGGTAGTAGGACATCCAGGAGAGGGAAGTATCACACAGACCAAGGGCGGGATTCTCTAATCTAAATATGTGGTTAAAACCCCGTTATCTGGGTTTTTACCGCATTTTGATATGCAGCAAAACCCACACAGTGGGTTTTCACTGCGGTGGTATCACCAGCAAAAGCTGGCGATACCTCATAGAAGCCTATGGGCTTCTTAACGCACCCACTCTGCCCCGGATGGACCCATGCCACCTCGCACCAACCCCCCCTCACCTGTGGAGGAGGAGAGCCCACCTGCCCGCAGCAGCAGTGCTTCAGCACAGAGTAAGCCGGGTAAGGGAGGGGGGAACCGTCGGGACCCGCTGGCTCACCGCAAAGGACAGATCTTAATGCAAGAGCTGTACTTTTCCATAATTAATGCATATGTTAGAGCATATATGATAATTATGTCAGCGGTACCCGGCGATGTGCGGCGGACGCAGGGTGCGGATGTTAGAGAATCCCGCCCCAAGTGAGTAAAGTACTGTATTTGCCCGAGGTGAGGGTGGTCCGGTGTCAAAAGCAGCAGAGAGGTCAAAGAGAATGAGCAGGGTGAAGTGGCCCTTGAATTTGGCAGCATGGATTTCATTGCTGACTTTTATGAGGGCAGTTTCAGTGGAGTATATAAGCCAGACTGAAATGGCTCAAGAAGGGAGTGGGAGGAAAGAAAGGTTGATAGGCAATTGTAGACAATGAGCTCAAGAAGTTTGAAGGCAATAAAGCATTTCAGAATATTAAAGTAGGTTTTAAGGAATAAGGGATACAAGAAGGGCATGATTGAAGGCACAGGGGGTAGTACCTGATGAGAAAGAGAGGGAGATTAAAGTGGATAAGATGGGAACAGACAGAAAGAGAGAGGTAGCAGGGGAGGTTGGAGGGGTTAGGGTCAAGTTGGGAGATGGAAGCAGGGTGAACTGGACAAGGGCCCCGACTTCAATTCCACATACAGTGGAAAACAAGTCAGATCTAGTCAGATGGATGGGAAGGGATTGTCTGACTAAGAAGAGGGAATGGTGCCCAGAGTCTGGGGGTTATGTACTATTGGATATAGTAATCAGCTTAGGGATGATTGGCTGTAGGCTTCTCCATGGAAACGCTTAGAGATAATCAGGGCTCTGCGGAATCCGCGTCACAGGAACACCATACAGGAGAGGTGCCGCTCCATCGTGGGATCGTGGTACAGTGTATAATAAAGTTTGACTTTTCTCTGTGTGTGTGTGTGTCTTTTTTTTTTACATTGTTTTCACAGTAGAACAACAAGAATCAGCAGGCATATTAATGCCCCGCATACTGTGACTTGTGGTTCGCCAAGTCCCAGCATGTGGGGGAGGCCTTCTGGGACTTCGTTGTTCTACTGTGAAAACCAATGTACTTTCCCAATCTTATTTTTTTTTACACAACACGAATCAGCCTGTCACCCACAGCCCAAGGGTTGGCGGGGACAGCCACAGGCTTCTGCTCTGGATGGGAGAAGCATGGGGTGAATCCTTTATTGGGGGGGTTGCCACTCCCCCAGATACATTGTCCATGGCTGACCAGCCACGGTAGTCATGGTTTGGCTAGGGGACCTTCCATAAAAAGTGTCACCCGGCTGTAGCATGACACTGCTGGCTGTCAGAGCCCGATGCTGGTTCCAAAATACAGGGGACCCCAGTCTTTTTTCCCCCTGTATTTTTGCAAACAAGACCGGCTCAATGAGCGAGGGGCTGGTTGTGCTCGGGGGTGAGAGGCATGCCATTTTTTAAAAAATTATACACAAATTTGCACATTCATGTTACTAAAAACCGCACTTGTCTAGAATGAACATTTTCATTACTAAAATTTCGACCAAAAATCACAAATATAACATGCAATATGGTGCGATTTTTTTTAGACACTTAAATAATTTGCACCCTATTACATCTCGCCCCTGGTGCTCTCACATATAAAAGGCGGTCTGCTGCAGGT
Source organism: Crinia signifera (assembly GCF_055691185.1). NCBI lineage: Eukaryota > Metazoa > Chordata > Amphibia > Anura > Myobatrachidae > Crinia > Crinia signifera. The sequence continues at coordinate 209,381,237 of NC_139219.1, forward strand.
ATTGAGGTATTTCTGTTGATCTATAGATTACGAATGTCAAATATAAAACACTTATATGGTAAGAATGGTATGAATATTTGTAAGACAGATGGAATCAATTCCATTGCACATGTACAGGTTGAGTATCCTGTATCCGTGCATCCATTATCCGAATTATTCCAAAAAACGTGGTTTTTGGAATCATTCAAATTTTTTTTTTTTACCCCCCTAACCCTCTTTTCATACTTACCAAGTCCCAGGGCATCCACAGCAGGCCTCCGGCATCTTCTCCAGGGCCTCCAGCGGTCCCAGGAATGCATTGCGCGAGTGTGCGCGCGCGCCGGTGACGACACTCGCGCAGTGCATTCCTGGGATCGCTGGAGACCCAGAGAAGATGCCGGAGGCCTGCTGTGGACGCCCGGGGACTGTGTGGATGCCGAGGGACCACCGGACACCATCGGGGGACAGGTAAGTAAGCCTAAAAATTCCCCTATCCGGAATGCTCGTGGTCCCGAGCATTTCGGATAGGGGATACTCAACCTGTACTAGTTCTTACTGGATTCTACAGTCTGGAACTTGGGGCTGACTCTCTCTTCATGTTACATTTACCCCACCTGCAGTACAGCATGGTTATGTCCATCTGCAAACAAAATGTGCCCTGTGATCTGGTCTTAGTTAGGCCCATAGCCATTGTCTGCGGCCTGGTAATGCAGCTGTACAGCTAGGACAAAATCATTCATATGACTGATTGCTTTGCGTGCATGTTTTCATTATTAACCCCCAAAAAAGGCAAAGCATAGAATGCCCTGAAGGCAACTTTCAGACAGCGATAGCAGTGCCCAGTGCTGCCACTCACGATAAACAAAAGCTCCCTGTTGTGGCTCTCACATCGATCCCTATAGTCTACACACAAGCCTTCATTTCAAGTTCAATTAAGGGATTACATTATGCCAAATTAGTTTAAATTATTTTTTCAGATTTTTTTATACTTACTTGAAAATATAACAATCTTCTTTTAGATGTTGCACCGCTATTAACATTGTATTTAATGGATGCTGTGTTATTGTGCGTTGGTGTGAAATATGGATATTGCTTTGAGTTCAGTCTGCCCGGATAACATTTTTATGAAATGTTTATGTCAATAAGATAGCTTTTATGTAGTCTGCAGGTGGTATAAATGAATGTGCACATAATCTATATAGAAACACCAGAGAGCATTGCATTATTATCAGCTACTCTGAAATAAAATACCTCCCGTGCTTTCCGCACATGTTTTCTATTTCAATAATAAAATGTTACATCGCTAACTGAGAAACAACTCATTATCACATGCATTTATCAGAATGAAAGTCACTTTGTAGTGTGAACAGTAATATGTAGTTGTAGATGTAATTGTAGATAAGTGCCAGGTTTATTCCTGCTAAAAATGGTATTGATCTTATATGCCTGCCAATGCATCTTTCATGACAGAGCAATAGTTACATTAATAGAAGCCTTGATCAATGCAGTGAATTTAGTAAGCAAGGACAGGGCCGGACTGGGTCCAGAAATTGGCCCTGGCATTTTGAGCACACAGGCCCAACTGCAGCAGGCGGGACCCTTGCGCCGCGAAGCCGCGCAGCGAAAAGGGGGTGTTGCCTCATGAAAAGGAGGTGTGGAATCACAACAAGGAGGCATTACACATTATGGAACACACAGTAATGCCCATTACACATTATGGAACACACAGTAATGCCCATTACACATTATGGAACACACCGTTATGCCCATTACACATTATGGAACACACCGTTATGCCAATTACACATTATGGAACACACCGTTATGTCCATTACATATTGGCGCACATTGTATTGCCCATTACATATTATGACGGTACTTGTGTATTATCATGGCGCCCATCGCATCGCAGACCATAAGGCATGCAATGGTATGCGATGCGATACCACGCAATGTTCCCCAATGTCATACAATGTTAAAATTGTATGGCATTGTATATGGCATACAATGCCATACAATGCGACGCGATGCGATTATAAATTGTATAAGCACCCTAATGGGTGCCTAATGGGTGCTTACAATGTTAAATGCACCACCACGCCACCCCCAATACTAACGTGAACCCGAAGCTCGCCACGCTTCGGGCTCGGCGGCTCGCCGCGCTCGCCACATTATATAAAATCAAATAGTGGGGGTATGAAAAGGTCGGAGGACGCGTACCGCCGCCCCTCGCGGGCTTGCTGCGCTCGCCACGCTTCGGGTTCACGTTCATACTGGTGGGTGGCATGGGGGTGCATTTAACATTGTAACCACCCATTAGGGTGCTTAAAAGCACCCATTAGGGTGCTTATACAATTTAACATCGTATAGGGGGCTTACATCGCATCGCAGTGCATCGGGTGTATGGCATGCGATGCGATCAAAAATCGTGCAACTAAATATCGGGGGCGCCGTGATAATACACAAGTACCATTATGACACACACCATAATGCTCATTACACAGTATGGCACACACCGTGATGCCCATTACAGACTATGACACAATCCCATATGCCCATTACACATTATGACACACACAGGGGACTCTTGTCATGGATGGATTGGTTTGTAGCTGTCACATATGAACTTATAGTTCAATCCACCCTGGAGTAAACTTTTTAATGTTTTTATAGATTCCAAGGCTGCTGAACTGGCCTTACACCTTCTTTCTCAGGACAGATGCACACTGTGTTACACAATGTTCAAATTCATACACCCACTGTCACACACAGTATGCACCTACTGTCATACACAGCACGCACCCACTGTCACACACAGCATGCAAACACTATCACGCACAGCATGCACCCACTGTCACACACAGCATGCCCCCACTGTCACACACAGCATGCTCCCACTGTTACACATAGCATGCACCCACTGTCGCATACAGCATGCACCCACTGTCACACACAACATGCACACATGGTCAGTCACACACACACACACTGTTACACATAGAAGTCACACACACGCACCCACTGTGACTCACACAATGCTCTCACTGCAGATCCCGGCGTTGTTTCTTGATATCTCTCCCCATCCATTCCCCTGTCTGACCTTCAGCTGTAAACCGTTGGGCAGCCAGGGACTCTGAGTGCGGCTCCTCCATGTGTGCGGATCCCGGCGGCTGTAAGATGCAGAGCCGGCCCGTCACTGCAACTACGGTGGGGGGGGGGTAGGGGGATGGCGCGCGGCTAGGTCATAGTGCTGCTGCTACAGTGTTTGAAGTGAGAAGAGGGCCCTCTCAGCTCCCCTCACCCGCACTGGCTGCAGACTGGATGGTGTGGCACGGCGCACAGTGAAGCCTAGGACTGGGCTCAGCGCTACTGCAGAAAGTTCTCACTTTCTGCACAAAATCGACCCACAAGGCCATTTGCCAGAAGTGCCAGATGGCCAGTCCGTCCCTGACAAAAGAGATGTTTCCCGAATGTAGGAAACATCTTGCAGTATTGGAGTGGAGATCTGGAGTCTGCATTCACTAAAAAAGAAGCAAGAACCAATCTGGATTATTGGACAAGCATAAGCCTTCTGCAGGTGAACTGAGTAAAGGCCCCCATACACTAGCCGATTTTGGTCAGATTTCAGCCAGATCAGTCGGATCTGGCCGAAATCGGACCAAAATCGTCTAGTTTTGATGTCCCCTCAGATCCGATGCGCGGTCCCGTGCGCATCGGATCTGCGTCGGGTGGTCGGACCTGCTGCACGTCCGACCACCCGACTTGGGACCTAGTGGGGCGGCGAGGCGGTAGAGGGAGCAGGGGGGGCTGGGGACGCTGCGGGGGACACAGGCGGCATAGAGCCGGGCAGGGGGAGCCGGCGGGAGCTGTCAGTATTGAATAAAAAAAAAAAAGCCCATACAATGCATGGGCGGCCTGTGATTGGCTGAGCGCTCTCTCAGCCAGTCAGCAATTGGCTGAGAGAGCGCTCAGCCAATCACAGGCTGCCCATTCATTGTATAGGCTTTTTTTTTCTAGCACTGACAGCTCCCGCCGGCTCCCCCTGCCCGGCTCTATGCCGCCTGTGTCCCCCGCAGCGTCCCCAGCCCCCCCTGCTCCCTCTACCGCCTCGCCGCACAGACGCTGTCCCCCGCAGCGTCCCCAGCAGCGGGGGACACAGACGTGTCCCCCGCAGCGTCCCCAGCCCCCCTGCTCCCATCAGCTCCCACCTCTGTAGCCCCCCCCCTGCTCCCCGGGTTTTTTACATGTGATAAATCGAGACAATTTATCACATGTAAAAAATGGCACATCAAGTGCCAATCTAATCAAGCTCCCCCGGGGAGCAGCCGGGGAAGCTCAGGGGGAAGTCGGGGGCGACTTGTCCTAAGGACAAGTCGCCCTAGTGTATGGGGGCCTTTAAGATAAAGAGCTAATTAAACAACAACCTTGTGCACAGAGCAGCACACACAGGATTAAGTTGCATAGCACAGACAACACAGGAGGCCACCAGAAAGTTAATTATTAGAAACAGACTATTGGAAAGCTCACAAAAACTGACAAGAATAATCAAAGGAAGCAGCTCATGACACTGCAAGGCATCTATTTCTCAAACTAGAGACTGTATTTGTCTTTTTGCTCATTTGTACACTGGAGCCTCCCACTTCTCTTTATACTCTGGTTAGAGCCTCTTTGTAATCTCTGAAGGTAGTTGTACACACCGTTGTGGGAAATGTTCAGTTTCTTCGCAATTTCCCGCATGGAATAGCCTTCAGTTCGAAGAACAAGAATTTACTGTCAAGTTTCACAAAAAAATTCTCTTTCCCTGGCCATTTTGAGAGTATAATCAACTACAATTATGATGTTCCAGATACTCAACAAGCAGGAAGGCCAGTTATATAGCTTATCTAACGTGCAAACCCATTTTCAGCTGTGATAGCAAATGCACACTGCTTTTTAAGTGTTTTCTAATCATCCATTAGTCTTCTAATGTGCTTAGCAAACACAATGTACCATTAGAGCACTGGAGTGTTGGGTGCTGGAAATGGGCCTCCATACACCAATATAGATATCCCATTCAAAACCAGATGTTTGCAGCTATTATAGTCATTTTCCACATTAAAATGTATAGAGTTTATGGTATTTCTGATTAATTTAATGTTATTTTCATCGAAAAAAAACAGTGTTGTGTTTTAAAAATAAGGACATTTCTAAGTGACCCCAATATATATATATATATATATATATATATATATATATATACAGGTTGAGTATCCCGTATCCGAGTATCCGTTATCCGTATTATTCCGAAAACCATACATTCCAGAAAGTGAAAAAAAAAAAAATTTTTTTGCTAAAAACTCACTGGGGACATATGTAACAGCACTACTGGTGACATGGTATGTAACTGGCACTATATATGTGCAAGAAAATGATTGCTTGGCATTCAAATTCAATATCTGAGATAGTACACAAATTTTGTTTCATGTTTTGAAACCTTGTTTTTTTTAACAAATAAAATATATTTGAGTGTATTTTATGTGGTAATAAAATATATTTGTGTGTATTTTATGTGTTTATACAGCATACATGCAAGATACTTCAAAATACATAATTTAAATATTAAAATATTCCGAAATACGGAATAATCCGTTATCCAAAATTCTCCTGGTCCCGAGCATTTTGGATACGGGATACTCAACCTGTATATATATATATATATATATATATATATATATATATATATATATATATATATATATATATATATATATATATATATATATATATATATATATATATATAAAGGTAGGATGAATTGCAACACTCATGTCTCCTAACATCTTTCAAACTACATTAATAATAATGTCTTTATCCACTAGATGCCACTGTTAAACCATGCCAAAATTTTCTATAAAACGGGAAGAAAATTAAAACTTAAAATGTGACCCATGTGTATTCCTCGGATAAAAAAACGGCCACATACTCTTAGTATCAGTTCAGATGTATGCTGATGGGATGCTGATAACAGCAGTAATGCTATATTGCTTTCTTTCAAGGCTGTTATTTAAATTGCCAGTTGAGTAATTTATCTAACCCTTTGGTCTTTTCTCAATCACATAAAGCTTGGCATAGTGTCTGATACTCTGAGACATTGAGCTAGTTGTCGTTTTTCTGCTAAATGATAATATACATATAATTAGAAATATGATTGCAGAAAATGTCACTAAATGGCCAAGGATTTCTTCAGAAAGAAATCAGCTCAATTCAAAAATGGGGAAGACAAAAATCTTATCAGAAATAAATGCTTTCCGCTGTTTGTAAGTGCTGGGTGGCATTCTTAGATAACAGGCTTGCAATCTAATAATCAGCCTGAGCAGTGGCATAAGTTCATCCCAGTTGCCCAGAGGCAAGATAAATATTGCACACACACACACACCTGCAAAAATTATGTTTAAAATAAAGAGTGTGACATCTATGGTCCTGCTTGGAGGGGGAGTCAGAAGCGATATTGACGGCTTTCAAGTAACTGATTCAAACTCGCAGGGGAGACAGTGAGACACATGACACACGTCTCACTGCCACTGTAACGTGCTTGCAGAGAGGATAAGGACACAGAATGACTCACAATTTTGAACCATTTGTGGTTATTAATGGAGGGTGATAAATACAGTGACTGCATGCTTGTACACTAGTGACAGCATCTAAAGCAGCCCATACATGCTGTGATGCCGGGCTGTCCGTTCTGTGCTTAGAGGTGCGCGCTCCCGCGGCACCTCATCGCACAGTACAAAAAGTATGTGCTTGCACATACTTTTTGTACTTAGGTTTCATCAAATTGCATCGCATTGCATGCACAACGGATGCACATGCAATGCAATGCAATGCAATGTGATCCGTGCTATTGAAGCCCACAACGCACGCCCGCATCGGGACGTGTATGGGCTGCTTTACTCCTTTCACCCATTCTTTGTAGCCACAGGGTTGCTCACAATAGCAACAATCATCTGTGGTCAGATGTATTAAGCTTCAAAAAGTGATAAAGTGGAGTGATAAACAAGTGGCCAATCAGCTCCTACCTTTCATTTTTCAACCCCAGCCTGTAACATGGCAGTTAGGAGCTTATTAGCTGGCTGTTTATCACTCTCCATTTTATCACTTTTTGAAGCTTGATACATCTGGCCCCGGATCTGTGCCCGATGTTGCATCATCGTACTATGCAGGCGCTTGGTAGTTGCGGCATTTGCATATTTTTGCCCATTATCTGCATACAAAGACACAGTAATGACAGCATTAGTCTCGGAATCATGCTCTATATCACTAAGAAGACCATGGTGCTTATAAGCATGGCCACTGAGAAGGGCTACCAATTAATTGCTACCACTTAATTAGCAAAAGGCAAGCGATACAAAGAACTGAAGTACAGCTTACTAAATCTTCCCACAATGATATATACCACAGTAAACTTTAAATAAAGTTAGGATGATTATGTAGTCCATGGATTAGTGCAACCATGACTCGTTTGGAATATAGAAGACTTGTAATAGTCCATTGGGAGCAGAATGCGAAAACTTACTTCTAGAACCCACTTGACAGGCATCAACATAGGCCTTATTATTCCTCCTGTAATTAAGCTCTCAAACTTTTTTCAAGAAAGCAAACAATTTGAAATTATGTTATTCCCATAGGACAGTTAAACTAAGATTGGCTGGAACAGAGAACAACCCATGAAGCATTCATCAGAGCTTGTTGGATTTGAAAACATAAATCTGGATTAAGGGCTGCAGCTATACTGTATTAACTCTTTATTTGGAAATAATATGAATGCTTTCTGTGTTCTTAAAGGAATATATGAACACATTTATTTACTCTGCTGTTCTTTAACCCAATTCTAAAATAAAAAAAAAATGTAATTAATTTTGGATTCTGTCAGTGTCTTGCCAAAATAATGTATTGGCAAATATTTATAAAAAAAAAAAAAAAGAAGAAGTTTAAAGCGATATGGGACCCTATAACCAGTTTAACCCAGAAAACTGCTCAGAACTCCTGATAGGTATTTCATCATTATTGCTCTACTGGAAGTTTTCTCAGAGACAAAGGGGGGGGGGGTATTCAATCCCGTCCAGGACGTGCGTGCAAAAGGTTCACCTCCCTATGGAGGCAAATATATATTGTCGGAAACAGCCGCTGGGATGTCAAGTCTGGGGCCGTTTCTGATTATAGGCGGCCATTTTCAGTGATGCCAGAACTTTCCGACTGTTGGAATATATTCTGCCATGAATAGGTCCATTGACATTAGACCTAATAATGTGTTGGAAATGGCGGCTATTTCAGCCCAGCAGTAATAATGGCTGGGAGTAAATGCTCTATAATAAAAAAAAAGGGTAGGAGACCTGCGCTCTAAACAAAGGGTGCAACCCTATCACAAAAATAACCACACTATTGAAAATAGTATACAAATAAAAGGATAGAATAACGTGCTCCCATTTAGGATATAGGATTATTATTATTTATTTATTAACAGTTTCTTATATAGCGCAGCATATTCCGTTGCGCTTTACAATAGCAGACAGTGATACAACAAAACAGGGTATTTACAGACAGTCAAAATGTAGGAGGGCCCTGCTCGCAAGCTTACAATCTATAGGGAAATAGGCATTGATACATAAGGATAGATACTGTATTCTTTATTGCATCGATTTCACCAGAACGCAATGTTATTGACAATGTTAATGTCGTGTTCGATGCTGACGAATTTACCGGGGCTTGGTACCTCAAAGAAAAAACAAGACAATCACACTTTTCATAATGTAGATGGTACTAAAAAGAACAATTACATTTTGTCATAAACCAATGTATGTGCTCCGTACCAGAGATGAGCCTTACCTTAGGCCACAAGATATTTCATATGGTATCATCTGACACTCCAATATCAAGTACTCTCTCTTCTAATCTTCATATACCGTAAATAGAAACTGTGTCTGGTGGAGTCTTTGCGCAGTATTCAATGAAAATATTCTCCGTGCATGGCGAGCGTTTTTTTTTCGCTCGCCGTGTTTTTGCGGAGATTCTCCATGTTTGGAGATTCTCCGCCACGGCACTTTATACACTATTCAATGTGACTGATACTCGCCGCCCCTCGCGGCGAGTATCAGCCCATCCGGCGTATGAGGTGACGCCGCAGGGAGCCCGAGGACGGTGGCAGGCAGGGAGATGGAAGTCTCCCTGCCTGCCCCAGAACGTATGTGGGGGGGAGGTGGGCTCCCCGGGAGCCAGGCAGCACAGGCTGCCCCCCCGGGAGAGCCAACAGGGGGCCGGGTATTCACTGCACCCGATTGTGCATATGTAATGAGCATATGTAATGATCGGGTGCAGTGAATATATGAATATCTAATGAGCGGCTCGGCTCCCGACCCCCTGCTGGCTGCTCTGTGTAAAAAAAAAAATATATATATTTTTTTTAAATTAAATATATATATAAAATAAAAATAGCATGCCCTTTCACAAATTTAAATTCCTGATTTTTTTACACCAAAATTAAAACAATAAACCTTTTATTGTAAAAGTTCATATTCCACTTCTCCATGAAAAGATGGAGAATTGCTACACGGAGAGACACGGCGAAAATCACTTAGAAAGACGGCGAGAAGTGCACGCTGAATAGGGTTGTTCGCTTTTTGAGAGCAAAAGTCTCCGTCCAACGCGAGAAAAGCACAAACTCACCATAAAACACTGAGAATTTTTCTCATTGAATACTGCCCTGTGTCTGAAAATTTTGCACTTTAGGTTTCCAGGTGCTCAGTGTGACATCATATCTCTACCACATGCTGCCTGCTTCTAGTGCTCCTGCCTCTGGATCATAGGCCGGAGCTCCTGGGCCCTGCCGCTGCCCCAGCCGCCAATCATAACAGGTAGCAGGCTTTGGGATGTTCGGGCGGCTCAGGAGGTCTCGAGCGTACGAAATCCCGAGTCCCCCAAGCAATGCCGAACATCCCAGAGCCTGCCGCCTGCTCAATGCTTACTAGAACTAATGGCGGCGGGGCAGGGGAGCTCCGGTGTACAATCGCTGGATCGGAGAGGTGAGGGGGAGTGATGGCAGGGGAGAGCTGAGCAGTCACTGGAGGGGTGCCCGGACAGGTGATGACCAGTGGTGCACAGCTGCAAGCACCACTGTAGCACACCTTTATCTTAGTGTTATGCCCGGGAATTTTCGGAGAATATTTCCGGGCATACCCCTCGGTGGTTAAATAAGTTTTTTTTTTAGGATAACTTGTCTACTAAGAATGAAAATGCCACAACAAGAACCTTATACAGGTTGAGTATCCCTTATCCAAAATGCTCGGGACCAGGAGAATTTTGGATAACGGATTATTCCGTATTTCGGAATATTTTAATATTTCAATGATGTATTTTGAAGTATCTTGCATTTATGCTGTATAAACACATAATATACACACAAATATATTTTATTACCACATAAAATACACACAAATATATTTTAATTGTTCAAAAAACAAGGTTTCAAAACGTGAAACAAAATGTGTGTACTATCTCAGCACTGAATTTGAATGCCAAGCAATCATTGTCTTGCACATATATAGTGCCAGTTACATATCATGTCCCCAGTGATGCTGTTACAAATGTCCTCAGTGAGTTTTTAGCAAAAAAAAAAAAAAATTTTCACTTTCTGGAATGTCCGTATTTCGGAATAATTCGGATAACGGATATTCGGATACGGGATACTCGACCTGTAATGATTAGCAATGAAAGGCTGATGATCATCTAGATGGCATTACACAGGCTTGAAGATTGAAATCTGTTTCAGTTTTTGAAATTCTAAAATTGCTTCCTGAGATCCGTACTTGGTAAAACAAATAATATTGTACATGCAGCTCATAAATTAAAAGAAAACGAATAGACTGTAGCTGGAGTCATAGACCATAGTGATATTCCTTTCACACTGAAACCCCAGGCCTAGCCCGGATCATTGAACACAGGTTTCAAGTTTTCTCACTGCTGCTTCAGTTGAAACGTTCACACAAAAGGCTGGACCCAGGATATGTAATCTCCTCTGCCAGCACTTGGAGATGACATCATCCAACCTGAAGGAGCTTTGTAACTATTCATAACATTGCTTTATACAGGTGAACTACAAGTGCCAGCAAGCCTCCCCCGCAAGCTGGCACTTGGCGAACCACAAGTCCCAGCATGCGGGGCATTAATGGGCCCGCTGGGACTTGTAGTCCACCTGTAAAAAGAATGTTAAAATTAAAGACACACACAGAGGAAAGGTAGAACTTTATTACACACACACACATCACTTTTACACCAATATACTTACCAACACAGGGTCCAGCGCTGGCCTTCCTCCTCCAGAGCCAGCTCACCCCGCACTGACAGCGGGGTGAGCTGGCTCTGCAGGAGGTATCTTAAAATAAGTATACCCCCATCTTAAAATAAGTATACCCCCAACACACATTCATCTTATAATATGTATACGTAATTAATCTAATAATGTCTAATGTGCACCTCTTTCCTTTCCACACATTCACCTCACATCTCACAACTTACACATGCTGCTAGTCAGTGGTCACTGCAGTACTGGCATCTCTAGCCCCATTAAGCAAGGCTAAAAAGGGCTGAAGGAGAGGATAGAGAGAGCACAGTGAGGCTTCCTCTGACTACATGGGCCAGAGAGAGCACTGCTGATTGTCTTCTCATGGCCAGGGGGCATGTGGTGCATCATGCATGCAGCTGCATTATGGACTCTTTGATAAATGTTCACAGTAAATACTCCTGGTGCATGCATGATAATGTACCAGATTAATAACAGCAGTGCACTGCAGAAAATACACCATAGTTCTTCTCAAAATAATGTAACATATGTATAATATTCAAGTGCACAGTTCGGAACATGATCCCAGATGGAGGAGGGTCCTCGGGCACTGTGGGCCAGTCCACCCTGGGAGAGGTACCCGTTTGCCCTTCCAGCGCCTACACATACTGCAGAAAGAAATGTTCCAGTGTGTACAAAACACACACTGGCCCTCATTCAGATTCATTCGTTCGCATGCACATACGCAAGCATCCATACAAGATTTCTCAACACGCACGCATCCGCCTTAATCACGCCTACAGTCCTTGCAAATTCATTCGCACGCAAACATACCAAAAGGGGAGTTGCCTTCCATTGCTAGCACATAAAACAGTTCACACGCACGACCCTATTTACATACACACATACAACAAACTCTGCGAACGAGCATGCTCTGGTCCCGCTTGTCTACTCACGGCATAACCAAACGCACGCAACACGCAATTAGGCAAACATCAATGATTGACATCAGGTTCAACAATTAATGCAGTTAATTGGAATCAATACTAAATTTCCCAAACAAATACAACAGCAACATTTTCCTTTAAAGGAAAGGCTCCTGATTGTGCTGCTCAACTACTCTCACTATATTATTTAGCCCTGTAATTTTAAAATATTGTAAACAATTTATTTTGTCTGTTAAAAAAGGTTGTAAAAATCATCATGCACCTTTCTATTCTATGTGTTCCAAGTATTATACATTGCTCTTAAAATTTATATCTTTTACATGTCCTGCAAACAGGTCACCTGACTCATATGTTTACATTTCCACCCCAATCTCGCTCTAACCATAACTGCTAAATATGTTATTTTTAACATAAGCACTTACAATAGTAGTATACTCAAAAATCACACAGACAAATGTGAAATATAACAGATTTATTTTTTCAGGGTCACAATTGTGAAACGTGTCATGTAAAAAAACAAAACAAACAAAAAAAATTAATTATTAATAAGTTTCATCAATGCAGCAACACAGCAAGCTGCATCCCTCATATGTACTGCCACATCCCGCAGCATTACCAAACAGGCCTGCCTTCTTTGTGTTCCAACTGCAATTGATAGAGAAACACTAAATGAAATGAACTAGGCAACTACATATACATGTAGGTCATGACACACACACAGAGCCACATACAGAACAACACATATGCATACACAGACATCCATAAGTAGTAACAAATAGTACTTACATTCCACCTCGCCAGCAGATGACAATCCTGGCTGGGGTTCAGTTTGTGTACCCTCATCTTGGGTCTGGCTACTGGTGGACTGTGGGGATGGATTGTAGGGAACAAGGTTTGGGGTGGGTGCTATCTCCACTTCAGTGTTTGGAGGTGGGTTGGATGGGCTTGGGTCATGTTGAGGCCCCACATCTTCTTGCTGTGTCACACTGCTGAGGCGTCTGCGTTGGCGTGCTGTGTTTTGTTCCGCCCCAGAAATATGTATTTTTTTAAAGGATTGGGAATGAAAAAATGTATTCTCATTAGCATTGTACATTCACAAATAAACAATCACACATCCAGGAACTTTACAACAATAGACACTTACACTGACAGACATACCCACACATACATACATCAATATACATAGTCATAGTACAGGTGACAACTTTTTACTGTATCATACTTTTAGCATGCAATTGGTAGCATAACAGGGTAATGTTTTTTTTATCAACTTACCGCGCCTGATACTTCTCCGCATCAGCTCAAGGTGGGCGGGTTCTCTTCTCCGCAGGTCTGACCACCGCCTTTCAAGCTGCAGGATGGTCCTCCTCGATCCTGTCATCCTCTCTATTTTCCTGCTCACCTCTCTGTATGCTGCACGTTTACCCTCATTTGATATGTATGGACCTGCGCGACCCACCCTCTTGTCCATTACTTCTGTAAGGACGCGCAGCTCCCTCTCTGTGAATGCAGCAGCTCTCATATTGGCAATGGCGCAGCAAATAAAACCTTAACTATATATAAACTATGATGCTCTCTGATTGGTTGGTTATCTGTAATTCGAACAAAACTTTATCCATTCAAACTTATGGGACAAATATGTCTGCCTGCATCTATGCGCCACTATCTTACTGTATACAGGCGTATATATATATATATATACGAGTATGTTAATATATAAAATCAAACTTCATGTCTGCCTGCATCTATGCGCCACTATCTTACTGTATACAGGCGTATATATATATATATATACGAGTATGTTAATATATAAAATCAAACTTCATGTCTGCCTGCATCTATGCGCCACTATCTTACTGTATACAGGCGTATATATACTGTAGGTGCATTTGTGCCTGTGAAAGGATGTATTTGTAAGCAATTTTGCATATATCAAACCTAGCGTTTTTGACTTTGCCCATACATAAATATAGATTGGTTCCTTAAGAAGCAAACAAACAATAATTATGTTTATGTATATTGTAATGCTATAAATTAATTATGTTACAATGTTTTAATAATTTCAACCAAAAAAACATCATCGGCCATCCATTGTCAACCAAAAATCAAAAAAAAATAACAATTCACAAACATCACATAAACTGTGTGTTATACTATACAAGTTTGTCCAACAATCTTGCCTAATTCTTCTACATAGCCCCTTATTTTAACAGATTTACATACACACCAACACTACATTATCACACTGCTGGCTAATAATTGTATATTGCATTTAAAATTTATATTTGTGACTTCCGGTTCCGGGTTCCATGGAAGCAGCCAGGGGTTAGGAGAGCTCCGTGGCGCGTGATTCGGGAGGCACCCCAGAGTCACCGCATCGCGGTCTAAACAGGCAGTGACCCACCACCGGACCCCCAGGCATCGTCCCACGCAGCAGGGAGAAGCATCTCTCCCCTATGTCAAAGCGCCGGGGAGTAACAGCTAAGACGCCGCAGACACTAAAATCCAAGATGGCGACCGCGTCTCACATGGCAGAAAGCCCGTCGCAGCACACGCAGTCTTCCCTGCGGGGAACAACAGAGGTCAGTCTCTTTACACCTGCAAGCCCTGCAGACCCCCTGGCACACTCCCAGACACACTCGCAGGACACAGGCACATACCAAGCGATGGTACAAGCCATTAGAGACACTATAGAACCCATGTTTCAACAGCAGGCTGATACCTTTAAAAGTTCTATCACAGAACTAAAGGATCATCTATCGCAACTCACCACAAGGGTCTCACAGACTGAATCTAGGATGGGGGCTGTGTTTCATGATGTTAACGTGCTGCAAGCTGAGAATGCCACTCTGCAAAAAACAGTATATTCTCTGACCAACAAAGTCGACGATCTGGAAAACAGATCTCGACGAAATAACTTAAGACTGGTGGGGCTGCCTGAGACAGTTAAGGGAGCAGCTTTAAACCACTTCATAAGAAATACACTGCCTGGCCTATTACAGATAGATGAGGATTGCGCCGACATGGTGATAGAACGGACCCATCGCGTAGGCCCTGATCGCAAGGAGCAAAATGCCCGCCCCAGAGTCACCATATTTAGGTGCCTGAACTATCTCCACAAGGAGCTTATTTGGAACGCTTCCAGGAAGCAGAAAACTATAATGTGGGAATCACACAAACTGCATCTATTCCAGGACTATTCCGCAGAGGTAACTAGAGCCCGTAAGGAATTCTCACCCATTTGTGCCAAGTTGATCGCAGATAACCGTAAATTTGCCTTAATGTACCCGGCGCGGCTGCGCCTTTTTGAAGGGGACATGACCAAAGAGTTCTCTACAGCAGCAGATGCCCAGGCCTATCTACAAGTGACACCGGAGACGACGCCGAACAAGGCCTGAGCGTCAAAGAAGGGGGCGAGGGGTGGTTAATGACTGTGTTTTTTTTGGGAGGGGGGATTGTGGGGAGAATGGTTCTTAATGCCTTATCGATTTGCTGGATCTAAAGGGGGAAACTACCAAGTCTTGCGAAAGTAGACTCTTTACCGATGTCATAACGAACTGGCGAAATAAGTAGACCCCTGAAGAAAAGGCATCACAGCAGCGGGAGTCCATCCCGCTGAAAGCCCCATGATCCTACCCACAAACCAAAGAATGATTTCACATCTTACAGCCTGATACCAGATATATCGTGATTGTAGGGGTGCCGACCCGATTGTGAGGCCTATGGAGGACAATCATAGTGGGTGATTAACACCTACTTCATAACGGAAGTTAATAGTTTAAGCAATGCATTGCTTCAGAGAAGCTAGCTCTCTGATTATTTTACAGTTAGATTGGTTTATATGTTTTTGTGTTTTTTCTGGTCTCCCCGCGGGCTCTTCGGGGCTCCTCGTTGAGCCGGTTGGGAGGTCAGGGGAGTTGGGAAAGGGGGGGGGGTTCGGGGGAGGAGGGTGGGTGAACGGCTTAGGGGAATGTTGTATCCTGTCATCATACTGTATGTAACTCATGGCACAGGTTAAGATATGCTCATGGAATGTGGGTGGGATTAACTCCCCCATAAAACGCAAGAAGATCCTCTTATACTTGAAAAAACAGGAGGCAGACATTGTGCTCCTCCAGGAGACTCACCTAACGCAAAAAGAACATGTAAAACTAGGCCAAATGGGATATATGGTGGCGGCTTCGGCCTCATTTACTTCTAAAGCTCGGGGTGTAGCAGTGCTAGTTAGGAAAAGATTAACACCAATAATTGATCTGATTCATGCAGACCCGGGAGGGAGATGGGTCATTGTCAAGATATCTATACTAAAAGAGACCTATGTCATTTGTAACATCTATGCCCCCAATAATTATTCTCAAAAATTTATGGGACGCTGGGTCTCAAGGCTAATTCCCTATTCTGCCTCCAACCTACTAGTGGGAGGAGACTTTAACATTGTGGCAATGCCGGCAATGGACAGATCCACGACTACTAAACGACCCCCTGTGACACCGACTGTAGGTATCCCCCAGATAACAGCACAACTTGGTTTGATAGACTGCTGGAGAGTGCTACACCCCACTGACAGGGACTATACGTGCCTGTCGGCAGCGCACGGGTCACTATCACGTATAGATTACCTGCTCCCAGCTGAGTCTCTCTTTCCTAAGCTGATAGACGCCCGAATTTAACCCATATGTATCTCTGACCATGCACTAATCTGGTGCACATTGACCACGACTATAGACATAGGTACACACAGACAGTGGAGATTCCCCGCCTATCTGGCCAATTCACAGAAATTTAGACAGGCGCTGGAAGCGAGATGGGTCGAGTTTGCCTATGATAACCGAGAACACACAGATAACCCTGCACTAATATGGCAGACGGCAAAAGCAGTACTAAGGGGAGAAATAATGTCTTTTGTCAGCAAACTCAGGAAAGACAGATCAGCCAATATCCTGTCGGCACAGTCGACATTAACAATAACATATGCGGCTTTCAAAAACTCGCCATCCCCTACCACTAAATCACAATACCAGCAGGCCAAAACTCACTTCGATTCGTTATTAGAAAATCAGACAACCCAATACATCAACAACGCAAATTTCCAATTCTACCGCCATGGTAACAAAAATGGCAGACTATTATCAAATCTAATTAGAGGTAACCGCCCCTCAGCATTTGTGGCCGCCCTGAATGGGCCTAATGGAACTAAAATACATAAAGGCAGGGACATTATACAGGTATTCCAGAACTACTATAAAGACTTATACACGCAAGAAAAAATAGACAATAACTACAAAACCCAATTCTGGGCAGATCTAACACTACCCCAACTGCCATCTAATACTGTTGAACACCTCATGACACCCATAGACGTCGAGGAGGTGAAGGCAGCAATAGCAAAACTTAAACCCCTTAAAGCCCCGGGACCGGACGGCTACTCAGGGGAATTCTACAAGATTCTAGCCGAAAAAATCAGCGAACCATTGGCAGATATGTTTAACAAGCTGTTGTCAGGTTCAGATATACTCCCCCACTTTAACTCGGCGGTAGTAAAGGTTCTCCCCAAACCAGGTCGTGACCCAGAAGACCCGAGCTCCTATCGGCCCATCTCGCTTCTTAATGTCGATTATAAAATTTTAACAAAAATACTGGCTGACAGAATAAAATTTGCAATGCCCAAAATCATAAACGCAGACCAGACAGGATTCATTCACGGTCGCCACTCTGTAATAAATGTACGTAAAGTCTTGGCGGCGGTGCAGACCTTGGAGGAGGGTGGGTGCCCGGGTGGCCAGGGCATCGTCTCCATGGATGCTGAGAAGGCGTTTGACCTGGTCACCTGGGACCACCTGTTTGAGACCTTAACAAGGTTTGGCTTTCCAGAGCCATTTGTAGCTCTGCTCAAAAACCTATATAACAAACCAATGACCCAGGTAGCGTGTAACGGCCATATATCTTCCCCTTTTGAGATTCAGAAAGGCACAAGACAGGGGTGTCCCTTGTCACCCCTGCTATTCGTCCTCGCCCTGGAGCCCTTGGCTATAGTGTTACGGAATAGTAGCCTATTTACGGGCATTAAAGTGGGAAATACTACACTAAAGATCTGTCTCTTTGCCGATGACATGTTGCTTTTTGTGTCAAACATGCAGACATCCCTCCCGGCAATAATGACCATACTGAAGCAATTTGGTGCATTTGCTGGTTACAAAATTAATATACAAAAATCAGAGATTCTCCAGATCCAGGGGGGACAACTGTCTGTCACTGACTGCCCCCTACTGTCACAATTTAAAATACAAACCCAATCAATCAAATACCTAGGGGTTACCATCACTTCTAGCTTATCAAAATTGTACTTGGCCAATTTTACCTCAGCGGTGAGCAAAATGCTAACACAACTGGAGACCTGGAAGACTCTGCCTCTCTCATTGTTAGGAAGGGCAGCAGTCTTGCAATCTGTGGCATTCCCAAAGGTGTCATACTGCATTCAAATGCTCCCCATTCAGATGGCCAAGACAGACATGGCCAGGGTCACCAAGGGGTTTTTTGCATTCCTGTGGCAAGGCAAGAAACCACGCATCGCTAGACATAAGTTGTATGCCAAGAAGGCAGAGGGGGGACTGGGAATCCCCAATGTGTATGTATTCACGCAGACTGTATTTATGCGTTATATTCTTGATTGGTTCCAGGGAACTGAGCTCTACACCCATAAAGTAATGGAGGAGAATATGTTTGCCCCTTATTCACCCGCAGCCCTGATGCACGTCCCAAAGGCCACACTCCCGAGAGAGATCAAGGGAAATATATTGTTTGCAGACACATACCAGGCATGGTTAAAAATAAACAAAAAACTGGGGAGAAATCATCAGAGCACTAGGTATGCGACTTTTTGGGGAAACCCCAAGTTCCAACCAGGGTTGTCCAACTCGGGGTATATGAGATGGAAAACAAAGGGAATTGTAGCGATCAGAGACATATTTGATCCAGGGGGAACACTACTCACATTCCGTGATATAGCAGAGAAGTTCTCTTTACCAAATAAGGAGTTCTTTATGTACCTTCAGGCCAGGCACTACGCCCAGACCATGCCCACACCTATGACCCAAGAAGGGGCCCCAGACCCATTACATTCCATATTTGTCCTCAGTAGAACAGGACCCTACCGTCTTAAATATTTATACCCAGATTTACTGCCAGTGTCAAATGAATCTATATGGACGGCAGCTGCTGCCAAATGGGCCCAAGACATCCCACAAGTAGACTCCCACAAGGTACTCACGAAACACCTAGAACGGACGCTCAAAACACTGCACTCAGCAATGCTACAGGAGGTCCATATAAAGACGCTCCACAGGGCTTACATATCCCAGTCTCAGAGAAAATATTTTATCCCTGGAGATCTGGGCTTATGTTTGAAATGCAAGAGTATGTTTTCCTCCTTTTACCATAACATGTGGGACTGTGGGAGACTCCGTAAATTCTGGGACAAAGTAACAATGCTGATTAATGAAATATGTAGCTTGCAATTGCAGAAAGACCCGTTAGCAATGCTGTTGGCTAATTTCTCTAACTGGAACTTACAAGGCAGGAAGACGGTACTGACCCCCTTTCTGACCATCATAGTCACGGTCGCGAAGAAAATTATTCTAAGATGCTGGACATCGTCAACGCCACCATTTATATCTGCCCTAAAGGCGACACTGTTACAATTTTTATACATGGATAGGAAGGCAGCATTGGTTGATATTGAAAAAGGTGTGGGAAAATTCTACAAGAAATGGGGGGTATATATAGATTATTTAGATAATGATACACGAACTCATATCTATAGGGTGTTCGAGGGTACAACATGGTACTTGAATAGGGCATTGGCAATGTAGGATGCAAGCTGAGCCGTTCAGCACAAGTTGGGGAGGGCAGGAGGGGAGGGGGGATTTCTTGTTTGTTAATTAAATGAAGATGGAAATGTTCGACCGAGATGTGATAACATAATACTTGATATTCATGGTGTTCCCATGATGACTTTCCCTGGACGATGAATACCATTACAAAATATGACAGACACAGTTGATTTAATATAAAAGAGGTTTATTCGTCACTCTATGCACAACTCAATAAGTTGACTGATAATAGTGGGGGGATCATAGAGGTATATACACAGGAAATGTTCTGAACTGTCCATTCTTGTACAATGTCCTTTGTGCTTTTGTTCCTATGCTTAATTCAAAAAGTATATTTATACATATTCTGTAACTGTTGGATATTTTCTATTGCTAAAATAAAGAAAATTGTTTTGGAAAAAAAAAAAAAACATTTATATTTGTACATTTGTTACTCACCAGTCACGGTTTTGTAACTCAGCTACAAGGAGAGGAAATTAAACGACAAATAATTATCCACATTTCATACAATACATACAACACATTCAAGCACTACATCATAACACACATCTGTTTACAGCAAATGACACATAGGACCAGGAACTGTGTGAAAGCGTTGAAAAAACAATTATATGTGACACTCCAAACAAATTTGTACTTAATTCATGAAAGTACACATAAATATTACCCCAAACAATGTTGTGAAACATACCTGAAAAATCTTGCCACAACAGAGTCGCGTAGGTTGTAGCCACGCACATTTTGTGGGGTGTGGGAGCGGCAGGGGGCGACGTCCTGTGGCTCAGGTGGATGGACTTCCTCCTCAGGGAAGGGGACCGCCCTCGTTACATCAATGTTGTATAGCAAACAACACAACCCCACAATCTTAGCCACCATGGCAGGCGCATACTGGAGGTCGCCACCAGTGCGATGGAGCACACGGAATCTGCCCTTTAGGAGGCCAATGGTGCGCTCCACCACTTGCCTGGTGCCGACATGGGCCGCATTGTATGACTCCTGTGGGCCTGGTGTGGGTGAGCTGTAAGGAGTTAGGAGCCAGGGCGTGCATGGGTAACCAGAGTCACCCAAAATCCATGCATCACGTCCTTCCAGCTCTTTCAGTCTACGCCATATCCCGGTTTGACGGATGACATAGGAGTCATGGGCACTTCCAGGAAAATTTGCATTAAAGGCCAGGATTTCCATGGATGGTCCACACACCAGCATCACGTTGAGCGAATGATACATCTTGCGGTTACGGGAGATGTGCTCAGTACGTGATGGAGGCACAAATGGTACATGTGTCCCATACACAGCACCTATCACGTTATGGAAGCCTGCAAGGTGTTGAAACTGCAGCTTAATCCTATCAAGGGTATCCTGGTCAAATGGCATGGCCATGAAGTGCCCCTTGCGTCGAAACATGGCCGACATCACACGCCTCAGGATCCTACTGAAAGTAGCTTGTGAAACTCCAGCAAGCACTGCCACCACTTGCTGGAATGACCCTGAGGCACAGAAATGCAGCACCGCTAACCACTGTGTGAGAGGCGGTATTGCTGTAGGGAGCCTGTGACCACTTTCAATATCATTCTCTATTAATGAGAGAGTGTGTAAGATGACATGAGCTGGTAACCTGTACCTAGTTTGTACTTCATCATCAGGCATCCCGAAGAGGGTCACACGTGTGCGGTAGATTTTTGCTCGCCCCAGCCTCCTTCCTTGAGAAGGTGGAGCCACACGTAGTTTATGTTGTCTGACACCCGCATGTATTGCCACCACGGAAATCTGTTAGTGACAACAAAATGTCAATATTACATTGATACAAACACACACCAATAACACATATAACATAATACGGTACTTGTTTCCTAGCACGGCCACACCGATTAAGATCGGGGTGGTCGTGCTGAAAAAAATCGGTCGATCGCATCGCATGCGATTTGGTCGCATGCGATGCGATCGACCGATCTGACCGATTTTTGACCCGATTTTTTCATTAAATCCAATGTAAATTGGGTCCCTGGGACCCAATTTTACATTGGATTGAATGAAAAAAATTCCAAACCCCCCCAAATTGAAGCGCGTACACAGCGCCCCACGATAGACGGCAACCCGAAGCGTGGCGAGCGCAGCGAGCCCGCGAGGGGCGGCGGTACGCGTCCTCCGACCTTTTCATGCCCTACTATCCACTAGGGCGTGGAGTGAGAATAGAATAGTGTGGCGAGCGCAGCGAGCCACCGAGCCCGAAGCGTGGCGAGCGCAGCGAGCCCCGCGAGGGGACGCGGATACCTTCACAGGTAATCGCGTCCCTTCGCGGGCTTCACAGGTGTCGGCGTCGCCACGGACACCTGTGAAGTCCGCAAAGGGACGCGATTACCTGTGAAGGTATCCGCGTCCGCTCGCCACGCTTCGGGCTCGGTGGCTCGCTGCGCTCGCCACACTATTCTATTCTCACTCCACGCCCTAGTGGATAGTAGGGCATGAAAAGGTCGGAGGACGCGTACCGCCGCCCCTCGCGGGCTCGCTGCGCTCGCCACGCTTCGGGTTGCCGTCTATCGTGGGGCGACGACGGGGACATTTTTAATGTGAAATGGGTCATATTGACCCATTTCACATTTTTTAACATTTTTACACCATTTCAATGTTAAAATTTTTTTTAACATTGAATCCTATGTAAAAATCGGGAGCATCGCGTCGCATCGCGTCGGGACCAATGTTAATGGTCCCGACCGACGCGATGCCCCCGATATTTTACAGTTCCCGACAAGATTTCAATGTTAAAATTTTTTTTAACATTGAAGTCAATGCAAATATCGGGGGCATCGCGTCGGTCGCGTCGGGACCAATGTTAATGGTCCCGACCGACGCGATGCCCCCGATTTTTGTTTCCTAGCCGGCAAAATGGACCTGATTTCAAAAGAAATCGGGTCCATCGGGCTAATCGTGTCCCTTAATTAAGGGACACGATTAGTTACGATTGTGGCCGTGCTAGGAAACAAGTACCCATAATACATACGGCCAAAGGATGGCGGAAGAAATCCATAGATGTCACAATCTAAAAAAACAAATGTATGCACTCTGATGATATATAAACCATCAATGGTTAACACTTTAACACATGACAATTGTGCTAGTAATGTATGTTAGCATCAGTAGAATTTGACAATTGCTTGAATGTAAATAAATGGTGACAAACATCTGGACCAATAAATGAAGATAATGATTCCATGTATGTTGATAAAATTGAGGCTTACCAATGTTAGACCCCAGCAAATAACTCGGCACAATTCCAAATGCCTCTAGACCAGGCATGTCCAACGTTGGCCCTCCAGATGTTGTGAAACTACACATACCAGCATGCTTTGCAATAGTTTTAGCATTCTCTAATAGAAAAACAGTGGCAAAGCATGCTGGAATGTGTAGTTTCACAACATCTGGAGGGCCAACGTTGGACATGCCTGCTCTAGACAATCTAAAAAACAACAAATTGATACACCCTTAGCATAGTAGCCATTTACATACAATGGACACCATAACACCTGCATGTACACACATGCAATCTAAGAAACATCCCCATTTCAATGTATGCATGTCACACACTTTAATTATTCATGTTGATTCATTTAAAATTATTATCAATTATGTGCGCACAAGAAGTTGCTCTAGGCTTTGCGTTTACTGATGTGCATATAACACATTATAATCACCTTTGTAAACTCACATTGGAAAATATCATGCTAAAAAACTCACCGTGTATAACGAATTATCTTACGCAACCAGCAAGTACTGCTAACTAGCAAAGAGTGTGAGACAACGAACAAATCAGCATTTATATAGGTGCATTGCATGTGTTTGGCGTTCACTCCCAAAATGAAAGGATAAGGGGTAATTAGAAAAAACAGACATGGAGTTACTATATAACACCTAAAATATTAATTAAGCAACAGACACATTTTGAAGACATAAAACGCCCACATGTTATGTGTGTGATAAATATTGATTTCGGGAGATTACACCACAGTAAAACAAAATGTTGCGCATATCTTATACACACGGACCCCCAATTCCATGTTTTGCGTGCTGCCACAGGTGTGCACGTTTGCCTGCGAAACGCAGCTTAGAGCAAACATATAAATGTGCACTTGAACACATGAGTCCTTTGCTGGTCCAATGACTTCTGATTCGGAAGGAGAGGTGACCTCTGACCACGAGGCAATTATTTGCAAGCTGGCTGCCATTACTACAAGTCTCCAGGAAAGGAGGAGAAGAGAGGAAGCAGAAAGTGGGCCAGCTACTGAACCAGCCATTCCTGAGTCTTCTACATCATCCCAATCACAGCACTTGGGTGCTGGAGTGGCAGGCCATACTCCTGCAGGATGTCCTGGACCAAGTACTGCTGGCAGTCAGGATGTTGGTAGTAAAAGTCGAAACACCCCATTTACTAAGGCCGAACTGGCCATTTTAATTCCCCAAGCCCGGGATTTTGTGGAATTTGGCCCCAAAAAAAATGACTCCTACTGCAAAGGACAAAGTATGGAAAGACATTACCAATGCCATAAATAAGGTGTCACCTCAGGCCCGTGATTGGCAGCATGTCAAGAGAAGGCAAGTGTATTCTGGTGTTTGTGTGTGTGATGTAAATTGTGGTGGAGTGATGCATGTTTTCTAAATTAATTAAAAATCATGAGTATGTTGGTTTATTTTGCAAGGATAATATATCTATATACTATAATACTGGATTGTTGTGTTACTCACTTAAGATTTAAATTAGTGCTTGGGTACTACATCATTAAGCAAACCAGTGACAATGCTTTACAGCACAAAATATAATTAAAAACTGGCATGTGTGTAAGGTTTCTCATTGTAGCATGTGATGTATTGTAAAAATGTGCTTTGTAAACATTAAATGATGCGGAATTATATATGCATAAGATATTAATATGTATGTAATCTTATTCTGAAGGTGGCAAGATTACAAATCTCGCCTTAAAAGGAAATTATCGGAGCGCTGGAAAGCCAGCCAAACAACAGGGGGCGGCAACTTTCCAGAACACCTTATGTTGACACCCCTGGATGAGATGGCCCAAGAGTGTATCGCAGTCGAGGAGATCCAGGGTGTCTCATCAATGGACAGTGAACTACAGGGGGATGACTTTGGTGCTGACATTGGAGGTAAATATAAGTTTGATTCACACGCATATTTGTACAAGTGTTAATATTCTGATACTAATAATTTCTGATTTATTCACAGATGACAACACTGATGGTGTGGCTTCTGTACCACCAACAACACCTCCTTCCCTTGCTTCTGTCAACACAACACCTGAGGAGAGCTTGAACATGGGACAGATGCTGGCCGACATCCGCCAGCAGGGAGTGGCTACTGTAGAAGGTCAAGGGCAGATGCTGCAGCTTTTAACCCAGATAGCATCATACCAACAGGGCCTAGAACAGGAAGCTAAACGCCTGAATGAGATTCTGGCTTCACTTCTTGGGTTCATTAAAAAATACTTGGCATCCCAGCATGCTTCAGGTGGTGCAGGAACATCACCTGTTAATCCGACACCACCTGCTTCTGGCCCACCTGGGGAAGGGCCCTCCAAAAAACCCTTAACAAGGAGACAAACATCTGGTCGGCCCGCAAAAGGGGGTATATCCAAAAGAGGGCGAAAAGCCTGAGGTGGGGGTATAGAGACATTGCAGATGTAATGTCCTTATGCATATTTACTTTAATAAGTTTTGCACTATAAAGTAAGTGTACTTTTTATTTTTTCTTTACATATAAAGGATTTACTTTATAAAGTAGGAGTTACCCTATTTGTGTTGCAAATGCACATTAAGTATGTCACTATAACAAGGGCATTCATTGGGTTAATTTTTCCCTTAGTTTTGTTCAAGGTGGGTTGTATAAAATTCACCCTGCCTAAAAAATGTGTGTAATTTCTTTAAAATGTACAACTTTCAAGCATCATTGTTGTAGTACAGTATATTTTAATTTGCGTTTCAAAACCAATGCAACAAAAATAAAAAATATAAAATTCGTTAACATGTGTCACATGTGTTGTGTTTTGATGCCATTATGTGATATATATATATGGTACTTGTGAGTTATCCGGGCTGCCGATTTTTTCATCGCGCCCGAAATCGTGGGCATCGCGTCGGTCGTGGCCGTTATAAGGAGCCGCGACGCGATGCCCGCGATTTCCCATAGACAGTAATGTTAAAAGACACGATGGACCCGATTTCCGACCCGATTTCCCATAGACAGTAATGTTAAAAGACGCGATGGACCCGATTTCCCATAGACAACAATGTTAAAATAAAATGACAATGTGAAATTGGCCAATATGGGCATTTCACATTGGATATGTTTTAAAAAAAAATGTTTCATGGCCCCCCACCACCGTTAACGCCACCCCGCTATTGACGCCAACCCGAAGCGTGGCGAGCGCAGCGAGCCCGCGAGGGGCGGCGGTACGCGTCCTCCGACCTTTTCATACCCCTACTATCCACTAGGGCGTGGAGTGAGAATAGAATAGTGTGGCGAGCGCAGCGAGCCACCGAGCCCGAAGCGTGGCGAGCGCAGCGAGCCCCGCGAGGGGACGCGGACATCTGTGAAGCCCGCAAGGGCACGCGGATACCTGTGAAGGTATCCGCGTCCCCTCGCCACGCTTCGGGCTCGGTGGCTCGCTGCGCTCGCCACACTATTCTGTTCTCACTCCACGCCCTAGTGGATAGTAGGGGTATGAAAAGGTCGGAGGACGCGTACCGCCGCCCCTCGCGGGCTCGCTGCGCTCGCCACGCTTCGGGTTGGCGTCAATAGCGGGTTGGCGTTAACGGTGGTGGGGGGCCATGAAACATTTTTTTTTAAAACATATCCAATGTGAAATAGCCATATTGGCCAATTTCACATTGTCATTTTATTTTAACATTGCTGTCTATGGGAAATCGGGTCCATCGCGTCTTTTAACATTACTGTCTATGGGAAATCGGGTCCATCGTGTCTTTTAACCCCTTCCCGACACATGACGTATATATACGTCATGAGTCGGTTGCGGGGGAATCAAGCCAGCTCACGGAGTGAGCTGGCTTGAAAGAGAGCAGGTAATGGCTGTATATTACAGCCAGGTACCTGCTCTCACGGCCACGAGCGACGAGTTCGCCGATCGTGGCCGTTTAACCCTTTAAGCACCGCGGGCAAAGCGCCCGCAGTGCTTAAATAGCTGATCGGAGGGGGGGCGCCCCCCTCCGGCGCCGATCGGGGCCCCCCGCGGCGAGATCGGAGGGTACCGATCAGTTGCCATGCCAGCCAGGGGTCTAATGTAGACCCCTGTGCTGGCCATGTCAGCATACCTATTACATCCTGCCTGAGGCAGGATGTAATAGGAAGTGCTGAAAATCACTATGTTCAGCCATAGAGCTCTATGGCTGAACCTAGTACAGGCGATCGCGCCCCCTAGTGGTCAAGTACACTAGGGGGCCTTGTAGTAAAAGTAAAAAAAAAAAAAAATAAAGTAAAAAAATAAAAAATAAATAAATAAACATTAAAAGTTCAAATCACCCCCCTTTCCCCATTTCACAAATAAAAATAAATAAAAAATAAAAAAAATACACATATTTGGTATCGCCGCGTTCCTAAAAGTCCGATCTATTAAAAGATAACATTAGTTATCCCGCACGGTTAAAGGCGTAAACGTAAAATAATTCCCAACGCCAAAACTACGTTTTTTGGTCGCATCGCCTACCCAAAAAAATGTAACTAAAAGAGATCAGAAAGTCGCACATATCCCATAATGGTATTAATTAAAAAGTACACTTCAGCCCGCAAAAAATGAGCCCTCAGCCAGGTCCGTAGGTGGAAAAATAAATAAGTTATAAGCCGCAGAACATGGCGACGCGACGCAAATTAGAAAAACCGTAAAATTTTCTATTTTTTTTTTTAGTGCTAAAACGTAACGAAAACTATATAAGTTTGGTATCACCAGAATCATAACGACCCATAGAATAAAGATAACCCATCATTTTAAACGAACTATGAACTCCAAAAAAAACGTAACCAGCGCAAAATTGTGGAATGGCGTTTTTTTTTTTTTTTACCCCACATTGAATTATTTCCTGATTCCCCAGAATATTATACGGTATAGTAAATGGTACCATTAAAAAGTACAACTTGTCCCGCAAAAAAAAAGCCCTCATGTGTCTATATAGCCGGAAAATTAAAAAAGTTACGCTTATTTGAACGCAAGGAGGAAAAAAAAAAAAATTAACAAAAAAGGCCTCGTCGGGAAGGGGTTAACATTACTGTCTATGGGAAATCGCGGGCATCGCGTCGCGGCCCCTTATAACGGCCACGACCGACGCGATGCCCCCGATTTGGGCTAAATCGCGGGCATCGCGTCGGTCGGGTGTCCTTAAGTTAACTAAACTTAAGGACAAAATCGGCAGCCCGGATAACTCACAAGTACCATATATATATATATATATATATATATATATATATCTATATATATATATATAGATTTATATATATATATATATATATATTTGTGTGTGTGTCTGTGTAAATTTGAGAGTTGACACATGTCGACAAATGTTGAAATGGCCAACATGCACAACCTAGTGGAGTACTTTTTTATATACTGGTGTGATGCAACATAAGAACATTTAATAATGTTGTGAGTTGTTGTATTATTTTTAAAATGCTTTTTACACATTAAACTTGCCAGGAAGAGTTGTTTTGCTCTGCTAACATCTCATAGCTGTTGGTATGCATTGAGTAGTTGTGCTGAGTTAATTGAGTAACAAATTGACGCATTGATTGGTGTAAATGGTGTGCAGGTGCCATTGATTTAGCCATGTAGTGCGTGTGGATTGGGCTTGCGAATGTGAAGTCGGCAAAAGTATGGTCTGCGAAACTTAAAACCTGCTTGGTCCTTTCGAATGTTTTGCAGTTTGAGGCCAACAAGCGCGCAAGCACACATGCCAAGCCAAACCCCTCCACTTGGAGTTAACGCCCATGTGTCCGCCCAGGTATACGCCCAGTTTTGCTCATTATTCTGGTCGCGCCCATACAAACGCCCACATCACGCCTACTTCCAAAACATTCGTTCGCAAGAGTTCAGCTGCTCGGTAGGTTGCTTGCGAATAGGTTGATGTCTCCTTGCACATGCGCATTGTGTATGTAGCACATGCACAATGGATGCATTCTGCAGATAACAGCGAATTCGCATGTGAACGGGCCAATGTGAATAAGGGCCATTGTGTACAAGCTGTATCAGACCCAAAGTCCTTAATGCTTGGCAAAGTATCATGAGCTATAGATGAAGCGGCTTTCATTTGAGCTGCTCCTGGTGATTCTATCGCCAATCACCATCATCCGTCCCAACATCCGATAAGAACAATTCTGGAGTGCTGGCTGGCAAAAGAATGAATACTCCAAACCACTTAACTGGCTGAAATATTGATAACCGGAACACTGTGACCATCGCAAACCAAGATTGGATGTACACAGGCAAGGATTATATTGAGGTTATCATCAGTGCCAGACCAGAGTGACCCACGCAGGACTCCGGTGTCCATATTCTGCTATATTTACTCCACACAATGGGCCTTATTCTGGTTGGAGCGGCCAAACGTGCGTACGTTCGCCATTACCGCACGCTAGCCGTACGCGGCCGTTAGGGTTAAGTCCACCCACAAATCAGCCGCTTACGTACGGCCAGAAATACCGTAGAAGGGGAGTGGCGTACAAATGAGCGTACGGCAACGTACGCGGACGGCTCAGCCCTTGCACTCCGACAACAGGCGTACAACTGAGCGTACGGCGCCGTATACGGCCGTCTTTCCTCCGTCTCCCCACCGACTTCTTGCGGAGATCTGAGCGTACGCCAGTTTGCACGGACGGGTCCCTATTGTTTTCAATGGAAAACTCAGCTTATGTCACCGCTCGTGAGAGTGAGCGTACGTCCGTGTACGCTGGCATACCCTTCACATATATGGACCTGCAAATCTTGCCTCTCAACTACTAATCTGACAATTGATTAATTAATCTATTTGTTATTCAATTATTGTTTTCTATTAACTCAATAGAAGATTGTGTGCAAAATAGTGGGCATGGGCTTAAAACATTGCTGAAACATCCTTTGTAGGTGTTAGATGTGGTTTATGTTATTGTATCATAAATACAAAACCTATGTTAGTATTAGAGTGAACACGTTGACACATGTCGACTTGTGGAGATTGAGTGTGCTACTGTGTAAAGTCTATGAAAGCACGTAGTGAATGTGTCTAACTGTTTAGCAAATACCTACCTTAGCGTATAAAAAGATTCTTACCTTAAATTAAACAAACCTTTAAATGTGGAGAAGTATAGAAACATAAGCTTCCAATGTGTTTGCGTGCTGTGTATGTGTGGCTTGCAGGCAGTGAAATCATGGTTTGGAGTTAATAGACTGCAGCATTGCTTATTACATTCAGGTGTATGTGTTTGAGTAGTAATCAGCGTTAATTAGCCAACTCAGGCGCACGCTGGCATGCGGTATCTGTAGGGGTGGTTTGAGCTGGCGGTTGGCGGCCGCCTGTTTGGTGTCCGAAATGAACGGTGCCTTAGTCGATCGTGCGGTAGTAGCACCGCTCATTTTTGGTGCACACCCCCGTGTACGCCCATATTTACGCCCATTTTCCCTCATTATTTCGGCCGCTCCCATCAACACGCCCCTATGCCGCCCCATTACCCGTACACTCGCGTACAGGTTTTTTCGCACGTTGAGACCCCGGCCGTAAGCGTTGTGGAGTGTTCGCGCCGGCGCATTAGCGTATCTGCACATGCGCAGATCGTGAAAAACCCCGGGACGTACGCGTACGGCCCGGACGCTCCAACCAGAATAAGGCCCAATATGTGAGTGAAATATCACATCAAATACTCATGGTGTTTATACGCTCTGCACTATATTCTTTTCTTTTTGAGTCTTTTTTTAGAGTTTGCCTGTGATAATTGGATTCCTTCTGTTACAGAAGTTTTACATGTAAGAAGAGTTTCTATTACGCTTCACTTTGTATTGTGTGATCGCTCAGTGTTTCTCAATTAGTTTCTTTTGTACTTAACTCTAAACTTTGGTGAAAGGTTTACTTTTGTTGGCACTAGAGCTAAACTCTACAGGTGGCGCTATAGGGGAGTTCTAAACAATCTGCATATTATCCTCCGACCGAAGGGGGCGCGTGCACACGAGACGCTTGCGTGCCCCGTTCTGTTGGAGCCATCCGCCCGTCTCCCCTGCTCCCTGACCGTCCGCAGCAGCCTGCCCCTGTTCCCTGCCCATCTCCCTGAAGCGGAGATGGGCAGGGAAGCTGCCGATCACCGCTCCCCACTGTTTTGCCGACGGGAACGTGCAAGCGAGTGGGATGCTCATGCATCCCAGTCAGCCAGTCCACCATCCACCAGCCTGTGCCATCTGGCGATCCGGCAGGCTGGCTGGCTGGCGGCAGCTCCATCTGTATGGACTGACCTACCAGTAGTGTTACAGTTGGGAGATATGCAGGTAATCCAGGAGTTGCTATTTGAAAATGTAGCTATAAGAAAACAGCAAATCATAGGTAAGAATATAGACAACAATGAAATACAAGTTCATATAGCTTTCTTTCAATAAAAATAAGTTTATTTTCCAGATCTATTGCCAAATTCCCATGTACTTATAGGGTTCATTTCATATTTGTTTGGTCTTAGCTATAAATTGGCAATCACTCATTACTTGTGCATGATTCCAAACACAATTACCAATCTTTCCTAAATGTCTGTGTGCTTATGTTAATCTCTTAGGAGGCAATTTAACATGAATCTATTTTTTTGTAGCTTTTTTCCACTGTTTTTGTTGTTGTGATTTTATATAATGTAGAAATCCAATCACACTATTAAATTGATCTGGATGAGTAGTTGATATACCCTGTATGAACAGTACTGCCATCTAAGGGCAACTTAAACCACACAAAAACTTTCCTTCAAAAACGTAATAAGATAAGTTATGAACCTTACTGGTCATGCATATTAAAGCATGTCTAAAATATTTTAATTACATAGATCTCATATATTTGGCTACACCTGTCACTCAAAGTGTGTCTGACTCTCTAACGCTGGGTGGAGCCTCTGACTCACATGACTGGCTCACATGACAGAGAACCAGCCCAGTGAGCCCACAGTGCCAGACACCCTCTGCCTCCCCATGTTACCCAGCAAAGACACAGCTACTCACCAGACACACCAGGTGAGCCTCCCTCCCGCGATTCGTGCCCCCCCTGTGACCCCCATCCCGCGATTCGCGGCACCCACCTCCTGCGATTCACGCGCCCCCTGCAACCCCCCCTCCCGCGATTCACGGCACACCCCCTGCGACCCCCCTCCCGCGATTCACAGCACCCCCTCCCACGATTCGCTGCAAAAACCGCCGTCCCCCGCGCAATGTGCGGCACAGACCCCCCCGACCCCCCCTCCTACGAAACGCGGCATACACCCCCCCCCCACGATTCACGGCAACCCCACAATTAAATGGCACATGCAAAACACTGACATGGCTATGGTTGACAATGAAAAAGGTTGACATGAGTTTTTGAAGATTTATTTTTCACTTTTTGAATGTTTTCATATTCATTCTCATGTGTCGGCATGGACACCAATGAAGTGCCACACTTATGTCAACATTTACATGTGTTGACCTTTCTGTGTTGATTTTTTCTTGTGGCGATTCACGGCACCCCCCCGCGACCCCCCCTCCCGTGATTCGCGGCACACACACACCCCCGCGCTATTCGCGGCACCGCCCGCCACCCCCTCCCGCCATTCGCACCCCCACCCCGTGACCCCCCCTCCCGCGATTAGCGGCACCCCGCGACCCCCCCTCCCACGATTTGCGGCAAACCCCCCCTGCGCAATTTGCAGACACCCCCCACCTCCCCCCCTGCGCGATTCACGGCAACCCCACGATTAAATGGCACATGCAAAACACTGACATGGCTATGGTCGACAATGAAAAAGGTTGACATGAGTTTTTGAAGATTTCTTTTTCACTTTTTGAATGTTTTCATATTCATTCTCATGTGTCGACATGGACACCAATGAAGTGCCACACCTATGTCAACATTTATATGTGTTGACCTTTCTGTGTTGATTTTTTCTTGTGGCGATTCGCGGCACCCCCCCCACCCGCGCCCCCCCCTCCCGCGATTCGCGGCACACCCCGCCGCCCCCCCCCCTCCCGCGATTTGCGGCCCCCCACTCCGTGACCCCCTGCCGTGATTCGCGGCACCCCGCGACCCCCCTCTCACGATTTGCAGCAACCCCCACAACCCCCCCTCCCGTGATTCGCCGCAACCCCCCCGGGCCCCCCCTCCCATGATTCACAGTACTCCCCCACCCCCCGCGACCCCCCCTCCCGTGATTTGCGGACACCCCCCACCTCCTCCCTCCCCCCCGCGCGATTCACGGCAACCCCAGGATTAAATGGCACATGCAAAACACTGACACGGCTATGGTCGACAATTAAAAAGGTTGACATGAGTTTTGGAAGATTTATTTTTCATTTTTTTAATGTTTTCATATTCATTCTCATGTGTCGACATGGATACCAATGAAGTGCCACACTTATGTCAACATTTACATGTGTTGACCTTTCTGTGTTGATTTTTTCTTGTGGCAATTTTTTTCCCAGTAACAACTTTATGCACGTCAACCTAGACATCATCAACCAAGACGTTGTATAATATACAACACCTGTTCTGTTTTACTGTAGGTGTTTTAAATCAGATCTTTTACTGCTACTATTACTGTTTATGTAAATGCATTCTGAATGACAGCAACATCCTACCATTCTGCTACAAGAATATATAACCAACTAGGTGATTCATCGCGCCCTGTGCCCCCCTCCCGCAATTCCCCCCCCCCCCCCCCCCGTGCCGCGGGGGTACCTGTCCTGCGGCTGTGTATATAAAGCTTGCGGCGGCGGCGGCAGCAAGGGGTCCCTGCAGTCAAGAAATAACGAGCGCTATCCGCCGGGCTATGCGGAAGCGCTTCTGTTGTGGAAACACTGGCCGCACACTGATTGGCTGAGATTCAGCCAATCAGCGTGCGCCGTGCGGCCAGTGTTTTCACAACAGAAGCGCTTCCGCGTAGCCAGGTGGATAGCGCTCGTTATTTCTTGACTGCAGGGACCCCCCGCTGCCGCCGCCGCAAGCTTTATATACACAGCCCCAGGACAGGTACACCCCCCCCCCCCCCCCTACACCGGGGCGCCCCCACCCCGACTCGCCTGGGGCGCTCCGGTGCCTTGCACCGGCCCTGTTAATAGATAATTATATTTCGATTAGTTCACTGTAAACTGCTTCAAAGTGTTGTATTAGGATTCTTTTTTTCCAGATGCTATTAAATTGTTTGGCACTGATAAATTCAAGCAATACAATGTCATGGAAAAGTAAAATAATATTGAGATATCACTGAAAATGGATCGCTGGATGTTTTGATTGTTACAAGTGTTACATGCAGCGGTGTCCCTATAAGTGCCTCACAGTTCTCATGTTAATGTAATGTAATGGAACTCTCTCATAATATCATACTTCATTGGATGTCACACTTCACAGTGCTTTCGATGAGAAGAAACACACACTGCACAGTGGGAATGACCTAGCCAGCCTCACACCTTATTGTGTAAACATTCACAATTACCACAAGATTCTCCTGATCAAGGCTGGTGGGTTTTCTGCTGTGTGTGTCTACAGCTGGAGGAAATCTGTATGCTCAC
The DNA here is from genome assembly GCF_055691185.1 of Crinia signifera. Lineage (NCBI taxonomy): Eukaryota > Metazoa > Chordata > Amphibia > Anura > Myobatrachidae > Crinia > Crinia signifera. Next base: position 209,416,128 of record NC_139219.1, read on the forward strand.
ACCCTCATGTCCTGTCATGCCTTGGGGCTTCCTTTTCATGTAACGTACCTCCTAGGGGTTCCCAATTTTACATGAGTGAGTATGTGATTCATTCTTTTATACAGATCATATGCATGTAATATAACTCATTATCCCTCCTTTTGTAGTAAGAGATCTCTTTACAGATGACTGACTGATTTTTTTTTTTATAAAAATATAAAAATAAATAAAAGTCAAAATAGAAGAGTACAAGGCCATGTAAAATAGAGACCACAGTAGTGTGAAAATGATATAAAACTTTCTTCCTTTTTCTACAGAGATGTAGTAAAGAAGCAACATAACCAATTAAGTAATTAATTAAAAGGTCTTTTTTTATTTAAAAAATAAAGTACTCCGTTGGACTATATTACAAGCCTACAAAACAACACTGTTCGTAAATTCCAAACCGTTTGGCTCCCATGGTATGCAAACCACAATATCCCAATTCCTGGCCACTCCTAAAACTTCTTATTATATACAAATATCGGTACTTGTTTCCTAGCACGGCCACACCGATTTACATCGGGGTGGTCGTGTTGTAAAAATCGGGTCGATCGCATCGCATGCGATTTGGTCGCATGCGATGCGATCGACGCGACCGACCGATTTTCGACCCGTATTTTTTCATTGAATGAAATGTAAATCGGGTCCCTGGGACCCGATTTTACATTGGATTCAATGTAAAATATTCCCAACCCCCCCAAATTTAACTGCGTACACCCCACCCCACGATAGACGCCAACCCGAAGCGTGGCGAGCGCAGCGAGCCCGCAAGGGGCGGCGGTGCGCGTCCTCCGACCTTTTCATTCCCCTACTATCCACGTCGGCGTGGAGTTGAGAATAGAATAGTGTGGCGAGCGCAGCGAGCCACCGAGCCCGAAGCGTGGCGAGCGCAGCGTGCCCCGCGAGGGGACGCGTATACCTGTGAAGTTATACACGTGCGCTCGCCACGCTTCGGGCTCGGTGGCTCGCTGTGCTCGCCACACTATTCTTTTCTCAACTCCACACCGACTTGGATAGTAGGGGAATGAAAAGGTCGGAGGACGCGCACCGCCGCCCCTCACGGGCTCGCTGCGCTCGCCACGCTTCGGGTTGGCGTCTATCGTGGGGTGACGACGGGGACATCTATAATGTGAAATGGGTCATATTGGCCCATTTCACATTTTTCAAATTTTTTCACGTTTTCAATGTTAAAAAAATATTTTAACATTGAAGCCTATGGAAAAATCGGGGGCATCGCGTCGCGACCAATGTTAATGGTCCCGACCGACGCGATGCCCCCGATATTTTACCTTTCCCGACATGATTTCAATGTTAAAATATTTTTTAACATTGAAGCCTATGGAAATATCGGGGGCATCGCGTCGGTCGCGTCGGGACCAATGTTAATGGTCCCGACCGACGCGATGCCCCCGATATTGTGTCCTAGCCGGCAAAATGGACCTGATTTCAAAGGAAATCGGGTCCATCGTATGGATCGTGTACCTTAACTTAAAGGTACACGATCCATAAGATTGTGGCCGTGCTAGGAAACAAGTACCCAAATATCTGTTGCTCTACTCTACTACATGCCATTTTCATCACCTTCTTCATCCTCCTTCCTCCCGTCGCTGGGAACCCGCCCCTCCCCCTCCTACCCCCTCTCAACCGTACACCCCCTCAAACCGATCAGTATATTTCTGATCATACCCTAAAAAAAAAACATGGTAGTGCCGGCCTCTTCATCTATGCCTACATTAAGTTAATTTTTACAACATTTCGATCGATAGTTGTGATTACACAATTACCTCAAGGTTCTTAATTCGCTTATGACACTTTACCACAGTTATGTTACATTGAGGCAGATGTATTAAGCCTGGCGAAGAGATAAACTGGAGATAAAGTGGAAGGAGATAACGCACCAGCCAATCAACTGCCAACTGTCCTATTTCAAACACAGCTGATTGGCTGGTGCGTTATCTCCTTCCACTTTATCTCCAGTTTATCTCTTTCCAGGCTTAATACATCTGCCCCATTGTTACTGATCCGATTAGCCCATTACAACGACCTGTCAATTTAATTGCTATTAAAGCTACCATAATTGTATGATTGTATTATTGAGCATATTATGTAACCACTTTTACTCAATAAAATTTATGACAATAAAATGTATATGAAATAGTTCAAATTCCCTAAAATCATGTGAAAACTGCTATATTTTGGTTATTAAAGAAATGCTTAACCCAAAATACATTAGAACTAGCTCTTGCCTCAGCAACCTATCACTGCAGACCATAGTCCCTTTTATTCACAATGATGGAGACTCTAAGGGTCCAATTTACTAAGCTCCTCACTGTTTGCTAACAGTATTTTTTGATGATATTAGCTGTTCTATCCTGTGGGTAAAGCACCTCTGTTTAGGGATCTTCTGATTGCTATGGTATTCTGTCACAGTTTTATAGATATATATAAAATATACAGTATGTTATTAGAAACACACATCAGACTTTTGTGTCTTGCTGTTGGATTGTCTGTCATGGCCCTCCAGTAGAATATACGATATGTTTTAAAGTGTGAACTCTCTGTCTTTGTGAGTGTTGCTTTGTGGTAATTTGAGGATGTTCTTCTAGACCGGTTGTTACATGGGGTGTGGTATAGGGGTCCGACAGTCATTATCCCGACTGGCCGGACCCAGACAGCATGGTGAGTGCAACTAAGCCCCTTGCGGGCTCGCTGCACTCGCCACGCTATTCTCCCTCTATGGGGGTTGTTGGGAACGGGTGGCCGTTGGGAATCCGGCTGTCGGGGCAATTTATAGCATTGCTGGCATTGTTGAGTTCTTGTTGAGCCTTCCCAATGTTTTAAAGAGGCATTCATTTAAAAGTCAAAATCTGGTTTATTGATCAGTCCCAGACGAAGCAATGTGTGTTATTAATACAGTTTAAGTGAAGGTGCCCACATTTCCTGTATGTACCGAAGCCTGTCTGCTTCACCCAATAAAATAGTAGAATATCAACCATTGTGGAGATGAGGACTTTTCATCCCAGAAAACAAATGAGTCCATGTACCACTAGGAAGGAAAGGAGTGTTCAAACGTAGACTAAGGGGGTTATTCAGAGTCACTCGGAAAGGCACAATCACTCGCTAATGGGCAAAATCATGCTGCACTGCAGGTGGGGCTGATGTAACGTGCAGAGAGAGTTAGATCTGTTTCTGTGCAGGGTAAATACTGGCTGCTTTATTTTTGCAATATAGATATCAGTCTAAAGTACACACCACCCAAATCTAGCTCTGGGCCTTTCTGAGTGAATCAGAATAACCACCTAAGTTCAGTTAGGATGTGTTCTTCTCATAACTGACTGACTGCAGCAGACTTGGGCATACTTCATAGGCACATGTCAGAACGTATTTCTGTTGCCAGTGCTGAATAGCTGATGTAAGTAATCTAAGTAGTTCTTCCTCTGGCAAGGTTTTATTATATGAATTTGCATAATTTGCTATTTGCATTTCGTTTGACACAAGAAATAGCGTATACTTTTTTTTTTAAATGGTGGCTTCACTATAAAAAACAACTGATACTGTAGATGTAAAAATGTATAAATATAGTCCTAAGGCCTTGCCAAAAATTAGTAGCAGTAATTATTACTCCAAAACCATACCATCAGGTTTTTATTAATTAAAGGCAAATTTAGTTTAATTTAATTGGCCAGTGATAAAGTACCAGGTACTTTATCACTTCTCCTCCCTTATCACTGCTTCATACATCTACCCCTCAGTCTCCAGATTTTAGGTAGCTGCTGCTAAATAGGGGTTTGAAGCTAACACCGCTGCCCACAGAGTTCCTCTTCCAGCTATTCCCCCTCTCTGACATTTATGCAGTTTGCATCAGAGTTACCAAAAAGTAATCTATCTGTGAAAGAAAGAAAAGTGTTGATAAAGTGGTACATAAATATTATGCATTTTAAGGCATAAAAGCAAAATAACAAGAAATATGAATACAGTAAATCAAAAACATCCCCGTTATTTAGTCTTCTCTTCTCTGCCATAATTAATTTATTGTTTTTAAGAAATGGTTGACTTCTTTATCAGATAAACCGGCACCAGGCGGCTTGTAACGTTATTGAAAGCTAAAGACTTACCTTTTAGGCGTCATTCTACAAAAGCACACGACCTCCAGGTTAAGCTTTTCCCTGTTAATATGGCAAACTCTGGGAACATGGATTGTCTAGCTATAATGAACAGGAAGAGACCTCCAGACTGTTATGTCTCCCAGTTGTGTGCTTTCCTACATATTTTCTTAAAGATTAGTGTGTAACAGCAAATTCATCTGTGATTTTTTTTTTCTTCTGGGGGGGGGGGGGGTTTGACATTAAGTATATTTCTTTCTTTCAGTAAAGAACCCATTACATGTTCTGTTAACATTCGCTTAACATTTTCTAGAGATTTGCTTATTTAAAGTGCACCTCTTATCTATCCATGTTGTGGCATAACTGTCTTCATCTATAAATTGCCTCTGGGAAATACCTGAGAGCAAACCCAGTTAATCTCACATGAACCGCCTCATAACGGTTACATCATTTACTGTTCAATGATGTAATTAGTGACATCAGGCTGTGGGTGTGGTTGCAGTGGTGGGGAGGCGTGGTTTGGGTAATATTGGCATGTTTTACCAGTTTAGAGTCTATTTGAAGTCTCTCAAACATCGTAGAAAAAAATAGCATTTTGGTAATGTGTTGCAGCTTGGTGTTCAACCATAAATATGGTAATACAGATGGAGCAGCTCTCATTCTATCGCCAACCGCCGCCCCCCACCAGCCTCTGACAGAAGGGGGCGCCTTCTGTCAGAGGCGGTAGCAGCCCTCCGCTCAACTTTGCCCCTCCACCCGCTTTGCCCCAGCCTGCTCTCCCTCCCTGGCTGTCTCCATGAAGCAGAGACAGGCAGGGAAGCTGCTCTCCGCCACCTTGCTTGCGCGTCCCTGTCAGATGGAGTTGCGATCCGCCAGACTGTGCCAGCACATAAGATCTGGGGATCGGGCAGGCAGACAGCTGCTCCATCTGTATATCCACTTTTTAAAATGCTGACATTCAATGATATTCACAACATACAAATAATGAAATGAAAAATATTTATACTCATTCATACATACATACATACATACATACATACATACATACACAGGGATTTCAAAAAGTCCATTCACAGTGAACATTATCTCTGGCTGCAGATTTCTTCAGGGGGGGTATTTATTTGATCCTGTCATTTTTTCCAAACACAGTCTGCACAATGAGAGCTAAAAGCTGATTGGTTAGTGCTTTATTATCTCTATGCACTGTATCTATCTTCATGCTTCCATAAATACCCTCCTTAATGTATATATCAAATTCTAATTTATTTCATGTAAATAAAGTGTTTCAAAATAATTATGTTCTCTTTTTACTTCTCTGCAAGAAGACTTGCTGAGCCAATCCGCTCCTCTGTCAAGTTACAGGTTGGGTTTGAAAAAGTGTTAGTTAGGAGCTGATTGGCTTGTGCATTATCTCCTTCGATTTTATCTGTTCCCCAGGCTTAATACATCTGCCCCACAATGTCTAAAACAACAAATAAGTTATATATATATGATCAATTTAATGTAGTGGTAAAGGTTAAGGTTTATATGTGGACCAAGCACACTTTATGGTTATTAACCTAAGCACTTATTAATAATGCAGTATCAGACAGAAAACACAGATAAAGAAGTGTCTGTCAATAAATACCCCTTTTACATCCAAATCCCGGATCCGACCCGGCATTTGGAACATGGATTCAAGCCAGGTCAGATCTGAGATTTGCACTGTTTACACTGCGGTGCCTACCTGCACTGTAAACAGGGGCGGTGCTTGGAGATGACATCATCTCCAAGCTCCGGAACCGCCAATCGCCGGGCCCCGGACCACCGCGATGGGGGCAAGCCCAGCACCAAGGTAAGTTGCTTGGCTATCCCCAGCTCCCGTGCACCCCTCCAGCCCGTCGACGAGGTGAATGGATGCCACACACAGGCATCCACTCACCTCCTCCCTGCCTCTGCTGCTTTCTGCAGAGTACAGCAGACAGCAGCAGAGGCTGTGTGCACCCCCCGCCCAACCTCCATGTTGACTGCAGGACGCTGCGGTCCAGAGGTTGGGCTTCCTCATTGCTGTAAACGGGAGCCGGGTTGGAAGACCTGGCGTACCTGTTTACACTGCCCTCTACCCAGGTCTTGCCTGTGTTCTACCCTGATCAGGACTTGGGTAGAAGTCCCGTGTAAAGGGACATGGGTTAACCCCTTTTACACGCCGCTGATCCGGATCCAGGAGGGAAAAACCCAGGTTTTTTCGGCGGTGTAAAAGGGGTATGACAAGGTCTGCCCTTCCATAGATATTCATTTCCTAATAATAGGTATTTCTATTACAGTGTCCTGATGGTTGGCCCTCCAGAACCACACATAAACTATTTAAGTATAACCAGGACCATCTTAACAACATTGAAAGGTGTGGACTAAACATTTCCTACTGTATCCTCTTGTGGTCAAACACTGATTGTCCAAATGCTCCAATATAGTAAATGTCTGTCATCATTATGATTACTCGATTGTATTATTATCGATTATCTCATGCGTTATGGGCTAGATTGCATCGATTGCCTTTTTGCATGCGATGCGATCGGAAAGCAGTACAAAGTGTATGTACAGCACATACTTTTTGTACTGTGCGATGAGATGCCAGCGGGAGCGCACATCGCATCACACGGTGCAAATGCACCATGTATGGGCACCTTAACAGACATTTCTTATCTGGCTGCAGATAGAGAATGCTGCACTCTGATTGGTAGATAGCTCCAGCCAGTATTATCTGCCTCCCAAGAAGCTTTGGCACTCCAGCCCACTAATTAAATACACTCTGGGCTAGCCCATCCCTGCTCAAAGGCCCCCAGAACTGTATAGCCTTTAGCATCTGTGTGTCTAAATGTTAAAATGGCCCTGAGTATAACACCAAGAAAAGATTATTTTGATCTTGTAAATTTATACATAAAAACCATATTGTTAACTAAAAGTCCCTTCCTCATGCGCAGTGTGAAAAATTGTAGATGTGACCATTTTAGTGAGGAAGGGACGACTTAAAAGCAGAGATGACTAGCATTTCTAGATTCTCTGTTAAGAATATGATTTTATACTGTGGGACCCAAAGTGTTTTGGATTTTACATATTTTCGAATATTTAAGATATATTGTGGATGGGATGGAAGTCTAAGCACAATATGCATGTATGTTTTATGTACACATTATACACACAGCATAAAGCTAATTGTACACAGTATTTCCAATAATTTTTGCATAAGAAATAGGTGTGTGTATATTGTGTCATTAGAAAACAAGGTGTCTAATCACTCAAGAATTTTGTTGGTCTGATGTCTTCACAAATATCATATTTCATGTTATTGCTTGTGAAATGTATGGCTTTTAATAAATGTATTATTGTTTTATATATTGTATGTGAACCTGGCGCTTGATACTTCAATAACATTTTTTTTTAAATAAAACAAAGGTGTCACAATCACGTGCGATACAAAAAATGTAGATTTTTAAATATTTTAGGTTTTTGGTTCCTGGAGACTCAACCTCTATTGTGAAAGAAACCAAATGCTTTTGAAAAAGGAGGCAACTGTAGGTACATATAGCTCCACAACCCTAGCACATTGTAGTGGTACTATACCTGTCACACTCTGGTGATTTGTAGGGACTGGCATATGGGGAGTAACCTTAGAGGAGATGGGAATAGGATGGCGGAAGCTTGGTGGACGGATGTAGTGCTTTCTCATGTACTGAAGTACAGGATAAACGGAGAAGTTGAGTAAGGTTTAATAATAATAAGGTCTTGCGGTACAGTAAATAATTAAACTTCAATGAAAACAATCAACAGATACTAGCAATGCAAAGAATCAGGCAACAGTGGTAGCAGTAGCAGTTCGTACATCAATAGCTAGACTGCTGCACAGAACTTGGATATAACTGTAAAGAGGTTGGTGATGACTGGAGGATTTGGAGACCATTGTAAAGAAGTTGTAGATGATTGCAAAGACCCTGGAGATGACTGTAAAGAACTTGAAGATGACTGTGAACAACTATGAGGACTTGGAGACAACTGTGAAAAACGTTGAAGTACTTGGAGACGACTGTGAACAACTTGGAAATACTTGGAGACGACTGTGAACAACTAAGAAGACTTGGGGCCTTATTTTGGTTCATTCTTTCTGACAAAATCCTTCTTAGATGGGCAAAACCATGTGCACTGCAGGTGGGGCAGGTGTTACTTGTGCAGAGAGAATTAGATTTGGGTGGGGTTTTACTTCAAAGTGAGATCTATATTGCAGTGTAAAAATAAAGCAGTCAGTATTTTCCCTGCACAGAAACAAAATTACTCACCCAAATCTAATTATCTCTGCACATGTTACATCTGCCCCCCCTGCAGTGCACATGGTTTTGTCCATCTAAGAAGGATTTTGTCAGAAAGAATGAACCAAAATAAGGCCCTTGGAGACAACTGTGAACAACTAGGAAATACTTGGAGACAACTATGAACAACTGTGAAGACTTGGAGACGACTGTGGATAACTGTGAACACTTGGAGATGACTTGTGGATAACTGTGAACACTTGGAGACAACTGTGTAAAACTGTGAACACTTGGAGATGGCTGTGGATAACGGAGTACACTTGGAGACAACTGTGAATAGCTGGGAAGAACTTGGAGGTAACTGTGAAGCACAGAGAAGCTAACCCAGCAGGAGAGAGGTAGGTTCCCTGCAGCACACTGGTGGGTCACTGCGGCACTGGTTACCTTTCAGGAACACTGGACAGGAGCAACATCAGGTTGGACAGGAACAACTGTGGAGCACAAGCCACAGAACCACTCTCCAGGAGGTAGACTGAAGCACTGGCAGGGATACATGGGCCAGACTCCTTTTATCAGGGAAAGACACACCGGATTGGCTGGAGAAACCCCTGGCAAGGGGATTGGAGAAACCTTGTTCTCCAACATGGCTGCCTCCATACTGGAAACACTGCAGAGAACCAGGCACACCCTTCCACAGCATGTGCTACAATGGTGGCCTCTGTTGCTGCATCACGCCACCAGGATCCTGCCTCCTGTGGGCTCCTGCTCCGCGACCACACAACGCAGACCGCAACAAGGCAGGAAATTGGAGAGATGGGGCTGGAGTGACAGGGGACAAGAGGCTGGAAAGTCAGGAAGGAATTAAATGGCAACTAGAAAGATGGGAGGATAGAGTGATAGGGCAGGAAGCTGATAAGGTAGATGGCTGGAAAGATGGGGAAGGAGGCTGGAGAGACATTGGTCAGGAGACTGGAAGGGACACAAGGCAGCAGGTAAAACTCTGTTGTTAGATGATAAAATTGATTATATTTCTACACAAAGACATCTTTCCGGACTATGTGATCTCCTGAGCCCTGATAAAGAGACACATAGTCTCGAAACATGTAGACTAAGAACTAGGACATACCTGCTAAGGAACTACAACCAAGACCAGGTGAGTGTATATGAGCCAGTCCACAGCTGTCTGGATCCGTATTGCCAGTTAACTGTGTTGATTGCACATTATCACCACCTGTAACCTATACGTTGTCCTACTGTACATAGCAAGTTTTTGATGTTTTTATCAAAATGTTATGTTATGTTTGTACATATGAAATAAAAACACTTTTCTGAAGACAAGTGAGAAAGAAACCTATATACACATCAAGCAGCGCTTAACATCGTGAATACGGGTGCATCACCCTATACAAAGAAACCTTGATGTGTTTTGTTAACTATTTTAAATAGTGAGTTGGGTACGCCATAGTACTATTGAGAGCGCAATCAAAGAATTTACATTGATATACTTTGAGGTTACTTTATGACACATATATATATATCTATTCACATATCCATCAAAACGGATTGGAAGAGGAGAAGTGGACATCAGAAGGAGTGATAACCCCATATACACTAAAGGGAAGTATCTCTCCTCAAAAAAAAAAAAAAAAAAAAAATATATATATATATATATATATATATATATATATATATATATATTTTTTTTTTATCTATCTATGACTTCGGGAAGAGTGCCTAAGTCCTGAGTATCACCTGTAAATTATCCATTCCAAATAGGGGGTCTTTAGGGTAAAACCCCTAAATACTCAGAAGGGCGAACTTTAATCGTCGTAGTGCCACGTTATCCTTCAAACCAACATTCTCAATCAGTACAAGAAGACAGTCAGTCAGAATATGCATAGACCCTTTACACCTAAACAAAGCAATGCTGAGAACTATTAACAAAGTTCCAACACCTGCTGGATGATAAGCTCTGACCTCTGCCCTATGGCTAGACCACTGCGAGTGATAATTCCAAATGCAATGGAAGAGGCGTTTGAAGGGTATCCATGTGAAATACCTGTTGATGACATCCTCGTCTGGTGTGGTAGCAGCATGCAAGAATACAATTAGAACCACATAAGGTGCTTGAAAGGATCCGTGCCATTAACTTAAGGCCCTACTCACTTTCTCATTGCAATTAGATTGCAGCTGGGACAGTCCGATGCTTAAATATAGGTTGGTGCATCTTTAGATGCCGAGTCACGTAAGTGAAATAAGCACTGACCCTTTGGCATGTGGAGTCTCTCCGTTAAGTATGGCCTCCTATGTGAGTCATTCAGTATGTATGTACACAAGCAACACTGTAATAAGACATTATATCAGCCACCCCGTTACCTCCCAGTCACATCCAGGAATAGCCTTAAACCTTACACTTCTGCTACCATGAGCCTAAACTCAATCTTCGATTCTGCAAAAACAAAACTGGGATGCATGTGCAAACATGAAGATCATTTGCCAGTTTGCGTGAACATCAGCATAGTGTGCGACTATAAATGTGGCCAGTCACAGATGCCGCAACTGTACTGCAACATGGTTTACCCAAGATTAAAAGTCATTCATTTGCACTCTGCCAACTTTATATCAGCCCCAGTATAGCAATAACTAGCTCTTATAAATGCATTTATTTAAAAAAATTATATGGTGTGACTATAATATATTCAATAAAGCACATGCCATATGGATGTCTCATTTTTCTGTTTCTAAAATGGACGTCTCTAGTTAATAAATCACTATTTGCTCCACTCAATATGGTATATAATTTTAGGGTGTTGTAACGTTACAACACATGTGGTTCTAATATGCTACATACAGCAAAAGTGCCTCTTAAACAGCTTGCCCTCCTCCATCCAAAATGGACTAGATACCTCATTTCCATTGATTTTCTGCTGACTCATTTACAGAATCTGTAATCTTTTTCATATTTATCTTTGCATGTGCCAAAAAAATAATGCCTTGTACTTGTAATGTAATTCATGGACTTCAGGATCAGGACAGGAAAGAACAGAGGAGTGACGATAAAGGATAATGTTTATGTGGGTCATGTGAAATGTTTGCTCCCAGGAAAAAGTGCTCTCATCACCATGCATAACAGAAATGTGCACTTCTAACAGTCTGGCAGGACACTGCTATGATTCTCAGCGTCTCTGCCAGCTCCGTACTGCAATCATTCTGACAAAAAGAAGTACAAATGTACTCTGCATTTTCATAAAATAGTATGAACAGTTGTTAAAGTAACCATTTACCTTCACATACAAATCCATTCCGTGTGGATAAATATAATGGACGCTGAGATCTTCGAGAAATACACCTACAAAGAATAGATAAATGCTTAAAGTAAGCAATTTATGGAACATTTAGCAAAGCTGATTAAGAATAGATAGTTTAGGCAAACTACATAATAGATCCCATTGATTTTGGAAACATAACTACTACTGGGAGACATACTAATTGATCAACACAACTCCTTGCAGTTGGCAAAAAACATTGATTGAATATAGCGGTCCAGCCAGTCTACATCTGTACATTTAATATTGTATTAATTGAGAGATATCCACTGTTACACCGTGGAGAGCGGCTGTCAGACTAATAATAGAGTAACGTAATGCCAGCACTAGACATGGAGTGAATTAAATATCCCCTTCTGCGTGTCACACTGGGATGCATGTGACTCGGGGATCCAATAGGGGCATAGGGCTGGCTAGGTTGACTGAGGTTAAGATAGCAGGAAGAGGAGGAGACTTCCTCTTCTTCCTGCAGAAATACCCTCCCCCCTTCCTTTTGCCTTATTGAGGGTGGTGGGTTTTAATCGCGATAGCTGATAGGCGGGAAAGAACGGCAGGTTTAATCAATTTAGCTCACACTACGTGTTGATGTTGACGTTTATTGGCTTGTTTTCGGTGCACTCACCTCTCATTGGCTTAGTCCTTCGCTGGATCCCCCGTTCGGGGACAGCGACCCCACCCAGCTAGATGGGTAGTCAATGCTGTTGGGTGGAGTTGGATACCGCTTGTTTTGAGTTAGGCCAATTACATTAGAGTTGGGGTGGAGTTATAGTAGTAGCCGTTCTTTCTTGGCCACCATTAATTAATCTAATTTAAATAATCAATCTAGCTTAAAATATTGCTACAAATAAATCAGTTAACAATTTCTGCCAAACCTATGCCTCCGAGTCTTTATTTCAGGTTTAGTTACTGTATGTAAGATAAGAATGTATAAAGTGTGACATGCTAAAGGGACACATAAGATGTTGGGATGTTTAAAAGGCTACCTCAGCTGGTACCAGCTCTCCAGTCTTCCTTATATACAAGAAACTGCTATGTCAGCAGTCCATGGAACTATATAACATGTAATGGATAATTTATTGTGTTTCCAATGTTGGGTTAATTTTTAAAATGATGACAACTTGGACATGCATATGGAGCGTACACCAGCAATCCATTGCAAGGTCAACACCTGTTAAACAAGGATGCCTCTATCACAGTCTTCCTTCAATTTGTGATAGTCAGACCCCCAGATGCTTGAACCCCTATGGAGCTGACTTGCCCTATGGCAGTTACACATTGAAAGTCACTGAGTTCTTCGGTAGGGCCCATTCTGCTGCCACTAAATTAAAATTGTGTGCTAGATTATATACTTTAGCTGTTAGCAATGTGTCTGGCTGAAATGGCAGCATACTACTATCTAGCCGTATTTAGAAGAGGGCCACATACTTTTACCCATATTGCAGTGCACTGTATGTTACATTTACCATGGATTATACCCCCCAAGCTAGTGCTATCCATCTGCATATATAGGGTAAAGTAAAACCAAGTTGGATATTATATTATCATCTAAACGGGATATAGTCATTGGGTCTACAGCAAGATGGTCGACAAGCATTAGGTCGACATGGGAATAGGTCGACAGGTCATTTGGTCGACACAAGCATTAGGTTGACAGTGTCTAGGTTGACAGTCAAAAAGGTCAACATGGGGTTTTTTGAGCCGACAGGCCTTATTTCATGCCCTACCATCCACTATGTGGTTGTGGGAAGAAGAAAATAGTGTGCCAAGCGCAGCGAGACACCGCGCCTGAAAAATTGCGAGCAAAGTGAGCGTGTGAGGGGATGCGGTGCACCAGAAACTGTGTCGACATTCGTGTAAAAAAAACAGTAAAAAAAACCATGTCGACCTAGACACTGTCGATCTAATGCTTGTGTCGATCTATTGACCTGTTGACCTAAACCCATGTCGACCTAGACTCTTGTTGACATAGAGCAGTGGTTCCCGACCCTGGTCCTCAAGTACCCCCAACATTGCACATTTTCCAGGTCTCCACACAGAATCACAGGTGACATAATTAGCTCCACCTGTGATCTTTTCAAATGTATCTAAATAATGAGTGCACCTGCTGGGTGACCTGGAAAACATGCACTGTTGGGGGTACTTGAGGACCAGGGTTTGGAATCACTGACCTAGAGCTATGTCGACCTAACGGTGTCGACCTAATTCTTGTCGACCAACTTGCTGTAGACCAAACGATCCCAACCCATCTAACCTTATCCAGGGGAATGTACACTTATTATGCTTATTTATTATTACACTAGGCTGCATTATTTTCAACCACATAGGGATTGTGAAGGTAATGTCGTGAGAATTACATGCACTCCTGACTATAACATGTATTCCCATAAACTCACTTCCTATGACAGAGTGCACATTTCACCACCTTATCCATCATCTTAAACCAATGACATAGGGTCAGGCATACTAAGCTTCAGAAAGTGATACAGTGGAGAGTGATAAACTACCAACCAACATCTAACAGTCATTTGTCATTGGCTGGTAGTTTATCACTCTCCACTTCACTATCACTTTCTGAAGCTTAGTACATCTGGGTCACAGTCTGTAGCATGGCAGTTAGAAGCTGACTGGCTGGTACTTTTCAAGGTTCGGTACTTCTGGACCATAATATTTACAACCATCTTCACAGGCATGGTGACATATTGTCACTTATTGAGGAGTATAGTCCATTCATGGGTTAATTCATGGATGATTCTGCTGTATTGGATGTTCGCAAACATAACGCTAAAGCTTAGCTAAGTTGCTTGCATTGGCCACATATAGTAGGAAAAGGTCTTACGACAAGGGGCAATTGCGAGTAGTTAGCAATGCATTAAACTTCCCTTAGGGCAGGCATGGCAAACTTTTTCCCTCCAGCTGTTGTGAAACATCCCAGCATGCCTTGCCATAGTTTTAGCATTCCCTGATAGCAAAACTGTGGCAAGGCATGATGGGAGTTGTAGTTTCAAAACAGCTGCAGGGCCATAGTTTGGACATGCCTGCCTTAGGGAATGGGCAAACGAGCCACATGCTGCCCTTGTGAGACTGGCCTTGCCAACAGTTACATATAATTATATAAATGTGTGGGCAGAAGAGAGCAAAAACCAAAATGAACACAAACCCAGAAAGCTAGAGGTCAGGGGTACAGAGATTGGAGTGGGTAGGTGAGCAGGGCCGGTGCTAGGGTGTCCGGCACCCTCCTGCAAACCATAAATTTTGTGCCCTTTCACATTGCCATTGCAACAAGCTGCAGCCCAATTGTGGGAGCATATGCAACATGCGATCCTATGGAGGAACTCGGGTGCATGTACATGTATGCATACACCATCTCAGTGCTGTGTCCACAAAATGTTGCAGGCACTAAAGGTGCCCCATACACGCTGCGAGAATCACATACCTTATGGGTTAGATCGCATCGCACGGCATGCATGTAATGTGTGTGCGATGCGATCCGAAAGCAGTACAAAAAGTATGTGCACCACATACTCTTTGTAGTGTGTGATGCGATGCCCGCTATTGCAGCGTGTAATATAAAAAAAATCTACAATTATTAAAAAATTTGTTATAAACATGTATAATAAAAGACTCACTGTTCTTTTGCTGTTTAACTCTTGTGCAGTCCCTCCTCTTCTATCTGCATAGGCAGGACACTGAGGACGCCATTACAACCCTCTCGTGACTGAGGGGGAAAGGAGGGGAGAGAAGGAGGAGATGGAAGAAGAGGGGAGGAGATAGAGGGGGCAGAGTGTTGAGGACTGGCAGTGGCACTGGCACAGCAAACTGAGAAGAGGGAAGGAAGGGGAGGCGGCCTCAGCGCAAGTGTCCGTGAGGAAGAGGGCGCAGGTCGCAGGAGGAGGACAGTGTGTGCGCAGTGCAGGGAGCTGCTCAGCTTCTCCATACTGCCGCCCGCTGTCAGACAGGCACTGCGGGCAGCATGCAGGCTGTGTGCACTCGCGGTGCAGGGAGCAAATCTTTATACTGCCGCCCGTCCGCGGGCGGCTTGCAGGAGACAGTGACAGTGAGGGCTGAGGCAGCTTTAGCAGAGCATGGAAAAAGACATAGCGCCTTTTCAGCATGATACCTGCCTGCTTTGCAGGAGCTGCTGAGTGGGTAACAGAAATATAGAAACTTACAATTTGACGGCAGATAAGAACCACTTGGCCCATCTAGTCTGTCCCTTTTTTTAAACATGTTACCTCAAACCATATTTGATCCTTATTTTTTTGTAAGGATATCAATATGCTTATCCCAAGCATATTTAAATTGTACTACTGTATTTGCGTCTACCACCTCTGATGGTAGGCTATTCCACTTATCTACTACTCTTTCTGTGAAAAAATTCTTCCTCACATTTCCCCTGAATCTTCCTCCCTCTAGTTTCAGTGCATGTCCTCGTGTTCTGTTGCTCCTCTTCCTGTGAAGAATGTCTCCCACCTGTACCTTGTTCAAACCCTTGATATATTTGAAAGTTTCTATCATGTCCTTTCCCTTCTCTGCTCTAAAGTATACATATTAAGATCTTTTAGTCTTTCCTGGTATGTTTTGTGATGTAGGCCATGCACCATTTTAGTTGCTCTTCTTTGTACAGTCTCTAATGTATTTATATCCTTCTGGAGATATGGCCTCCAGAACTGAACACAATACTCTAGGTGAGGTCGTACCAATGACCTATACAGTGGCATTATTACTTCTTTATTTCTACTGCTGATTCCTCTCCCTATGCAACCAAGCATCTGACTTGCCTTCTTCATTGCTTTGTTACATTGCCTACCTGCTTTTAAGTCCCCTGAAATAGTGAGACCTAGATCCCTCTCTTCCTCAGTAGTTTCCATTATAGTGCCATTTATACTATATTGAGTCTTTGGATTTCTGAGACCCAAGTGCATTTTTTGGCATTAAACTGTAGTTGCCATTCTCTTGACCATTTCTCTAATCTACCTAGATCCTCAATCATTTGTTTTACCCCTCCTGGTGTGTCTACCCTGTTGCATACCTTTGTGTCATCTGCAAAAAGGCACATTTTACCCTCAATTCCATTTGCAATATCACCAATAAAGATATTAAAAAGCACCGGTCCAAGTACAGATCCCTGGGGTACTCCACTTGTAACCTTTCCCTCCTTTGACTGTACTCCGTTTACTACAACTCTCTGTTTTCTGTCCTGCAACCAGGCTCTGTCTTAGAATCCAATTCCAAGCTTTCAAGTTTATTTAACAGTCTGCGATGTGGGACAGTGTCAAAAGCTTTACTAAAGTCTAGATAAGCTACATCTACAGCCCCACCTTGATCTATTACTTTAGTCACCCAGTCAATAAGATTAGTTTGACATGATCTTCCCCCAGTAAACCCATGCTGTTTTGGATCCTGTAAATTGCTGGTTTTGAGATATTCTACAACTCTTTGTTTTAAGAGTGTTTCCATCAATTTCCCTACCACTGATGTAAGGCTCACTGGTCGATAGTTGCTTACCTCTTCCTTGCTTCCACTTTTGTGCAGTGGGACTACATTCGCTGTTTTCCAGTCCTCTGGGATTACTCCAGTAGCTAGTGACTGGTTGAATAATTCTGTTATTGGTTTTACCAGCTCCGGCCCTGTAGGTGAGTAATTATACATGCTTGCCTGGGATACCTGGCTGGTGCCTGGGCTAACAATAATGAAAGCTAACAAATACCACATTGGTTTCAATACCATCTTCAACATACATTTTCATATATTTTGTACATTAGGAATTAATTTAGTACAGGAAACCTCAGGTCACACTGAACAGATACAGTATGAGACATTATGGAAAACTTACATGAAATTACTCTAAACGTGCCCATACACGGTGCGACAGAGCAGTGCCATGAGATGCGCGCTCCCATGCACATCCCATTGCACAGCACATAAAGTCTGTGCAGCCTGTGCTTTTAGTACTAGATTGCATCATATCTAGTACAAAAAGCACGGTGCTGTACAGTGTCGGACTGGGGCATGAAGGGCCCACCAGAGAAATGCACTCACATGGGCCCACCAAGGGGCGTGGTCTTTTTGAAGGGGTGTGGCCACCTGACCAGAGAGGAGTGGCTAATCATCATAGGTGCCCCCTCGCATAGTATATAAAAAAAAAAATGTGCCTTTCAAACAAGACCAGTTTCACTCATGCAACCGTGTTAAAATATCTAAAGAGATAAAATGTAACGGGCGAGGGTTGTGGGGTAGCGCCCATGTGAACACCCAGCATTTGATGGCCATTTGCATGGTGACACGGGTACCAGAGGTGGGCAGCTGACATCAACGAATGTCAGCTGCCAGCCCTCTTCCCGCACATGGACCAGCAGATCTAAGACACCAGAGATTGGGCCAGATTCTCTAAGCTTCAAAAGTGATAAAATTGAGAGTGATAAACAGCCAGCCAATCAGCTCCTGTCTGACATTTTTCAAACACAGTCTGTGACATGGCAGGTAGGAGCTGATTGGCTGGCTGTTTATCACTCTCTATTTTATCACTTTTGAAGCTTAGAGAATCTGGCCCAGTGGACTATCCTAGATCTGCAAGCGCTAGAGAAATCATTGGATGGTCAGCAACAATCAAATGATTTCTGCCCTGCACGCAATCTGCGAATGGATGTTTATGCAAAACATCCATTCCCATGCATGCAGGTAAAATCTGCATGTGGGCGGCGTTTACATGACCGGCAAAGCTGCAAATTCTGCAGCTTTGCATGTCAATCATAATGCGGTCCCTGGTGTGATAGCAAACTGGGTTTTGTACTTGAACATGATGCAATGTAATGTAGCACATACTTTTTGTGCTGTGCATTGTGATGTGTGTAGGAGCAAGCATCACACCTGTTAAAATATACAGTATATGGGCACCTTAAGTAAAGATAACACAATCTTAGGGCCTTACACACAGAGAGATTTGTGCCAGGAATTCATACTGGGAGATTCAGCATGAGAGATTTCCCTTAAACTGAATCTCTCAGATAATGAGCCACACACACAGAGATTTGTGCCAGAGATTCATAATGGAAATTCAGTATGAGAGATTTCAAATCTATGACACAGAAAGTGTAGATGGCGTCAGGGGGATAAAAAAAAAAAAAGTATTCAAATTCACATATAAACATTGGTTCTATAGTGTCATCGCTCCCCCCTCTCCACCCCCAAGCATTGGTTTCAAATGATAGGTTTAAAACACAGAGGGGGAGATTCTCTAAGCTAAAAATGCGGTAAAAACCCCGTTATCAGGGTTTTTACAGCATTTTGGGATGCTGTGAGCATCCCCCACCGGGTTACCGTGGCGGGGGGCATCGCCAGAAAAATCTCCGCCGCAACCGCAATACTGCAACCCTCCGCCACCCCACACCGACACACCGCCGCCGCGCACAGACCCCCGCTCCCCGCATCGGCCCCCCTCTCACCTGTGTCCAGGTAGCACCGCGCTGTGCTGCCCAGACCTGTGACCTCTTCCTCTCTGCACTGATCCTCTTCCGGGTGCAGGGAGGAGGAGAGCCCGGCGCAGCAGCGCCGGGTAAGGGAGGGAGGGGAGAGCCGCCGGGTCCCCAAGGGACCCACTGACTATCGCAAAGGACAGCTCTTAACACAAGAGCTGTCCTTTGCCATAATTATCGCATATGTTACTGCATATGCCATAATTATAAATGCAAAGTGCGGCGGAGCTGGGGAGCGGATGTTAGAGCATCCACCCCAGTGTGTGCTGAGAGCTGTTATTTCATCTAATACTGTACTCTTATATCGCTGCGGGAGGGAGGGTCAGGGTTTATGCTGCGTGAGGGAGGGTCAGGGTTTATGCTGCGTGAGGGAGGGTCAGGGTTTAAGCTGTGGGAGGGAGGGTCAGGGTTTAAGCTGTGGGAGGGAGGGTCAGGGTTTATGCTGCGGGAGGGAGGGTCAGGGTTTATGCTGCGGGAGGGAGGGTCAGGGTTTATGCTGCGGGAGGGAGGGTCAGGGTTTAAGCTGCGGGAGGGAGGGTCAGGGTTTAAGCTGCGGGAGGGAGGGTCAGGGTTTATGCTGCGTGAGGGAGGGTCAGGGTTTATGCTGCGTGAGGGAGGGTCAGGGTTTAAGCTGTGGGAGGGAGGGTCAGGGTTTATGCTGCGGGAGGGAGGGTCAGGGTTTAAGCTGTGGGAGGGAGGGTCAGGGTTTATGCTGCGGGAGGGAGGGTCAGGGTTTATGCTGCGGGAGGGAGGGTCAGGGTTTAAGCTGCGGGAGGGAGGGTCAGGGTTTATGCTGCGTGAGGGAGGGTCAGGGTTTATGCTGCGTGAGGGAGGGTCAGAGTTTAAGCTGTGGGAGGGAGGGTCAGGGTTTAAGCTGTGGGAGGGAGGGTCAGGGTTTATGCTGCGGGAGGGAGGGTCAGGGTTTAAGCTGTGGGAGGGAGGGTCAGGGTTTATGCTGCGGGAGGGAGGGTCAGGGTTTATGCTGCGGGAGGGAGGGTCAGGGTTTATGCTGCGGGAGGGAGGGTCAGGGTTTAAGCTGTGGGAGGGAGGGTCAGGGTTTATGCTGCGTGAGGGAGGGTCAGGGTTTATGCTGCGTGAGGGAGGGTCAGAGTTTAAGCTGTGGGAGGGAGGGTCAGGGTTTAAGCTGTGGGAGGGAGGGTCAGGGTTTATGCTGCGTGAGGGAGGGTCAGAGTTTAAGCTGTGGGAGGGAGGGTCAGGGTTTATGCTGCGTGAGGGAGGGTCAGGGTTTATGCTGCGTGAGGGAGGGTCAGGGTTTAAGCTGTGGGAGGGAGGGTCAGGGTTTATGCTGTGGGAGGGAGGGTCAGGGTTTATGCTGCGTGAGGGAGGGTCAGGGTTTAAGCTGTGGGAAGGAGGGTCAGGGTTTAAGCTGTGGGAGGGAGGGTCAGGGTTTATGCTGCGTGAGGGAGGGTCAGGGTTTAAGCTGTGGGAGGGAGGGTCAGGGTTTATGCTGCAGGAGGGAGGGTCAGGGTTTAGGCTGCAGGAGGGAGGGTCAGGGTTTACAATGCGGGAGGGAGGGTCAGGGTTTACGCTGCTGTGCAGGAGCCTGCTATTGGAGGTATGCAGTGCATTGGGCCCATAGGGTTAGGGTTTTCTCTACATCAACATTGTTTTTTCCTCCCTGGCCAAAACGTTACAGGAGCCAGTAAACAACATGGCATCCAGCACTAATAGGAGGATTCTGCTCCAGGACCAGCACATGGAGGACAGTGAGGAAGATGAGTATACTGATTGATTACCTAGAGGAGTAGGGACAGGATGATTATCCCATAGTGCAGGCAGAAGGGAAAAAAAGAATATACAAGTGGTCCTTAGGTCACACAATAGCGCTGATATATTTCTGGTGGCTATTCATTTCTCATTTTTTGATAAGCTGCCACCTCCTATCAGAGGAATTGTGTGCCTCTGTAGATGCAAAAGGTGCAGGGATGGTATCTAGCTCAAGGCTGATACCACAAGGTGGCGCTGCTTACAAAAAAGCATTAATTTAAATCATAGAATGTGATATCACTCATTTATTAAAAAAGCATAAATTAATTTATACATAGCAATACAATAATATTAAAAAACTGACACACAAGACACACAACATATAACACATATAATGGCGAGGCTGAGTATACTAGTAGAATTTGAGGCTAATGCATACCAACCAAATGTTCAGTTTATATCAAAGGCATTTTGTGTTTGTATATATATATATATATATATATATATATATATATATATATATATATATATATACACAAGGGGTAGCAGGTCGGCACTCCACATAGAAATAGTAACAGTATTCCGGTGCCTGGTCCATAAAGGGAACGTATAAGCACTTACCCCCCACACTCGGTGAAGAATCCAGACCGGCACTCAGTAAAGGTTGAAGACAGAGGATTTTATTCCATATTGTGCAGAAATTACATACAGCAGCTGCACCCGACAGCCGTTTCAACCGGGCTCATCCGGTTTTCCTCAGGCTGAGCCCGGTTGAAACGGCTGTCGGGTGCAGCTGCTGTATGTAATTTCTGCACAATATGGAATAAAATCCTCAGTCTTCAACCTTTACTGAGTGCCGGTCTGGATTCTTCACCGAGTGTGGGGGGTAAGTGCTTATATATATATATATATATATATATATAGTTACCAGTCCCCTTATATTGCAGGATCCCTTCTGGATTTATAATAGGGAAACAGCCCACCACAAGCATTTACTATGCAACCAGTATTTGCAGTGCTACTTATAAAAAAAAATATATATATATCTTTATAAACCATAAATACTTTACCTCTAACCTCTCTGATTGGAATCCGCTAGGTCACGGCATGAGGCTGGTGCCACGGGTGCTATCCTCCTTCAGTGCGGGTGGGTGTGCAGCCAGGTCACGTGCGTCTTCGTCCAGCAGAGAGCGGGAAGCAGCTCACACACATTGTGTGACGCAGCAAACTTCCCAGCCCTTGGACACACGACTCAAGCATGGGCAGGTCCAACAGAGGTGACACGTCATGACGCTGCTGCGGAGTGCGGACGTCCGCGATGTGTCACCTGACGTCAGCCCGCACAGCTACCCGACCTCAGCCGGGCACCCCGCTGCCCAGCGGCAGCTGTCAATCAGATCGATGCTGGCCACCTCCACCGCCGGGTGACCCGGGTCAGTCATCTGCTACTAGTGTAATGCACTAATTGGATACACACAAATGTGAGTGAATCAGGATCTGCGCAAAAGGAGGCAGCTGGGATGTGCACTCTATGGGGGTGTTCTTCCTCACCCCAAGTACATATACACACAGAGCAGGCAGAGTACCCTTCACCAGCGCTTCAAAATATAAACCAAGATACTTCCCCTTTTTATGTTTCGGGGGGGGGGGGGGTTTCTCCTTAGTAGTCGAAGGAAGTTCACCATCTCCGGTAAAAGTTTTCTGGCTATCTATTTTACCATCGGAGACACTTTATGTTTTGTGTGAAATACCTGTTTGTATTTTGATGGATCTTTATGTGAAAAGATATTTTTAAAAGTGTATTTTAAAGTATATGTGTCATTAAAAAAAACTGTATTATGCTATGACCACATCCTCCTTCCACAAATGGATATAACTTCCTTTGACTACTAAGGAGAACCCCCCGCCCCCCCCCCCCCCCGAAACATAAAAAGGGGAAGTATCTTGGTTTATATTTTGAAGCGCTGGTGAAGGGTACTCTGCCTGCTCTGTGTGTATAGTGTAATGCACTGACTACTCGGAAGTTCCCTGTTGTCAGGCGGCAGCCCCACCCCTTTAAAAGTGGGAGGAGTCATGAATCAATGGGGCCCACCAGGGAATCTCCGGGTGCCCCGGCAGGCCAGTCCGAGCCTGATGCTGTAGCACATTGTATGCTTTTTGTACTAGATGCAATGCAATTTAGTAGTAAAAGCACAGAGTTCATCACACTGTGTATAGGCACCATAACAGTACAATTTAAAAAACATTTCACGCTTTCTTTAATAAATTCAATGTGCACTGTCACAAAGCCAGCTGGGTGCCCAGATATGGTTCTAGGTTCAAATAATAACACATAGAAAATACAGTAAATTAAATGTGTTTAATTTGAAAAACATTTCCAAGGTTTACAGTTGTAAACATATTACAATAAAATTACAGAGAATAGGCTAAATGTATTCAGAAATAGAAAGCGAATAAGTAAGCACCACAATGAAATATGAAGAATGGACTGGCATGAAGGATTTCCATTAGAAATTGCTGGAACAATTCAACATCATTGCTTTTCTTTAAATAGTGAACACTGGGTGCTGACAGCATCTTATTCTAATGACTACACAACTTCCTAGGTGAACCAGTGAATCTTGGGACATTTCCCTTGCCCATTTCAAATCATCCTCCGGATTTATCTATTTTTTAACTGGCTTTAAATTGAGGATGGATTATTTGTTAAAGCAGCTGTGTGCTTGAAACATAAAGTGGGAGTTGTATTAATGGTGGCACTTCTTCCGGGTTGCTCCTATGCTCCCATTTAAAGAGGCCTCCCGCCTCTTTAACCCCTTCCCGACATTGGACGTACATTTACGTCATGGTCGGGAAGTACTTCCCGACACATGGCATAAATGTACGTCATGGATTTAAACTGTCACCGCGTCTATAGACGCGGTGACAGTTTGGAGATGTCTGCTGTCCCTGACAGCAGACATCCCCCCTCGCCGCCCGGGGGGGGCAGGAATGCCCCCCCCGGTCGGCGATCGCTGTGATTGGCTGTTCAAATGTGAACAGCCAATCACAGCTATTTCTGTGTTACCGGCGGCTATGCCGCTCGGTAACACAGAAAACGGTGGTGATCGGTGCTGTTAAGTACAGCACCGATCACCACCGATCCGCGGACACCCCCTCCCTCCCACCCGGCAGCACTATATCTTACCCGGCACCCGGCAGCCGTGTGGTGATCGGTGCTGTTATGCGCCGCAGCGCTGCCTCCCCCCTCCCTCCCCCCGCCAGCAGCAGCAGCACTAGGGACATAGTAAAAATGAAACAACAGACAATGAAATGATTATATATATATATATATATATATATATATGTGTGTGTTTGTGTGTATATACACACACACACACACATATATATATATATATATATATATATATGTGTGTGTGTATATACACACACACATATATATATATATATATATATATATATGTGTGTATATACACATATATATATATATATATATATATATATGTGTGTATATACACACATATATATATATATATATATATATGTGTGTATATACATATATATATATATATATATATATATATATACAGATAGATATTCCCGACCGAAGACGTATATATACGTCATGGTCGGGAGGTACTTCCCGACCGAAGACGTATATATACGTCATGGTTTTAAACTGTCACCGCGTCCATAGACGCGGTGACAGTTTGGAGATGTCTGCTGTCCCTGAGCCCCGGTCGGCGATCGCTGCGATTGGCTGTTCAAATGTGAACAGCCAATTGCAGCGTTTTCTGTGTTACCGGCGGCTAAGCCGCTCGGTAACACAGTGATCGGTGGTGATCGGTGCTGTTAAGAACAGCACCGATCACCACCGATCGCCAGCCCCCCCCCCTCCCACCCGGCAGCCCCCCTCACTCCCACCCACCCGGCTGCCGCAGCGCCAGCACCCCTCCCACCCCCCCGCCAGCCGCAGCGCCAGCGCCCCTCCCAAAGCTGGTGACCAAAATGGGGTCACTTGTGGGGGGGTTCCACTGTATTGGTGCTTCGGGGGTCTTGCTAATGCGACATAGCACCCACCATTCATTCCACCACCAAAAATCACTCCTTCCCTTCTGAGTCCTGCCATGCACCCAACTGGTATTTTTTGGTCACATGTGAGGCATTGCCGTACTCGGGAGAAATTGGGGCACAGATTTTGGGGTGCTTTGTATCCTTCATTCCTTGTGAAAATGAAAAATTTTGAGCCAGATCTGCATTTTTGTGTAAAAAAATGTAATTTTTTACAGAAAAATGCAGTTCTGGCTCAAAATTTTTCATTTTCACAAGGAATGAAGGATACAAAGCACCCCAAAATCTGTGCCCCAATTTCTCCCGAGTACGGCAATGCCTCACATGTGACCAAAAAATACCAGTTGGGTGCATGGCAGGACTCAGAAGGGAAGGAGTGATTTTTGGATTTTGCAGCACAGATTTTGGTGGAATGAATGGTGGGTGCTATGTTGCACCAATACAGTGGAACCCCCCCACAAGTCACCCCATTTTGCAAACTACACCCTTCAGGGAATTCATCAAGGGGTATAGTGTACATTTCAAACCCCCAGGGGTTTCACCAATTTTGATACAACTGAGCTGTGAAAATGAAAAATTATTTTTTTTTATTTTCACTGCCCAGTTGTACCACAATTGGTGAAACCCCTGGGGGTTTGAAATGTACACTATACCCCTAGATGAATTCCCTGAAGGGTGTAGTTTGCAAAATGGGGTCACTTGTGGGGGGGTTCCTAACTTTTAGCATCTTATGGTGCCTAGAAACCTACATGGTGCCTAAAAAATAATCTCATAAAAAGGAGGCTCCAAAATCAAGTAGGTGCTCCTTCTATTATGAAGCCTGTGGTTTGGTCACCGTGCACACTAGGGCCACATATAGGATATTTATGAAAACAAAAGAATTGGGGGAATCAATTTTTAGTCACATTTCTCTAGTAAAATCTACTGTATTCGTTAGAAAAATGTATTAAAATTGAAACTCTGCAAAAAAAATGAAATTTTGAAATTTCACCTACACTTTGTTTTAATTCCTGTGAAACACCTAAAGGGTTAACAAACTTCCAAAATGCTGTTTTGAATACTGTGAGGGGTGCAGTTTTTGAAATGGCATCATTTATGGGGGTGTCTCACATACAAGTCCCTCAAAGTCACATCAGAACTGAACTGGTCCCTAAAAAAATCAGTGTTTGAAATTTTCTTGAAAATTTGAGAATTTGCTATTCATATTTTACGCCTCCTAGTGTCCAAAAAAATTAAAAGGAAGTTGAAATAATGATGGCAACATAAAGTAGACATATGGTCTATGTTAGTTATTAACTATTTTGAGTGGTATGATTATTTGTCTCACAAGCAGAAAATTTAACATTTTTGCAAATCGCTAAATTTTCCATTTTTTCACGACATTTTGGTATTTTTCACAAAAAAACACAGACTGTATCGACCCAAATTTACCACTAATTTGAAGTACAATGTGTCACGAAAAAACAATCTCAAAATCACTGGGATAAGTAAAAGCAAAAAAAAGTTATCCCCACTTAAGTGAGACATGTCAGATTTGAAAAAAATGGCTCTGTCAGGAACGCAAAAACTAGCTCTGTCAGGAAGGGGTTAAATGGTCCGGTTCTCCCGAGACTCGATGACAGGCTCTCGTGAGGTCGGGAGGCCTGCACTTCGAGTCTGGGCAGGAATCTCCGAACAAGCTCCGAAAGCGGTTCGGATTGGGGGGTGTCCGGATTCCCCCAATCCGAACTTGCACATGCCTACTTTTGGGTACCACCACTTACATTGAAAGCACGTACAGTTTGAACAATACCATACTATGAAATCAGATAATGTGAATGATCATGACATACATATATATATATATATATATATATATATATATATATATATATATATAGTGATAAGCTACAACAACAACAACTGCATTCAACAGACAAGCCAAACTAAATCTAGTCTGCAGAAAAAAAACCGGTACTTGTTTCCTAGAACGGCCACAATCGTGAGTGATCGTGGCTCTTAATTAAGGGACACGATCCTCACGATGTGGCCGATTTTTTACAATTTTTTCACTTTGATTGACAGAAATCGGGTCAATCGGTCGGTCGCGACCAATTAAAATCGGCCGCGATGCGACCGACCGATTGACCCGATTTTTCCATAGACTTCAATGTTAAAAAATCTTTTAACATTGAAATAGGTCGGTCTTGTGCCATTATAATGGCACAAGATGAGATGGACTTGATTAAGTCCATCTCACATAGGGAAAAATGATAAAAAAGGTGAAATGGGCCAATATGACCCATTTCACATTTTTTATGTGCCCGCCATGACCCCACGATAGACGTGAACCCGAAGCGTGGCGAGCGCAGCGAGCCCGCGAGGGGCGGCGGTGCGCGTCCTCCGACCTTTTCATTCCCCTACTATCCACTAGGGCGTGGAGTGAGAATAGAATAGTGTGGCGAGCGCAGCGAGCCACCGAGCCCGAAGCGTGGCGAGCGTAGCGAGCCCCGCGAGGGGCCGCGTATACCTGTGAAGTTAGACGCGTCCCCTCGCGGGGGGACACTATTATATTCTCACTCCACGCCCTAGTGGATAGTAGGGGAATGAAAAGGTCGGAGGACGCGCACCGCCGCCCCTCGCGGGCTCGCTGCGCTCGCCACGCTTCGGGTTCACGTCTATCGTGGGGTCTAGCACACTTATTAACATTTGGGGGGGCAATTGAAACAAATCTGGTGAAAAAAAATCGGGTGAAAAATCGGTCGATCGGATCGGTCGCATCGTATGCGACCAAATCGCATGCGATGCGATCGATCCGATTTTTTATCTTACGACCACAACGATCTAAATCGTTGTGGCCGTTCTAGGAAACAAGTACCAAAAAAACATTTAAGGGAGAATTTTCAAAATCCAGGACTAGAGGTTTAGAATAGAGCCTTGGCAGCTGTAGCAAGTGCATGCTATGGCACTCTCTTGCTCTTCCATCTAATACTCCTTTCACACGAGCCAAAATTCCTGGGTTGGCCCTGGGAACAACCCGCGACTAGCGCTGGTGTGAAAGGCTCCCGGTCAAAATACTGGGACCAATGTGCCAGGATTTCAATCCTGCTAGCTTGCAGGGTTGCTCCCGGGACCAGCCCAGGATACAGGCCGGTGTGAAAGGCATTCCGGCTTTGTCGCTGGCCCCAGTGCTGGGGAAGCCGCTGGTCTCTGCCTCCCAGTGACGCAATTGCCAGCTCAGGCTCCCCTGATTACACGCCGCGACACACTAGTGTTCAGTGCAGTGTGGGAAGTCGCTTCTCTCCATAGCTGCTATGGAGATTAGTGCTATCCCCCATAACCCTCGGCTGCACCACCTATAGGCTCCGCCGCACAAGGAATTCACTTCACTCCGTGGCTGCCACAGAGATCGGCGATACCTCAGACTGCTGTATCTGTATTATACCCATCTCCCTGCACACCATGCTGGTCATCCAGGAGCTGATGCCTTCAGGTAAGAGCGGTCGGGTTTCTCCACCCCCTCACACGAGAAAATGCGTGATCCCTGGACTGTATTCCCAGGTAAGTCCCTTAATTTTCTGGTGTGAAATGGGTATTAGTAATCGTAATCAATCATCATTGGTGGTGTCATATATCAATATTTAACCATTCAATTTAGAAATTATATATATATATATATATATATATATATATATATGGTACTTGTTTCCTAGCACGGCGCCAGCGATTTTTATCTCAAGCATCGGGACCTAAAAAATCGCGTTGATCGCATCACATGCAACCAAATCGCATGCGATGAGATTGACGTGATTTTTACATTGGAATCAATGTAAAATGGTCCCTGAGACCCAATTTTACATTGGGCCCAATGTAAAAAGCCCCCGAAACACCAATTTTAATTGCATACCCCCCCTCATGGGTGAAATGCCCCCCCATTGTTAACGCCACCCCACGATGAACGCCAACCCGAAGCGTGGCGAGCCCGCGTGGGTGCGGCGGTATGCGTCCACCGACCTTTTCTTACCCCCACTATCTACTTCGGCATGGAGTTGATTTTATAAAGTGTGGCGAGCGCAGCGAGCCCAAAACGTGGAGAGCCCCGCGAGGGGACGTGCATAACTTCACAGGTATACGCGTCCCCTCGCCACGCTTTGGGCTCGGTGGCTTGCCAAACTTTATAAAATCAACTCCACACCAACGTGGATAGTGGGGGTATGAAAAGGTTGGAGGACGCTTACCGCCGCCCCTCGCGGGCTCGCTGCGCTTCGAGTTGGCATCAATAGTGGGATGGCTTTAACAATGGGGGGACATTTCACATACCGTATATACTCGAATATAAGTCGACCCGAATATAAGCCGAGGCAACTAATTTTACAACAAAAAAACTGGGAAAACTTCTTGACTTAAGTGGGACCTTCACTCGAGTATAAGCCGAGGGGGGCTTTTCCAGCATACAAAAATGTTCTGAAAAAGTAGGCTTATACTCGAGTATATATGGTACTTAAAACGATGAGGGTGCATATACAATCAAAAATTGGGCCCATTTCCCATTGTTACCTATGTAAAATCGCATTGATCGCGTCGATCGCATCGCATGCCATTATAATGGCATGCGATGGACGTGATCAACGCGATTTTCTCCTTGCCGGCAATAAAAACACTTAATTGCCAGAAAATCGCGTCGATCGCATACCTTAACTTAAGGTATGTGATCCACCATGACGGGCGCCGTGCTAGGAAACAAGTACCATATATATAGACAGGTGTGTGGGCGGCACTCACGGATAAGAAAAACGCTGACACAGCAATTACGCTTAACGTTTCAATTCACAACGGAATTTTCATCAGAAGCAACATATCAGACAACAGACAACATTTAAATACCCTTACCTACACCTCGTGGTGTGGACAGCCGTCCCCGGCCCGTGTTCCCGCCTCCGTACGTCCCGGCGTCGATATATATATATATATATATATATATATATATTATGAAATAACACCTTTCTTTACCCACTGACATTTTAGTTCACTCACCACCATTAATGGAATTCCTCACCTACAGAAATACCCCTCACTCACCATCACTCTCTGTCCTCCTACCTCACCTATTACAATTCCCCTTCCCCACTGGCACAGACAAATCCCCCCTGCACATTATTATTCATACCCTGTACATCACCCTACACCCAGACCAATAATCACCACCTGAACACCAACATACTCTTCCTGCAAACTAACATGTCCCCTTGAACAGCAACATACAGTACACCCACACCAACATTCTCCTGCACCACATGTCCACCAGCACACCAATATGTCACCCTGCACACCAACACGCTCCCATGTACAACCAACATGCTCCCCAAGCACAATAATGTGTCCTCCCTGCACATCAATACACAGTACGTGCCTGCACACCAACATTCTCCGAGAGCCGTTTAGACTCACATATACTTTTACTTATCCTGCACAGGACTTGGAACAGCAGAAGTCTCTTGTGCAATGTTTGGGCCATGTGACTGCAGCAGTCACATAACACATCAGAAGGAAGCAATCGGATTCTTTCTGATCGGGAACTACTGGAGCTACAGTAGTTCCATGTTCCTCTGTGGCCTGTTTACAAAAATGTGCCCCAGATGGAGCCCCCTACCAGCTGCGGTGCCCAGTGCATGAGTTTTACGCCATAAATGCTATGTCCCGGTGTCCTAAGGACTGCAGCTATTATTATATAAAATGGTGTTATAAGGAGAGTATGAGTAACTTTATTCTATACAATGGAATAAAACATATGGTACTTGTTTCCTAGCATGGCGCCCATCGCAATGTACAATAAAAAAATTGTATGGCATCGTATGCCATACAATGGCATACAATTTTTTATTGTACAAGCACCCTGATGGGTCCTTACAATGTTAAATGCCCCCCCACTATCAAAGCCAACCTGAAGCATGGCGAGCGCAGCAGCACGCGAGGGGCAGTGGTACGTAATACGTGTCCCCTCGCGGGGCTCGCTGTGCTTCCTTGGGCGCCGTGCTAGGAAACAAGTAACAAAACTATATATCTTTTTCTTTTTCCTTATTTATTTACAGTTTGCTTTATAGTGTAGCAAATTCCATTGCACTTTACAATTGGAAACAACATAGATGTAGGAGGGCCCTGTTTGCAAGTTTACAATCTATAGGGATAATAGGAGGGATACACAAGGATAGAATTCCATATTTTAGATATTTTTTAATACCAAATCTCATTGTAAACAATACTGCAGCTCAGGTCTTCTAAATAGCTGAACAAATTATAAGTAGTATCAATGCACTGTGACATATACTGTATGCACAGCATATTCCACTCCCAAAATACTCTTTAATATACTAGATGACAACCTACAAAATATGTATATTATTAGGTACACACTACACAATGTGTGTGCCCAGCAACCTCGTAAGTGACGGAACCCAGCAGGCCAGGTGGCATTGGAAAGTGCATACACACTGGCCCATGCTGTCTGCGATGATTGCCACCATTCAGCTACATGGCATCACTAGACAACATCCCCTCTTTGAACTTCATGTAAAGACGACCGTGGAAGTTGCGAGCAACTCTGCAGAGCACACATCGCTATTGATGTTGTGGCTACACACTTACCGGTTTTAAGATTTAGTCGCAAAAAAGTTTTGTTGTCAGCAAATTCATTTAAGATATCGGCTAGTGTGTACCCCTGGTTTGTGATGTTAGAAAATCCTAATCTAATAAGGGCTTTTTTTTTTATATTGTGAAGCACCATTGTGATAGTAATAACCTGTTGTCATTTTATGCTTCATAATAACTTTGCAGAGAAACAAACCAAGAAAGTCTGGAATTCTACCCACAGCATAAATGTTTCTGACATGAAGCAACTGCAGCTGACAGTGTTAATAATGAAAAACATAACAAAAATTACATGTAAAATTAAATTGAACTGCCTGCAGTTATCACATTTCAAAATATCAGTTTTTGCATAACAAGCCTAGTTTTCTAAGAACTAGAATATAATTACTGTACTGTATTCAAGCAGCAATGATGCTGGTGGAGATATATATATACCTATAGATTGTAAGCTTGCGAGCAGGGCCCTCCTACATTTTGACTGTCTGTAAATTCCCTGTTTTGTTGTATCACCCTGTTTTGTTGTATCACTGTCCCCTTTGTAAAGTGCAACGGAATATGCTGCGCTATATAATAAACTGTTAATAAATAAATATATATATAATCTATCAACCAAAACACAAGCATTTGATTGCACGACTTCCAATTCATTGACGATAATGGTGCCCATACACTTATGCGATACGATGCAACATCACAATGTGATGTCTCACTGCATCAGATCGCATCTTGCGGTGCCTAAAGTACCCTCTTCCAGCACCCGATATCTGCGATGGCACATTGGGTGCTGGAAGAGGGTGGGCAGCGAAGTAGTTTAGCGCCATGAAGGAGCGCTAACGGGCAGCAAGGGTCAGCTGCTGCCTCTAACCCCCGACACCTGCTAAAGCTCCTTCACAGTGCTTTGCTACTCAGACGGATGCCGTCAGCGGCCCCTCTAGCCCCCTCTCCCCAAAACCAACGCCATCGAAAGCGCTCCCTCCACCCATTGATTGCATTTGAGCAATCATATGTGGTTAAAAACCACATGCGATCACTCCTGTAATTCGATAGATGTTATTTATAGCACATACTATCTATCGATGCAACATTTGACCGGCAGGCCCACACATCACGTAACATGGTCCCTAAAATGTGCATACAATCATTCGATTTATTGAACAGATGCGGCCGATTGTATGCAATATCTCATAAGTGTATGGGCTACATAAGGGTTATAAAAATGTACTGTATATGTTTGTATGTCAATTCTTTACGAGAGCTCTATTTAGATGTATGTCTGCCATACTGGAAGACCTGAAAATTCTGTAGATTAATAGTGCAAGGTCTCGAAAGGTGGGTGAAAATTCTTCAAGAAGGAAACTAAGAGGGTACCCAAATATCTGTGATAACTGGTTTTTGTGAAACATTGTGACAAATCTTGAAAAACCTTTTTTCACTCATGTTTCTTCACGGGTAATTGGAAACCCCCATGAAAAAAAGATATTTACTGTTTAGAATGTACTGTAATATATTCTTTTGTTCGTCAACAACATTTTATTCCAGAGTATAATAAACACATTTTAGATATCTCCCCTAGATTTCTGACATTAAGGAGATATAAAGTAGTTTCACAAAAAAGTGAAAATATAGGGGGAAATTTAATAGGATAAGAGATTCAGAAAGTGAGAGATTTGGTAAGAAATCTCCAGTTTTTTAAAGTGGCAATCATTTACACTGCAAAACCAGTTTAATTTTGCAGTGTAAATGATTGCCGCTTTAAAAAAAAACCTGGAGATTTCTTACCAAATTTCTCACTTTCTGAATCTCTCATCCTATTAAATTTCACCCATAGTTTCAAGTACCAAGTAATTAGAATCATTAGAATCTAACAGGGAAAAATAAAAGATGCTTGGCATACTTACTGAGCAAAAAATACGAGCTCACCTAGTGAGAGAGTTACTAGGTGTTAATTTGTAAGAAA
The DNA here is from genome assembly GCF_055691185.1 of Crinia signifera. Taxonomy (NCBI): domain Eukaryota; kingdom Metazoa; phylum Chordata; class Amphibia; order Anura; family Myobatrachidae; genus Crinia; species Crinia signifera. The sequence continues at coordinate 209,449,710 of NC_139219.1, forward strand.
AACAGTAACAATAAATTGTTAGACTGAGCGCTTATTATGGTTGGATTCTCAATAAGAGCAGCTGCTGGTGGGATTAGTCAGATCCCAATGACAATATATAGAAAAAGGAAAATAAGCAGCGCTCAAAAATAAATGGCAAGTGAATTGATAAACAATTTACTATATAAAACATGCCTAAAAACATAATATAAAAATAAATTGTTAGGCAAGGGACCTTATGTGAGTGGAAATATAAGTATAACCTGCACTGGACCGAAAAGCATTATACTAAATTGTTTATCAATTCATTTGGCATTTATTTTTGAGCGCTGCTTCTTTTTCTTTATATTGTTAATCTGAAAGAAGCAAGAAAAATAAAAGCTTGCTATATAGGTGAAAGTTATTAATTAAAATACTTAAAAATGAGATATGCAACTTTCAAAAATAGGAATGAAAGCATAAAGTCTTCACACCCTACTTCAAAGATGTGGCTAGTCATCAGAGTATTGCTAGCCGTAAGGTCCATACACACTGGGCGACTATGCCCAGCGTGTATGGACAGCGATGATGCCAATCATCGCTGCGGGGAAAGCCGCTCAGTGCATACAGACTGAGCGGCTTTCCCCCTGCCCGGCGCCGATGGAGGGAGGAGGACGGCTTTGCATAGCAGAGCGCTATGCAAAGCCGTCATTAAAGCCGCTCATCTGCTGGAATAATCAGCAAATGAACGGCTTTCCCGGTGATGTTGCGGGAGCGCGCAGCAGCACTCACCGCCAGGTCATACACACTGGGCGGCTGTGTACGGGCCTAAAGTAGGGCATGAAAGTGTGCAGGGAGGGCAGAGTTAACCCTTTAAATGCCAACGTTGCTGTGAGTGGTGCAAAATATCTGCTAAACATTCCAGGGTCGTAGTTGAGGGAAATGAATCACTTTACGTCAGTGGTAGCCAACCCTAGCCCTCGAAAGCTACCAACAGTTCACATTTTCCAGACAACCTAGCTGCTGCACAGCTGCACTCATTAATCACTGACACATTTTAAAAGATCCACAGATGGAGCTAATTAGCTCACTTGTGATTCTGTGAGAAGACCTGCAAAACATGCACTGTTGGTAGCTCTCGAGGACTAGGGTTGGCTACCCCAGCTTTAGTTTATGCTGGCAAATGATCTTTAGTGAATTCATTGAAGTTTAGCTAAATATTGTGCACAAAAAAAAACTGTTGCTGTGAATGACACTGGCATTTTTAGCTGATATTTTGCACATCACTCACAGCAAGGAGAGGATTAAGCAATGACATTGCAAGGGCTGGACAGTGCTTCCAGTGAATCACTGCCAAATTTTAGCCTAGCAGTGAAGACTGGTCCATAGGGCATGAGCATTAATGAGATGTTTTTAGGTACCATGAATATGTTGGAAGTTCATCTCAATTGTGATGAACAAATTATGTCAATTGTGACTGGCTGTACACCAATGTATCTTATGGCTCTTCAGCTATTTTGGAACTTAAGATCCCAGCTTGCTACCTGGCAGGACATAAAGGGGGAAATTTACTAATATGATTTCGTAGAAAAAAATCGTATTTTCTTAGGAAAATACTAATTTTTTGGGTGTATTCGTATTTTTGGCATTTACTATGCCAAAAATACAAATATTCATATTCATATTGATGGGACATTCGTATTTGTATTTACAAATACCAATGTTTACACCATCGATAGAATACACAGGAATCACCATTCAAAAGAATGGAGAATTAGGAGTCGAGAAAGTTGGCTCCTGATTGACTGATAGGCGGCCATTAGAATCATTCAGAGGAGAGGCGCGGAGGATGAAGGATCTCTGCGCCTCTCAGTCTGATGCGGGGAGCCGATGGAGTAGCCGGCAGCTTGAAAAAGCTGGAAGAAGCCCAGGACTACGGCGGATCAAGACTTCAGATCTTCCATGGAGGACCTGGGTGAGTAGGATTTTCTTCCACAGGTCCCCCATGGATTTCTTCAGAACCGGATGGACGCCGCCGACATAGAGCCGACTGGTGACATGGAGCAGGACAAGGCACCGGACCAAGACCCAGGGACCTACCTACGGGCTCAAGATAGGTAAGTATCAGTATGTATGGGCTTTGGATGTATTAAAGTTTTATTGTGTGTCAGTGTGTATTTATTTCATTATTTTTTTTACTGTGGAACTACAAGTGCCAGCGGGCCCTTTAATGCCCCGCAGGCTGAGACTTGTGGTTCTCCAAGTCCCAGCTTGCGGGGGAGGCTTGCTGGGACTCATAGTTCCATAGTTTAAAACAATAGTTTTAAAATCTATTTTTTTACACTCAATCAGCCCGGTGGCCACCGCACAGGGCCACCGGGGACAGCACCAGGCTTCAGCCTAGTCAGGTAAGTCCTGGAGGGGGGGGGGGGACTCCTTTATTGGGGGGGTCCCCACTCCCCCAGGGCCCCTGGCCAGGCTGACCGGTCAGGGGGTTAATGCTTTGGCCGGGGGGGGGGGGGGGACTTGAATAAAAAGTCTCCCCCTGGCTGTGGCATTACCCTGTTGGCTGGTTTGGCCTGGGGCTGGTTCTTAAAATGGTAGGACTTGCCAGTGTGGGCACAAGCTCTTTAGCTTGTAGATGCAACACTTACAGTAGAGTAGTACAATTTCTGTTCACCTAACTACCCAGGGTCGCAAGGTAGAGACTTTTGGCTAACTAGCTTGATGATTTTGACTAGTAAAAACTGTATACCAAATCGTATCATGTGTTACACAGCTTAAGGCTTGAAAGTGGTAAATTTATAGTGTGATTTAGTAAATACCTGGGTACTTGTGTATTTTGGCGGCGCCCATCGCATCGCATACCATAACGCATACGATGATATGCGATGCGACGCGATATCGTACGATGCCATACGATGCGATGCGATTAAACATTGTATAAGCACCCTAATGGGTGCTTATACAATGTTAAGCACCCTAATGGGTGCTTATAATGTTAAATGCACCCCCACGACACCCCCCCACTACAAACGCAAACCCGAAGCGTGGCGAGCGCAGCGAGCCCGCGTGGGGCGGCGGTACGCGTCCTACGACCTTTTCATACCCCCACTATCCACGTCGGCATGGAGTTGAGAATAGAATAGTGTGGCGAGCGCAGCAAGCCACCGAGCCCGAAGCGTGGCGAGCGCAGCGCGCCCCGCGAGGGGACGCGGATACCTGTGAAGCCCGCGAAGGGACGCGTTTACCTGTGAAGGTATCCGCGTCCCCTCGCCACGCTTCGGGCTCGGTGGCTCGCCACACTATTCTATTCTCAACTCCACGCCGACGTGGATAGTGGGGGTATGAAAAGGTCGTAGGACGCGTACCGCCGCGCTCGCCACGCTTCGGGTTCACGTTTATAGTGGGGGGGGGGGTGGCGTGGGGGTGCATTTAACATTGTAAGCACCCATTAGGGTGCTCAAAAGCACCCTTTAGGGTGCTTATACGATTTTTTATCGTATAGGGGGTCAAAATCGCGTCGCATCGCATGCCATCGGGTACATGGCATGCGATGTGATACGTTCATTGTACGATGGACATCGGGGGCGCCGCCAAAATACACAAGTACCAATACCTGTACTGTATGTAAGAGAAATAGTCTGAGTTTCTATTGTTTAATGCCTGTAGGTTTAAAAATGAATAGAACACTGTTTGGGTGATGTGTCAATTTTATCTTAATACTTTGAGACTAGAAAAAATATGTTAAACATCCATTTCTATGTTAATCTTCATCTCAGCTGGCAGAACAGTCTGGGAAATCTTCAGTGTGAACATTCAGCAGATTTTGGACTAAAATATGAATGCCATTAACGTGATTTAAATGTTTTAGTGCTCCTGTTATAATAAAGTTCAGAAAACTTTCAGAACAGTTTCCAAGAATACTTAATGTCAAAGTTGAAGAGCAGGACTTTTTGAAATTATGGATAGATTTATGGGGAGATTGATCAAACCATGGAGAAAGATAAATAAGTAAGATAGCTTCTAACTGTCATTTTAAATGTGGTGTCAGTTACAGAAGTAGCCATGCTCATTCATGCTGTTATGCATACACATGGACATACAACTATTTGCAGCCAGCCATCAATCCAGTTATTCCTATGGACATCCGTTTGCATACGCACACGTGCATCCTAATTAAAGGCACATCAGGAAAAGCGGAGGATGGCTACATCTGTAATACAACTTTCAGATCGCAAAGCCGGTTCAGACCCGGGATCACTATCCTGGGTCTGCCCTGGTTCGGACCCGGGTGTGGCACATTAACATTAAACCCAGGTCACCCATTATAAAGAGGGCAACCCGGGATTAACCCATTTTCTAACCTGGGTCGAAATGCCGGGTTGGTTGAGCCGGGTTATTCCTTGTGGTGCGTTCACACTGCACTTCCACCCGGGTCGACGTGTCACCAACCTGGATCCGAGCCAAGTTCTATGTGAAAGGGGTTTAACAGTTTTCTGGTTGCTACTTAATCTTTCTCCACTTTAACCATCTCAAAGCTTTGCTAAATATCCTCATATGTGAAAAGAAATGACTACTAAAATTTATGTTGCAAAACATTTTAAGTTTACATAAAATTTCAGAATGAAGATGCAAATTTATTTGCAACTCAGTAGAGGTTTATAGAAAAAAAATCTTGATTTGTAATATTTCATTTTCCACAATATATATGGGAAATGCCAAACTTACACAATGAAACATTACACCAAATACAAATGCGAGTCAGTATTTTATGAAGAAATTAATATGATTGACAAATGAAGTTAAAAGGGCCATTTAACAGCACCCCATAGCCTGATGGCAGAGGCTTATCATAAGAGGACCATCATACTACACTGGACACCCCTTAATTTGATGAAAATGCTTTAGTAAAATGAGGTGCCCATAATATTTCTGCTAAATAATACTCAGGTAAGGGTCCCATGAGGTGTCTTTAGGTCTGATTCAGAGTGGATTGCAAAAGCAAAATCTTTCAGTGGACAAAACCACGTACACTGCAGGTGGGGCAGATGTAACATTGGCAGACAGAGTTAGATTTGGGTGAGTTGCATACAAACTGAAACCTAATCGTAGTGTAAAAATAAAGCAGCCAGTATTTACTTAAAATAATGTACCCACCTCTAATAATGCCCACACACTGTGCGATTATCGGATGTGTTTTGAACTTTTTAGTTCAAAACCATCGCTTGTAGATCAAATCGCACTGTGGTTCATATTGCAAGCCAAAAAAAGTATGTGTAGGCAGTACTAGATCGCATCACATGAAATGCAAATTGCACGCTGTTGTAGCATATTGCAAGCTATTTGAATTACTGTAGATGCAATGTGATCCAGTACAAAACGCATGTAACACAAATAGCACCCTGTGTGAGCACCTTAACTCTCTCTGCTGTTACAGTTGATTGCACTTTTGTTTTCTAACCATGCGCACTGTAGGTGGGGCAAATGAAACGTGCAGAGTTATGGGCCATACACACGGGGCGATTACAACCAATTTCTAAGAAATCTGTCTAGATTGCTTATACTGGCCACACATCAGACCAACTTTCCTCCAACCATCCAACTAGTTGGTTGGTTGGACTGAAAAGCTGGTAGTGTATGGGGGCAAACTCCAATAAGCAATTTACTCACAAACTCTGGAGAATGGACAAAAACATTCAGAGTGACAGCTGTTGTCTATTTTCCGATTTGGGAAACAAATGACTTAATTACAAATTACATTTGCTCCTATCCAATACCAGGATTTTATTCCATCCAAACAACTAGTTGGATGGTTGGAGGATGTGTGGCCAGCATTAGAAATGAAGCATACACTGCTCTTTGTGCATGGCCCCCGGCGATGACAATGCGTGGTCCCACGCATCGCTATCACATGTAGTATAAATCTAGTTATTGCCAGTGTTCCCTCAATTGAGAACACTGGCCATGACAGATCACTCAGTACCCAGCACTGGTGCAGCTCTGTGTGCTGAGCAATCTGTGTTTAGCCAGATATTTTAGCACACTGCTCCTGTCGCTCCATGGGTACGGGGCATTAGAATTGGGTGAACTATTTTGTTTCTTTGAAGGATAAATAATGGCTGCTTTATTTTGACACTGCAATTTACATTTCAGTTTCAACACACACTAACCAAATCTAACTCACTCTGTACATGTTACATTTGCCCCACCTGCAGTGCACATGGTTTTGCTAATATCGAATAAAAAATCTACCCTGCTGTATTTGAGCACATAAATGCATAAAACATTTGTGAAACTCACATTTGTTAGACATTCTTTTCAGGATATACAAATTGAAGGTCACATTGTTTGTAGTCTACCGGTAACTTATTATTGCGGTACTTGTTTAGTTTCACGGCGGCAGCATGGCCGAGCGTCTCGCTGCGATCACCCACGCTACAGGCTCGCCATACTATCTAAAATCAACTCCATGCCAACGTGGATAGTGGGGGTATGAACTATCCACATTGGCATGGAGTTGATTTAGTTTATTTTAGAAAGTTTGGCGAGCGCCGAACCCGGAAGTAGCACGCGGCCATGCTGCCGCCTTGAAACTAAACAAGTACCATCATTGCTATTCAAAAAGTGCTGCCGTGACATATTAAAAGGAATAGAATGTGAGCATATACTGAAATAGCCAAAATCATGCTAATGAAAATCATCGTGTGTGTATGTATGTATGTATGTATGTATGTATGTATGTATGTGTATATATATATATATATATATATATAGATAGATAGATAGATAGATAGATAGATAGATAGATAGATAGAATGAATGAAGAATGCAGCACTCCAGCACAATAATTCAAACTTTTTTTTTAGTGAAGATAGTGGCATAAAAATCTTGCAGCGTTTCAACACCCTTGTGTCGTCTACACTTATTCTATTATATAAAAAAATATATAAAAAAATTGTATCATGAATTGGGGACCCCAATAATGAAAGCTGTAATAGCTTTTGTAAGGTTCAGCAATATGCAAAGATATGCTTTGATAGAAATTTGCAATACCAGATAGGACCGGGGTAGAGAGTCCGATTCAAGCACTATGTGCGTGTTGGTTTGCCGGTAATAGGGATTTGCAAGAGGAAGTTAATAATCACAGATTTTGCATATGCTCACCCTATTGTGGGGGTCTCTCCAGCGAGTGGTCCCAATAGTTTGGGGGTAGAGCTCCTTCCAGATGTAGCTGGTACTCCTCTCGGCAGCGCGCCGGTGTTGCCTGCTAGTAGTCAGGAACGGATACACCGTCCTGGCTACGGCGGTGAAGGAGTAACTTCAGCAATGGATGGATTGCTCCGCTGTGTTGAGCCAAAGGATTGTCCCTCACTGTAGCGTGGAAAGCGGCTTGTGCAGACAGCGGATTGCCGGCAGCGGGGGGGGGAGCTGCACTTCAGCTGATAGTAGATGCGGGGTCTGCGACGAGCCCGGGGGTGAGCCTGTGATGTAATTCTCCCGGTCAGCGTGGAGAGCGGCTTGTGCAGACAGCTGATTGCCGGCAGCGGGGGGGGGGGGGGGGGGGGGGGAAGCTGCACTTCAGCTGATAGTAGATGCGGGGTCTGCGACGTGCCCAGGGGGTGAGCCGTGATGTAATTCTTCCGGTCAGCATGGAGAGCGGCTTGTGCAGACAGCTGATTGCCGGCAGCAGGGGGGGGGGGAAGCTGCACTTCAGCTAATAATAGATGCGGGGTCTGCGATGAGCCCGGGGGTGAGCCTGTGATGTGATGTGATTCTCCCGGTCAGCGTGGAGCGGCTTGATGCCGGCAGCTTGAAAACAAGCTGCACTTCAGCTGAGGATCAGGCTGAAAGTTGGCTGAGTGGGTCTCCAATACAGGTGTAGTAAGGACGTCAACGCGTTTCGTTCCCGTAGTCGGATGGGAACTTTTTCAAGACGAGTGACTTTGCTCATGTAGAGACTCTATTTATAGGCATGAAATTGCTTTATTATCCAATTAATCAAGTAATCAATTGGACCCATTTGTATTTCTTTTCAGCAGAAACAGTATGGTACTAAAATAAAAATCAATAATAAATATGGCCATTTAAATTGTAAACAGTGTGTCCAATGAACATATATCTTACATATAGAATCAATATACATACATATATGGTTTAATTAGGGTAATATATAATTAAGGTAAAAGGTGGTTGCTTATTAGTGGTACATACAATAGACATTCAACACGGTATATAGTCATGTGTCACATCATGATTTTATTCTAGATCTATATTAATGGTTGTAATATTATTCCATATATACAATTAATAATTAATTAATTCAGCATCAATTTCGTAAAGAGACTGAGACTGTTTATAGGTATAGCTTATACAGAGATAACATGTCAAATGACTGCCCGGCTAATGATTGGCTGAGATAGAGCACCCCTGGGGCCGGGTCCGATACGCACAGGACCGCGCATCGGACCCGACCCCATGTCATGAAGAACCGATTTGGTCCGATTTATCGGGCCGATTGATCGCAATCGGCCGAAATCGGTCCAAATCGGCTCAATGTATGCCCCCCTTTACCCATCTCTATATGCCTGAAACCCTCTCACCTTACCCCTTCTCTGCCTTATCCCCCTCTCACCTCATCCCTCTCTCTGACATGCTTGTGTCTCTTTTTCTATCGCTCTCTTTATTTCCCCCCTATCTCTCATTCTCCCTCTATCTAGCTATCTATGGGGGGGCACCAACTTTTATCTTGCCTCCGGGCGACATGGACGAACTTACACCACTGGCTATTTGTACAGATTTATTTACTTATTCCTTATATAGTGTGGCAGATTCTGTTTCACTTTACAAATTGGAAATCATTATTAAACAAACAGGGTTGTACAGTCATTAGAGGTAGTAGGAAGGTCCTGCTCGCAAGCTTATAATACGTCACCTCCTCTAAAGATGCATAACACTCTATTGTTTGGAACCTGCCTAAATGTTTCATATGGCTATAAGCAAATCCTTAAGTTAATATTATACAATTTGATGAACAGATCTTCTGAAATGAGATGAACTATGCCAAAGAAGAACAAAAGATGGCAGCATTGCATAAGATAAAATGTCTAACACATTGCCATGAAGTGTTGCTCTCCTCACTAGCACCGTGTAAGACAATATTCTCCTTCTGTTTATTATTAATAATATTATTTAATATTTCTGAAGCATCAGTATTCCCAGTGATAACCATGTGGGGAATACACCATGTACATTTATAACGTGTAGGTATAAAAGCTCAGAGTTAATACTATATTTCTATTATGAAAATGTATGATATCTGAATAAAATGTATACTTATTGTAGTAATTCAAACAAAGCTTTTGTTTCCTATTAAACCCTTTGAGTGCCAACGCGGTTATGCTAGCTCCTCAAAATAGGTTTTGGGTGCATAACTAAACTTCAATTAATTGACTTGGCTGTATTTGTATTTATTTATACTAAAAGAACAGTCTAGGTGAGCAATGCTGGCACTTTAAGCGGATATATTGAGGATCTCACAGCAACGTTGGCACTCTAAGTGTTAAAGTAATTTACACACATTTTCTTCTCTACAGGTCAGGGTTGATGAATCAACGATCTCTAACAATATTCTGATGCCATTAGGTTATGCATGGTTATTACCGGAGGTGCCGCACGAATCCGTTTCTTCAACTATAATATAATACAACAAATACATACATTATATATACACACACACACACTAAAATAATACATTATTAATAATATTTTTATTATTATGGATAAAAGTATTAATTGCCGATGACAAAATCATTATGGTTCAAATTGTGTTTCATCACAGGGCGAGGCGGCATCTATGGTGCTCGAACTGAGCAAACTAGAACCAGGCCCTCTGTGTGATATCTGGTCACACCTATATACGGCAAATACGCTGCACTCTCCTCTCATTGGGGGCCAGATGTACTAAGCTTCATAAAGTGATAAAATGGAGAGTGATAAACAGCTAGCCAATCAGCTCCTACCTGACATGCCACAGACTGTGTTTGAAAAATGTCAGGCAGGAGCTGAGTGGTTGGATGTTTATCACTCTCTGTTTTTGTCACTTTTGAAGCTTAGTGCATCTGGCCCTATATCATCCTCCCAGTTGCCTTCATCAGATGAAAATTTCTATTTAAAATTTAAACATTAGGTCTCCTAGTTTTCTTTTGCTGTAAATATACTGATACTCTGAGCAGTTTTGTTTATCTATTCATCTATCTATGTTGCTATCATGGGGGTAGGGGATGGAGGTTGCTGTGAGGGATAGAAGATAAAAGATGAAGGAGTGCACTTTGCATCCGTCTCCTAGCAACAAGTGGCAGCAGCAGCATCAGTCCTGAAGGCTGATGGTCCACTTGTGCTCCCCATGCTCCTGTCCATGTGCGCCTTGTCAGTTAGACAGCACGTCAGAGTGAGTGACAGCACTCTCAGCATGAGGGGAGAAGCTCAAGCATAAAGTACCAGCTAACAATTGCTTACACACCGGAACGGAGCAGGCAAACTGCACAATTGTTGAGAGACCAGAAGCAGTATCTAATGCAGTTTACCTAAAAAATCGACCACCTATAATAGCAGTTAAAGGAAAAACGCCACTGGAGGCCTGGTCCGGGAAAAAGCCTAACGTCAGTCATCTTCATGTCTTCGGAAGTACAGGAGTCAGAGTTCTATGTGTATAGCGCCACAGCGTTGAACCACACGGTCTGCCCTCACAGACCACAGCCTGCTAAAGAGACCTCGATTACCTTCCAGCATTCTACTGCAATCGGTGAACGCCTGCTTTTTATATATATCTGCAAGTAAACCATTTGATGCCTGTTCACTTTGTGCTCATAACTACAATAAACTCAGGTTCCTGGTTAAGCTTCCAAAAATGTGTTTGTCTAACACCACCACAAGCACCGCTATATACTCTGTCAACACGGGTGAGCTGAGTGAGGAAGAGCAAAGTGCTGGTCGCAGAACAGAAAAGCTTCTGAACCCCCAGGATGCACTTGGCACCTATACCTTCATATCCCTCCCACATGCTCAGGAACTTCAATTTAAGTGAACAAGAGCTGGAGAGGAGAGAAGGAAGAATGGTACACACAGGAAACACTCACACAGAGGAGAAGGGAACTGGTGACCGAGATAGTAACCTGTTGAAGCTAAGTGCGTCAGTGTGCCCTGTAGATCCCATGGATCTCAAAGACAAAAAAATGAACAAAGGTAAGTTTTACCATAAGTATTTTCTTCTTCAAGGTCCATGGTCACCACAGGATTAATGATGGGATGTCCCTAAGCAGTAAGAATGAATAAGGAATCACTTTTCCTAACAGAGCTACTATGGTCTACATAGATCTGAAGAGCATGGGCCACATCCAAAGAGATTTCCTCTTGCGATAGGTCAGATTCATGGATGGACAGTACCACAAATGGCTTGTTGATATAAAAAGTGGGTCACTACTTTAGGTAGGTAACCCTGATTGGTCCAGAGTACCATCTGGTCTTGATGAAATATAAAAAAGGGGGAGCGACATGAGAGTGCTCCCAAATCAGAGACCCTTTGGGCTAAAGAGGTGGCCAGGAGGAAGAGAGTATTCAGTTAACCATTTGAGGTCTCCAATGGTTTAAATTAAAGCAGTTGTAGAGCTCTAAGACTTACAGTAAGGTTAATTCACATTTAGAGACACTTATCACACTTCACCTTGGATCCAGGAAATACAAAGTTCGAACCTGTTCACACTGATCCAGCGTCTTTCCTAACATCCAGTGTGAGTCAATGCTCATGCTCGACCGAGGTCACACCATTCAGACTACAAGTCACCTGGGATGGGCCTTTGGAAGGGTGTCAGAATAACAAAGTAAAAGATTTTGGGAGAGGTTTCCCATATTTTTTAAGTGCTAATCAATTACATGGCAAAATCAACCAGGTTTTTCCTATGAAAATTCTTGCCGCTTTAAAAAATTGGCAATATCCTTGGTCAAAAGGCTATGGGCAAAATTTATTAAGAATACTCCTATGTCTCAGGCTGATTCATATTTTGTATATGACTGGATAAGACTATTATCGGTGGAGTATTTAATTTACTCATTCCTACTCCGGAACATAATTTACAGAAGTGTCGGATTTTTGAGATTTGTCTGGTATAGCATTTTTGGGGCATATTGTTTTAAAACTTGTACTAGAATATGCCTAGTATACACATGTTAAAAGTCTGATTTGGTGAAGTACAACTGCCAATTAAGGTGTATTTTTTGAAGCATATTTTTTTACAACTTGTATTAGAATACGCCTAGTATACATTCGTAATTTGAAATACGAATCAATTGTAAATGTCAAAATAGCATTGGAGTAATGTACAATTCAAGGCACATTCTTTCGATGGCATATTCATTCGTATTTTTGTAAAAAATATGAATACGACAGGTTGTTACGATCATAAAATACAAAATATTAACGTTATTTCACATTAGTAAATGACAAAAATATGAATATGTGCCCGAATACAAATATGCAAATTCCTACTATACGTTATATTCTGGTACGATAACGCACATATTTATTCATATGAAGGTGACTGATTTTAGAATAAAGCAAACACTTGTTAAAAAGACTATTTAAAAATCACTAGACTAAAGCTCACATTAGATGTAAGTATCTTGTGGGCAGAATCAACGTTTTTGGCAGCAGATGCTTCTGATTAATTTAAAGGAAAGCTCAACCCAAAACGAAGATATTCACATTGTGTACAGTTCAAAGACTTAAAATAGAAAAAAAAATCATATTTACATTGCATGCACAATTAACCAGATCAATCATGGGCTCTAAAGTCTGTCTTTTAACCATCAACCATCTCATCACATGTTTTTACTGGGAGTCCATCTCTAACCCATGAATATGAACATCACAGGGAAGGGTCATCTGCTTAGCGACCAGTATGAAGACACAAGGGATCTAGGATTTGTTTTAAAATGTAGTTTAAGCTCTCCTTACTGCTATATTTTTAGTTTGAGTGGAGTTATCTTTTTATATTCCCAGAAACAGCAAAACTACAAATGTATTAGCAAGTTAGCATTTCATTAAGGGATGTACACATGGTGTGATTTTGGCAGGCAATTTTGAATAGTCAAAACCACCTAGAAAAGCGGTTCCCAGCCTTTATTTCTCTCCTGTACACCTTTATTACGTTTTTCAATTATCCACAGTACTTACGAGTGGTATGTGTGTCCTTATAGAAAGGAGTAGTGAGCAGTCAGGAATCGGGTTCTGTGTCTGGCCACTGGATGCGTATGGTCTCTTAGCTTCCTATTAACACCTGTGGGATTAATGCCGCTGCTCCTCCACCATTGTCAACAAGGGACAGATGATGACTGTCAGAGGGCAGTGCAGGTAGCTCCTAGTGGATCATTGGTTGCAGTTAAGCTAAGATTGACCCACTGCTGCCACACATACCCATTCACAAATACGTACATCTTGAATTCCTAAAAAATGCTGCAAAGTAAGAAAGCTTTGAAAAAGTAAAAAAAAATGCAAAGCATATGAATAGAACAAAAATCTAAAATAAATCAATACTTGGTGTAACCACCCTTTGCATTAAAAACAGCACACATTCTTCTAGGTATAATTGCAGTTTTTTGTTTTTATTTAAAGAAATTCTGCCGGGAGGTTGTTCCAAACTTCTTTGACACTAACCACAGATCTTCTGTGGATGTAGGCTTGCTCAAATTCTTCCATCTCTTCATGTAGTCCCAGACAGACTCAATGTTGGGAACAGGGTGGGAGCCACATAATAACTTCCAAGGGCAGTATTCAATGGCAAACTTCGGCATGTGCAGCGATTCCTGTTTAGGATTCGCTGCACTGTCGCTGTATTCCGGAGGGCTGGAGCCTTCGCTGCCAGCCCTCGCTGTCCCAGTATTCAATGCCGCAGGGGCTCGCTGCCCCTGAAGGCAAATCTTAACCTCTGCGGAGGACGGCGGCAGGCAGGGAGATGGAAGTTTCCCTGCCTGCCCCAGAATGTATGTGGGGGGGGCTCCCCGGGACCCAGGCAGCACAAGCAGCCCCCCCCCCACCCTGGGGAGCTAGCAGGGGACCGGGTAGGAGCCGCTAGCACTGCTCCCAATCATGCATATATAATGATCGGGAGCAGTGAATATATGAATATGTAATGAGCAGCTCTCGGCCCCCTGCTGGCTGTTGTGTAAAAAAATATATATATTTTTTAAAATTAAATATATATACATTTAAATAAAAATAGCATGCCCCTTCAGTTAATAAAAATCCTGATTTTTTTTTACACCAAATGAAAAAAACAAAACCTTTATTTAAAAAGTTCACATTCCACTTCACCATGAAAAGATGGCGATTACACGGTGACACACGGCGAAAACCACTTAGAAAGCAATTCGCCATCTTCTCATTGAATACACTTACGCCGAATCATATTGAAAAACCCATTGAAAAACCACAGGGAATTGCGGAGACTATCAGACGGCGAAGTGTCTGTAATTCACTGTACGCAGACGGCGAAAAGTGCACGTTGAATAGGGTGATTCACTTTGACACAAAATTCACTTTCCAATACAAAAATAGCACAAATTCGCCGTGAAACATGGCGAATTGGTCTCATTGAATACTGACCCAAGACTCCCTGTTTTTGTTTATGCTAAAGATAGTTCTTAATAACACTGGCTGTATGTTTATGGTCTTTGTCCTTCTGAAAAATAAATTTTAAGCCAGGCATCTCCCTGATAGTACAGTATATCATGATGGATAAGTACCTACCTGTATTTCACAGCATTGAAGACATTGTTATTCCTGACCAAATCCTCAACTCAATTAATATGCAGATTCAAACTTGCAAGGAACCTCTACCATGCTTAATTGTTGACTACAGACAATAAATGTATTACTCTTCTGCCCTTGGGTGAACAAACTGCCATCTAGATACATTTTGACTCATCAGTCCAGGAGCACCTGCTGACATTTTTCTGCACCAAAGTTCCTGTTTTCAAAAAGAGCTTGAACAGCAAATCTTGAAACTCCAGCCTGTTTTGAAATTATTGCATGAAAGTCATTGCTAGTAAGACAACAATTTTTCGCACATCGAATTCAGACGGTCGGCATGCGAACTGATATTTTTTGTTAACATCCATCCGTATGCCTGTGAGAACCTACCCATGTCGGAGACCATGGAATGATGTGGAAAGCGCTCGCCCTTGCACGAGTGGTCTAGAGCACTCGTACATTTGAGCTAAAAAAAGCAGGGCTATGGGCGGGCAGCTGACATCCGGTTAAGTCAACTTTCTGCCCCCTCACGCACGTCACTACCACATTTCCATATGCATGCCCTGCGTTTTCATGGGAATGCCTATGAAACGCAGGACGTGCACTTATGGTTATGACCCTGATCAGGCACTAAAGCCCTTCTCTCCACCCCCTGCTGGGAAGGCCACGAGCAAGCACTCGGAGACCGGACTTCTTGCGGAGTTCGCTTGCTCCCTCCATACAGACATGCGCAGAAATGGTTCTGCGCATGCATCGGTGCACTTCCCGAATTCGGGTCTGAGCGGAGCGATCAGAATAAGGGCCTATAATCCTACAAAACCCATGACTGTGTATAAAAGTGTTCCAAGAAGATTGCAGTTTTGAAGGCAAATGGTGGTCACACCAAACATTGATTCAGATTTTGCATTTATTTATTCACATAATTGCATTTGAATTAATAAAAAAAAAAAACTTTACTTTTCAGCATTTATTTCCACACCTGCCTAAAACGTTTACAATGCAATGGGTGAGTGTGTAACTTTGTTCTTTTTCAAAAGGACATGATCTATTTTCCGAACTGGATAGTTGCCCCCATCCTGAAGGAATGTTGCCACCGGTTCTGCGACTTAGCTACAGTATTACAGTAAACCGTTAACATTGCTCACTTGTGCTGGAGCCAAGTGAAATGGTTCCCAGACACAGTACTGTAGAGAAGCCATCAATAGCAGATGAAGGAGGGACCTCTTACTGTATTTAGCACTTACTAATTGACGTCCATCAATTAAGAAACAGTCAAACAACTTCAATCTTTACACCCGAAAAAAAGTCACCAAATACAGATTGAATTTCCAATATTTTTATTATTAATTTTCTTTACAAAGGTGAGGCATTAACAGTAAAATAATTGCATCTATTCAATTGGCAGAAGCTCTTCAGTTAAAATCATATGGCACTTTGCAATTAATCAAAATTCAAGTTCAACACATTCATGTAAATAAAGTTCAGAATAATTCCATTTTCTTCAACAGGTCTCATTAAACACATTGCAAAGTGAAAAAAGAAAGTAGCAACACAACATGTTTAGACAGCAAAAGTAAAGAGAATATTTTTACAGTGCATATTTTGTTTCATTTCAAGCAATTAAATCACAGACATGGAGATAATAAAACAAGCAGATGCTAACCCAGACCTCCCAGATGGCCCAGAGTTCTTTATGGACACTTGCCTCTAGTATAGTATATCACTTGTTTAGAAGGAAAAAAAAAAATCAAAAACCTTATCTTCAGGTTTACCCACTTCTGCCACGCTGACATCACAAAAGTGTTCTCATGGCCTGCACAGGGTGCAAACAGACAGTATTCAGGAGTGTACAGCCTACACTGATGGCACAAGGGCATGCTGTATTTCTACTGTCCAGATTGCCACTCGTTGTGAGGTGAAGGCCTAAAAAAAACTATAGAAATCAATTGCACATTTGACTAGCATATATTGGAAAGAACAAAATATATTGTATGTTCTTTAATGTAGTACAAACAGTGCTTAATTGAGTAAGCAGATGATAAAACTGTAAAGCAGCTTGGCAACACAAAGCACGTAACCCACAACATACAGTACTTATAGGAGCCTTTACCTAAACATACAGATTAGAAAAACCAACCAATTATGAACAGTGTATGAGCAGGTAATGATGACATACAAGGATGAAAAGATTGCATTTGGCAATAGAAGTAGTTGTTAAATAGGATAGATGACAGCACAGTCTCCAGGTGCTCTACAGAATTATTTATGTGACATACAGTAAGAGGCAGACAATGAAGACATCAAAGTAGTAGAACCTCAGAGGGGACATTTTGTTGCTCTCTAGATATACTGAAGTACCTATCTATCTTCATCCTACAAAGTACAAACTTTGTCAAGCGCAGCTCTAGCACAGTGAAAGATGGCTCACACCATGTATTAGAGATCCTGTTCACATTCAAATAAAAAAAAAAGAAACTGCATATAACTGCATGACATCTCACATATGCGTCCAGAACATTTTAGATCTGTAATACATCTGTGAATGCAGTGTTTTAAAACCAGTTAAAACCTGGGTTGTGTACTTAAGGTCTATCTAATATTGCCTTTTTGCCCTTTGCTACTCAAATCAACCAATATTAAAATTGGCAACTAAATCCTTTCAAACATCTAATCCATCAACCACAAAACATAGCATAAGAGAAGCTATAGATGCAGAGTTCTATAAATGAGTTATATAAATATATATTAGAATATGAACTTTCACTCTGGTGATCATATAGGGCTCAATGCGATTAAAATGAAATATCCTCCAACCCTTGCAAAAAGAAAATGCTCTAACACAGTTAATTAAATGTTACAATTTCAAAAAGATATATTGAGCACAGAATTTCATGAAAGCAAAATAAAAAAAAAAAAAAAACCATGAAAAAAGGCACATATTTAGGGAGGTGATCAGGTGATATTTTTCTGATGCATTGTGCTCAAGTACGAAATAGCACCAAATCTATAACAGCATTGTTTAAAGAGGTGTTACATATTAATTAAACAATTACTCGTAGTTTACCAAAGCAGCTGAAACAGCATGGTTAACAATATGAAGCACAGGCCATTATCCAAAGATGAAAAGAAAACAAAAAAAAAAAAACAACAACACACAAAGATTTATAGTATTTAAACACGCAACAGGCGCGCGCACACACACACACAAACAAACAAACACACACACAAAAACAGGCTCATATGCAGAAGCTAGCACCTCAAATACATTATGAATTGTTTCCGGACCATGGTTGTAAAAACAAGAAGCATTAAGGGTATAAAAGACAGATAAAATAAACACTATTGGAATTGATCATGAGAAAAGGACAAAGAACAAAGTAATACATAAAATGGCAGATTGGGATGAACAGATATGTGGTTACATCATGCTAAATAATATGGCTATATATGGTAGTTTGGGGGCGGACAGAGCAAAAACAACCCAAAAGGTTACTATTATACCAGTCAGCCAGTTACTACAAAACCAGGCCAGTGCGGTCATATGCATATGGCAATTTCTGCTCAGTTTTGAAGATCTGAAATGTATTTGTAGGAAGGGGGGGGGGGGGGGGGGGGGACGACAAGTGACAATTTCTAGCTAGCTTAAGTTGCATGGCATCTCAAGATAGAACATGAACTGAAACATCTGAAACATGGCGAACTAGCTATTGGCAAGTCGAGAAATGATTTATTTTTATGGTGATCAAGTGAAAGTTGTTACAGGAAAATTATTTTTAAAATAACTTATCGAAATGTACTTGCATCTGACACTAATCTCATTTGCAGCAGTTTAACATTCTATTGTACTCAATGCAGTCATGAATAAGGCAATATTTACAAAGTCTTCAGTCTAGGACAAAATAGTTTTGGTATTATGTGCAACTGATTTGAAAGTAACAGTCCATTTAGGCTTTGATGCTGACCCATATACAACCAATTAGTGTTCCATATATCCAAGTGTTGATGTAAACCTTCCTTCCGGTTTCTGTACATAGCATACCAGCAGTTAAACCAGTTAAAATAAATAAGGATGGCACTGTTCTTTTTAAGCTGAGCTTGGCAACATGACCTTCCCCAGGAAACTTATTGCGCTTTTCAAGGTCCTTGGCTTCATAAAACTCCGTCAACAACCTAGAAATAAGGCACACGTTATCTTCGTTCCTCAAAAATAACATAATTCACAGCTATTTTGCTACTGAATACAATGTTTAAATAAAAGTACTGTGAAAATATGTTTTCCGTCCAGGCCCTCTTTTCTGAAGAAATGCACTGAAAAGTCTTTATTTCAGGACGTGCTCTATTCTTTCACCTTTTTAGAGACCCTTACATTAACTAATAAGCTATTCTATAGCAACCTCAATACTAGTCCTGAAATCACTCTGCTAGCGCTTAACCCACCTTCTGGGTATATTCTTTCTATAGCAACTGCTGCTCTAGCCTGAAAACTGAATGGCTCCAACCGGGAGTGAGGTCCAGGCTGAGGTGCACCTTCAGGCTAAAATGTTTCAATAAAAACTATTGATGATAAAACCACTTTTCACCATACAATGCATGCAAAACATTGTATTAATTAATCAATAGAGCACACATAAACCAGTCAGCTAGAACATAAAACCACCTGCCTAATAAAGATTAAGTCCACCTCATGCTGTTAAAAGAGCACTGACCCAGCATCTTCCCCAAATTAATGACGCAGATGCACCCGGCCATCCACATGATGCAAACAAAAACATGATTCATCAGACCAGGTCACCTTCTCACATTGCTCCATGGTGCAGGTCTGACATGCACATGCTCATTGTAGGCACTTACAGCAGCGGCCGGGGTTCAACATGTGTACTCAGACTGTACTGCGTTTACGCAGCAAGCTGCTTTGCACTGTATTTCCACACATTTATATAATAGCCTGCATTAACCGTCAGCAATTTGTTCGACAGCAGCTATTGTTCGGCATAGGAGCAGACGGTCTACCATTTGCTCCCCCTTAAATGAATAAGCCTTGGGTGCCCGAAATCCATTGCCAATACACCAGTGGTCCTTCAGTGAACCACGATTTGTAGGTAGAAACCACTGAATTACAGGAACACCTACAAGATCTGTCATTTCAGAGTCGTCTATCCATCATAAGTCGGCCTTTGTCAAAGTTGCCTATTTTTCCTGTTTACCACTTATCTTCATGATTATGGATATATATTACTCAGTGTTTTGCAGAGAATATTTATTGACATCAGTACCAGTCACACTGCAGCTTACAACATATTGTGTGTTACCTACCATACTGATACAATATACACCAAGTCAATTTTGGTGCCATAATCCAATTAACCTATGAGAATATTTTTGGTTTACGGAAAGGATGGAAAGAACATACAAAGTGTAATCAAAATAAACTTGATGTCATGACTGCATTCACTTCAAAATAATAACAGCTACTAATGGCTAGGAAAGAAAGTATTTGCCATTAAAAGTTTAATGTATTTAAGAGATTAAATAGATCTGTAATCCCCGTTCACAGATTATAGACAAGCAGTTCATACCTAAATGTTTACATTTAGTTATACATTCCATCACAGATCACCTAGGAGATCTTTGTTCATCAAAAATAAGGATACAAATAAGCCCACATGAAGCAAATGATTCGAAAGCTAGTCTGCTACCTTATGATTGCCTGTTTTTGCATGTGTGAGAAAAGAGATGTAGTTTCACTCGCTGCCAACAGAAGAAGCTCAACCAGAGTGTAATATAGCTGTTGTAAAACACCATGGGGGATTCAATCTGTGCCACTATTTCCATCAGGTAGAAATATCAGCACTCACCTATTCATTTATGCCGTTTTCTACAGCATTGAAGGCTGTCAGTTTTGACTTTTTAAAAAGTCAAAACTGCTGTGGATTGTTGAAGCCGGGCCCGATTTCAAACAATACACAGCTGTTTTACCCAATCCGTGGACTTTCCTACTCTCGATAATCGGAACATTCAATTCCAACATTCAAGTTAGTGTCGAAAGCTGGTGAAAATGGACGGGATTACGACTGTAGGGACATTCAGACAGTCGGAATCCCTGATTGAATACCACCCCATGTGTATGCAGCCAGCTATTGTATAAAATGATTCCAGACCGTGTGTGTGTGTGTGTGCACGTGTTTGAGTATTAAACACTTCAAAGTGTGCTTCAGTTGTGGTGGGAAAAGGTTGTGCATGTGCTGCTTAAAGTGTAGTTGCAATCACTTGTGCAGCCTGGTGTGACAAACCCCATGTTAACCCTATGCATTCATCCATAAACTAAAAAACTGTTGATTATGCAATGCAATACAAAATTGTTCCTGGGTTGTATATAATGAAAACATTTTCATACTGTAGTTTGAAAGAACATTTTTGAATTTGGAAAGTAATTTCTTTACCAAGAGCCTTACAATAGCTTGTAAACTTGCGAGCAGGGCCTTCCTACCTCTGTTTATTATTACCCAGTTTTGTTTTAGCTATGTTCAGTTGTAAAGTGCAAGAAATTTTGCGGCGCTATATAAGAAACTGTTAATCAATAAATTAAATAATAGAACATGGTGTTTCACATGTTTTTTTTATTTGTATTTATTTCTATCAAGAAACATCCCTTTCGAAAGGACAGTATAAGCAAAAAGTTATTGAACCATTGATAAAGAAAAATGTGTTTCTTAAATTCAACATTCCTCTGCTGTGTGTATAGGCTAAGGGTACCCCGACCCCATGTAAGGTCCATCTCTCCTGCTTGTCTGTAAGAGGGAGTAGAACACTAGCAGACTGCCTTACAGTATATATGTGTTTACATTTTAAATAAAGTAATACAGCAGCACATGAATAGCTTGTATTGCTGTATAAGTCACAATACATGCTTTAGAAAAAAATATATATACAATTTTTTCACATACTTATCTTTATATTCAAAGCGTTCATGAAGCCATCGTCTCATAAAAGTCTGCTCCTTTGGTATATCCTTCACGCTGATACGTTCCACAGCCATATGAATCCTTGGACATTCTTTACATAGGAATTCTAAAGAGTCAACAAGAATATACAATTTAATACAGGTTTAAAAACCAAATGGAGAAAGTGTGGCTATAATGTAACTGCTGCTGGATGCATTACAGGAAGTCATCACTTTTTTACATAATAAAACAAAGACATATATATCAGACGGGATGCGGTCATTAGGTCGACATGGGTCTAGGTCGACAGGTCGTTAGTCCGACAGTCAAAAGGTCAACACGTGGTTTTTTTGAGTGGACATGTGCAGACAGGTGGTATTTCATGCCTTACCATGCACTAGGGCATGGTGGGAGAATAAAATAGTGTGCCGAGCGTAGCGAGGCGATGTGGTGTACTTTAAACTGTGTCCATGTCGACTGTGTTGACATTCAGGTAAGAAAACAGTGAAAAACCCCATGTCAACCTTTTCACTGTCGACCTAGACACTGTCGGACTAATGACCTGTCGAACTAACGACCTAGACCCATGTCGCACTAATGACTGTCTGCCATCATGCTGTAGACCAAATGATCCCAACCCATATCAGACAGGACACAAAGGGTAGATTTGCTGTAATAAATGGAATCAAATTGTTCCAAATTAGCACGGATAGGCACTGATAAAGGGAGAATTAGTCAATACAGGTTTAACATGTGGATAGGTCTGATTAAGTAGTAATGAACCCAAATTACCTGTCTACATTATTCTTTGGGGCCTGCAAAAAAGTCTGAACAGAGGAAAACTGGGGAACAGAGCAAGCTAATAGGACAGGGGTGGGCAATAAGTTGCCCTCCAGCTGTTTAGGAACAACACATCGCAGCATGCATTGCCTTAGTTTTGCTATTTGGCCATGCTGAAACTGATGCAAGGCATGCTGGGATGAGTAGTTCGTCAAATACGACTATCTCACACAAGACACTACTACATCTCTTATCCATGCACTCATTATATCCCGCATTGATTATTGCAATAGTCTCCTAACTGGTCTTTCCAAGAACAGACTCTCAGCACTGCAATCCATTTTAATTCTGCTGCAAGGCTGATCTTCCTAGCAAGATGCTCAGTCTGCTGATCCCCTCTGCCAGTCCCTTCATTGGTTACCTGTATATTCAATATAAAACCCTTCTACTAGCATATAAAGCTATTAACCAAACTGCACCAGCTTATATCTCCACTAGCCCCCATTCACTATACAGGAGTTTCATCGGGCTGCTCCCACCCTATGGAATGCCCTTCCACGCACAATAAGACTCTCCACTAGCCTCCAAACTTTCATGTGTTCCCTGAAAACTCACCTCTTCAGGCAAGCCTATCATATTTAAGTACCACACGCATAACCCTCTGAGGCACTTCCCTTCTGGACTTGTAACTTGGTGGGACTGCTATGCTATTACTGGTGCCTGTCCTTGTGTTTCCTTCCTATGTCCCTATAGATTGTAAGCTTGCAGCAGTGCCCTCTTTACCTCTAAGTCTGTCTGTTGTTACCCAGTTTATTTTATTACTGTCTACTATTGTAAAGCGCGACGGAATCTGCTGCGCCATATAAGAAACTGTTAATAAATAACTGGAGGCGGCTTATTACCCATCCCTGCAGTGAAGGGTAATTTGGGACTCAAACTTAGGCTGGGACATACCAACCTTGTGTGCTTCATCCCGCCACTTACTGCACCAATACAAATTGCATACGCACTAACATAGCAAAGGGCAGCTCTCCCAATAAGAGAGATGACTGCCAGTCCGTTAGCTTCAGGGTTTATGACCCAGGAGTGTGTATGTACATGCGCAGAGTGATGTGGCAGCAGCAGGGAATGAGGTATATAATCGGATCTCTCTTACAATACAAATGCTGATAGACGTCCATATGTTTAGGAAAATGTAAAAACCCAGTGTTTTCCGCAGTGGCGGAGGGTGTGGTAGCGAGAGTCAGTAGTGAGGGTAGGAGTCATTTTTTTCTCCTGGTTTCAGCGGACTGGCTAGGAGTCACAGATGGGAGCTGAGAGAATAGCTGCCTTTGATGTTCTTCTCTCATCAGGAACCGCATTACTCCACCTCAGAAAGGCATTTTCAACAACAGTTAATAGCCCGAAAGCTATGCTTTCATTCCTCTATGAATCACTCTTTCCATACTACTGGATTGGGGAAAGCGATCCAAACAGGGAGCAGGGATGCCTCTGTACAAATCATGAACTGCTCTAGCAGTAAAACACATTTTTTCGGTTACAGTGCTTTTCACTATAAAAAAAATAAATATATATATATATATATATATATTACAGATCCAAAACCCAGAAAAATGGTTTTGGCAAAACCAATTCAGATCCAAAACACAAAACCCGAAAAGTGTCCAGTGCACATCCCTACTTCTAATAGCTGCAGCAAAGGCATTTTAGTCAGCAACAGACAGAAAAAAAAGGAAAGGGAGAAGTGTCCACTTTCTGTACATTTACAGCTGTACAGTTACAGCACCTTAACCATAAGATAAAGGGGGGTATTCAATGTCAGGGGCACGGCTGTCGAGCTAGCGCGACAGCCGTGCCCCTGTCCCGTTCTCGGTTAGCTCGCCTGGAGCTCGGCAGTCGGGATTCAATGTCCCGGCCGACAAACGGTGAGAAGGGGGCGTGGCCGCGAGTTGATGACGGAAATAGACGAGCTCCGGCCGGGAGCTCGCCTATTTCCGGCTTTTCTCGGCAGAACGAGCCCGACAGCTTGTGATGTCGGGCTCGTTCTGCGCAAAACCCCTGTTCAATGCTGTCGGGGAAGACAGCATTGAATAGGGCCCCGCAGCCATCTCCCCCGTCGGGAGATGGCTGCGGGAGCTCGAACGACATTGAATACCCCCCTTAGAGAGAAGTACCTATGGTTACAATGTTCGCAGCACTCTGGGCCATATGCACTAAGCTTCAAAGGTGATAAAATAAAGAGTGATAAACAGACTGTGTGTTTGAAAAGTGTCAGGCAGGAGTTGATTGGCCGATTGTTTATCACTCTCCATTTTATCACTTTTGAAGCTTCGTGCATCTGGCCCCATATGCGGAGTTCTGTTAAAGCCTTCCTGTTCAAACAGAATTCCACGCTATGTGTAGCCTGCTGGCTTATCACAGGCTGCCACGGCTCTAACTGAACACAGCACCTTGTAGTTAGTAATATTGACTTACATGTTAATTATCAGTAAGGAGTTTGTGGGTTTTCGCAGGTTTCCTCTGAGTTCGCCAGTTATCTTCTACACTTATATGTTGAGTTTTAGTGTGAATGCGTGTCATGGGTCTATGGACCTCATTTATCAACAATACATATTCTTTTAAGCAGTCGCTATGAAAGGGGTTATGTCCTACTATCAAAACTCAAACAACGGTTTACCATGTTTACCACCGTTTGTCATCTATGGTGGGAAAGGTTCCCGTGGTCAGCAACTGGGAGCCAGCGCTGTCTTTATGCGGCTGCCGTTAAGCCTTCCTGGCATTGTTATCCGCTGCATGAAGAGTCATGCGCATGTCTCAGGAGCCCATTGCTGGCAGTGTAAAGGCACATACACAATAGGCGATTTTGAGCTCAAATGTAGCTCACTTTCTGTGCTTATGGGCGGGCGACGAGCAGTGAAATATGACATAAGCAGGATAGTTGGCGCTTTATCTCGATCCACAGCTTAGTACATAGACCCCATAGATTGTTAAATCCACTGGGGCAGGGCCAGTATGAAAAACAAATGGCAACAGAAAGTGAAAATATCTAATTACTTCACAATTTGATGGACAGGAAGCCGTAGTTTGTGGGTGGACACCTGACAATTTCTGGGAGTGTCAGAAAAAGCACAAGCATGCCCAGACATATTCAGGGAGGGCGTGTGACGCCAGGGATGCGTATGGGATTGTAAATAGCTAATGGCGATCTATTTGCAATTCCCTCACAGATTTCCACAGGCCATTTTCTCTCTCTCTCTTGGCAGCGGCTATTTACTTGCACCTAATCTGCAAATTTGCAGATGCGAAATCAACTCTGAATCAAGCCCTAAATTTGTTGGCATAGCAAAGAGGGACTATAAAATGAATTGCAATTAATCTGAACACTCATCATGACATTCTGGGGTAAATGCAAATTACCATCATAAAAAGTGAGGCAACAGACTTTAATATTTGTGTCATTCTCAACTTTTGGACATGGCTGTATATTCTGCAGATAATCGTAAATGATGTGTAGCATAAAATAATTACTGCCATTATCCTGTGTCTTATACAGCCCAGGATGAATGCTTAAATATGTTGCACAAAAATAAAGGCTAGTATTTCCAACACTCTTGAAATGTATGTAACTATTCTCGGAGTAATGTCATCTGGATGCACCACGTCACTGCACGCAGAAAGAAAAGCAATCAGAGGAACAGGCTGGTACTGAGAAAGTACAGCTGGGTACTTTTACAGGTCTCTGGAGATCTTTGGCAGATCCAGGGATGTAATTTTACATAAGTAGAGTCCCTCAGGGATTGTGCAATCAATGCAGAGTCCAGCGTCACGTTAGTAGCACACAGTACATAAATTACTAGCAACCACAGAAGTGACAAAGTACTGTATTTACATCAAACGTTTCTAACATCATTATGAAAACCATTTATGAGGTTAGAAACAAAATAATAAAAACAACAGATCACAGCAGTTATAGGCTTTTGTAATTTGATTCAATTGTGTTTTGATTATTTAAAAGTATGTAATAGTGTGGTCTAGTTATGCAGCAGTGAACAGTCCTTTATGAGTAATAGCAGGTCTTTACTTTCACTGCTTTGCTCCATTCACAGAAGGGGATACGGTCACTAGGTCGACAAGCCTGAAGGTCAACATGGGGAAGGTCAAGTGTCAAAAGGTTGACATAGGGTTTTCACTTTTTTGATCTGACATGTGCCATTTCATGTCCTACCATCCACTAGGGCTTGGTGGGAGAATAAAATAGTGTCCATGTTCACCATGTCGACATTCTGGAAAAAATATATATGAAAAACCCATGTCGACCGCTTGACTGTCGACCTTCCCCATGTTGACCTAATGTTTGTGTTGAACTAATGACCCCATCAATCTTCAGTCAAGTCGACCCTCAGTAATGTCAACCTAATGCTTGTAGACCTAATGTCTATCTATCCAATGATCCATACCCATACAGAGTAAACCATCAATGCAGCAACATGTAGTCACTACCAGGGTTCGAAATTGAGATCTATCTCCCCCAAAGTGTTCTATAATGGCCTCCCCTGCCGGAGGAATCTTCTGCCCATATCCTAGCCACTGTTTGCAAGATGTAAAACACCAAGAGTGGCTCAGAGCATCCTTACATCTGAAATACCCAACTGACACTGGCCACCGGCCAACTCCGTAAAGGTGCCTGTGACTTCCCGTGCTGCACGTTCAAGTATGGAGGAGTATTAGGTAGCTGTATCTGACTGTTGCTGGTAACTGTCTCCCATCATTGCATGAGCAGTAAGGTCCTTACATGTACATGTACAGTAGATTACAATTTGTGGTTTATTAATTCCCAGATCCATTAACTATAAGCATGCCACAAACAGTTTGCTAACACTTCCCACGGCACTCCCTTGGCTAGCATCCGGAGTATTTTTTCTTGAAAATGTTTACGAAGCGATATGATGCACACAAACATACAGGTGTCGCATATCATTAATTAATCAGCAGAGTCTCATAAGGTGCATACGCACAGAAAGATTTAGCAAACGATCCAATCACGTTAACGATTTCCTCAGAACTCCGGGACAAACAATTTCGTGTTAAATAGTGAACGATTGTACAAAACGACGACACATGAACGATTGATCTTTAAGGGGAGTGGGGGCCAGATAATCAGCTTTACCAAATCGCTCATCATGCATTCACATGAAACAATTGGTACACATGGCTAAAGATTGGTCTATGAACTTTCTGCATGCAGGAAAAACAATAGATTGTTCTATCAACGATCGGCAGGTAAGCGCATCTTAATCGATATCGTTCATACGCATGGAATGATTTAAGCGATCGGTCGTTTAAATTGGTCGGGAACGTCCAGATTTTTTACCAAATCCATCTGTGTATACGCACCTTTAGCAGCACTTGCACATTTTTTTGGAGGGGGGACGACGACGAGAGCTAGTGCCGTTGTATGGGATCAGTCAGCACCCACTGTGAAACCAGACACAAATTTCGGTCTTTCCCAGTTTTGTAATGATAAATTGAAACCTAGTACCAGTGCTTAAAGTGGTCCTGGGGAGGTGGTGGAACTCATTTCTCCCGCATCTCCTCCCCCCCCCCCATGTGTCACAGACAAGGTGGGTGCTAGAGGACAGGGGGTTAGGTGGGCACCGTGTCCACCTGAGGGCGCTTAATAAGAGTGGTTGATCACAGCAGCTGCACTGTCGGGTTAGTCGTACCCGATGGAGAGCAAAAAAGGAATGGAGGTCAAACACAAGGTTCTATAGCAGCGCTGATGAAGATGATGTGAGGTGTTTATAAAATGAAATAAAAATAGATTGGATGATCTATTGCAATGGATTTGAATAAACTATTAAAAATTAGGGCTGTATACAGTGTTAAAATATGCATGAAATAAAAAACATAATATTACACATGACAATAGAAACACTATGCATGTTGGACCTGTTCCAATAATCCTGGGGAAAGACAGTTGTTTGGATTTGAAACCGTTAATAGTGCATTAGTATAATTACCACTCCATGGAAGATGATGTGGGGAAATTGATAATGAGGAGTCCTCCTGCCAGTTGGCTGGATGGGGTATAGATGTACCAATTATTTCCAAAAAGGTTCTCCTGAATGTTATGAAGATGGATGGTTTGCCCCAATGGGCTAGGAGGGTATGTAGCTCCTGTATGCTGGATCCTCTCTAGTGAATGACCTGGGAGTAGAAGAAATCAGTTTCCACGGCCACTGGAGGTTTTCCAATAGTACTTCCCACAGGTTGGTGAGGGATAATGGAGTGGTGGTATGTCCAATGTGGTTGTAATATATCCAAATGCAATCGATGCAGTGTCCAACAGAGGCAGCAGTGGGGGTGTAGGTGGATCACCAACGCATTTTGCTGCTTACCCGAACTGCAGCTTGTTTTTATACAATCAGTTTTTATTGAATAAAGTTACAAATCATCACAATGTAACAATACAATGCAATAGTTGAAGAAATAAAAAAGTTAATTACATTAACAACATTAAATGTTGTAAGCAACATTTAACTATGGAAACATGATGCAGTTACATTTATCAGACAGAATATGAGCATGATATAATTATCCGTTTTACAATACAAATGCACATTGCTTGCGAAGAGAGAACTGCCTGATGAGATTGCAGAAAAGAAGGAAGCAAAGAAAAGAAAGGGGGGGGGGAGGGGGGAGGGGATAGGGTAAGTGGGGAAGGGTGGTGCCCAGGGAGCATTACAACTCCAGGACCTGTCCTGACGCAGCATAGTGGGAGTAATCTGAGGATTCTTTAAAAGTGAGCCAGCATAGCCACGTAGCGCTAAAGGTCTGAGTGGAATCTTTCAAAAAGGACGTCAGATCCTCCATAGACATGTAAAGGTCCAATCTACGGAACCAGTGTGAGAGGGGAGGGGGCGCAGAAGATCTCCAATGGCAGGGAATAACCGCCCTAGCAGCATTTAACAAATGCCTAAGTAGAGATTTCTTAAATCGAGAGATGGGCATATCCATAAGACTAAGCAACCAAAATTCCGGGCTGAAGGGAAGAGAGGAATTAGTAATCTTTTCTGAAATGGTATGAATCTGGCGCCAGTACTTCTGGATAACTGGGCAAGACCACCATATGTGTATGCCCTGAAACTGGTCACACCTCCAGCAGATGTCAGGCCAAGTGTTATTCAATTTGTGCAGTATGGATGGACACCTATACCAGCGGGATAATATTTTATACTGGGTTCCCAGTGTCTGGATTGATGAGAAGGAAGCAAAAATAAATTTAAATATTTGGTTCCATTGGTCCTCCGACAGGTCTCAGCCCATCTCCTTATACCAAGCCACAGTGTAAGCAGGAGTCAGGTTTGGGAGGTTACTCAGACATACTTGATAAAATTTAGAAATCAAGTGTTTTGGAAGCTCCTGGGAGAGAAATAATGACTCAAAAGGGGTTGGTTCCCAGCTTTGATTTTGTTTAGGGAGGGAAGAAACAGTGTCTGGTTTGAAGATAGAACCACAAAAGACCCATCGGAAGGCCAATATCTTTGTGTAAGTCTGCAAAGGAACGGAAGCCAGATTTATCCACCAGTTGACCCAGGTAAGACACATCCACTGAGAAAAGACTATGAAGATTCCGTAAATAAAAATCCTGGGGGAAAATTCAGGATTGTTGACTAGAGGAGTAAGAAGCGTCACACCCGGGTCAAAATGCTGTAGATGTCTGTGCTTGTTCCAGCACAGAAGTGTTGGTGTCAGGGTCGGGTGCCGTTTCGTAGGGATCTTCGGAAGCCAAGGAATGACACAGGGGGATGCACCTACCGAGTGTCCTTCGATAGCTGGCCATTGTTTGGATTGTACAGGTCTGGACATTTCCACTATTCTGGTAATATGAACAGAATGGTAATAGCTAAGGAAATGGGGAAGTTGTAGGCCACCTCTTTCACGGCTTTGAATAAGAACTTTTTGGGAAATCCTAGGTCTACGATTTTCCCAAACTAATTTACCCACTATACTTTGTAATTCCTTAAAAAAGAATGAGGGTGTTGTGATTGGGAGGGTTTGGAGTAAATACAGTATCTTAGGGAGGACATTCATCTTTATCGTGTTGATTCTTCCCAACCAGGACAATTTGAGAACCAACCATTTCACGATGGAAGCTTTGAGGTTGGCAAGCGCAGGCACAAAATTAAGCTGGAAAAAGATTTGCATTATCTCTGGACAAGAAGACCCCTAAATATTTAATATGGGTTGGGTGCCAGTGGAAAGGAAAGGCCCTTTTAAGTCCTTTAACTAAGCTTTCTGGAGCAGATATATTTAGGGCTATAGATTTGGTGTAATTAATTTCGAAGATAGATAGTTGTGCAAATTTCTCAAATTCCAACATCAACGACGGAAGGGATGTGGTAGGGCTAGAGATGGATGCCAAGAGGTCATCTGCATATAGAGCTAGTTTGTGTTCATTTCTACCAACCTGAACACCCTTGATGTTGTCGTTCATTCGTATCGCGCACGCCAAGGCCTCCATACAAATTACGAAGATTAAAAGGCGATGAGGGGCAGCCCTGGCGCGTGCCATTCCGAATTCTAACTGAATTCGAAAGGGCCCCATTGACCTGAATTTGGGCAGAGGGGGTACTATATAAAGCCAAGATACGGTGGAGACACCTCGGAACCAGCCCAATGTGCTCAAGGAGGGCCTCCATGAAGGTCCAAACTATCCTATCAAAAGCCTTCTCTGCGTCCGTGGACAAGAGGACCACGTGGGCTTCCCCAAGCTTTGAGAAATGAATCAAATCGATCACCTTGGTTTTGTTATCTTTCTCTACCAGAAACAAAGCCCACCTGGTCCCCATGAACCAACTCAGGGAGAAGGGGTCCAAGTCGCAAGGCAAGAAGCTTGGCAAAAAGCTTCAGGTCCGTATTTAAAAGCGAGATGGGCCTATAACTTGAACACTGGGCTGGGTCCTTCCCCTCTTTGGGGATGATGGAGATGTGAGCCTCCAGGCTTTGTGGGGAGAAGATCATCTCCCTGGATATGGCATTACATGCCTTTAGGAAGAGGGGCATAAGCGTAGAGCAAAAGGACTTATAATAACTGATCGGGAACCCATCCGGGCCAGGGCTTTTCCCAGAAGGTGTATTAGAAAGAGCCTGTTCTAATTCCTCTTTAGTGAAAGGTTGCTCTAGCAGGGTCAGGTCTTCATCAGAGAGTTTTGGGAATCATACTGATGTAAGATAATCATTAATCTCCTGTTTATGTAATACCCCTTTCCCACTACAGCTCTTAAATGGCAATTTGCTATTTTTTTCGCCTTTTTAAATGGGTAGAGCTGCAGTGGGAATGCTCCAAGTTGCTGTACCCATTTAAAAATACCATTTTTTTTAATGGGTAAAAAGCTGAGTTTTACCCATTTAAGAGCCATTTTTTTTGCCAGTGGGAAAGGGTCTTAAATGGTATTTAGTAATAATAATAATAAAGGTTAAGAACATGATTGGCTTCCTGCTCGTGATGACTGTACAGTCACCACATCCAGGAAGAAATCACAGTAGACAGAGAAGAGCTAAAGCGTTTTTGTGCTGTACTGCTGTTTACATTCTGCTACCATGCCCAGTTGAACAGAGGAGGAGATCAGGGAACTCCTTCAAATTCGTGGGGAAGAAGAAATCATGTTTCAGATGACCGGTACGGTAAAGGATGCTGCAAAATACCGTAATATCAGCAATATGATGGCAGCATCAGGATTTATAAGAACCACTACGCAAATTATAAATAAGCTGAAGGCATTGAAATGCTTATTCCACAATGTACTAGACCAGAACCAGAACCAAAGCAGCTCTGCACGTAGGCAGTGGTTGTACTTCGACCAATGCATGGTGGTTTTCGGACATTCTGCACTTGCTAATCCAGTAGCATCATCATCTAGCCTGGCAGCAGCCGAAAGTCGTCATGAAGCTGCACAGTCATGTGCAGAACAAACATTAACCCCACCTGTGGAACCAGCCCAGTCCACAACATCCACACCCCTGTTTAATGAGGACATGCTGCGACTGCAGACCCCTGAAGTGATCCCTGAAACTCAGAATGAGGACGTGGAAGAAAATCAGGCATGAAATCAACAGAGACATGTGCTCTGTCTGCCATTATTGCAACACTGATCAGACCACTCCCCACCCCTCCATTTGTTCTCTCAAAACGTCATCATTGTGGGCCTGTGGGGGCAGAAAAGTCCTTTCTTTATGACATCCCATGTTTACTATGGGTTTAAATGGGTTGCTTAAATGGGTATATGTGAATGTGACAAAAAAGGCATTTAAAAGGCAAATTACTGTTTAAGAGCTGCAGTGGGAAAGGGTCTTTATAGCTCTTACCCATTTAAAGACCTGTTTACAAATACCTGGTCTTTACCCGTTTAGGCAGTGGGAAAGCAGCATAATGCTGCTTTCCCACTGCAGACCCGTTTTAAGTTACAGGTAATCTTAAACAGTATTTAGCATTCCCACTGCAGCCGATTACAGTTTTAAATGCCATTTAAGTACCATTCCCATTGCAGGTAAAACGTTTTAGCTCTTCAAAACGTTTTTACAGCACAAATGAGTGCCTGTGACTTTAATGGGCTTTTCAGGGTTAAAAAGGTGCACACCCACAGTTGTTTTCACATAATAAAAGGAGGGGGAGGGGCCAGTGGTGCGTACAAATCCCGCAGCCGTCAACATTTGTGCTATGTGTCGGCTCAATTTAACCCATGGTGGACAGTAATATATACATTGCTGGCCAGTGCCAGCTATGTATATATTACTGCCTAATAACTAAATCATTGGTGCCCAGTGGTGCCTGTAATAAATAGATTGCTGGCATGTGCCAGCAATCTATATATTACTGGCTTAGGATTCTCATTGGTGCCCAGTGGTTCCAGAAATATATAGATTGCTGGCATGTGCCAGCAATCTATATATTACTGGCTTACAAAATAAAACATTGATGGCCAGTGCTGCTCCGTGTGGAGCAGGACGGAGGGAGGCGGGGCATGTGGCTGGACCCGCCCAGCGTCGCTAACAGCATCCAGCCGCAGCAGCAGCCAGCCGGACACAGCGGGGCAGCGTGGACAAGTGAGTATAACAGGAGGGGGGGGCGGGGGGGGGTGGCAGCGGGGCGTACCGCCTGGCTTAAAGTGGTTAATCTTTCAGCCCGGCAGCTTACACACACGGAGAGGATGGCTGAAAAAATCAGCCATCATCTCTACCGTTTAAGATGCATTCCCATTGCCTCTTAAACGGTAGATTACCGTGTAAAACCCTGCTCTGAAAACGGGTTGAAATACCGTTTAACTTTAAACGGTATTTCAACTCTGGCGCTTTCCCACTGCAGCCTTAAACGGTATTTTGCCCTCAAAAATCGGCAAAATACCGTTTTAAGGCTGCAGTGGGAAAGGGGCATAAGTGTTTGTCTGACGGAGAAGAGTGTAATATGCTTCAAAAGCTTTTGCGAACTGTGTGAAGGTATGTACCCATTTACCATCAGCGTCTATTACATTCTGAACATATGTTTGAGCTCTTTGGGCACTCCATGCTCTTGCTAGCATTGAGCTGGGTTTATTACCCCAGAGGTAGTATTTGTGCCTACATTTGCATAGTTCAAGTTTAGTCCTGTCTCTCAGCAATTGGTTGAGCGCCGACCTCACCTCCGTTCCAAACTGCAGCTTTATCAAGGATCCTTTGATTGTCATGTGTAATATTATGTTTTTTATTTCATGCATATTTTAACCACTGTATAAAGCCCTTATTTTTAATAGTTTATTAAAATTCATTGTAATAAATCATCCAATCCCTTTTTTTATTTCATTTTATAAACACCTCACATCATCTTCATCAGCACTGCTATAGAACCTTCTGTTTGACCTCCATCCCTTTTTTGGTGTTCAGCACCCCCCTGCGAACTTTAAATTCAAGACCTATCCCACACACCCATGAAAATAACGTGGGCCACATAATACCACCCCAAATTCAAATGTTGTTGAACAGTGCAAAACAATGGAACACCCAAAAAGAAAAAATGTAACAGTGCGCGCCAAAGGGCATGGCTTTTGTGGGACATGGGGATAATGCACACCATAATGCCCATTACACAATAAACCGCTTTAATTAAACTTAAAAAACTTTTTGGTTGGGGGGAGCCCCTAAATTGCTATATGTTACCCCCCCCCCCTGTGTTATGCGCTGCGAAACCCTTGTGGTGCCACATAAATAAATGATAATAATAATTATGCCTAATAACAAAATAAACCACCAATAGGGCATTCTGCACTCAGTTACCATTACCTGGTGCTCCATATAGCCTACCTATCCAATACCCTACAGAGCGAGACCATGGTGTGAGGTCTGGGTATAATCAGACGGACAAGGAAAGCATGTGGCAATGTGACCTATGTTGTCACACTTCCACACTGCTGTCAGTCATGCTTGGGCAGTCTCTGGGCAACCTGGAAATGCTCTCGGCGACAGTGGAGCATGTTGTCTGGTCTAAAGCAATGGCCAAGCCACCTCTGTATGGCTCTCTGATCCTCCCCTTATACAACCCCACATCAGGCCACATGTCCCCATCCCTTAAATCACATCGCACGTCCTAGTCAACCACGCTGCACATCCCCTACATTACACCGCTTACATAACGCTGCAGGTCCCAGTCTCCCACATCACGCTGCACATCCCTATAACCAACACCGCACGTCTATGTACTCTACATCCCAACGCATGTCCAGTCCACCACATCAGGCCACATGTACCCATTCCCATACATTACACTACCTACATCACGTTTCACGTTCCCATACACTACATCATGTTTCACGTCCCTGCCCCTACACAACGCTGCACGTCTACATCAATCCATGTACATCATGCCACATGTCTCCAACTCCATACATCACGCAGCATGTCCCTAACCCTTACAGCACACCACACATCACTATTCCCTAATTCACACCGCATGACCCAACATCATGCTGCAAGGTTCCATTCCCAACATCATGCCGCAAAATTACATAAATTGCAGAATAAGGCCACCGCACACAACATTGGCACATGTGAAAAGTGATGGAATTACAAAAATCATTGAGGTCATGGCCAGCACAA
Organism: Crinia signifera; assembly: GCF_055691185.1. NCBI lineage: Eukaryota > Metazoa > Chordata > Amphibia > Anura > Myobatrachidae > Crinia > Crinia signifera. The sequence goes on from NC_139219.1 coordinate 209,485,323, forward strand.
GGCCCCTTCACCTTGATCCTCTTCAGGTAGGAGGCCAGCCCATAGCTCGTTTCCCTGAAGCAACTGCTGATGACCATCCACCAGTGCTAGTTACACTTTTCATGATCAGGAAGCTCTCCGAGGCACACTGGGCACAGAACTACAGTGAGTTAGTCTCCAGTGGCCATCCCCTTCATTGTAAACTAATGTGTGTGGCACGGCTTCCTGGCTGTGCGGGATTTCGCTGCCCGGCAGGAGCCGGAGCGTGTGAAATAGCCCATACAGAGACTCACCCGGAACCTTATGAGACAAACCGGCCTCCAAGGATCTGCTGAGAGCCAGGCAGTTACTTATGCAGTCCCTCCTCTGGGCCTCTCCGCTATGCTGCAGGCGCACTGCTCTCTTGCGCCCCCGCCTGCTGTGGCCTGCAGTGATTGGGGCACTGTGGACGAAGCTGTGATCCGGCTGTGTATTACCAGGCCACACAGTCCCGGTGACAGCGCTCCACCGCAAGGTCCGCCTGCCGCATACCAGCCATCAGCTGCTGCCAACAAAAAAAGGTCAATGGTGCAGGGGGTTGCTTGCCGCTCCTCTAGTTCACTGTGTGTGCCTTTGTCATATTTGACGCCCCTGCCTGCAACACTGGTTAAACGAGAAAAGCTGGACAGAGCGGTGGAAAACCCGGCTGTCTCAGAGCACGGCATCCATACGGCCGCAGCCAGTGCAGCTATTTCAAATGATGCACTGGATTGCGGCCAGGCAGCGGTGGCTCCTGATTTGCTGCCGGCCCGCAAGCTCCAAATGGCTTGCGAGACGGCTTGTCATTTGAAATAGCCGCACTGCCCGCGGACAGATAGATGACGTGCACTGAGAGAGCAGAGTTCTCCACCGCTCTGCCCAGCTGTCTCGTTTAGCAATACAGGAAAAAGGGGGCAGGGTGAGCGGACAGAGGCAGAACCACAAAAAAAAAAAAAACACAAGTCTTCTTGCCCAAAGTTTACTGCACAATACAAATTCTTCCAACCCCCTCCCCCAGATATGATTTTTGTGGGGTTAAAAGACGATAAACAACGTTGGAATGCTAATAGCCAAAAATGTTAGTTCAACACAGGGGCCAATAGAAGTGGAAAAGGGTTAAACATAAGTGCTCTACATAAATGTGTAGTTTACCTCCTATCTACTGTATTACAAAAAAACAAACAAAACACTGCACTATATTGAAAGTTTAAACCATTGCTCAGCAGTGTTGGTTTAATGCTCTAGTCTACTATAATAAAAAGAAGAGAATGTTCTCAGGCAGAGCAGATGGCTGACCAGTAGTCGTGTCAGCAAATCTTCCGACTGTGCTGACATTGTTATTTTGCAGTGTGTACCTGGGAATTTTAATGTTCTCCAAGATCAAGACACACTTTAAATGCTATAAATTCAACAGGTAATACAAATGTAAAATATATTTATGCGAAGAACAGGTCATTACTTTGTGTACCAAAGATAATATACAAGATGTGATTCTTCTATACCTATAAAAGGCACATTATAAAAGGATATTTTTACCTAACGTTTTCTGACTAAAAAACACATCTGCTGGCAGAAAAATAATCTTTTCTTAGATACAATATTTTTCAAGTCATAAAATCCTTCTCAACACATCCATAAAGTTAAGTCTCATTCCAAACAAACGGAAAAAAATTGGCAAAGAAACATTCTAGACTTTTTTTTTTTTTGCACAGAAGAGAAACCTGAACATGGTCAATAGAGACAATATTTTTGTGCGGCAGTTTAATAGAGATAATAACTCCAAAATAAATTAATGTCACACAGTGAACCGCTCAATTCTTGAACATATTTGGCAATCAAACAAAGAGTGATGTATCTTATTTAGAAGACACTTTTAAACTGTTTTAGTAAAAAGGATTTACAACTGATTACACAAACCAGAGATTTTCTGTAAGAGGCTTAAGCTCATGTTAGAAATCGTAAAATAGGGATTAAAACACACAATCATAAATCAGAACTGCAAAGATTAGGGTCTATAGTACATGCCAAACATGGCTCTTCGATGTACAGTAGGTACTTTAGATTTTTTGAGGTGAAAAGTAGGAGATGCAGTTAACATCCCGGCGGACGGAATGCTGGCAGTCAGAATACAGATGCCGGTATGAGGACATCATACCAGCTCAGACACAATACCAGAGCTGGTATGACAACGATGAGGATGCTGATGCCAGATTCCTGACTCCTGGCATCCCAAAGACAAGTATGTGTGGTGAGGTTAGGCTGTGGCGAGGGGTTAACTTTAGGCTGCCTGGGTATGAAGATTAGGGTTACGCTGTGGGGGGAGGTAACTATACTTACCGGACCCCTGTCAGGTTTCCCTCTATCAGGGTGCCAGCATAAGTATTCTGACTGCTAGCATCACGTCCCCCAGTCACCTGTATGTATTCCTAAAGTAGTATGGATGTGTAATTAAATGTGGGTCTGCATGCAAGCATTTTCTTCTTATGTAAGAATAGATGATCACATTCCTGACACTGCCATTGTAACGGACCATTATGAAGATTGGTTCTAAGCATTAGTAAATATAGCGCAGGGGTGTCCATTATCCATTTGACAACAGGCAGTTATGGTTTCCATTTTTCATTTGCAAAAGGCTGTGTGGCTGTCATGCTTCTAGCGAATAGACTTGGGTTTGCAAGTGAGTAGGCGGTTGATTTGGTGAAGGGGCTGAGACTCAATTTACAAGATATGGTAAATGGGCATGTTTGCAAATACCAAAGTTACTTTGGTAGATCAACAACTGCTAACAAATTGTACCCTGATGTGTGGTTGTGGTACATACAGCAATTTAGAGTGTAATCTAAAATGGGAAGTAATGATGAGCGTATGTAAAGTGATGTGTAGCATTGTAGTGCTATGGCCCAATAATAATGGGAATGAATTCCCAAGGAACAAAATAGGGGATATATTTTGGCCTGAGGGTATAATATTCTATGTTGTGAATCAATAGGTTGTCAAGTACCACCACTAATCATATGGAGATGACGGGGTATTCAGATCACAGCTTTGGTAAAACCACTGGTACAGTACACAGACAAAAGAATATGGTAATAATAAATACCAGTCATGGAAGGTGCTTCTTTCCTTTGTCCACTCTGGGTAGTGGTCCCTTCATAGGCAACTGTAATGTCATACACCGCATCCAGATAGTCCTGCATTGTCTCAATTGCCACATGAGTTGCCTTCACACGTGGAGTCAGCACATGTTTCAGAACTGGCAGTCCTATGAGGACAGATTGCATTTTACAACTGGCTATATATCGATCGATCATTTATAAAGTTTAACTCCTTGTATCAACAACTACACATGTACAGCAAAGAACAATTTATTAAGTAATTATCAATTCACTTTGCCTTTTGGAGTTGCTGTACATGGGGTTACAGCCACTCATCTGATGCGCTTGCAAAATGTTAATATGTGAACTTTTCATTTAAAGATGGTGTCCAAGCATACTACATATAGAAGGGTAAGCTTGCTGGCAAATATTCACCTTTAGTGACTATAGCACATGCATCTGACAGTATACAGTCGTGGGAATGGTGTTTAAGAACTCCAAGTGCTTATTCCACCTAGATATGAAATCAGTAAAATTAAACAGATGCAGACATGTTTTTGTTCGAGATGATGACTGAGTTACTAAGCTATTGCTGTCACTTGAAGGTTGTTTGAGGATAAGCTTGTAACTTTCATGGTGAATGCTAAGCCATAAGATGAATACATTGACTTGCAAACTAATTCTCTGAAATACCCTCTACGATTTTGCTCATTTCTGTGAGTGCGGCTTCTGAAACAATTTTTAATCACTTATATTTGGGTACATAAGAGCACAGATCTGCTTTGACTCTATGATATCCTGTTAGAAATAGTTCAGTACATTCCAAAATATAAAAAAAGACTTCAATACAGACGAAGTATACCAGAAACCAACAACAATGGCTGTAAGAATGTGTGTGTTCTTTAGCCAAATACACTGCTGGAACAACAAAAACTTACTTGAAATAAGATAGTCTTTGGCCGTGGAAATATAAACTTTCTTGACAAGTTTATGGTAAATGTTCAAAGAAAATGATGTTGCTCTTGTACATGGTTTACCCCAAATAGATACATTTAATGTACACCATCATATTTAGCTAGTAACATATACAGTACATGCATTACTGCATAAACATTTACTTTCATTTTTCTGGAGTTACAGTATGGAGGCAGTCTCCTACTTAACTAGGAATGAGAATAGAAATTGGTTGGTAAATTGAATTTGGAGTTCAAATAAATATTTGTTTACCTTCACTTGGAGTAATCTAAACCTTTAGTTTGTTGGACTTTCTAGAATAAAAGAATATGCATATGAGTGATGTGGGACCTGATATTACCTACATCTCCATTTACAGCTGAGTGGTTTTAAGAGTGTATGTTCACATGTAGCGTAGGTGTTCCAAAGGAGTACCAGATGTAAGTAGAATCAATTGAGTAATATTAAGAGATTCAGCTAATTTCTGATGGATCTCTTGTACCATGTCCTATAGATTGTAAGCTTGCGAGCAGGGCCCGCCTACCTTTTGACTGTTTGTAAATACCCTGTTTGTTGTATAACTGTCTCCTTTTGTAAAGCGCAACGGAATATAGTGCGCTATATAAGAAACTGTTAATAAATAAATGTCTCGGGCTTGTGCAAATGCAAGTGCTGATAGTAATGACGGCTTCTACAAGCTGACAAATAGCTGTGGTATGGCTAACGTTGTGTGATTGGGCCCCTTTTCTAAGAAATCTGACTAGATCACTTCAAAATGAAACATGGATCGCTCCATGTGTATGGCCCATAGCAATGGACATTCCTGTGTGTCGCCATTGCCCACAGATCACTAGGCAAAACACTGCCAAACAGATTGCTCACCACACATTGCTGGTGCATCGCTTGTGTGCAGCCAAGTGTGCTTAGCGATTTGTGGGGGGGTGGGGGACGGACGACATATGAATCCGTTTGTTTTGCCATCAGGTGTCACGGTGAACATTTTGATTGAAATTGCCGTGAGAGTGGAAGAGAGGGGAGAGTGACGAACAAAACCCAAAAATCCACCCCTTGTAAAATAAGCGTCTCCGCTTTTATCCTTCACAAGTTGTTACAGACATGTGCATATTACATCTCTGTAGTCTAAACAGAGTTCAGCATCAAGTTTTTTTTCTGCACATGGCTGACTGTTCATCTCAAACAACTTGTACAGCTGATGAGGATCTGTCACTTGTAGTGACCAGAGGCTCTAAACACAAACTAATATTTATAAGGATTCTAACAAAGTGGCTACCTATGTTTCTGTAGTAGCATCACATGAGCATCTGGCAAAAGACTTTAATTGCCAAAACATTAAATATATAGATCTATAGTATAGAATACTATTCTGCATCATGAATTGATTTTGAGTTACATAGATTTCCCCTTTAAACTACCTGAAAACTTCACTATGGGCGTAGTTCAGCATGGATTGCTAATCCCTACGCATAGCAGTCGCAGTTTGATTTAAATGGTGGAAAGATGATGTTTTTTTTTGAAAATGCAGGCGATCCAAGGTGTCAGCAATGGCCAGTCTGGTTCTTTAGCAGATTTGAGGAAG